>NC_138175.1:42112653-42771932 GCF_964165515.1 Mesoplodon bidens
AAAGAATTCTCCCCAGTTCAAAAAACCTCAAGATCTCTGAATTTGGTTAACTGGTCCCCGTGGCCAGGTCTGGTCTCTAACTGTGCCTGTGGCACTGGAGGTTCCAAGCTTCAGTCAGTTTTCAAACAAACATCTGGTACAAGGGAGGGTGGTACACGGAAGATAAACAACAGGCCGTGTTGTAAAGGCATCTGGACTGCTAATCTGAAGTAGAAGAAAGAGGCGTCAAAATAAGGCAGCTACTCCTACTTAAATCTGGATAGCGCATCTGCCTTCTGTAGAGTCATATATTAATTCAGTACACAACATGGACCAACACAGGAGTCAACTCTCCAAGGTGGGCACCGGGTCTCATCCAGATATGCTCCATGCTCTCCACAGGAAACAAGGGGTAGCTACATGGCATGACTTCTAGAGCAAATGCTAAGCTGTGACTGCATAATACAAACCCTGGGGAAACTTTGTGAAATGCCCATGCTTGAGCATGAGTCACGAAAGATTTTAATCGGCTTGGGTGGAGATGGAGGTGGGAATTCTTATAAAGCTTCTGCTGATTTAGCTCTAGACAAGTGGGTATCAATCTTTTTGGTCTCAGAACTCTTAAAAATGTAAACATTTGGGAAGTTACTGAAGACCCTAGTGCTTTTGTTGAGGTGGGTCATTAGACAAAGTAAGACAAATTTTAAAGCGTCACTTAATAATCTATTTCAAAAGAACAGTAAGCTTATTATATACTAACATATCTAGAATGTTTTCATGAAAAAATAACAATATGTTCAAAAAATTGGTGACAGGAGTGGCATCACTGTACATTTTTGCAGGCGTCTTTTGTGATTGGCTTAATAAAAGACAGCTGAAACCCCATATCTGCTTCCACAGTCAGTCTGTTGCAATATGTTGTTTTTGTTCAAGTCTATGAAGAAAATCTGATCTCACACAGATATGTGGTTGGAAAAGGGAGGTGTATGTTAATAGCCTTTTCACATAATTGTGGGTATTCTTCTTTGATAGTACACCAAAACACAGTCACTGAGAGTTTCTTAAAGGTTACTTACAATGGGAAATCTGATAATGCATGAACTTTTTATATACTGTTACATTAAAATCCATTGGATTATCTTGCTATTTGAATGAATCTTTTACCCTTGCATGATTTGGTAACAACAAGTTTTGGTCACTTGGATATTATCAATTCAATGAGCTATGCAGATCTTCCAATGTTGACACGATTCATTGTACAATATTAAAAAAAATCACATTCATTAGTATCTCTTTAAGTATTGGAAAGCTGTCAAGCTCATGGTGGCTGATACAAGTATTTCAAAATTCTTGAAAGCTTGAATTTTATCATTGGCAACAGATACTGTCAGTTATTTTCCTGGAAGTGACAGGATTCATTTGTTCATTTTCCAGAAAATTCTGCCAAATAATCAAGTTTGAATAAGAGTTTGTTTATCAGTGGTTCTCTCAAGGAAAAATGGTGCTCCATGAAAAAAAGCAGAAGGTCCAGCTCACGAGCCCTGAGATGGCACAGCTGCTTCTCCTGGAGGAAGCCGACAGCTTCAACACAGGGCAGAATTGCTCTGCGTGCTACGTTTCATCACACAGAATCTTTAAAAGGCCTGCGCTCAGAGAATGAGATGGGATGAAATTAATAACTTTCACTGCTTCATCAAGTTCATTCTTTTTTTTCAAATTCAGAATCTTTTAAATATTACATGTAATCATACATAAATATGAATATTTATGTATGTATATATATATTTTTAATTGTGGCCAAAAACACATAACATAAAATTTACCATCTTCACCATTTTTATTTATTTTTTTAACATCTTTATTGGAGTATAATTGCTTTACAGTGGTGTGTCAGTTTCTGCTGTATCACAAAGTGAATCAGCTATACGTATACATATATCCTCATACCCCCTCCCTCTTGCGTCTCCCTCCCACCCTCCCTAAAACACCCCTCATCTTCACCATTTTTAAATGTGCAGTTTCCATTGTTGTGCAGCTATAGCCACCATCCATTTCTGGGAATTCTTTGCAACTTGCAAAACTGAAGCTCTGGATCCATCAAACAATAACTCCCCATTCTCCCAGTCTCTTCAGCCCCTGGCAACCACCATTCTACTTTCTGTCTCTACTCACTTGACTATCCTGAGAATTTTATATAATTAGAGTCATACAGTATTTGTCTTTTTAGTGAGCGATTTACTTCATTAAACATAATGTCTTCAAGGTTCATCCGTGCTGGAGCATGTGTCGGAATTTCTCTCCTTGTGAAGGCTGAGTAATATTCCATTGTATCCCACGTGAGGGTGGCTTTTCCTCCTTCTGCACATGCATGGTGGTGAGGACCACAAGGAATGCTAGTTCCTCGATTCATGCTAAGGCACCAGCAGTTTCACTCACCATCAACACAAAGTGAAAAGGCAAAATAATGTCTTAGTATTATTATGAAGATCATTTTGGCTTCTCAGACCCCTGAGGGAGTTTCAGCAAATTTATAAGTTGGGTTCTATGCTGAAATTTTCTTGTGTGTGCACACTGTGGACCTTTGGAATAATACAGTAAAGTAGAAAGTCTTTTTTTAAAAAGGAAAGAGAAAAGAAAATGCAGTTATAGTCCTATAGCCCAGATACAATCACCATCAGCATAGATGCAGTGTATTTCTACTATTTCTCCTAATGTTCTCTCATAAAGGCCATGTTCCTGAATTCTTCTGGCTTTTGGATGCTAGAAAGCAGGTCATAGGCTAAAGATACTTTGTTGGACAGATATTTTTATTCTCTTTAGAAACTTCATGAAAACAGGAGACAGTTAAATTCAGAACTAAATCAGCATTTCAAAATGTGAAGTTAATTAATTCTGTAGAAATAGAGAATATTTGTCTTCTCATTGTTTGCTCTCTGCCATCCTACAATGGGGACTGTGAGAATCCCTGACTTCTTACCTTGAAAAGACCTGTTTTTAAAACGTGGGTAATGCTTGTCTCGCACTGGCTGGCAGAGGATGCTGTGAGTCATCTCTACAGGGCGCCTAGCAAGGGGCTGGCATCGAGTGGGAGCTCAGCAGGTGGTAGCTGTCATTTAATAAATACTAACGTAAATAACAACGATGATACAGTTATTATTATTCACTTTATCTCATCCATCTATCACTATCTTCAGGTGGTAAAAGAGGCTAATGTAACCATCCCCACTTATCAGATGAGGAAATGGAGGTTCACGAACCTGACTGACCACCCAAAGCTGCAGGGTGTACCTAGGAAGGACTCGGATGCAGGACCCAGAGTTGCCAGCTCTACCAGGAAGAAGACACCTGGGTCCCTATGCAGCTCATTCTCTAGTGTTGGTGCATCCCTGCCACACTTGCTCTGCTGTCTACTTAACATTTCTCCTTTAAAATGGCTCACTTTTAAAAAAAATAGCTTTCTAAAGGAAAGCTATATGACTACCATAAAAGTGAAATGAGCATCACTTGCTATGGAGAGATGGTAGCAACGGAATTAAATATAAATAAGTATTTAAGTAAAGGATGGTCTCCTTTGCATGGCTTAAAACCACCTGTGACTGTCCAGGAGCATGTGCGCCCTCTTTGGGCTCCTGGTTCTGGGGGGATCATTGAGGCTTTGAGGAGCTGTAAGTTGATGCTCAAAACATCTGCAGCCGTGGCAACAGCTGAGGGCTTTTACAAATCGGATACACAACTCGGGATGTGACATCATTTGTGTTCCTGCAATCTAAATCCTCCTCAATCCAAGCCTTCAAGACACACACAAATATTTACAGATGTCAGTTCAGGGGTCTGTATCAGGGTAGATAAGGGACACAGATGGGGTTAATTGAGATGATCTCTAAGTAAAATGTCTTCCTCAGAACCCAGAGTGGGGATGGAGAGGTGGGAAGGAGGCTTCAGCTCAGAGCCAAGAGGAGGGCTATTAGTAATCTGTGCAATGGAAGTCTCAGTGGTCTCCCCCAGGCCTTATGTGGAAGGGTGGTCCTCCCTGGCTGAGCTCCAGAGCTGAGCGTCTGTGGATCCCCTGTCCTACAAGCTGCTGCTAGACAAAGACTACACTTTTTCATGGGTACCTGAGGGTCAACCAGGCCCCCACCACAGCTGGCACATAATAGCTCTTCCATATACACTAGAGTCATTGAATTTAGAATTTGAGGCTGTGTTGCCTTAACCTGGAGAGGACCCCGAGGGCCCCCAGCCATACAACAAAGGGGCAGGGGCTCACCCCTTTGGGGGGCTCTGTGTAGGTGGGGCAGGAGGACCAGTTTTGACAGGAATAAGACAAGAGGGTGACGAAAGGAGTGCTCACCTCTGTTACACACCACACCTGCTCCCAAGAGCCTTGCAAAGAAACACGGGATTCTCACCAAACAGTAAGCAGATGTTGTCCACTTATTAAATCTCCAATCTTTAAAACCCACCATTCTGGCCAAATGCCGTGGCTTTCCCTCATAAACAAGGAAGGCTGGGTGGCCAGCTGGATTAATTAATACCTTTTCCTGAGCACGTGGACAATAAGTCCCCCCAAGACAGATGACCCGCTCGCTTGCCTGCTCCTGTGATGTATGTGTGTCCTTCTCATGAAAGAGACGTGGGACGAGGATCCAGCCCCCAGCCGGGCCCGCATTCGGTTCCAGAATAAAACAAATATCAAAACAAAAATCCTGCCTGCCCTTCCTTGGCCTCCCCCATCGCACAGCCAGACCCTTATAAGGAAATTGGCGTCTGCTCCAACAGCCAAGGACTTCTTGCTGTCTTCTGCTAAGGAGTGAGGCTTCATTTTTTTTTTCTAAAGCCATGACATCTCCCCCACCCCTGCCCAGGGAAATAGCAACTGTGGCCTCTTTCTCTTACTTGTCTGGGGGAAAGCATCCCCTGAGCCAGGGTTTTGGCTAGAGAGTTGACATGTCTGTGCTCTGTGCACATGTCAGGGGCAGGCGGTGCCTCCAGATGGGGTGTTTGGAGAGACCTCCCTTAATGGACAAACAGGAGAATCCTCAGGCTGAGAAAGAGAAACTCAGGGATTCCAGCGGTTGCCATGGACCCAACTCCCACCCCCAGAGGTGGACCACATGCACCGAAATATTACAACAGCAGGCCTAGCCCCACTATCTCCCAATTCATACTAAAGTATGAATGGCCACCCCAAGCACAGCAGAGAGTAGTGCAGGGAGGGCACACAGATGGAAATAGGCACCTCACTTTACTGTATTAGATCACATCCATGTTCCAATTTCACAGCCCGAGGCCACCAAAGGAAAAAAATAATCATTTGTACCATTCAGAAACATAATAGGAAATGAAACTTGAGGATACACGAAATCAGCTACAGAAACTATAAAAACATACATCCTGGAACTATTTGACCTGGGGCAGCATAAACATTGCAATTGTTTGTAGTCAAGTTAGAAAATAAAGATAGAAAACTGTGGGCTTCCCTTGTGGCGCAGTGGTTGAGAGTCCGCCTGCTGATGCAGGGGACACGGGTTCGGGCCCCGGTCCGGGAAGATCCCACATGCCGCAGAGCGGTTGGGCCCGTGAGCCGTGGCCGCTGAGCCTGCGCGTCCAGAGCCTGTGCTCCGCAATGGGAGGGGCCGCAGCAGTGGGAGGCCCGCATACCGCAAAAAAAAAAAAAGAAAGAAAGAAAACTGTATGAGCATCATCTCGTGGGCAAGCCCTCCCTCTGACTTGGGTCAGCACAGGAAGTACGCAGAGGCAAGAGCCCGGGTTCAAATCTGGATTATATCACCCACCAGCTACTTGGTCGTGATCAACTGAGTTCAACTTTTCTGCCTTAGTTTCCTCATCTGTAAAGTGGGTATAATCATAACGTATCCCCCGTTAGGCTGTTGGGAGGATGCCTTGACCTAAGACTTCAGTAGAACACTGCCTGGCTCCTGCTAAGCATTCAATAACATCTAGCTCCAGTAGGACTGCACCTCAGACTACTGTGAAATAATCTCTTCATAAATGAGAATCAAAACTTTCAAGAGAAACATCTGCCTTCATGGGGTGGGTGGAGTCCTCACTTCCCATTACCACATCCCTGCCCAGCAACCCTCTCCTAAACACCTGCTTACCTGGGGGATGTTCTTCACCAGGCCCTCTCTGGGAAGGTTGGTGAAGGAATAGATGGGAACTGGGAGTAGTAGGCTTATTTCATACACCCTCCCTCCCATCCTGAGAACTCAGACAAGTCACTTGACACTCTGAGTGTAGCTTCTTCAGCTGCTCTGTCTACTACTTGCAAGGAAGTAACAGGTGTATATAAATGCGTGGTTTCTGACATTTAAACCTTCTAGCTCCAGGGTTTCTGAAACATGACATTTAAACCTCCTAGCGCCAAGGTCACAGTCATGACACCTGAAGCGGGGCCAAGGGATGTATATGTTTTAGAAATAGGGTATTCCCAGGTGATTCTGATAATCATCCTGTCTCAGGAGACCTGGTTTAGGACCCCACAACCCTGAGGAATGACTGTGATGGTCATGAAGACGACCACTGTTAGCACCCTCCATGCCTGGGCCAGCCCTTCCCCAGCGGAGTCTTACCTGTCCACCACGCAGCTACCCGGACCCACCGACTCCCAGTCCTCTCCAGAAAGACTCCCAGGAGCGAAATTGCCAACCCCACTCTTAAGTTTTACAAGTGCCCAAGGGGAAAAAAACCACATAAAGATAAAAGCATCATGTTCAAGAAACCCTAGAAGAGGGTCTCTTGCTAGCATTAAGCCTTCACTTGCTCTGGCTGCCAGGAAGCTCAAAAAAGTTAACTAGAGTAACTTAACCAATATATTTTGTTTGCTTATTCCTTGTATATGTAAGCATTATTTTTCCTATTTCGAAAGCATTATTGAAACATCCTATTAAATATGTGGACTTGTCAAAAGCTAATCGGCACAGAGCTCCCCACAGAGGGTGAGAGAATTCCAGAGCTACTAAGAAGCAGAGTATAAAAGTGTAGCCTTAAAATATGCCAGGGTTCACACTACGAGTTTCTGCTCAAGAGACCATGTTTTAGTGAATACCTCCTAAGTCCCCTCCCCTACAAGCTGGAGGAATAATTGGAAGAAAGGAGCACAGGCAGGTGCATGAGGAGTCAGAACACCCAGGTGGACCACTTGGTAGCTATGTGATCTTCCAGGACCTCAGTTATCTGATCTGTGAAATGGGATCTAATGGGAATAATGAGACCAACTTTCCCTGTGCATCTGATGCTATAGGATTGCCACAGGGGCATATGAAATAAAGGATGCCAACAGCCTTTGAACACAATGGGACACTCAGCTTCCTTGCAGCATCGTCATAGCAGTTTCATCTTCTGCATATCTCTCCATGATATCTTAAGGTCCTGTTTAGAAAAGACTCATTAGGGGAATCCTTAAGTGATGTAGCTTGCTTCCCCTCTCTAGCTTTCTGTTTCTTCACCCATGAAGAAAGAATAAAAATTCCTGACCTATATCCCCAAGTTAGTGCTGGTCCAAAAATGACGGCAGCTCTCACTTCCAGCACTCACATCAAACCCTCGCTGCAACCATAGGAAGTAAGTGTTATTATTGTCAACCCCACTTTAGAGACAAGGAGACTGAGGCAGAGACAGCTTATGAAATGACCAAAGGTCAAAGAGCAGTTCATTCCCAGGCAGTCTGGCTCCTGAGTTAGTCTCTCTTTTTTTGTGGGGGGGGCGGGTACATGGGCCTCTCACTGTTGTGGCCTCTCCCGTTGTGGAGCACAGGCTCCAGACACGCAGGCCCAGCGGCCATGGCTCACGGGCCCAGCCACTCCATGGCATGTGGGATCTTCCCGGACTGGGGCACGAACCCGTGTCCCCTGCATCGGCAGGCGGACTCTCAACCACTGCACCACCAGGGAAGCCCCTGAGTTAGTCTCTTAACTGTACTTCCTCAGCAGTGAGCGAGGGGATAGGAAAGGCTAACAGGAGGCATGCAAAGCTTCTCTTCCAGGTTACTGGTACCCTGAGGGCCCTGTGTTGCTCGATGGTGGTGAGGCCCAACGGAGCTAGAGCAAGGGAAAATGGCACACCTGCTTGTAACCATCAGAGCCTGTATCCCCTAGATGTCAAGGTCATTGCCACCTTTCCTGATTTGGTCAGACTCAAGGGAGGGACACTTCAGACACCCACCAGCAAAGCCCACACAACATGGGTGAATCTCCCTGACACAAGGCTGAAGAAAAACAACAGACACAGAGAGATCACATGTCTCCTAAGTCCGTTAAAGAGCAAGGCTGACCCATGGGGTATGCGAGTCAGGACGCGGATGCCCTGGGAAGATGTTGGCCGGGGAGGTGTGCCCAGGTTTCCTCATGTCCTAGTTCTTTTTTTTCTTTCTTTCTTTTTTTATTTTTTTTTTCGTGGTATGCAGGCCTCTCACTGTTGTGGCCTCTCCCGTTGTGGAGCACAGGCTCCGGACGCGCAGGCTCAGCGGCCATGGCTCACGGGCCCAGCGCTCTGTGGCATGTGGTATCTTCCCGGACCGGGGCACGAACCCACGTCCCCTGCATCGGCAGGCGGACTCCCAACCACTGCGCCACCAGGGAAGCCCCCTAGTTCTTAACCTGGGTGCTGGTTACATAGGTACGTTCCGTCTGTTGAGCTGGGCCCTTATAATCGGTGGACTTTTCATTATGAATATTACACTAGAAATCAAATATCTTTTAAAAAGGGGGTTACAGCTTCCTCTAGGCAGAAGAAGCAGTAAAGCTGGAATTCAGAGGTGCCCACCAGCATCAGCACCTTCATCAGTGCCAGATCTAAATCCTTAAAAAAATAAATAATTAGACCTAGCAAATGCTTTTCTCCCTTAGCTTTTCCATCATGAAATCTATGTGCTTCCTTGAAAGATGCACAGGCAAATTTCCAGACAAAGGAGGCACCAGTGGAGGTAAGCAGTGTACGTTTGATATGGCACAGATTAAACGAACTACTTCAGATGTAGATTAAATAATTGTGTGATCTTTTGGTTAATATCCCTCTGTGAGCTCAGTGAAGCTGGGACTGAGGCTGGTATGCACAGTGCAGGTGCATAGTAGGTGCTCTAGAAATATCTAAAGCAAGGAACAGTGAATAAGCACATATTAGTCCTTACGGCACTTGTAGTTTCTACCCTTTCCCTTCCCTCTCCTTCCACTCTTCCTGGCTCGCTCTCTCTCTCTCTCTCTCTCTCTCTCTCTCTCTCTCACACACACACACACACACACACACACTGACCAAGGGGGCCCCACCAGCAGCTTCGTGCCACATACGTTCTCCAAGACGCACTGAGGCATCTGTGCCTCTGTTCTCCAGATGTCCTTGCAGTGGAACTGCTGGTGAGTTTCCCAGGATGGGGGGAGCCAGCCCCCAGCAGACAATGTTCCAAGCCCTTGCACAAGGCCTCCCAGATCAGGTGGCCATGGCCTTCTGGGAGGTCCTGAAGCTGAGGAGACCTCCCGATGCCCTGTGGGAAGGAGCCTCAGTCGCTTGGATTTCCTGCTTCATAGTTGCAATTTTTGCCTCTGGTCTTCATGTATCTGTAGCTCGAGATTTCACCAGCAGGTTGGCAATTTCTCCACATCTCCTCTGAAGACTAGGAGGGGTCATGCTTAAGAAAGTGAATGATGGTTGTCCTTCCACATTCACGTGAGGGGGACCCGGGGGTCCCCCCATCTGTCTTTGCACCGGAACTCCTGCCTCACCCCTGTCACCCCACAGCCGCTTTGGCACCTGTCCCCCCAGATGTGGCTTCTCCTCCTTTCCCTGTTACCACCAACCAGGGGAACACTCAGCGGGGACCAGCCCCGCTCCTGGAAAATCTGGTCCAGCAGAAGCCCCTTCCCAGCCAGCAGACTCCCAGCCTCCTCTTCCTTTTGCAATTTGCCTGTTGCTCCCGCATCTCCAGGACCCCTTCTCGGCACCATGTGACTGGGTGTTCCACTACGGGACGGCCAAGTTTATATGCTGTCAGACACTTTACATCCCCCATAACTCTGCCTCCCAAGCCCGCCTGTGCATGTGTTTAATTTTTACAGTCAAGAAAACGAATGGGCAGAGTGACAGCCCAGACCCCCTGGAAGGGTGGGCTCCAGCCCTGCCTTGGCAGAGCCTGGGCATGAATTCCATCAATGACCCGAGGCTGTATTTTCTGCATAACACCCCAGTGGTTTGTAAATCTCCTTAAATTTTTGATGACTGACATAAAGGAGAAGGAGGAGGCTGTGTAAATCTGGAGCCACTATTTGGGCAGAGCTGCCGGGACCTCCGTGGAGTGGGTGTCAAGGCTACTTTATATTGTCACTTGGGGTTTGTTCCCAGCTCCCCTCCCATGCCCACACACCCCTCTATCTCCCAAGCAGTGGGCTGAATGGTGGGAGCACCCATCTCCCCCATGCCCTTATCTTTCCAAGACATCCTACGGCGATGACAAGGATGATGTCAAGGAGAAGAAAGTATATAAAAAAAAAACCATTACATGAGAATAAATGCATCTCTTTTAAATGTTGTTATTTTATTCATCATAACTAACAATCTAATAAAAGCAACACCCTTGTTATGAAAATACAGCTCTAAGCCAAGTCCACCTGGATGGCAGCCCAGTGACCCTCCTGCAAGGCGACACTGCAGCCCCTACACCAAAGTAATTGTCTAAAACTGCAGATCTGCGCGCATCTCTCCCCTGCTTTAAATGTCTCCCCATCACCCACAGTCTATGCTCTATCGTGCGGTCCCTGAATTCTAATAAAACAACAACAGCAATAATAGTAACGGCAGCCAATACTCAGTGACTGATTGCTTTGGGTGGCAAACCATGTTAGGTGTTTAACAGGAATTATCTCATCTTCTCCCCTATCAGCCCAGTGAGGAAGTTACTTTTATCACACTGATTTCACAGAGACACATGGAAGAGGAGTCTGCCTGAGGTCACACTGCTAGTCAGTCTTGTTCTCCAGGAAGCCATCCTTGAGGGCGGAGCAACCTACTGGATGTGCCACATACAGCATTCCAGGTACATCTCTTATCCCATGAGATAAGCTGTAGTTCAGGGTTTACTTGTCCATCTCCCTCACTGAGTCACCTTCAAGACAGACACACCATCTGATTCATTGCTGTGCCCCCAGGACCCAAACATGACATATGGGAGGCAGCCAGTAAGAGCTTTTGGGTGGACCCATGTTGCCATAAGCCAACAGGTAAGCCTCCATTAGCTCCGATGGGCTCTGGGATGTCTCTCCGGCTCCTGTGAGCTGCTGGACTGGACTTCATAACCAGACGAGAGGGTCCCTCAGGATGGAGATCGTCTCTCCTCTTCCCTCTCCTCCCTCCTTCATGATGTCTTGTTCACACACCCAATCAGAATGTTTCTACCTCAAAACATCACTTGAGGACCAGTTGCATCCGTTAGATTCGTCTCAAATTCCTTTGGTTCAGGAATAAATTTTAAATTTGAGTCTGCAACAGCACAGCCCTGCCACTGTACCCAGTGATCAGCATTTTATTCCAATATGAGGAGGGAGGAGGGGACTGTGACATCAGTGAGCTTCCCTGGAGGACCCAGGATTCTGCTGAAGAGAGCAGACAGACCCAGAGCTGAAGTCGAACTGATAATAATCAATACCATTCGACCTAATTCAATTCATTTGCCTTGCATTGAATATGATTTTAATACACTAGGAGACATCAGCTTCCATTAGAGCCTAGGAAATCATCTTTGAAAAGAGGCAAAATGGTATCACATGCGTAATTTGAAAAACATTGTTTTCAACATCTTTCCACTTCATTTAGCATTTTGAGGAATTGAGGCTATATCTTGTAGCTATCAAGCTGAATTAATCACCTTGAGACCTGATAGATGATAACTGGAACTGTAATTTCAGGCTGCTTTTATCCTTGGAAGATGGCCTTTTAAGTTGGAATATGAGAAGTAACGTAAAATCCCTTCCATTACATATAAACCCTCACAATACTAATTTTCAATAGACTAGTCCTGGGCTAGTGAACATGGTAGCCACTCAACATACGTGGCTACTAAACACTTGGAATGTGGCTGATCTAAATTGAGTTGTAAAATACATTTCAAAGACAGTTCAAAAAATGTAAAATCTCAATAATTTTTATGTCGACTAGATGTTGAAATGACAAAATTTTATAAATATGAGAGTAAATAAAATGTATGATTAAAATTTAATTTAACTGCTTTTTTTACTTTATTGTGTTTCCTAGAAATTTTTAAATTACATATTATAATGCAGCTCACGTTGTATGTCTATTAAACAAGGCTGCTCTATACAATTAAATACCATGGAGCAATTGAATAATGTTTGCCAAGAGTCTTTAAATGACCTGGGGAAATATACAGAATATCGTTCAAATGAATAAAAGCAGTAAAAAATTGTATGTAGCAGGTAATTAAAACCACATAACATATGCATATATGTTTACATATATGTAGACAGAAATTGACAAAGAAAAGTCAGCTAAAATATTCATCTCAGAGTGAATGGTGGGGTAGAGTGTGAGTATAGTAGTCTCCTTTATACACTTCTAAATGTTCCTCAAAGAACTTTTTCTTATGTTCATTATCAACAAATAATAAATGTTACTAAAAAGGAAATCATCCCCCATAATAATTAATATTGTTATTTGTAGCTCTGCATCCTGCCTGAAAATTGCTAAAGTAAATAATTTACAAGCACACTTAGCCTTTATTTACCCCTCAGTGGCATCTCATCATGAAATACACCATTTCCAAAGAAGAGTTCATTCTCAGGAGAGTCCATTTTTTAGTTGTATAACAAAATATTTTCTTCAAGTTAGTGTTCTACTCAGTAACAGGAGATGATCCGGTGAAAAATTTGGCAGTCACTATTGTAATGTTACAATGGAAAGGGAAAGTTCATTATCAAAGTTTGCTCATCCAGAATTTATTTCTAGTTCCTTGCTGCTGGAATAAAAGGGAAGAAAAAATATCCCCAGGAAGATAACTCATGAGTTCCCAACAGCTAGTCCTTCATGTAGACAACATTTAAAGGAACAAGTATTCTCTAAACTAGAAAAGCATAAATGACAGAATGGCTCTGGCTTGATCTTTTGCCAATTTATTGGACCCTCTCAAGGAATCCTGTTGCAATGACATTTATCTGGAAACCCTGAACTCTTCCTGGGTCACAAAGGCCAACGCTAGTATCCACCCTCCCATCCACCCATCCGTCCACCCATCCGTCCACCCACCCATTCATCTATCCACTCACCCATCCATATAACCACCCATTCATCCATCTACCCATCCATCCATTTTATCTACCCACTCACTCTTCCATCCATTTACTCATCCATCCGTCTACTCATCCATCTGTCTGTCCATTCATCCAACTGCCTATCATATTTTTATGGAGAGCTACTTTGGGCTAAGAACCTTTCTAGATGCTGGGGATATGGCAGTGAACAAAACAGACAAAGTCTTGTTCTTGCGGAGCCTATATTTCAGGAGAAGTCACACAGTAAGCAAGTTAGAGCATCATCATGATAATGTCAGAAAGTGACCAATGCTTTGAGGAAAATAAAACAAGGCAAGGGGAAAGAAAACAACTAGGATGGTGCTTTTTTAATTAACTTCTTTGAAGAGGTGAAAGTTGAGCTGAAGGCTGGCTGCAAAAAGGTGATAACAATGGGTAAACCCGGGAAGAACATTTCAGGTACAGAGAGGGGCAAGTGCAAATGGGCTGAGGCAGGCCAATTTCGAGGAACAGGAAGTATGGCTGCAGAGGGGGATAGATGAGACCAGAACCGTAGACAGGGCCACCTCACATAGGCCTTGTAGGAAATAAGGAATTCGGATTTTATTTTAATTTCAGTGGAAAGGCATTAGAGGGTTTAAGTAAGGGCCCTGATATGACCTGATTTCCATGTTTAAACACCACTCTGGCTACTGTGTGGGCAAGAATGAAGCAGGGAAACCTTTCAAGAGGCTACTGTGGTCATCCAGGTGAAAAACGAGGACCCCCTGGATGACTTATTGCTCCAGAATATTTTGGGGGGTTCCCTTCAGAGCACATGTAATCAACTGCGACGGGCCTGAAAACAACAACATAGGTTTATTGCCCTCCTAACATGGTGGTGTCGGAAGGGCACCCTCGAATGTGAGATCATCTGCCCGAATCCTTAAAATATTTAAATGCCCCAAATCACATGCTAAACAGAAGGCTCCTTTGAGGTTCCCAGAGGTTCAATTCTACTGAATTTCCCTGCTTTTCATTTACCTCGACTGGTTCCAGCTGGATCTGGAAACCTATGTGTCAACAGTCCCTGCCCATGGAGGCTTCCCGGCGACCAGGAAACAGGTCATCAATTGTAATCTACACAGAAAACCTGATTCAGTCAGAGGCTTTCCAAACCCCACATGGCTGGGCCCTATCTGGGAGCAGGTTCCTTGCTGGCAGCAACAAACATACATCACAGCACCCCAAGCTTGGACTGACTGTCATTGGAAAGATAGTGGAGTTCCCTGATTCTCTGAGGTCCTGGCACACTCCTTGCACTACTAGGGCATCCTTAAGTAAGCCTGACCTTGCAGGACTCTGCCCATGCTAGCTACTTCATGATTAACTACCTTTCTGAATTTATCAAATGCTGTTCCTTTTCTGGCTCCCACTAGATCCATCTGGGTAGTAACATGGACCCAGTGATCCTGGCATATGGAAGCATTTGTCTTAAAAGAGCCAATTCCCTCTCGATGTCAATTATCAGCTCAGTTTCCAGCCAGCAGGTCAAATATTCTCTCCCATGGCCCAGATCCACAGGATGTCGCCTGAGGTATGTGCAGAGTGCCCCTCTGTGGGTCACTGTACTGGGGGCATCCACAGACCAGCTCATGCCCCCAGCCCTGTAGGAGATGGGCCCATGCCAGCACATCTAGATCATCTGCAAGCATAGGTGCACGTATGTGCACATGTGCACATGCGCACACACACATAAACACACACACACACATGCTGTCAGAAGTTAGCTTCTGGAAGGCGGCCTCCGAAGGCCTAGGAAACGTGGCTGGGGCAGAGGAATGGACTGTTTACGGAGCAGGTGCTCAGCTCTGGGCTGTGTGAATCAGGGTCGTGAGTGGAGGCAACAGTATGGTCCTCAGCTGGGCAGAGTTGCATGGAGAGTTGGGGAGGCAGCGAGGCATGGAAGATGGTGACGGATGGATGGATGGAAGGCGCACCCACAGAATTCACCCTAGGCCCTGTCCCCTGACCTTGCACAAATACCTTCCCCTCTCTGGGCTTTGCTTCTCCCATTCTTATGATGGAAACAGTGGCTCAGAGGAGTTTCAGAGCTTCCTAGCTACAGTGGAATTCCATCATGCATAAAGGTCCAGACTCAGCACAAGGTCAGAATCATGTTGAGTTCGAACTGTCCCTGAAAACTACTTAAAGTACAGCGCACCTTCATATGTGTCTGTGGAGAAGACAGATTACGAGTACATATATCAATTATGAATGCATTGCACGATGTAACTTATTTCTCTTTCACCATACATGTACATTTTAATCCATAAATGTACATACATTGAAGAAATATGACCAGAAATATACTATTTGTACAGGTTGATCAGGCTCAAACCCATGACCCAGTTTTAGAGCGATCTAGCTGAAAATTTCCAGCCGGAAAGTACATTTTCTTGTCACTTCAGAAGCAGTGGACAGGCATGACGGTGCCCCTGCCCACAGGAGGAGAGCCACAAAACGCCAGCCCTAGAACCCCCCACCTCAGCCAGGTTCTTTGGCCACCCAGTGGAGGGAGAAGCCGATCTGAGGATGCAGTCATCTTTATTTTAATAAACCCCTCTGCCCACCTCTAGGTACTCTGCAGTGGTGTCTTGGTCATGTAGCGTAGGAGGTTTGGGATCCTGTGGTACACACCACATGTCCATCGAACTCTTGCTCCCTGACTCCCCAGCACCTGCATAGGGTGGATGGGCTCTGAGGACACCCTTCCCTAAAACTGGCTTCTGACATCTTCTCATCCTAACCAGCCCCCTCCGGCTAAGCCTTGTCATCCTCCCTCTACAGCTCAGCCTCTTGTTCCCTCTAGGTCTCAGGACATTTTCAGCCAAAGGGCATTTCTAGAGGCCCATGGAAGAAGCAATTCTGGGTGAAAGCCCTGACCCAAATGGGGAGCAGCTCCCTAGAGAGGTGCAGCAGATTCAAACGAACTCCGGCCCTTTCTTCAGCACAGACTCATGAGACGTCCCACATGTGGGGGATCTCCCCTGGGGTGAAGTTTCAGGACAATTGTCCCCCTGAAGCATATAGGGTGACACTGTTGCCACAGGCAACCTTCTGGTTGACTTTGCCTCTGCTCCCTGGTCCAGGGGGGCAAGAGTGGTGGAGGGGGCCACGTCCCCAGCCCTCACACCCACCCCCCAACTGAGAAGTCACTGGAGCTCTGACTTCCCTCTGTTGTGGGCCTGCCTCTCCCTGCCAAGGTTTTAAAAGCATCTGAGCACAGGTGCCAGCCTCCAGGGCCACTAAGCGGAAACTCAGGGGAGGAAAACGAGGATGCCAACCACATTGCCATTATGTTCTCCCAGAACATGCAGTGCTCCCAGACAAATGTGTCTCCAGCGTTGTCACACCACAATATTCATGTGCCTCATTACTGGTTTTAATTTTGCCTGTTGCTTATTTACTGTCTACTTCCCCACTTTATTGCCCGGGTTGGAAGAGTTACTTATCTATGCCGAGAACAGAAGGTCCCCAAAGTGAGATCTCTCCAGAAGTTTCTGGCCCCACTCAGCCCCGGCAGAACAGGCTCCGGCCCAAACGCACACGGTGCCAACGGCTCCTCCACGCGACTCTTCTTTTAACATCCCCACCACCCTGACTCACTGCTTTCCTGCCTCTGGAATGGGCTCCCTCTCCTTTCCATGGCCAAATCCTGCAGGGCCACCTCCTGGGCTGACAGGAGGACTGATGATGCTGCACAGGGCCCGCGGATGCAGGATGAGGACACTGACATGCCCTCGTGAGCAGGGCTCAGTCTGGGCTCCACTGTGAGGGCGGGCCACCCCTGTTCCCCCTGCAGGTGGGTTCTCAGGTCCCAGAAACCAGGGGCAGCAATGTCCTCTCCCAGCTGCTTGGGGAACCGGGTGTGGCAGTTCATCCCTGGAGACACCTCGGAAAAAGCAAAACCACATCTCCCTTGAATGAAAGAGGATGAGCAACCTGACTTCATTAATACGCTCTTTTAAATGTTGTAATGAATGCTTTTTATTTATGTTTGGAAAGCACATGATAGTATAAAGGAGCAAAACTCATCCACATACCTCTGTTCATCAGAGTAAACTCTTAACCTTTTGGAGATTTTATTTTTTATCTTTTTTACCTTTATCTCAAACAAACCAACCAAGAGAAAACAAAAACAGAGTTCAGAGCATAATCATGTCATAGAATCTCTTGTTTAAAATCTTTTTTCCAAAATTATAAAGTCACCCTGTGTTCTATGTAACCAATGATGAAAAACAAAGACACAAAAACACAATTAACAAACTGTCTCCTTCCCTCCACTCCATCCTCAGAAAATAACCAATGCTAACAGCATGTGCTATTCCTTCCATACTGCATTTTTGTCCATAAAACGTAATGGACATCGGAGAGATAAAGAAGTATTAGAGAGAGAGAGAGAGAGGGAGAGAGAGAGGAAGGGAGGAAAGAAGAAAGGTAAGAAAGAAGACAGGTAGATGAGAGAGAGAGGAGGAGAAGGAGGAAGAGGAAGGAAGGAATGGAGGGTGGGAGGGAGGAACTGAGTTAAAAGATGAAAGGGGAAAAAAAGACACGAAAAATTTAAAAGAAAATGAAAGATTTAATAAAAGTAGGGTTTTACTCTCCTACCTATATCATATATTTTTGTTTTTCTATAACTTGTTTTCTTCTCAGTGAATTATCATGGTATCCCTTTGGGAAAACAGATCCATCTGTCTCTCATAACTGCATCGTATTCCATAGTTCTGACACATTGTATATCGAATCATTCCTCTATTAATGGACATTCAGAAGATGTCTTCTCCCCCCTTCCTTTAAAAATAATGCTTTTATTTCCATACAATAGAGCTATAAAATGGAATTGCTGGGTCAAAGGATATGCATATTTTAATTTTAATAACTACTCTAAGATTACTTTCCCAAAAGGCTGAATGAAGCAAGTCATATTCCCACTAGCAATATATGGGCTGCCTAGATCCTTGCAGCTTTGCCAGCACTTAACATTATCACTCATACATTCTTGTCAGCCTGGTGGGTAACACACAGTATTTCAATTTTACTTTAATTTTTACTTCCCAATTCCCTGAGGTTGAATATGTTCTCATCAGCTTATGGACCACTGGGATTTCCTTATCTGTGAATTGCCTATTGATAGCCTTTGACATGTTATTAATTGGGTCTTGTCTTTAACTTGTCTTTTTTTTTTAATTTGTGGATACCCTTTGCATATTATGTATATTTACCAAGTGTTGTAAATAATTTTCTCAATTTATCATTTAGTCGTACAATTTCCCATATCTTTCAACCCATTTTGTAAACATTTGGAATGCCTGTGTAATATGCCAGAGTGTGAATATGAAGGTATTGATTAACAATTCCCTATATATTGTTGGAATTCAGTTCTCTCTCTGTGTCTCTCTCTCTGTGTCTCTCTCTCTGATAATATGAATAATGTGGGAACCTCTGTCCATACTTTATGTTATTTTTATGAGGCAATTTAGTACATTTTAAAATTAAGAATTTCATTTTTAAAGTAAATTTACTAAATCAAAAATATGAACATTCTAAAAACTGTTGATGAATATTGTTAAACTGCCTTCTTAATAGATGTAAAAATTTACTCTTCCCCCAAGTCCAGGTTCTGTCTTATGCCCTTGCTGGTGCTGGGAATCACACTTCTGAAAGATCTATACATTTGATGTCTAAAGATGGTATCATATTTATTGTTTTTATTATTATCCCTAAAATTTACTCATGAGATTGATACTTTCATATTCTCGTTTGTCATTTACCTTTACTCTATTATGATTCAACTTTCTCTATGTGGCCTGTGCATTTTTTTCTTTTGGGTATCTTAATTTTTTAAATTTATTTATATGTGGATTGGGAGTTTGGGGTTAGCAGATTCAAACTATTACATATAGAATGGATAAACAACAAGGTCCTATTCTATAGCACAGGGAACTATATTCAATATCCTGTGATAAACCATAATAGAAAATAATATGAAAAAGAACGTATACATATGTATAACTGAATAACTTTTCTGTACAGCAGAAATTAACACAACTTGTAAATTAACTATACTTCAATACATTTTAAAAAATAAGTACAAAATAAATTTATGTATATGAATTCTTTTTGTAGGTAGGGTAAAAACACTTTGTTTATTATATTTGCAGAAAATATTTTCCCAGTTATGAGTTCGCTCTGTGAATTCACTTATAAGTAAAATGTTTAAATTCCAATATAGCCACATCCACTGACCCACTATGATTTCTTCCATAGTGTTAAGTCATCTCTAAGCCAAAAGATTATTTCAATATATACTGATGTTTTCCTCTAGTTTGCTATAGTTTGATTTTTATTTAACATTTAACTTTTCAACCCTTTTACTTATCTGGTATATGATGCGAGAATAAAATCTGCTTCCTTCCCCTGTGTAGGTTTCCATCTACCCCAGCATCATTTGGGGAATAGTCCTCAAATATTAAGATCGTCTAACAAAACTGATTTAGATCTCTCTAGTCTGCTTCTTAGATTTGTATATTTATTTTTGTTCCAGTATCAAATCAATTTAAAGATTCTTATGTTATAATACATTTTATTTGGCAGAACTAGTTCCCCTTCCTCCCTTTATTCTTTGGTTTTAGTTTTTTAACTGTTGCTTGCCTGTCTAATTTCTTCCAGGTATTTAATGTTACTTTAGAAACATTTTGTTTCTTATCCCCCTCCTGAAAAAAAATCCTTTCCACACTGTGATTGGGATTACATTGAACCCTAATCTAATTTAAAGGGAATTTAGGCATTCAATCTCCTTGTTCAGCTGTCTTCTTGAAATTTTCCCTGGATGTTTATATTCTTAATTTTTTAAGTGGTTTTTATTATTAGGTTAAAAAATGAACTTTTGTATGTTTATTATGAATATAATACAATCCATTTCAAGTTAATTTAAGAGTCGTGATTTTTTCCATATGGATATCCAATTGTTTCATCACCATTTGTTTAGACACTATCCTTTTCCCATAAATCATCTTTGTCCCTTTGTCCAGAATCAACTGACCATGCAGGGATGGGTCTATACCTGGATACATTATTCTGTTTCATTAATCTATATGGCTATTCCTATGCTGATTACACTGTTATGATTACTGATGCTTTATATTAAGCCTTGAAATCAGATGTTGTGAGACTTCCACACTAGTTCTTCACAAAATAGTTTTGGCTATTCTATTCCTTTTGCTTTTACAAAGTAAAGAACTACCTTAGAATCACCTTGTCTGTTTCTATTCATTAAAAAACACGCTAAGATTTTAACTGGGATTGTATTGAATCTGTAGCTCAGTTAGGGTAGACCTGACATCTTAACAATAATGAGTCCATGAAGATGGTATATCTCTCTTTTTTATTAAGTCTTCTTTAATTTTTCTCAGCAATGTTTTGTAGTTTTTCTGTTTATTGGTCTTGTACATATCTTTATAAATTTATCTTATGTACATTTGGTATTATTAATACAACTATAGATGGTATTTTAAAATTTCACCTTACCAATTATTTGTTGCTAATATAAAAGATACAGTTGATATTTTGTGTATTCATATTGTATCTTGGAACCTGTTAAACTCAGTTATTATCTCTAGTAGCTTCTTTGTAGATTCCTTAGACCTTTCTATCTAGAAAATTGTGTCATCTGCAAATACAGGCAGTTTTACTTCTTCATTACCCGTATGTATATGAAGAGACACTACACCACCAAAATTTTATAGAAGCTGATTTGTAAAAGGCAGAATAAAAGATCCACTTATGTAAATTATGACCTGGTCTAGGGGACTTACTCAAAATAGCAATGTCCCCTCCACCTCTTTTTGCTCCTTAGAGAAAATTAAAGTCTGTGTCCACTGAGAATAGAAGCAATGGGTCAGATGAAGAAGCTGGGTCTAGGAATTTATCTGGTGAATTGAAACTGTATAGACTTATTCAGAATGTTCAGACTAAAATATATGTATATTTTAAAACTTCTTAATTTATCTGCATTTATGCTTCATCAGAGTCCTGTTCTGGTGAACCTCCTTTGAGACTGATGCAGGTAATTCATGTTCTATGCCTTTGCTCATAGTAGGCGTCCAAAAAAAATAAAATACAATAAAACTTGAATGTGGAACCTCATTAGGACTCTTTCTGTCACAGCAAACTTACCCCGACTGGCATAGAAAAACAAAACTTGGCAAGTTATTGTATTTGCTCAGGTAACTGAAAAATTCAGGGCTGCATCTTCAGGCCTGGCTGGATCTTTCTCTGACTCTTGGCTTGTTCATGAGCACCCTCTTCCCACATCTTTGCAAGATGGCCTTCAGCAACTCTAAGCTTGTCTTCCAGGAGCTCAGTAGGCCCGTAGAAAGGGAGCTCAGCTTCTGCACTAGTTACAACAGAAGTCCTGGGTTTGAGTCTCACTGGCCCAGCTGGCATCCTTGAACCCCCACCTGTGAGCCAGGGAGATGGGCTTAGCTTCACCCAAACTACAGAGATAATCAAGAGGTCATTAGCAAACACACTGTAGGACTCCATTTGTATGACATTCTAGGGGAAAAACAAAAGGGATAAGAGTAAGGAGAAGGGTTGACTAGAAGGGAATGGGGACATTTTATGCAGTGATATAAATATTCTTTATCTTGATTGCACTGGTGGTTACACAACTGCATACGTTTGTCAAAAGCTGCAGAATTGTTCACCTAAAAAGGTGAATTTTGCTGTATGTAAAGTACACTCAGTAAACATGAATTTTCTTTGCAGCCACTTAAGCTGAAGGTACTCTTTTCCCCGTGGGGAATCAGTGTACAAAGGCTGCAAACAGCAGCCTCCTCGGTAGTGCATGCAGCCTGTGGCCTGTACGGGTTGCCCTAAGGGACCTTACACATAGCCCTTTCCAGTGGACATTCATGACTGTCATGCTGTCCCCAATCTAGGCTCCAGACAGGTATGCGAGGTGCCTTTGGAAAGCCCCAGGGCACAGTGGTCAGTGTCCACATTGGCCAAGTCATAATGTCCATCTGCACGAAGTTGCAGAACAAGGAACATATGATTGAGGCCCTAGGCAGGGCAGAGTTCAAGTTCCCTGGCTACCAGAAGATCTACATCTCCAAGAAGTGGGTATTTACTAAGTTTAATGTGGATGAATTTGAAAACATGGTGGCAGAAAGCGGCTCATCCCGGATGGCTGTGGGGTCAAATACATTCCTAGTCATGGCCCTCTGGACACATGGCTGGCCCTGAACTCCCGAGAGCTTTGGTACTGTCCCCTCCTTACTCATGCCCACCAATAAATCTTACTTTCAATCCTACTGTCAAAAACAAAAACAAAAATGCTGAATTTTAAAGAAGAGTCTTAAAAGAAATATGTAAAGAAAACGTATAAGATTTTTTAAAGGAAAAATGTAAACCTTGTGTTTCTGGACAAGACAACAGTACATTTTAAAGATGCTAATTCTTTCCAAATTAATGTACTGAACTAAACAGAATCCTAAATGTAATTTTACCCTAAATGTAAATGTAGCATCCTAAATGTAAATGTAGTATCCTAAATGTAAATGTAAACAAATATATCCTAAATGTAAATGTAAACAAAATCTGAAATGTAATGTACAGTCTTAAACAAAATCCTAACAGATTTCTGGGGGGGGGGGGGCTGTAGATATGAAATTTGACAAAATGATTTTAAAATTTATCTGGAAAAATAAATTACTGATAATGCCAGAGAAAGTTAAGAAAAAGACAATAATGAGGGGAAATTGCTTTTACTCCGCACCTTTGACTAATAATTTTCAATCTGGATTGTGTATGTGTGTATGGGTATGTGTGTGTGTGTATGTGTGTGTTTATTTTGTTGTGGGCGATGGGCATGTTTCAAAGAAAGGAGAAGGAAACTTTACAAGAACTTCTCAGAAGAGAGGATGTAATTCAAAAATAATGTTAAATTCTATTTAGTTAATTTTCAAAAATTAATATATTTTAAAAATATATACATACAATAAATGAAGAGATTTTTATGCATCTAAGATGGAAAAAGATGGGTTTAATTTTTTTAAATCTCTACTGAAATTAACTGGATTAAATAATGTGATATATTAATTTTTTAATATCAGGAAATAAAGTAAATATTTACCTAACTTTGGAACACAGACCAATTTCATCACCAAGAATGCTATCAAAAACACAAATCTTTTCAACCTTTGGGGTTTTTTTGTTTGTTTATTTGTTTGTTTGTTTTGTTTTCTCTGCACATAGTGATGTGCCAGGCATTGCACTAAGCATTTGGGGGGAGGGTTCCATAATAAAAGAGTTCTGTTTTTTCTAACTTGCCTTACTTGTTCTCTGTATAGAATTCAACAATATATAAAATCACAAAAAAAAGTAGGAGTCATCTGAAGTCACATAACATTGAAATGACCATTATTAACCCTTGGAATCATCTCTTCATTTATAGATTTTCTTTACCCATACACATATATGCATACATTCTTTCCATAAATAATATTACTTATGCCCTCCCATCACTCATACTCTTACAACACCACACCCCATGTGTGCTCTGCCAGGTAACCCATGCTAACAACCTACAAGGTTCTCCATACTCATATAATTCTATACATACTTATTATACAAAGGATTCTCTATAATCCTATTTACATGTTTATACCTGTTCATATGCATCTACTCTTTGGAGCATTTTTCATTGTCTGATATACAAAAATGGTGTATCTTACACACTTTTCTGCATTTTATTTTTCCTACTCAACAATACCTCGTAGCAATTCCTCAAAGTCACTGAACATAGCTCCAGTTCTTTGTTGTCAATGGCTGCATGCTATGCCATGGTGAAGCCATACCTCACTTTCTTTAGCCATTCTGGTTGCAAAATTTGCTCTGTTTTCAATTTATGACCAGTGCAAACAATACTGTAACACTCTTGTACACTTGTCTGTCCTTATGTATAAGTCCTTTCAGTTCTAAGGGGTCATTTTACAAGAGGGTAATCACAGGGTTGAATAGCATGTATATTTTTAAATGTTGCCAGACCGCTTTCCCAAAAGGTTATAACACTTCACATCTTCACCAGCAACTATAAGGGTATCCTTTTTCCTCATGTCTACCAAAGTTAGTTGATATTAGAAGACCTTTTTTTCATATAAAATCTCATCATTAATCTAAGTTGCATTCCCTTGACTACTACTGAATGAATTTAAGTAGAAAAATAGTAAAACATTTCAATTAAAATCAAGAATTATACAGAAGTGGGACTTCCCTGGTGGTGCAGTGGTTAAGAATCCACCTGCCAGTGCAGGTTCAATCCCTGGTCCGGGAAGATCTCACATGCTGTGGAGCAACTAAGCCCGTGTGCCACAACTACTGAGCCTGCGCTCTACAGCCCACAAGCCACAACTACTGAGCCTGCGCACTACAGCCCGCAAGCCACAACAACTGAAGCCTGCACGCCTAGAGCCTGTGCTCTGCAATAAGAGAAGCCACCGCAATGAGAAGCTCGTGAACTGCAACAAAGAGCAGCCCTCATTCTCTACAACTAGAGAAAGCCCACATGCAGCAACAAAGACGCAAAGCAGCCAAAAATAAATAAAATAAAATAAATAAACTTATTTTAAAAAGAATTATATAGAAGTCACCACTATAAATATTATTATTATACATTTCTCTTGCCCTAGCATGGTGCTAATAGAAATTTCTGCAGTGGTGGAAATATTCTCTATTCTGTGCTATCCAATATGATAGCCACTGTCATATGTGACTATTGAGCAATTGAAATGTGGCTAGTGTGGCTGAGGTACTGAATTTTAGTTTTGTTAATTTAAATTCTAATAGCCAGATGTGGCCATGGCTACCATACAGGATAGGGCACTTCTAGAAAGTGCAAAACAAAAAGTTAAAATAATGGCTACAAACATTGGAATATACACACAAATTTATCTTTTTGCCGATTGTATACCTAGACAACTCACAATATTTCAACAAGAAGAAAAAAAACCCACTAGAAGTGATGAGACAATTGTAAGGTAACTATATATAAGCTAAATATGTAAAAATAAATAGCTACTTTACTTAGTACTAAGCACTTAGAATAGAATTAGGTAAAAATTATTCCATTCACAATACAACAAAAAAGACAAAACACTAAAGGATAAATTTAACAGGAAAGCCACAAGACACATATGACACAAATTTTAAATTGTAATAAAAAGAGTAAAATGAAGCCAAATGTCTAGAAAGTTGTACCAGGCTCTTGGATGGGAAGATATAGATAGATAGATGATACATAGATATATATACCAATTCTTCTAAAATTAATTTATAAATTTAATGCAATTCCAAGTAGAATTCCAAAAGGCTAACATAACCCTTGAATTCTCATAGAAGAATATGCCTAAAACTTGCTCCCAAAATGTGGGGGAAAAGTGAGTGGGTACTTACTTTATGACTTACCAGAATCTTCTCAAAAGCCATTACAACAAAAATCAACATAATATTGACATATGAATAAACAAATAGATTCATGGAAATTAATTAAAAATCCAGAATTTGATCCCTATCTATATGAAATTTATATTTGACAAAGATAGTGTTTTATTCAGTGTGGAAAAATGGACAATTTAATCAATAATATTGGCAAAACTGGTTATCCATATGGAATAAAATTTTAAAAGACTTTTATCAAATAACCATAGGCAAAAAATAAATTTCAACTAGATAAAAGGCTCAAATAAGAAAGAAATTTTACCAGAAAATCAGAAGATTGTTCACACAATCCAGGGGTTAATATCACCTTCCTAAATAATAAATAAGAATGGAAACTCATTCTTACTTATTACTTATATCTTATTTTTTTTCCTAAAGTAAACAAATAAAATATTCTTATTTACATTTTATTTAAAAAGTAAAGGGAGTTATATCTAACCCTATATAAATATAAGACATTTGTTTGGCAAAATACAAGTCAACATACAAATGATAGAGCTAGAAAATAATATTTATAATAAGGTTACTTTCCATACCATACAAAAATTCACGCAAACTAATTAGAAAAAGACAAACAAGCAAATTTGAAAAAAAATGAGGAGTCATGAAGAGAAAATTTGCAGAAGATATAACCCAGATAATAAACATTAGAACAGGTGCATGAGTCAACTCCAGTAGAAGCCCTGTGTTCTGCTTCGTCTCCCCTTCACTTCCGGTGCCAGGAAGCTGGGAGTCTGCCTCTTTGTTGAAATCACCTGGCTACCAGGCTTGCTCCACTGCAATCAACACTTGTCAAGGTGTGGGACCACTCCGGACCTTCCACTTTACAGATCCTGCAAGGCCTGGAGATCCTCTGCTCTCAGATCCTCCAACAAACCTGGAGGTTCTGCTCAGCCCAGAAGAAGAGCATGGATGCCCTGACCTTTCTACAGAGCTCTCTCGCTCAGCCTGGGGAGAGCGGTCCCCTCCTCCACTCTAGAGTACTCTTCTACACTTATTTTTAGCTCAAAACATTGACCCTTGGAAGCTCAAACACTAAAAAATAAATAAATAAATAACTGCTTGTGTGTGCCTTAGAATTCTTGGCCTGGGTGTACATGGTGAGTGGGTGAAGGACCTGCGATGGAGAATGGAAGAAATTTCTGGGGCTGTTTATAAAAGAAATTAGTTAATGCTCGGCAATAGCATCCCACCACAGTGAGATTATATGAGTTTCTAAAGTCTCAGGATGAGCAAGTGGAGGAGGGATTTGGACGAGGACTTAGGACTTCTGACACGGAGCTAGGAGTCTGTGGGCTGGCCGCATCTTCAGCATCTTATGCTTGTCTCCCTTGTCCCCCCGGCAAACCCTCCAGGGAAATCAGTGCTGACCCCCTCTATGCTATAAAAAACTGAGGGAGGCTGCTCCTTGCCTGGGTGGATGCGCTCTCTCACAAGCTCAAGCATGGGGGCTTGGGGCCTTGAGTGGAGGGAGGGTTGAGCCAGCTCCACTGCACAGGTTGTCACCATCAGACACCTCCTGTCTCCCGGTCCAGGGAAACTGACAGGCCTCACAATACTGCACCCTGGGCCCGGCGAGAGTGAGTGACAGTCCTTCTCTGATGGGCGATTAATCCTGCAGTAGGTGGTACCCACTCCTGGCTCTGCCACTCACCCTTTCTCCAGTACCACCGTTGACTGACAGTGCATGTCATCCTGACCTTGCACATCATTGGGTATAATTGCCAGGGGCTTATTAATTATTATCATTAATGCCTTGTGTGTGCATGGGGCTATGCTTTTCGCCCAACTCACTCATCACAACAAAGGCTGCACCTGTGGGGTGGCTACCAAAAGGCTGGCATCTGGGGCTTGGCAGTGAGCTTTGGGGCCAGACTGTCAAAAGGCTGAGGTCACTTTCCATGCTGTGGTTCTCTGCAGTCATGGGGTCTGGCACAGTGACAGGTTTGGGAGGTCTGCTTTTGAGAGGCCCCATGCAGAGGCAGGTGCACTTGTCCTCAGGGGCCTCATTGCAGCCCAGACTCTCCTTCCTACACAGGACCAGCCCAGAGCCAGACACAAGGTAGTGGGGACTCTTCAACCACTTGCATCTGGAAAGTGGAGATTAAAAAAATTAAATCTGGGAGCTCCCTAGGGATTCTCTACTCCAAACCTTAATCTTCCTATATGAGGGATTAAGACTCAGAGAAGATTCTGCAGAGTTGTGACTGCCAAGGGGGCGGTGGGGAGGGATGAAGTGGGAGTTTGGAGTTAGCAGATGTAAACTATTATATATAGAATGGATAAACAACAAGGTCTTACTGTACAGCACAAGGAACTATATTCAGTATCCTGTGATAAACCATAATGGAAAAGAATATAAGAAAGAATGTATATATATATATATATATATATATATGTATAACTGAATCACTTTGCTGTACAGCAGAAATTAACACAACATTGTAACTCAACTATACTTCAGTTTAAAAAAAAGACTCAGGGAAGGTTCTGAATGAGCTCAAGATCACCAAGACAGTTAGTGATGTGGTCAAGTCTAATGGCTTGTTTTCTTCATGAGTACCTAACTAGGATTTGAGAGCCTCTCAGAAGTACTCATTACATTTAAAATTCGAGGTAGGAATTGTTTTCTTTTGTTGTTGTTGTATTTCTTGTTTTTTACTTTATTTTCCAAAAATGGCCCTTGGCTATTATTTAGTAGTAGTAGTGGTTTTTAAATGCATAGAGTTTCCAGATGCTATTTTAGGCACTGTACCTTTTTTTAATTTATATTTCATTTAATTCTGATGACGATAAGTTTGAGTTATGTACTATTCTCATGTCATACCATTTTTCCTTTCATGAGGCCACTGAGGCACAGAAATGATAAATAACTTGCCCAAGGTCATCGCATGCTATTCCCAAGTTTGTATACATAGAATTAAATGCAGACAGTCTGGCTGCAGAGTCTGCACTTTTAATCACTAGCTTATATTGTCAGAAAATTAACATTTATTAATTTAATTAATAAATAATTGTATGTATGAATTGTCAGCTGTATGGATGTTGATCAGGTGTTGGTAATATACTGGGAAACAAAATAGATAATATCTCTGCCTTCATGGAACTTGTATTCTGGCAAGGAAGACTGAAAATAAATAAGTGGATAAAAATAAATAAGACAATTTCAAAGAGTGAAAAGTATCTTAAAAGAGAAAACAAGATAATGTGATAATAACTGAAAGGGAATTCTTTTAGGTAGAATGATTAGGAAATACTTTGTTGAAGAGAAGACAAGAAGGAGCCAGCACATGAAAAAAAATCACAGAAAGAACTTTCCAAAAAGAGGAAGAGCAAATGCAAAGATTCCAATGTGATAATGAGCTTGGCAAGTGTGATCACCAAGAACAGATAGATCGAAAAATCAATAGATGAGTGGATGGATAGATAAGGGATATGAGCAGGGCATGAACTTAGAGTCTCAGAACATCATCTCCTCTTCCTCCTTCTCATCATCCAAACATTGTCACCATCCCATTAAATGAAAAACAGAGGCAATTATCTAAATATCTATAGCTAAAAGAAACCACTTTCAGTAAAGGATGGTGTAACCATAATCTTACTCAATAACTGTCTGTGTTTGGTCGTGGATGTAGCTCACATAGTTACATCTCCAAGTCACTGGCTAAGTACCACCACATCTCATGACTTGCACCATCCACACCCTATAAGAAGATCTGTTTTCAGCAATTTATGTAAACAGGGTAGGCCACAGAATGGGAGGGACAGTAACATGGTGAGTGACGGAATTTGTGAACCATGGGCCCAGGAAGATCCTGCATGTGAGTACAGAGTATAGTGCTCAAAATATGATGAGAAATGCTTTGAAAAAAATGTGTGACCAAATGAGTAGATTTGCTAGTGCTCCTAATTAAGAGGTGTCAAGGAAGTAAAGGAAGCAAATGTTTTCCTTATGTTTCTATTAGAGGCATTCCTGTATTTATCTAGATTTATCAAAGGTATATAAAACCCTACCAGGCTCATATCATATTACCTGCTCAGAAGTCAACCTGGCAATTTTCTATTTCAAGAAGCCAACAAAATTCTCCCCTGATCTCACACTTGGAAATTAAACAATACACTTCTAAATATTCCATGGGTCAAATATGAAATCTCAACAGAAATTTAAAACACATATAACTGAATGAAAATTAATATATAAAATATCAAAATATGTAGTATGCAGCTAAAACAATGCTGAGAGAGAAATTTATAGCACTAAATACATTAGAAAAAAAGAAAAGTCTCAAATCAGTAATCTAAGTTCCTGCCTCAAGAAAATAGAAAAGGAAAAGCAAAGTAAACACAAAGCAAGCAAAGAGGAGGAAATAATAAAGATCAGAGCAGAAATCAATGAAATGAAAACAGGAAAACAGTAGAAAAAAATCAATAAAACAAAAAGCTGTTCTTTAAAAAAAATTTTTTTAATGATAAACCTCTATCAAGACCGACCAAGATAAAAAAAGAGAGGACACAAAACATCAGTATGAGGGATGAAATGGGATATTACAACAGATCCCACAGCCATTAAAAGAATAAGAACGGAATACTATGAACAACTTTACACTCGGAAATTTATCAAATTAGAAGAAATGGACCAATTCTTTTAAAACCACAAACTACCAAAACCAAGTTGAAATAGACAACCCAATTAGTCCTCTAACCATTAAACAGACTGAATTTGTCACTACAGTTTTTCTAAAAAAGAAATGCTCAGTTTCAATGGAAAATCCTACCAAATACTTAAAGAAGAATTAACAAAATTTTATACAATCTTTTCCAGAAAATGGAAGAGGAATAAGTACCTCCAAACTTATTTTATTTACCTTGATACTAGAACTACACAAATACAGTACAAAATAAGACAATTACAAACTTTATTTCTTATGATTTTAAGCACACAACAAAATATTGACAAATGAACCAGTGTTATAAAAGAAAGAATCAGACACATGATCAAGTTGGATTTAAGTTGTATTTATTTCAGATATGCAAGAGGTTCTACATTCAAACATCTATCAATGTAATCTGCCATATCGACATGCTAAAGAAAAAAAATCACATGATCATATCAACTGATGCAAAAAAAGGCATTTGATAAAACTCAACAACCATTTATGTTACCAGAAAAAAGAAACCTCTTCCCTCTAAGACAGGGAAGAAAGGCAGGAATGTCCACCCTCACCATTCATTCAACTGGGTACTGGAAATTGTAGCCACTGCAATAAGGCAAGAAATGGCATACAGATTGGTGAGGAAGAAATAAAACTGTTCCTGATGTGTGGCCCTGGGCAGAATCAGCTCAAATTATACAAAGGTTCATGCATGGGATGCCTTTAACCCAATCCACTTTTCTGATTTGAACTGATGCTACAGCTCCTGGGTAAAGATAACAAGGCTGCATTCAGTGTTTCAGGAATTTCACTCTGCCTTGGTAAGAGGGCTATCTAGGGCATACAAGGACATGGGTGAAGATTCTTGGTAAGGCAAGGAGTCTGCCTACACAAGGTCATTGCTACCCCATGATCCTCAAGGACATGGGTCCTCTTTGCTCAGCAAATCTATCTCTAAACATGATTGTCAGAAAATGCATGTTTTTTAAGAGGGTGACTTAGATGTACCAGTTGTTGTGTTTCTTTTTTTTCCCAGTTGCACATAGATGTTTTCAAAACAGAAGGCCTAGATGGTGTTCTTAACAGCAGGGTTATTGGTTATGAGCCATCTGCATCCTGGTAGATGGACACCTAGCCATGCCAACAGGGGGATCTGCCTTCTGGGAGAACTTGCACAAAACACTTGTAGGTTAGAGCAACAAATATCATTACAGATGCAAATAATTCCTATTAGGACATTCTTTTAAAATATTTATAGATAAATCTCTTTTCAAAAATAATTTTACCAATATAAAGCCTACATTCCTTTCTCCATCACCACTAAAAGGGATATGGCTAATCAGTTCACAGAACAGTTCCAAGCAGAAAACAATTTTTCGATCATCTGCCAATGGCTGCTATACACTGGAACTGATTATAGAGAGAACAGTGGCTCTTTAAAGCATTCATACGTTGGCTCTGCCTGGAGCAGGGATCTCAATCCTCCCTGCCTGTTGGAACCATCTGGAAACCCCATTCATAGAGGCATGGATTTCACCGTTCTGACATGAGACCAGGCATGAGGATTTTTTAAAGATACGTGTTTTCTCATGTGCAGCCAGGACTGAGGGTTACTGGCCTAGAAATACGAGACAAGACGAGAATTATAATTAGGCAAACTTTATTGAGCACTTATGTGTGGCAGGCACGGTTTTCCCAGTGGTGGAATCCTAAAATCTGTGCTCTGTGGCTGGTACTATTATCAGACAAAAAATGAAGCCATTTGAAGAGCATCTATGCACACACTTCTTTAGGAAGGAGCTGAACTCTAGACGTCCTATTTCATTCAAGCAAGACCACAGTGCTCAACACAGCCGGCAACGGCAGAGAGTAAATCTGTAGCGACGAGGGAGGATCAGAGACAGGGAAAGATATGAGCACAAAGATTGTACATGAAAGAAATCTCCGGCCATTCCAGAATATTGACAAAAGTACATGCTGATAGCCAAAGAGCATGTAAGAATTTTAATACCACATTTCCAGTTATGACTAGAGAAGCATAATTAGGTACTAAATTACAATGTTAATATTCATTTGAACAAATAAGTACTTGTAGTAATAGCATCAGGGCCCTGGGAGGGCAGCAGAGGAGTTGATTAAATGGACAGAGTTTCTTTGAATGAGTTTCATCCTGAGTTTGGTGAGGTTGGCTCTCAGCAAAGTCTTCAGAGGTCAAGACATGGACTGTGAGTGGTGTCATTTCTCCCTTTGTAGCTACAGTCAACAGATTCAAAATGAAGCAAATAAACATACAAGCAATTACAAATTACGGCCCATAACACGTGCTAGAGAGGAATGGGGGGAAAAGCCCAGGAGAAGGCCACTGTGAGGAAGGAAGGCCATTCAGGATGCCAGATGCAGGGATGCACGGTGCAGGAGGAAGTCCTGAGCAAAGCCGCTCAATTTTTCTAGCAAGGAAAAGGGTCTTGCTGAGGTCTCCTATTATTGTGGCCTTATCTATTTATACCTCCATTTCACCCAAAAAGAGTCTGAGGTGGGACTTACCTGTCATGTGCAAGTAAATTAAAGTCATTCCCTAAAAGGGTCAAAAGCAAACTGAAGTAATGAGGAGGAGGGCTGGTGCGGGGAGGAGGTTAAGAGCAAAAGAAGGAGGGAGAAAGAGAAACACACACACACATGCACACACATACACATACAGCTACCTATCTGAGTTCCTAACTGAAGTCCAAACCTTAAGTAGAGCAGTTCTTTTACCCATTTCCCCAGGAATTGGTTGTCTTCCTACACAATTTCTTTGGGCTTCTTACAAAAGGTAAGATTCTATATTAAGCAATACTAATTAGCGGGGGGCCATCTCCAGTATGTAACAAAAGCAAATCTATCACCAGCTGTGGGAAAAAAAACAGCCCTCAGCTCCCCCAAACCCCAAAACACATAAGCTTAGCATTTAAACTGGCTGGGGTAAGAGCCATTATTTTCATTAATGGAGCTCATTTTTATTTTATTGGGCTTTTTTACTATCAGATTAAAAGCATGTTTTTATTGTAGTTTTTTCTAATGCAATCTTAGATGATGTGCTCAGAATGAATGGAATAGTTATTGTTTTAATTATTTTTTCATTTTGTGTTTTTATTTCATTTGTTCTTTTTATTTACTACTCTGAAGTTGCCATAATAACACAGGCGCAGGGTGCTGGGAGGCCTCCAGTGAGCACCCCCACAGTGGCTGGTCTCTGCTAAAGGCCAAGGAACAGGAAAAGTGCCAGCACACTGTTGCTTTTGGAAACCAGGGGCCACCCAGCCCTGCAGCACAGCCCTACTGATGAGGGCACACAGGGCAGAGCCAAGGGCATGGTCCCTTTCTGCCCCTGCTCTTGCTCTGAGCCACCCTGGCTCACGGGGTAAAGAAAAGGTGGGAAGATAAGCCAAGGGGCATGTTACTCACCCACAGCCATGGTCGCTCTCCTGATGCCTGTGAAAACTCAGATTTCAACATTCAGAGAAACACAGCTGGACTTGGACATGTGTTCCCTGCCCATGAAGGGAAGGGAAGACCATAGTGGCTGCCGGTAAATCCAAAGGCCTCAGCCACCCTGTGGGTTTGGGCAGGCAGGATTTCTAGAGTCCTCGTTGAGCACTAGAATTTGAGCATGTGAGTTTGCTGTCCAGGGACAAGCTGAAAAAATATCAGACACATACATGCCCATAATGGTCTGAGGAAAGCCTCATTTGGTGCCATGTGTGTGCTGATGCACTCTCTCTCTGGGGCTGCTCTCCTCTATGATGCAAGGGAACAACCACCTTCGGCAGGAGGCCAGGCCAGTGCTTGCGTCTGCCAATGTCCCTCCCCCTCCCTGTGGCGTCCCACCCCCTTCCCCTTCCTGATTCCCCTGTCTCCCTGGCCCCCATCTGCAGGAGTGGTCCCTAAAGTATGCTGTAGGCTCCCAACCTGTTTGGCCTGTGAATTTAAATCTAGCAACGATCTAAATAAAGATCATGCTAGTACCCTTTTCAAAGGACTTCCCATCATAATCAAAAGAGAATTCTTGCAGACCCCATGAAGCCACTGCCATCTGAGCCTTCCTGTCCCCTAGGCTCATCCACCCATCTCTGTGCCACTCGTCTCACACCAGCCACAGCAGTCACCTCAAAGGAGCCCACCTACCCTCTGCCTGGAGGGTCCCCCCACACCTCTTCATGACTCCGTCTCCAGAGGGGATTCTCAGAGAGGCCTCCCTGCCTTCCCCCATCACTTCCTAGGCCCTCATCTGTCTTCATTTTCATCATGTCACCTGTCACTTGTGACTTTACATCATTTATGCATTTACTGGTTGTCCATCCACCTGGGAGTGAGCAGAGGGAAGTGCTGTATCCCTGGGCCCCGCACAGCAGCCCTGGGCACTTGGAAGGTAGTCAAGAAATATTTGTTATAAGACACCTAGGACTCTCATTTACCACTGTTTCCCCAGCACACGGAACAGTTCTCCATGTATAGTAGGTGGTCAGTACATGCTTAGTGTACAGGGACAAGCTGAAAAAACACTGGACATGTCAATGCCCAGAAATGCCTGACCAAGGACTTGCTTGTGGCGAACTGGGTTCCAATGGATGAATCTGGAATTTCCGGAGGTGAACCCAGGACTCAGCTTCCTCTTTCCAGCCCTCCCCAAACCAACAGAATACTTCTGAGACCTCTTGATTTTATTTCTAAACAAAGATAAGGTATCTAAGGCTTTAAAACCCCACACTGTTTGCTTCTTTATGAATGCTGAATCACTGACTCAATTTATTGCATCCTTTGAGTCATCCATGTCTCATTTCATAAAACATATTCTTTCTAGGTTAGGATTTTACATCAGGATTGAAACAGAATATTGAACTCAGTTTAACAGAGTCTCAGCACAAATTTCTGGAAACAAATTCCACTTAGAAAAGATCCTATTCCCTTAAGAGAAGTGAACACTGCATATAAAGAACTATTTTTTTTCCTAAAGATAATTTGGAAGGAACTCTCCTACCTTGGAGAGAATGCCCTGATTTAAGTTACATAAACAAAAGAGGTCCATTTATCATGACCCTCTCTCAAGTGCCAGGGCTCTGTGGCATCCTGGGCATCGGGCATGAAGTCACCAGCTCTGTGGACTGGTAAATTGTCCTTCCACAATGCCCTTGTGAATTCCATAGCAAATAAAATCATATTTCACCCAGAATTTTGGAACAATGGGGACCAGTCACGCAAGGGGTTCTTGACTTAAGTTAGGCACACTATTGTTAGTTACTTTTGCCAAATATACCTTACCTTTAAAAAGTGCTGCAGGAGATAACGAAGTTGTGGGCCATACATTTATAAAAAGAAAATATTCAGCACTTACACATAATTGTGTGTCACTTAGCTGGCAGGATATGGAACGCATGTTGGGACCCTACTGTTCAATCGTTAGGTTAAGCTGTGTGCAAGCTTCTGCACTGGTTCACCAGGAATAATAGACTACTGATAATTATTATTACAAATTAAATGTATATTATACAAATTATGTAATTAAATATTATATAAATATAATCATAAAAATAATAACGGCCAACACTTCTTGAGTGTTTTTTCTCTGCCAAATGCCATTCTAAGCCCTTTTCTACAGGTGTTGCCTTGTTGAATCCTTACATCCATGGTACCGGACAGTACTATGATCTCTCATTTTAGACGAACAGATTGGGGCACAGAGAAGTTAGGTGACTTGGTCAAGATTACAGAACTGGTAAGTGGCAGTGTCCCATCTGAGCTCTGGCCCCAGATGCCATGATGAAAATGAAAGCAGGTGAGGGAGCTGGATGTGATGGGGAAGGTGAGCAGGGTGGCCTCTCTGAGAATCCCCCACTGGAATAGAGTCATGAAGAGGTTTGGGGGAAGCCTCCAGGCAGAAGGCTGCCTGGGCTCCTTCAAGGGATGGATGATGTGGCTGCCCAGAGATGGGCAGATGAGTCTAGGGGACAGGAAGGCTCAGGAAGGCCTCATGGGGTCTGCAAGGAGTTACGATTCTATTTTGAATGTAATGGGAAGCCCTTAGAGAAGTGTGCTCACACGATCTTTAGATCTTTGCCTGATTTAAATTCAGAGGTTGAGAACCTACAGAATACTTTGCGGACCGTATCTTATACAACTTTAATCTCCTTCCGGGTAATGCTGGTGCTTATTGGGAATATGTGATGATATTTTGAGGAAAGGTGTCTTCCCAAATGTCCAGCATCCTAATCTTGCCAGGGTTTATGCTCTTGGACATAGGGGCTCCTCTGGAGTCTCACATTCCACTTCTCACTCACCTTACTCCACTTCTTACCTTCTACGCAGAAACTGTCCATTCTCCACTGAAAAAGCAAAGCTGGGCTGCAGCTCTGATACGTGGGGGCCGGAGCCGCAGGTTCAGTCACAGGGGAGTCAGTCTCTGTCAGCCACGCGCTCAGACGTCTAGTTCCGAAGACTCGGCTGTGACCAACTCTCCAGGTAGTGCTGTAGACTGGAATCCTCATTCTCCACACACATCTTTGTCCTTAGGGTCTCCTCACTCTCTGCCCTTTGCTCTGTTCTAATTTGAAGGAATTCTAGAAGACTCTCCTGGCTCAGGCATGCACACCCAGAACATGAGAGCACCTGAATATCAGAGCATGTGTGCACATGCCCAGGGTGTCAGAACACGTGTGCGCATGCTCAGGACATCAGAACACACGTGCCCATGCAGGACATCGGAACAAAGTCAGCTAGTGCGTTCTTCAGACTTCAGAGACGTGTGTTGTGGGAAAGCTTTCAAGGATTGTTGGTTTCACTTTTCTCCAGCCCAGTAATGAGGGGAAAGAGAAGAGTGAGCAAGGGGGAGGGGCTGAGTGCCTTCGAGGTAACGAAGAGTGAGCTGTCACTGCACACCATCAGGGATGGCTCATGGGAGGAGGCTTGTCACGGGATATGAGCCTACCAGGCTGTGGACACCTCAACTGTGAGGTCTCTATCAGGAAGACGTGGCAGAGTCAGCCTAGCTCAGACAGCATCTCTCTGTGAATGTCACAATTGGCTTGAAGGCTAGTATTCGTTCCTCTAGACCGCTCCCTCATTATTTCTTTATTCTGGTTAGATCCGTCCATTCTGACTCAGCAGAAAAAAACACAGGAGATGGAGACAGAGCATCCTGAGTATTCTCTGTTTTGAGTTGGTGTCTCAGGCCCTGCCAGGCTACACAGCACACACCCAGGGCTGAAGATGACACCTACAAAAGGGGCTTCTCGCGGGCTTCCCTAGTGGCGCAGTGGTTGAGAGTCCGCCTGTCGATGCAGGAGACACGGGTTCGTGCCCCGGTCCGGGAAGATCCCACATGCCGCGGAGCGGCTGGGCCCGTGAGCCATGGCCGCTGAGCCTGCGCGTCTGGAGCCTGTGCTCCGCAACGGGAGAGGCCACAACAGTGAGAGGCCCGCGTACCACAAAAAATAAATAAATAAATAAATAAATAAAAGGGGCTTCTCTCCCAAACACTGCTGCTGTACACATGTGCGCGCGTGCACACACACACCCCTTGCTGGAGAGCCTCCGGCACAACCTACTAGCTCATGCACCCAGGAAGTCCTGGATTTAATGGCTGGGCTTATCTTGTGCAACATTCCCAAGGCTCCATTTTTCATTAAGCAATTTTTAAAGAGTTTTATGACCCCGTGAACAATAATTTTTTTTAGTGAAAGCAGACTAAATTGTAAGTGGCGGTAATTACACCAAACTAATTGTAGGCAAAATTAGTAACAGGTCAGATCTGTTTGCAAAAGAAAATATACGCTTGGATCACACCTTAAATGATCTCTAGGAAATTAATTCATCATAGAAAAAAAGAAATCTTCCTAAATTAAAAGTGGTTTCTCCAAGAACATTTGCAGGAAATAAGGTTTCCTGTTTGGTTTTGGTTTTGGTTAGATATCCAGTGTGTGTGTGTGTGTGTGTGTGTGTGTCTTCATGTGTCTGTATGTGTCTTTGTGTGTGTGTGCACATGTGCACTGATATTGGAGGGTGGGGTTGTAGATTTTCACAGAGCCAACCCACAGAACTAAACGCCTCCTTAGTGGTGCACAGAGTATAACCTAAATGTCAGGAGACTTAGTGAATCCTAGTGCCCTAAGAGGTCATGGTAGGACCTTATTCTGCTCAATCCTTCTCTCCTAGATGGGATCAGCTCACTTTAAAAATGTCTCCCAGAGAAAGCATGATTGGATATCATGTGGCATTTTCCTCTGAAGGGCCATCTTAGCATGGAGGACGAGCATTTGATAAAACCAGTACAGAGGCCATGCAGAGTTGACCTATGTTCCCACAGAGGTCAGACTCATGATGACCCAGATCCCACGTGCACTGAAGTTCACAAAAGCAGAATTACTTCTTTCATGGAATTTGAGTCCCAAGGTCACTACCCACAGCTAACATCCTACGTAGTTGAATTACCCTTGAGGTCCATTGTGAAGAACCAAGTTGGAAAGTGACATTTCATCTCTCAAGTAGTTTTCAGTTTGGGAGCACTGATTCCTGCCTCTGCAGGAGACGATAAGCTGCAGTACCTGGTTTATGTTTATGGGCCGTATTGCATAAATCACATCTCTTTAAACCCTAATATCCACTTAGCATGGAGCAAGGGCATGCCCAGAGGCATATTCACCTGAGACCTATGTAAGGCAAGATCAGACGCACACCCAAGCCTGAGCTCTGTTTGGTGGTGAGGTCACACAGTTCAAACTCTTCAGATGCCTTCCTTCTCATTTGCTGAGCACTTGAAATTGCACGACTTAAATATGAATATCATGGATTCCCCTGTTAGCACCACCTGAGAGGAAGTGCCTCCAGCCCGAATGTGCATGGAGAGGTACCAGTGAATTTCATAAGAAAATAGGTCGAATGGCTGGGGAGGTGCTTTGAGAAAAGCATGGATTACTGCAGGCCCAGCCTGGGGAGGGTCCAGAGTAGCCGCCTCACTCTAATGTAGGAATGCTTTACAAAATACACCAGGAAGCATTAGGATATGTGAATTTCCAGGAGGATGAAAATTAGGCACCTCTCATGTACGCATGCGCAGTAGATGTTGGTGTCTGACTCACAGTCAGTGCTCGGTGGATTGAAATAACCATAGCTTCTACACATGCATCCAGTGATGTGAGGTATCCATGTGGTGAGGAGGTCCAGCAGAAGCCACTCTAGGCCATGTCCTCCCTTTACCATGTGGGTCCTGGGTAAGGGTCATCCAGTCGGTTGCAAAACGTGTTCAATGAGAAGAAGTGCACAGATCCTCAGCCCATCGCATCTTGGGTGGCTCTGAGTCCTAGAAATTGCATCACCAGGCCTGGAATCCAGAGGTCCTCAGGGGAAAGAAGCGTTTGTTGGTGCTGGGTTTGGCTCTCCTCTAAGGGAGTATCAGCTGGGTACTCAGTGACCATTTATGCCCCTGCAGTGAAAGGATGTCCTCACTCTTCCTAGCCCTCCTGGTTCCCGACAAGCCTGAGCATGTGCACCCTATCAAGACAGTATGTGTCCCTCTTAATGGTCTCACACACCAAGGTCTGGGGCAGGGGGTCTTTCCATTGAGAGCCTAGGGGTAAATTTAAAATGACCATGTGGCAATGGGGGTCAGAGATGCCAGTGTGTGCCAGGACTTCAATAGGACTGAGAACTGGGGAGTGTATCCCAGGACAGGGAGGTCCTTGTGGACTTTTTCCCATGACAGATCCTGAGTCACCTCCTTTGGCTTATAGGTTCACAAGATCCTTCATGGCCTGGCCCTGCCTACTTTGTAGAGCTGCATTGCCCACCATGCTCTAGCCATCTGAGACCACCTATGTGCCTTTGACTTAAACATGTATTCCTTCTGGAAGTCCCTCCCTGCTGCTTCTCCACCCACCTAAATAATTCCCCCTAATCCTTCAAAATAAGTCAGGCATCACAGCCTAAGGGACTAGGGAGTTCTCACCTCTCATGGGGATGCGTGTTCCTGCTTTGACCCTAGAATGCAGAGCTTTCAGCCCAACAAGCACTTTTCATGCTGTATCATAATCATCAATTATCTACTCCATGGCTGCCCCACCTTCATCAGGCCTTGAGCCCCACCCCAGCAGATGTGTCCATGAGCCCATGGTCTAGCCTCATGCCTGGCAGAGTGGGCAGTTGATGAATGTTTGTGAAATGAATGAATGTGTCATGTTACCTCCAAGTCACTCTTCAGTGGCCACGTCAAGCTCTCCTCGGTCAGTTTTCAAAAATAAACAGCATTTACAGGAAGGCAGCACCTAGCTCACTTCTAGAAAATTCCACAAAAGGCATGGTTTTAACCAGCATTCTGGACCCAAAAGGCAGTGCGATACCCAAGATTCGACATCAGTGAGGAAGAGGAAGAGGGGAAAAGGAGGAAGGATAGGGGGATGAGGGTAGGAACAGCCAGATAGATTCACATAGAAACTGACCTTTGCACTTGTTTCACTCAACTACCTGAGCTTCCCAGGCAGTGAAAGGCAGGGATGCATGCAGACCCCTGGCCCCAAGGGAGAAACACTCTAGCAAGTCCTCATGAGCTCTGGCTGAGCAAGGTTCCCAGGAAGAAAGCCCAGTCAGAAGTTCAAGTTTTGCAAGAAACAATGTGGCTGCAACAACTCAGATCCATCCTGAAGTCTTTCAGCAGTGGCTTCAGCCAAGTAGCTACAAGAAGGGCCTTCAGAGATACAAAATCTAAGAAAAATAGTCCTGGCATCTAATTACAACCATGCAGTTTGCTGCTTTTATCTGTAATTGGACTGTATAGTCTTTCATTCTAATTTACTTTACATCTAAACTGTGATAATCAAGACAAGCAGAACAGAATGGTCTCTAACTGGCTATCCTACTGACACCCGTTAATGCCTAATTATAACAACTAAATTAAAGATGTGACTGTAAAGAGGTGGAATATCAGTTTGAAGCATTTAATTCTGTGCAAAGAAGTAGAGATTTTAAATCCTAAGTAAGAAAATCAATATTATGCCTCATTATATTGGTATTGCTAAACAGATTAATGAAATTGAGTATTTTGTAGTGTTGCTTTTCTTTTTCCCAATGTTATCCTGATGCAATGATGGTTTGTAATGAAGGAGTACTGCAGGGGAGGAAGTCTAAATGGAGAACCAATTTATATACCAAAATTGGGAGATAGCTAATCTCATTTATACAGCAAAGATTTCCTTTTGATATGGTTAGATTTTTAGATAGGCATCATGGGTCTGGACTTTTGCAGTCTCATGGAACAAAAATAAATTCAACCCAAAGCTAAGGGAAGGTGCTTTCTCTCCTCTTCTCATGAGGAGATATGTAACAGGGACCATCTTGACAATGCCAGCATTCACAGACACTGTGGTTTGGGACAAACCTCCTTGAAGCTCCCTGTGCCGGTGGCCACCCAGGCTGAACATGGCCACCCATGAAAATGCAGAATGTGAGGAACAGAGGGAAGCTGGGCAGATGAATGGACAATTGACCAGATCCCCAAGTGCCATCCAGTTGGTTGGAAGCTGGAGGAGAAATGGTGAGATGAAGCCACGCTTCAGGTTCGACAACAGAGCTTGAAAGTAGAAGGACCAAGGTTTGCAAAGGGAAGGTGTGCAGTTCCTGGGCTGGGTGGGGCACTGCACACAGGTGCCTGGCTAGGCAGCAGCAGCATGTCCATCCAACCTGCCCCGTAGTCTTTTATTTGTTTGCTTACTCTTTCCTTCCTTCCTCCCTTCTTTCCCTTCCTCTCTTTCTTTCTTTCTTATTACAATTGCCCATCCTAATTTCTAAGTTTTGTAACGCAAAGTCAATATAGGACTCAAAAACCTAAAAATTGGCAAATGCTGACAGTGTGAGTCACCATGTGAGTCATCCGTCTTAGTGCCCATGCCACAGAGATGCACAAAGGCAGATCTTTGAGGAATCCAATGATCCTGAAAGAGAGAGACTAACCACTTTGAGGAATCTCCAGAAATCTTGTGGATTTGGATTTCCTGACCAGTGAGTTACTGTGAGTGAACAACTTGAGGGTTATGGTTTCCAGACCTCTTTGGGGGCCAGGGACAGTATAACAATGAAGCAGGCCAAGATCCTGTGCCCTGGAGCTTGCATTTACAGATGGCTGGGCCATGCAGGGCTGCTAGGCCCAGCAGGCAGAGGGAACCCGGAGCTGGGTCCCAACCTGGAAGGAAAACCCAGCTTCAGTGAATATACCCAGAACTTCTAGACTGGAAAATCAAAAAAGAAGACATGTTCGTTTCCACTTACATTTAATTTTTCAAAAAGGAAATTTCATTTTGAATTTTGCATGTATCATCACCTTTTCAGATTCTAGAGGTCTTCACCCATCTCATAAGCTCATGCATGACATGAAGGCAAGGATGATGGTGTCCTAATGGCAGTGATCATCACAGGCCCGGGAGAGGTCACCAGCCCCCTCAGAAAGGCGCAGCATAGCTCCTGATCCTGCAGGACCAGACATGTCTCTAACTGTCCCAGTGCTGCAGGCACTCAGAAAGCAAGCGCTGTAAACTCCAACCAGGCCCGCCTCTCAGCTGCACAAAGCCAAATAAAAACTGCTGGCAGCCACTGGTCCCACTGCAACAGATGTGTTGCCTCTGAACCATCTTGTCTGTTCTGAAGGGTTTTGTTTCTTTTTTTACTTCATACTGTCCATTCTGTCTTGTTTACAAGGCTGCAGGAACACCTGTGGAAAAACGGGTCCCTGCAGAAATCCTTGACTTCCATTTAGATGGTTTGAGACTAAGCCAGCCAGCTTAGCAAGCCCATCTGCAAATGATTCTGGGTTCTTCTGCACACATTTACTCTCGATCTAGAGAAACTCGAAGAATCACCCACAGAATAATCCCAGACCCATAGCATCACCACACCTTATGTGCCCGTGATCGTTACCGTGTGCAAACCTTCATCCACACATGTGCTGAGGACCTGCTGTGTGCCACTTGGCCTTGAGGTCTGTGGGCTGACTCTTGGTTCAACCCAACTCCGCATCGCACAGGCTGCTTCCGTTATCTGGCCTGTGTCCACATAGACATGGCTTTGAGATCAGAGGCCCTGACAGCCAGTGAAGGCTGTAAGGCCTCCGACCACCCCATATTGTTTCTTCTGGTTTCAGATGAAATGGCTCATTACCTGGTGTGGAAAACCGACATGGAAGCCACCAGAGCGAATGCTATCCCTTACGACAGAGAGAAGAGGCATGCTTCTAAGCAGACCTCAGTCTAGGGGGGTGTTCCCTGCTCTCAGCCTGACTCTGGGCACCTTACAATCCCATAGCCCCATACATACCTTTAAAGACCATTTGCCTAGTGCATTATTTCATTAGCAGGGATGATGGAAGAGCAGTGACATGACTTGAGACTTCGTGTGAGAACTGCCGCTTTTTCTCAACCTTATGTTTTTAGTCCATGGTTTTTGCTGTGTAACAAGCCACAGCACCAGAACTTAGTGGCTTAAAAACAACCATGTTTCATGTAGCTCGTGCTTCTATGGGTTGGCTGGGTGGTTCTTCCAGTTCAGGCTGGCTCAGCTAACCACTGCTTGGCTCACTCGTGCATCTATGGTCAGCTGGTGAGTCGGCTGGTGGCTGGAAGTTCTAAGGTGTCCTTGGTCAGACTTCTGACAGCTGGCAGGCTGTTGGCCAGGGTGACAAGGGTGACTGGGCCACATGGTACTCATCTTGCAGCAGCCCAGCCCTGGCTTCCTCACATGGTGATCACAGCAAGAGAGTGAGGCCGAATGTATGTTTCAAGTCTCTGCCTGTAGTGTGTTTTCCACTGTCCTGTTGGCTAAACTCAAGTGCCATGGCCAAGACTAGAGTCATTATGAAAGGACACCACCTAAGAGCTTAGATGCCAGGACAGGAGGAATTTGTGGTCATTTTTGCATCCATCAGAGTTGTCTTGTTTTGTTTTGTTTTGTTTTCATTTTCTAGTCTCTTTAATTGAATGATTCAATCATTTATTTCTAACACTTAATGTTTATAAATGATGTACAGGTTCAGCTTTGATTCCCTCTTTAGTACACGATATTTAGAAAGACCTTTTTAAATTTCAATTAGAGTGAATATTTTTGTCTAACATTTTCTTTTTTTCTACTTTTACTATATTTTGGTCTAACAATTTGGCTTGAATAATTTTTAGTCTTTAGATTTTTTTAAAGCCATAGGTTGTGTTTAATTCTCAGTATACCATGGATATTTGAAAAGTGTATATTTTTGTTTGACACAAATATACAATTACAAGTATATGTAGATTAGATTTGGATATAGAATCAACCGTGTTGGTAGTGTTTTAAAGTTTTCTCTACTGTTATCATCTGCCTGATCAGTTAATTTCTGAGAGGAGAATGTCATGTTATTTTCATGGGCTTTTACTTGATGTATGTCTGTGCTGTGTTGTACAAGGAATTAAGAACTAATTAATTATATAAGAAATATGTAATCTTTTATATTCCTGGTGAAGTGAATTTTTATTAGAATAAAACAACTCTTTTTATCCCACTTAATGTTGGTTGTATAGAATTTCCTGTCCTACTGGCCAGGGCAAAGAGTTGATAGAGCCATTTAATAGTGAGAGTGCTGGTTACTAGCTCATTTATCTGGTGAGTATAATTATGAATTAGTGTGCTTTCTTGGTGTAAAATTTGTCAATATATTTAAAATTATAAAAATGCTCACTCTATTTTAAAATTGAAATTTTACTGAGATTATTATAGATTTGCATTCAGTTGAAAAGAATGATACAGAGAGATCCCATGTACCTCTTCCTAGTTTTCACTAGTGGTAACATTTTGCAAAACTATAGTATAATATCACAACCAAGACCATGACATTGATACAGTCCACATATCATTCAGATGTCCCCAATTTTACTTGTACTCATTTGTGTATTATGTATATTCAGTTCTATACAATTTAATCACGTGTATAGGTTCACATACCTACCACCACAGTCAAGATACAGGACCTTCCATCATCACAAGAATTTCTCATACTGCACTTTTACAATCATACTCTCCTGCCTCTCATTCTCCATCTCTTGTCCCTAACTCCTGCATTTATAACATTTTGTCATTTGAAGAACAATATATAAAATATGTAGTATGTAACATTTGGAGATTGGATTTTTTCTTCACTCAGATGATTCCCTGAAGATCCATCCAAATGACTGCATGTATCAATAGTTTTCTTATTTTCATTGCTGAGTAATATTTCTTGTATTTCTTGTTTAATATTCAATTAAACCATCCACCTGCTGAAGACATCTCAGCTGTTCTAGTTTGGGACTATTATGAATAAAGCCACTACAAGCATTCACATGCAGGTGCTTATGTGCACATAGTTTTAATTTCTCTGGGATAAATACCCAAGAGTACAATTTGGGGTTCCTATGGCAATTTCATGTTTAGTTTTATAAGAAACTGCCAAACTGTTTTCAAGAATGGCTATACCATCTTACATTCCCATCAACAAAATAATAGTGATACAGTTTCTCTACATCCTTGCTAGCATTCGGTAATGTCACTATTTTTTATTGTCACCATTCTGATCTGTACGCAGTGATATCTCATTATGGTTTTAATTTACATTTCCCTGCTGGCTCTTAATATTAAACATCATTTCATATGCTTATCTTCCATCTGCATATCATTTTCATTGAAAAGTCTGTGTCTTTTGCGTATTTTCTAATTTGAGTGTTTGTTTTGCTTAACTATTGAGTTTTGCATGTTCTTTATATACTCGAGATACTACTCTTTTGTTGGCTATGTTGTTTGCAAATATTTCCACCCAGTTTGTTACTTTTCTTTCTTTCTTCTTCACCTGGACTTTCACAGAGGAAGAGTTTATAACTTTGATGAGGTCCAATTTATCAAATTTTTCTTTTATAAATTGTGCTTTTGGTGTCAAATCTAAGGACTCTTTGCCTAGCCCTAGATGCCAAAGTATTTTTATTTTCTATTTTTCCTAAAGGTTTTAAAGTTTTATGTCCATAATCAATTTTGAGCTAATTTTTGTATAAGGTGTGAATTTTAGTTTGAGTTTCATTTTCTTGCCTATAGATGACCCCTCATTCCAGCACCATTTGTTGAAAAGGCTATCCTTCCTTCATTGAACTGCTTTTAATCATTTGTAAAAAGAATATGGAACACTTCATGACTTTGTTTATCATCCTTAAGTAGTGGCCATATTAATCTTCTCTGTATCATTCCAAAATTTTATTATATGCACTATCAGAGTGCATACTGCTCATGTGTTTTGACTCATCATTTTCACTTACGGAAATTCATTCCTGAAAATGAAGTTGTATGCCCAAGGCTATTTAGTACAGCATTATTTATGACAGCAAATAAAAGGAGGGAACATGTCCAAAAATGGTAGACAGGTAAAGTGTGTTAGTCATCCATTGCTGTATAACAAATTGCCCCAAAACTTAGCAACTTAAAACAACAGCTTATATCACAATGTCTCTGATATCTGCCCATGGCTTATTTGGATCCTCTAAATGAGAAAGACTGTTCTCGGATGGCAGCTGAGGCTGAGGTCTTTCTCTGAAGTTTCAACTGGGAAAGGATCCATGCCCAAGGTCACTCATGTAGTTGATGGCAGGATTCAGTTCCTTGCAGGCTTTTGGACAAAGGGCCTCAGTTCCTCTTTGGTTTTTGGTCAGAGCCTACCCTCAGTTTATCGCCTTGTGGGCTTCTCCATATTGCAACTTGCTTCATTATAATGAACAAGCAGAACAAATGCAAGAAAGTGCTAGAAGTCTTTTGTCACCTAATCACAGAACTGACTTCTCATTGATTTTGCTGTATTCTATTCATTAGAAGCAAATTGCTAGGTCCAGCCCACACTCAAGGTGAAGGGATTACATAAGAATGGGAATACAAGTAGGCAAATATTTGGGGATCTACATCAGAAGCTACCTACCACAATAAGTAAATTACTACATGTTTTTACAATTCAGTATTATGCATCCATTGAATTACCCCAGTAATTACATGAGGTATAGTCTTGCTGTCATGGGTAATGAAAAGAGCCTCAGTGACTTGTGATTCAACATCAAGTATTCTAAAATATGTTGAACTGGAGTACCAGGGGAAGATGGGAAATATATTAGACAGAAAAAAATATTTGATAATGGCTGAGAATTTTTCAAATTAACTAATAAAAAATAAACCTCAGATCCAAAATCTCAATGATCTTCCAGTAGGATAAAATAAAAGAAAGTCACACCAATGAATATTATATTGTAATTGCTAGAAATCCATGATAAAAAGAGAAACCTTTAAAGAAACCACAGAGAAAGAGATTCTGAGAAATAAAGATAAGAATGATAGTTTACCTCTTATCAGAAATATTGAAAGTCAGAAGATAATGGAATAATATCTTTTAAAACTAGGGAAAGAAATTGTCAACCTAAAATTGTATATCCAGTGAAAATACTAATCAAAATTGAAAATAAAATAAAAACATTTCAAGATAAACAAAACTAAGAAAATCATCACCAGTTGACCTGTTACAAAAGAAGTGAAGGAATTTCTTCAGGCTAATGGGAACTGATACAAGATGGAAACCTAAGCCTACATGAATGAAGAGCCCTAGACATGGCAAATACATGGACTAAATATTAAATACATTTTCCTCATTTATTAATTTCCTAAACAACATTTGACTGTTGGAAGAAACAAAATAACATTGTATTGTGGAGTTTCAATATATGTAGAAGTAAAATGTATGCCAACAACAGCAGGAAGAATGAGAAGGTAACTACTAAAACCAACAAAGAAGTTCAGACATAAATAAATAAAGGATAAAGAATGAAACACTAAAATTTTTCAATTAGTCTTGGAGTAAAAAAAAAGGAACAATAAGATAATAGAGAACCAATATGATGGTAAACTTGAACCCAACAATATTACTAATAATATTAAATGCTATTAATATTAGACTAAAACATGAAGACCAAATCATATGTTGTCTACAAGAAACAGTCTAAATATAAAGACACAGATAAGATATATGTAAAAGGATGATAAAATGATATATAAACAACAATAATGAGAAAGGCGATGCAGCTATATTATAATCACACAATGAAGATTTCAAGATAAAAATATTTCGAAAGATAAAGAGAAACATTTCCTACTGACAAAGGGTTAATTCATCAAGAAGACATACTGAGTGAATGTGCATATAACAACAGATCTTCAAAATACATGAAGCAAAAATAGACAAACTAGTGGGAGAAACAGACAAATTTAGAATTATAACTGTAGACTTTTATTCTCACTCCAGTAGTTGATAGAAGAAGTAGACAAAAAAGACGAAGAAAAAGAAAAAGGGATATTTGAATATTACCAACCAATTTAACCTAACAGAGCTGCATAAAACACTGCATTCAAAATCAAAATGCATATTTATTTCAAGTGAGTATAGAAAATTCACCAAAATAGACCATCTGTTGAGAGATTAAAGAACAACCAATAAATATTATACCTTGAAATACAGAATAATTTTATGACTATAATAGAATTATTAGAATTAAATTAAAAGTTAGCAAGTATGAAATACATCTTTTTAAAAATCCACAGTGTTTGGAAATTAAACAAAATCTTCTAAATATGTCATGGATCAAAGAAAAAATCACAATGTAAATTGTAAAATATTTTAAAAGGAATAATAATGAAAACACAATGTTTTAAAATTTATAGGATACAACTAAAGCACCACTTGAGGTAATGTTATAGAATTAATTGCTTATATTAGAAAAATGAAATGGTTTAAAATCAATAGACCTAATTTTCAACTGAAAAGTCTAGAAAAAGAATAAATTAAATCAAAAGTAAACAGAAGCAAAGAACTAATGATATCAAAGGCAATCAGTAAAGTAGATCATTTCTTTGAAATGATAAATAAAACTGCTAAACTCCTAGAAAGACTGATCAAGGGAAAAACAGAAACACAAATTACCAATATCATAAATAAGAGACATTATTATGGCACCTACAGACATTAAAAGGATAATACAAGAATATTATGCCAAAAATTCAAAAATTTGGATGAAATGGAAAAATATTTGAAACATGCAGCTATCCAAGCACATCCAAGAAATGTAAAAATATGAATAGTCCTATATCTGTTAAAGAAATTACTTTCACCATTAAAAATCCCCCACAAAGAAAGCTCCATAGTCAGATGGCTTTACTGGTAAGCTCTCTCAAATATTTATAGAATAAATAATATCAAACTTTCACAAATTCTTTCAAAAAATAAAGGAGAAGGGAACATTTTCCATATTATTTTATAAAGTCAACATAATCCTCACACCAAAATCAGAGGACATTATAATAAAAGAACAGAACAGACCAATATCCTTCATCAACATAAATGATAAAATCCTTTACAAAGTATTATAAAATTTAATCCAACAATATGTTACAAATATAATACATCTCAAAAAAGTAATATTATTCCCCCAAATGTAGGACTGGTTTAACATTTGAAAATCAATTGCAATTTACCACATTAAAAAATAAGCAGAAATATTGTATAATCATCTAATAGATCCAGAGCAAAAACTTTTGATAAAATTCAACACCACCTCTTTTCAGCAAAGTAGAAATAGTAGGAAAATTCCTCAAACTGTTAATGGGGTTCTGTTGAAAACTTACGGCTAAAAACATACCTAGTGGTGAACAACTCATACATTTCCAACTAAGATTAGGAATAAGGCAAGGATGTCTGCTTTCATTTTACTGGAAACCCCAGACAATTCAATAAGGCAAAGGAAAAAGGAAAATGCATAACAAATGGGAAAGAGGTAATAAAGCTATGCATATTCACAGATAACATTGTAAGATACAGAGAAAATCCTAAGAAAATTACCCCCCCAAAATATTAATTGAAATAATAAGTGAAGTTAGCAGTATCGCAATATATATACAAGGTGAATATACAAAATACAATTGCATTTTTACATACTAGCAATAAAAATATTAGCTTATACAATTTTAAAATAGCACTAAAAAGACATAATACTTAAGAGGTAAATTTATCAAAAGTTATACAATAAATTTGCCCTAAAATCTACATATAACTACTGAGAGAAAATTTTTTAAATCTAAATAAGCAACGAATTAATCTACTTTTAGATTGAAATTCTCAATACCTCCAAGATGTCAATTCTTCCCATTTTGATCTTTTCATTCAATTCCATGCCAAAAAAAATTCAAGAATCCAAATTGTAAAGCTGATTCTAAAAATTATATAAAAATAGGTCTAGTAGAGCAAAAGCAATTTTGAGAAAGAAAAACAAAAGCTATTATTTAATTGGCTGCACCAGATCTTAGTTGTGGTATGCAGGATCTTCGTTGCCCTGTGTGGGGTCTTTAGTTGCAGCATGTGGGCTCTAGTTCGCTGACCAGGGATTGAATCTGAGCCTCCTGCAGTGGGAGTGCAGTCTTAGCCACTGGACCAGCAGGGAAGTCCCTAAAACAAAAGTTATTAATGCTTGTTACAAAGAAATAGTAACACTGTGGTTTTTGTATAAGGAAAAACAAAAAGGTCAATAAAACAGAATAATAAGTCTAGAAATAGATCCACATCTAAGAGTCAACAGATGTTTGACAAAGGCACCAAAGTAATTCAACAGGAAAATAATAGTCTTTTCAACAAAAAGTTCTGAAGCATCTAAATATCTGTATGGGAAAAAAAAAAAAGATGATCTTTAAGTCCTACCTCACACCACTGACAACAATTAAATTAGTGTAAACTGTAGTCTAAACCTAAAGCTAAAACTATAAAGCTCCTATTAGAAAAGTTAAGAGAATACCTTCATGACCTCAGAGCCGGTAGAGATTTCTTAGTGAGAACCCAGAAGCATCAAATATAAAAGAAACATAAATAAATTTAACTCCATCAAAAGTAAAAACTGCTCATCAATAGATCTTGATAAATAAAAGAATACATAAGGCAAAGACAAGGAGAAATATGGCAAATGACTTGCATTTAGAATATACAAAGAAATCCTACAATGCAATAATAAGAAAACACCCCATTACTACTGGTAAAAGACTTGAACATACACTTCACAAAGATATATGAATGGCCATTATGCACATACCAAAGGGCTCAACATTATCATTAGGGACATGCATACTAAAACATTAATGAGATACCACTTCAAACTTTAAAATGCTAAATTAAAAAAGAATAACCACACCAACTGTTGTTGAGGACATGGAGCACCTGGAACTCTTATACACTGATGATGGTAAAGTAAAGCGGTAACGCTACTACGGAAACTACTCTGGCAATTTCTTATGAAATTACATACATACCTACACCATGACCCAAAATTCCACTCCTTGGTATTTATCTAAGAGAAATATAAATGTATATTCACAAAAAGACTTGCACAAGAATGTTAGTAGAAGAAAGGAAGAAAGAGATCAAGGGAGAAAGGGAGGGAGGGAGGAAGGAAGAAAGGAAAGAAGGGAGGAATGGAGGGAGGAAGGAAGGGAGAGAGGGTGGGAGGGAGGAAGGGAGGGAGGAAGGAAGGAAAGACAGAAGGGAGGGAGGAAGGAAGGAAGGACAGAAGGGAGGGAGGGAGGAAGGGAGGGAGGGAGGAAGGAAGCACGGAAAGGAGGGAGGAGGGAGGGAGGAAGAGAGGAAAGAAAGTGAGGGAGGAAGGGAGGGAGGAGAAAGGGAGGGAAGAAGGAAGGGAGAGAGGAGGAAGAGAGGAAAGAAAGGAGGGAGGGAGGAACTGAGGGAGGGAGGGAAGGCGAAAGGGAGGGAAGAAGGGAGGAAAGAAGGGAGAGAGGGACAGAGGAAGGGAGGAAGGGAGGGAACAAGGGAGAAAGGGAGGAAGGGAAGGAGGGAGGAAGTGAGGGAGGGTGGGAAGAAGGGAGGGAGGAAGGGAGGAAGTGAGAGAGGGAGGAAGAGAAGGAGGGAAGGAGGAAAGAAGGGAGAGAGGAAGGAAATAAGGGAGGGAGGGAGAGAGGGAGGGAAGAAATGAGGGAGCGAGGAATGGAGGGAGAGAAGGCGGAAAGAAGGAAGGGAGGAAGAGAGGAAAGAAGGGAGGGAGGAAGGGAAGAAAGAGGCAGGGAGGGAGGCAAGGAGGAAAAAACGAAGAAAGACACAAATGTCCTCCATCAATAGAATAGACCAATAAATAGTGGTGTTTTCATACAGTGATGTACTCCTCAGCAATGAAAGAATAAAATATTAATACATGCAACAATGGTAGAATCTCAAAAACTTTTTTCTGAGCAAAAGAATACCCACTGCATGATTCCACTTAGATGAAACTGATAAAACTAATTGATGGTGTTAGAAACCAGAACTGTGGTTGTCTCTGAAGAGAGGCAGCCAAAATTTACTGGGTAGGGTCATGAAGCAACTCTGGAGTGTGTTAAATGCTCTATATTATCACATGGTTATGCACTTTTCTTCAAAACTGATCAAACTTCACATTATGCATTTCACTGTACGTTAATGGTACTTCAGTAAAAGTTTTAAAATCTTAACTGATAATCCTACCTGTTTTTGGCAAACTCTTGCTCATTAGTTGTAGTCCTCAAAATGAATCCCCCCAAGACCCCACAATCTCATTTTGCATCTGTTAACCTGCCAAAAGAATGAAATGGCAAACCCCAATCTAATATAGTTCCACGTGCATTTTTTTCTCCATCCATATTCCCCTGCACCTGCAACACTGCATGTATAAAAAGAATAGATAAGAAAACCAGATGGAATCTCATCCAAATTTATTACTGAATATAGTTCCCAGGTGAATGGCAGTACCACATTTCTTTCATAGGCAGGCAGATACAACAGTTTAAGTGCCTCTTTCTGAATAGTTTAAAGACTTCTCTGGCTTGAAGGTTTATTAAGTTTTCATTAAATTTTGATTTTGTCCTGTTTGTCAGTGCTAGCTGGTTCATACACTTGAAATAGCAAGTGCTAAAACTGTTCAATATATTTGGTCATCAGAAGTCCCTCCCATCTTTCTCCCAAGCCTAGTCAAAATCCTCTGTGGAGTCTCAAACTCCACGGCCTCTGGGCAGAGTAATCTCTAAGCAGAGAGTTATTAATGTCTCAGGAAACTCACTACCTGGGGAATTCCTTGGTGGCACAGTGGTTAAGAATCTGCTTGCCAATGCAGGGAACATGGATTCGAGCCCTCGTCTGGGAAGATCCCACATGTCCCGGAGCAACTAACCCCATGTGCCACAACTACTGAGCCCGCATTGCCACAACTACTGAAACCCACTTGCCTAGAGCCCATGCTTCACAACAAGAGAAGCCACCCACCGCAATGAGAAGACTGCACACCGCAACAAAGAGTAGCCCCTGCTTGCAGCAACTAGAGAAAGCCCTCGGCAGCAACGAAGACCCAACGCAGGCAAAAATAAATAAATTTATTTTTTAAAAAAAGAAACTCACTACCTTTAGGTCTGAGGTTTCACAATTCCCTACACCTCATCCATCTTCCTGACTGTGACAACAGATGAAAAATTCTTGAAATGAAAGGGAGCTGGAAAGTCATATTTGGGCTTGGATCAGTAACATCAAGTTTCTCTTTGAAACAAGTTCTCCAATCATTCTAATCAATAATTTTAAAAGACTGCAGAAGTCAATTTCTAAATTGTTAAGCAAGAAAAGTAAAAAGCAACCAATGATGTTCTGCTTGTTTTGGAATTTCAGTGAAAATGTCATCCTTATTCTAAAAGACAAACATGTAGGTAGCGCACACCAATCTATCTTCTTAGACCCAGAAGTTGCACTATCCTCAAACTCTAGAATGAGTTGAATGCAAATTATTAATTTCATGGTAAAGCCAATATAAAGAGATAGTGATAAGAAAAAATGATTATGTTCTCTCAGGTAAGTCCTTTGTGTGTTTACAGCCATTAATTGTCTCCTGGTGATCTGTTAGCCTTCATCAATCCTTGCTACTTTGAAATGAATTAAGATCCAACACCTAGGAGTTTGCTGAAGGAGAGAATTCCAGAGACTGACAAATGTACTCCTAACTGCCTCCTTCTCAAACTCATCCTAAATCCCGCTGTTTATCTGATTGGGTTGGGGAGACTAGGTCCCTTTAGATATGTGATGTCATGGTGTCACAGGATCCAGGAGATCTAGTTACCTATCCCAGCTCAATCACTGTGTAAACATGAATAAGTCCTTCACTCTCATTCTCCCTCATTTTCCTTATCGGACAATATTTGGTTGGTGAGTCTAGAATTATAGAGTCACTTTGTGTAAAGAGTCATAAAAATATAAACCAACCAAGAGGATCCATCTCAGTCTTCCCCCACCTAACTCTCAAACTTACCTGCAACTGTTTCTATTTTCTTTCCTTCCTCCCTGTTAGAGTGAGCAGCTTTCCTCATACCTAAGACCAACTTCTTCAGCTGTGCTTGGGATCCCAGCCCCTGTCTTCTAGGAAATGGCTGCACATTTGAATCACCTGGTGAGCTTTTATTTTTAAAAAATACGTCCCAGCCTCACTCCAGAAGGGAGATTTGGGGGGATAAAGATAGTGGCTGAGGCATCAGCATTTTTTCAAAGTCATCCAGGCAATGTAAATGCATAACCAGAGTTGAGAAATTATGATCTAGAAAAGATTGTGTGATTCATTATTGCTCTGTGGGTGCTGGTTCCTTCCTATTAAGAATTTAGACAAAAGTCTCCCACTATGAAAACCCCTCCCTCAACTCCCCCCATCCCCAGCTATCTCCCAACTCTCTCCTCATGATATGTTACTGTTTTTACTTGTTGAACTTGATTTGCTTTAAAAAAAATAAAGTTAAGAACCTTTGCATCTATGTTCATGAGGAGTATTGGACGGTAACTTTCTTATACTGTCTTTGATTCTTAGTATCAGGGTTATTCTGGTCTAGGAGATGGAGAATAGTCTCTTTTCTTCCATTTTCTTCAGGAGTTTGTGAAGAACTGGTATTTCTTCCTTAAATGTTTGGCAGAACTCACAGGTGAATCTTCATGGCTGGGAGTTTTCTTGGTGGGAAAGTTAACTAAAAATTGATTTTCTCTAATAGATATAAGGTTATTCAGGTTATCTAATTCTTCTTGAGAAATCTTTAGTGGCGTGTGTCTTTTATGAAACTTTTTTATTTCATTTAACTTGGCTAATTTAATTTCATAAAGTTATGAAAGTTTATAATATTGCCCTACTATCTTCTTGATATTGGTAGAAATTTTACTCTCAATCCCGATGTTGGCAATTATTACTTTTACTCTTTTTGTCCAGATCAGAATAGCTAGAGATTTGCTGATTTTATTAAATTTCTCAATGAACCTTGTTTTGGTTTCATTTTTTTGTATTTTTTTGTTTTCTAGCTCATTGATTTCTACTCTGATCTATATTATTTCATTTCTTCTTAGTTACATTTCCCTTCTTTTTCTAGTTTCTTAATTTGGAATCTGAGGTCATTGATTTGAGACCTTTCTTCTTTTATAACATAGATGTTTGGTGCTATGAATTTCCCTCTAAATGCTGCTTTAATCAGCATCTCATAACTATTAATATACTGTGTTTTCATTTCATTCAGTTCAACATACTTTCAAATTTCCATTTTTATTTAAGTTTTGACAAACAGGTCAGAGTGTGTTTGTTATTTTCCAAATATTTGGGGATTTTCACATATTTGTCTGTTATTGATTTTTAATTTACTTCCACTGTGGTTAAAGAACATATATTCTATATTATCTGAATCCTTTCACATTTACTGAGTTCATTTTTGTGGTCCAGAATATGTTCTATCTTGGTAACGTCCCATGTACAGTTCTTGGATGCAGTGTTCTATAAATGTCAATCTGGTAAAGTTGGTTGACAGTGTTGTTCAAATCTTCTATGTCTTTGATGATTTTCACTCAACTTATTTTATCAATTAATGAGAGACGAACTTCCCTGGAAGTCCAGTGGTTAGGACTTCACCTTCCAATGTGGGGGGTGCAGGTTCGATCCCTGGTCAGAGAGCTAAGATCCCACATGCCTTGCAGTGAAAAACCAAAACACAAAACAGAAGCAAAATTGTAACAAATTCAATAAAGACTTTAAAAATTGTCCATTAAAAAAATCTTTTAAAAAATTAATGAGAGAAGGATGTTGAAATCTCTGATTATAATTGTATATTTGTCTGTTTTGCCTTGAAGTTCCTCTTGCCTACACTGTGGCCTGGAACCTCTTTCCAGGCAGTGAGCTGGGGCAAGCATAGGGCTCATTTTTTCTCTTAGAAATATTTGTCTTTTATTGCCTAATATTCAATGCAATTTTTTGATGTAGATTTTGTCCTTTTATTCTGGCAGGAACATAAGTCCAGACCCTGTTACCCCATCTTGGCTGGAACTTGAATTCTAGGTAGTCATTTTTAACACCTACTTCTTTCTCACCTCCATAAAACTCCATGAATTCAACTCCAAATTATCTCTTGATTGTATTCATTTCTCCTCATTTTCATTGTCTTCTCTTTAGTTCAAACCACCAACTTTTCCTCCTTATTTGCTATAGCCAGTGATGTCCAATGGGTTTTCCTCCATCCACTTTGTCTGAACCCCTTCCCAGTCTATTCATCCCAGAGCACCATGGAAACCTTTATGAAAGCACAGCCACATCATACCACTTCTTCCACCCCTAAGATCTTGTAATGCTTCTGTTTACTCAAAGACACTATAAAAAAGTGAGGAGATAAGCCACAGACTGGGAGAAGATATTTGCAGCATATCTAGTCAACAAATTATTATATCTGGAATATATAATTATTTTTAAAAATAAAGAAGAAGAAATCAAAAATGTAAAGCAGCCATTCATAAAAGTGACCCATAAAAATATGAAAAGATACTCTATCTCTTATTAATCAGGGAAATGCAATTTAAAACTATAATGATTCACCAATTCCTTCCCCATAAATAGGAAAGTTTTGAGAAGTCTGACAGTATCAAGTGTTGGCAGGATATAGAACAATAGGAATCACAATATGCTGTGGGAGAGCATATGAATTAATATGACCACTCTGGAAAAAAAATGATATTTGAAAACTTGCATACCCCACGACCCCAAAATTCTACTCTTAGGTTTTTAGCTGAGAAAAACTTTTATATACGTTTATAAGAAAAAGAATATACATATATATGCATATATACCTGAATCACTTTGCTGTACATCTGAAACTAACACAACATTGTAAATCAACTATATGTCAATAAGGAAATATAAATATAAGAATGTTCATAGAACTATTGCTTATAGTTGCAAAACAATGTTTGTAGTTTCATCAAAGGAGAATGACTGTGCATGTAATGGAATACTATGAGGCAGAAAAAATGAATGAATTATGGGGAGGGTGGGGGAGGGAAGGGTTAGGAGTTAGGGGTTAGCAGATGCAAACTATTACACATAGGATGGATAAACAACAAGGTCCTACTGTAGAGAACAAGGAACTATATTAAGTATCCTGTGATAAACCATAATGGAAAAGAACATGAAAAAGAATGTATATATATGTATGTATATATACAACTGAATCATTTTGCTGTATACCTGAAACTAATACAACATTGTAAATCAACTATACTTCAATAAAATATTTTAAAAATGAAAAGTAAAAGAAAATGAATGAATTACAGAAACTGATACCATTATAGATGAATCTAACAAACACTATGTAGAGCAGAAGCAAGGGAGAGAAAATTTCAGATAGGGTAATATCAATTTTATGAAGCCTAAAAGTAAGCATACTACCGTATGTACTTAGAGACACATACATATTATCATAGTGGGTAGTGTGAGATAAGAGCTTAAGTGCAGATAGGTTATTGGGAGCTGATCCTAGCAAACACCAGTAGGAGAGAAGGGACGTGAGAAGGCAGGGAAGGCAGCCAATAAGGGTGCACTATTAAGCCAGCTACCATCAAGGTAACTGGAGTTGAATCCTGCAGAGAAACTCAGTGCCCCAGGATATCTCACCAGAAGGATGAGGGACCTGGATGGAATATTTATATACTAATTCCTGCCCATCTTTGTTTGAGGGCTGCTGGGAAGAGGCATTAATTCCCCAGTAATTCTGGCCAACCACAATGGGGACAAAGTAGACTCTGATGGCTAGAGAAAATCTAGGCAAAACACAGAATGCTCCTGCTGGAACCTGGGAGTTGATCCCAAGACTGCACTGAAGTGGGAAAGGCAAGGGGATATGGGCAGAGTGCTGACAGAGGCTGCTGTACATAGTGGACCAAGAGTATAAACCCAGTAGAGGAATGAGCATGCTGCATCAAGTACAGAGGTTACTCTTGAGTTTAGAAGGGGACTTAATGAGGAGAGACACAAATGCACTGATGCCAGGTGGTGGGTACCTGCAGGAAACAGCAGGCACACTCGATGGGATAAATCAAGGAACTGTTTACAAAGGTGAGGACAGGGTGCTGGGAGACCACTGTGTTCTCAGGGTTTTTCTCACCAGCTGGGCTGAAGAGACAAGGACAGGGGAGCAGTTCCAGGAACCTGAAATCAGGAAGAACCTGGCTGTAGGGCGGGAGCCAGAGGCATAAACATACCCTCACACATTGCTTCCTCCAATCTCTGAGCTCAACAGGAAGTCAGAAGGAGGCCCAGAGGAGTCAGCCCTCTGGGGCACAGGTCAGGTGGAGAAGGGTGGAGAGTTGATCTGCAGGCAAAGAGATGTTGAGCACATCTCTTTGGTGTGGCTTGTATTATTTTTCATATTGTTGAATGCCTTACATACTGTTGAATACATTTTGAAAATACATCTTTCATGTGTTAAGTTGCCTTGTTCATAAACACCAAAACCTAATATGGCCACCTGGTTTTCATCCCAATCCAGGTTTACAATGTCAACCAATATCATCTCCCTTGCTCTTTCTTTTGTCACCACTGGGCTCCTTTGTGGTCGTAGACATCTTCCATCCCCTCCTGCCTCAGGGTTTCCATGCTCGTGGCTCCTCTGGCATAAAATATTTTCTCACCTCATCTTTGCTCAGCCCAAGCTTAAACCTCAGGCTCCAGTTTAAAGGTCTCACCCCAAAGATGCTTTTCCTCTTCCCTGGGATCCCTAAAGTCCATCTGGTGGGTACATCCTTGTGTGTCATTACACTTTCATAGCTTATTTACAAAATCACCAGCACCCACCATATACTTAATGGCCAAGACCTTCTTGGGTTCTGGGAAACACAGACAAAATAAGAAACTTGGTTTTATTCATCACACAGTACCTGCCACCCCAATGGAGACTGACACAATGTTCAAGCCTCACTCAGGGAGAGAAAATGGCAAAGATTTTGGAAACCCTAGTGTTAAAGTATCTTGTCCTGGTTTCTCACCTCATGATTGCAACATGTCCCAGGGCCTTCACATGCCTAACATCACTGCCTCAAAAGGGTAGCATGGGGGCTTCCCTGGTGGCGCAGTGGTTGAGAGTCCACCTGCCGATGCAGGGGACACGGGTTCGTGCCCCGGTCTGGGAAGATCCCACATGCCACGGAGCAGCTAGGCCCGTGAGCCATGGCCGCTGAGCCTGCATGTCCAGAGCCTGTGCTCCGCAATGGGAGAGGCCACAACAGTGAGAGGCCCGTGTACCGCAAAAAAAAAAAAAAAGGCAGCGTGGAGCTTGGAAGGTCTCAAGTTACTAAAGCAAAGCTTACCTCTCAGGGAACTTGAGTTGCCATCAGAAGGCAGAGCAGCATGGCTATGGGAGTCCAGAAGAAATTAGTTGGAGTACAGACAAAAAAGAGCAAATTGTAAACCCAGAATGTGAACGTCTAGGCTTTTGTGTTCTCCTGCCTAGTGGAGGTGATGTGTGAGAATGCAGGAGGCAAACATTTGCCATCCACAACTGCAATTCTGTTTGAATATTATGTGTCATCGTGGCTAATATTAAGTCTCTGAATATCAAGTCAGCCCTCTGCACTTTTAACCAATGAATATATTTTAGTAATTTAGAGCCTGCCCTTTTCTTACAAGGGGGCCAGAATCTACCTACACAACCCTAGAGCCAAGCACAGTGCCTGATTCACAATGACAATTGGTTATTTACTGAATTATAGAGTCTGCAGTCAGGTACCTGTCCACAGCCAGGAGTCCGTTGCATGGAGACAGCAGCCGGGCACAGAAATGAAATCTACCTCAGGTCAGTAACAGCTCATTCTGTCAAGCCAGAGTACTGAGGACACAATAACAGCGTAAATGGAATGAAACAGTAGGAAAGAGGGGCTGGGGGGCGGGGGGGAGTGAGCTGGAGACCCTGCAGGGATCCAGAGCCTGGGCCCCCCTACCCTGTCATCCTTGGAGCCAAATTAGCTTTGGGACTGGGGAGATGGAGAACCCAGGGCTGAGTGATGCCCTCAGAATCTCCGGACTCCTCAGGTCACTGGCACCTTCCTCTGCCAGAAACACAGCATGATGGGCATCAGGCCATTGAGCCCTGTGGGCCAGGGCTGCCACAGGAAGAGACCACTGAATTATAAAATGGTGACTTTCTTTAAAATCACAAATCAATACCCACTCCTTCTATGAAATTTAGACAGTGTAGAAATGAACAATAAAGAAAATGATAATTACCCAGAATACTACCACCGGACGAAAACTACTGCTAACGTTTTGCATTTTCCTTCCACATTTCTTTTTCATAAAAATGTGGAGGGTGTGTAATTTGTGTGCAGATTGCATGTGCTGTGAGTTGTGTGTCATATGTTGCTGTGTTGTACGTTAGTGTTGCGGATGTTATGTGGTTGTGTGTTCTGTGTGCAGCAGAATTAGTGCCTGTGTATTTGTGTATGGTGGGTGTATGAGTGTGCTGTGGATGTAATGTGTGTGTGCATGGGGTGTATGGTGTATGTATCGTGTGCTGTGTGCTATGCATGTGTTGTATCTATTGTATGTACCACGTGTTTGTCATGTGTGTTGTGTGTTGTGTGTTTGTGCATTGTGTGGGCGCGTGTGGGAGGTGTGTGTGTGTTGGGCAGGCCGTGCTATTGTGGGTGTGTGTATTATTTGTATGAGTGGCTCTGGGTGTGGCTGGAGCCTCTGTGGTCAGTTAAGCAGGTTGATGGGAATGGCGTCGTAACCATTTCAGAATTATCCCCTCCTTACGGCAAATGAGATGGAGTTCCAGGTACCAAATTGGTATAGATTTTCCTTTAAAACGAAATTTAAACATTTAAAAGGAAGTTTATTTAAACAAAATATGTAAAGTGGATAATCCTTTAGGAGGAAATTTGGGAAAGCCCATACTAGAGGATTTTGAATCATCTCATCCTCCATGATTCTGTGATAAAAATGCTGAGTGTTTCTTCTGGAGACTTAAAAGACCTATGATGAAATTTACTATCAATTAATAAAGAGTTAAGTCAGAATTAGGAGGCCCTCTGACCAGTCAGTCTGAAACTGGATGGCCCTCTCACCCCCGGGCTGGCAGGACTCATGGACACAGCTGACCCCAGTGGCATCATGGCGGGAAAGGGGACAGCCCAGGCCCTGGCCCCAACACTGCTAAGCAGTGTCTCCCAGTGGCCTTCTTCCTAGGTAAAACCACGGTTCTGAGGATGGAGCACCGGTCTCCACTGTGTTGTGGCCTCTTCACTCTCTCTCCACCTTCTCAGGCAGAATAAAGACCAAGGGTCAGGACTGCAGGGAAGAACCCCTGAGGGCCTTAACCCCAATGTGAACCCCAGGTGCCCTGTGACTGAGCATCCACCGACACTGGGCTACAACAGGCCATGGAGATATCCTCCTGGACCCTCCTTAGACTTCCTTGGCTGTCGTCATCAAGACCCCACACACCTATATGGAAATAGAATGTAAAAAAGAATGGCTTTATGAATATGTATAACTGATTCACTTTGCTGTACAGCAGAAAATAACACAACATTGTAAGTCAGCTAAACTCCAATTAAAAAAAAAAAAAGACCCCACAGCAAACATTTTATATGGTGTTTGGTAGTTTACACATTGCTTCTATTCACATTCATGGCTTCCCCCAAACAAAGCTACGCAGGGGACATGACCATTGTGCCAAGCCAGGGGCCGTGTGTGTGTGTGTGTGTGTGTGTGTGTGTGTGTCTCAGGAGAGCTAAGGCAGTGGTGATTTGGGGTATCCAGAGAGTTGGGTCAGGTCCGATCACCTTTGAGTTTCTTATGCCTTGATAACCAGCTAAGGCCCTTCTTTAGTGTCATATGGTTTTTAAGGAACAGAGTTGGCTTTAAATCCAGGGGCTCTGATCCCAACCCTCCTATACTGTCTTCTACACCAAGACCTCCCTGGGTGGATGTGGTCTCCAGGGCACTACCCACACACACACAACTTCCCCTCTCCTACCCAACCCCGCTTCTACTGGGAAATACCTTCTCCCTCTGAAGAGTCCCATGCTGGCCACACCTTTCCAGGCAGAGAGCAATTTCTCCCTGAGACAGGCAGGGAACGTAATGAATGAACAAGACCTTAAGGAAAGAAAGAGAGCAAACCATATTTTTCTTTCTTTTGAGATAAAAATAATATGCCTGCACGTCAGAATCTCCCATGACAGAGCTAATGTCCAGGAGCAAAATGAGAAAATAGCAACCTCCTCTTTCTAATGTGAACATAACAACGGGCCCGTCTGACAACCAAAGAGCCCCAGAAATCCCTCCCGCGTGCAGCTATGCTGGGAGATCTCTGAGAGTTCTAGAGGAAATTCTTTCTTTTGCTTCATTCTAACCCTCTTCGTTATGTACAGCCAGAAAATATCTGTAAAAATTAACCTAAAGCTTAATGGTTTATGTAAGAATGCCTTAATAAAAATATGTTGGCAAGGTTATTGAACTGTACAATGAAACCCCTCCCACTCAATACTTTTCAGTCTAATTTCTGTCTAAAGCTTATTCAGCAAACCAAAATGCCAATGCTCTCCTTCAATTTCCACTTCTTTGAACCTGCTAATTTACGAATAAGAAAGGATTTATTTGTGTTATTAGCTACGTGTAACCTCTTCTCGACAAAGTAGCTTTAAATACTGAAATCCTGAGATGCCCAGAGATCCACCAAATATCTGAAGAATGACTTTGATTTCTTTCTGCAAGCTGTGTTTGATTTACATCAATTAGGGCCTCCACATAAGGTATCATATAACAGGAAGGCTAATAACCCAGAAATAACCTCATTAAAAGAGACAGCACATCGGTCTAAACAGAATGAACTCTAAGCAGAAAAATTAGTGACCTGGAAAGTAGCAGGAAGAGGTAATGGCAGTACCAAGAAAAAGTACATTCCCGTTAGCAAGTCAAAGGAGGAAGCACCAGCAATAAAGTAAAAATACAATAGAAGCAAAAGAAGAACATTTTTTTAATGTTTTTAATCTGTTCAAATCCTGGAACATACAATTTATATGGCCCTGGTCAAAAATAGTCTCTAAAATCATGCATGTATTCCTTGTAGCCTCAAACATGAGATTCTACGCCCAGCCTGTTCATATGCCAGATGGATTGACTGCATCTCCGTGGCCAGGCGGGTTCTGGGGCTCTGAGACTTCCCCCCATCATGAACAGTTTTGCAGGTTGGTGAGCTTCCTTTTGACCATTATCCACCCGATCCCAGTTCATGCAAGGTCTTTTTATCACACTGAACTCTGTTCCACAGCACAAACCATCAGGGAAAAAATTCCCCCTCTGCCTCTCCATATTGATTCCAAGTGCCCTACCCTGGATTCCCACATTATGGGAGCAAAGTTTGCCAAGAAAATGACTGTTTCCACAAAGACTCACACATGTGGTTTGGCTAATTTAAAAAAAAGAAGAGAAGAAAGAAAGTGGTTGCATCAGACACAGACAATTTCTAATGACAAGAAGACAAACAATGGGAGAAAATATTTGCAAATGATATGACCGATCAATAAGGGATTAATATCCAACATATATAAATAGCTCATACAACTCAACATCAAACAAACAAACAAACAAACAACCTGATTTAAAAATGGGCAGAAGAACTGAATAGACATTTTTCCAAAGAGGAAATGCAGATGGACAACAGGCACATGAAAAGATGCTCAACATCGCTAAGCATCAGGGAAATGCAAATCAAAACCACAATGAGATATCACCTCACACCTGTCAGAATGACTATCATCAAAAAGTCTACAAATAACAAATGTTGGTGAGGATGTGGAGAAAAGGGAACCCTCGTACTCTGTTGGTGGGAATGTAAATGAGGGCAGCCACTGGGGGAAACAGTATGGAGGATTTCTCAAAAAACTAAAAATAGAATCCAGCATTTCCACTTCTGGGTATATATATGAAAATAAACAAAAACACTAATTCAAAAAGATACGTACACCTCAATGTTCATAGCAGCATCATTTATAATTGCAAGATATGGAAACAACCTAAGTGTCCATCAGGATGAATGGATAAAGAAGATGTGGTATGTATACAATGTAATACTACTCAGCCATAAAAAAAGAATGAAATCTTGCCATTTGGAGCAACACTGATGCACTTGGAGGGCATTATGGTAAGTGAAATAAGTCAGAGGAAGACAAATACTATATATATCACTTATGTGTGGAATCTAAAAAATACAAAAAACTAGTGAATATAGCAAAAAAGAAGCAGACTCACAGATATAGAGAACAAACTAGTGGTTACCAGTGGGGAGAGAGAAATAAGAGGCAATATAGGGGTAGGGGAGTAGGAGATACAAACTATTAGGTATGAAATAAGCTACAAGGATATGTTGTACAACACAGGGAATACAGCCAATATTGTATAATAGCTATAAATGGATTATAACCTTTAAAAATGTGAATATTGTAACTTAAATAATATTGCACAGCAACTATACTTCAATTTTGTAAAAAGATGAAAGAAGCCATTAAAAAAAAGAAGACACGGAAGAAGGAACATATCCATGCTGGACTCATACTCCTGGTATCTGGAGCGTCTGGCTCTCCATAGGAGATCCCTCAAGGCTACATTCATGAGGTGCCTAATTCCTGAGCAAACAGAGTGATGCCTGTTTGTGTGTGTGTGATGACACAAAAAAATCATAACTAAGCTTTAAATTGATACATGTTTGTATATAGCAGATTAAGACTGGGATTGCAATTGAGTCAGTGGGAACATCCTGGTTATATCTTACTCAAATTTTCCATCGGCCATTCATGGGCAGGTAAAGCCACCAAATAGAAATCACTTCTCCAGGGACCCTTGGCTTTGGAGCAGTGCTTCAGCAGCAGGAGACACAGGACCCTAAGTCTTTTCTCAGGCCAAGAAGAGAAAGACGAAGGCCGCCATGAAGAGCAGGAATCAGAGGCCTGGGAGGCCCAGGGTAGAGGGCTAAGGCCTCAGCCCCAAATGACCCACACTGGGACCACCAGGCTTCAGGGCCTCAGGACCAAGCAAGGGCTCTCCCTGGTCATTTAGTGTGTGTTATTCCTCTCCTACGCCACCCTGCTCCAGCACTTGTGTTCATCAGAGTTCAGAGTCCTGGGCTCCCAAGCAGAAGACCTAATCTTGGGTTGAGGTTGAAGAATCAAAGAGGAAAAGATGGGAGCAGCTGACTGTCTAAAGAAGTCTGACAGGAAGCCTGGTACTTCCTGCATCCAACCTTTCTGCTCCAATCTGGCCCCCACAAAATCACACATGCAGATGGGCATGTGACTACGGGACATGTGGCCTGGACCACTAGGTCAACACACTGCTCCTGGCTTCAAGCCCACAATTCCCTTCCTTTCCCAAGCAAACCCTCTGGTCCAGCCTGTCCTCCTCTCCCACTCAAGCCAAACTCATCCCTCCCTTCTCGCCTTCATCCTCATGCCCCTTCCTGGCCCCACCAATGCTACCCAGAACCCTCCTTCCTCCCCTCCTATCCTTGTGGACACAGCCTCAAGGGCCAGCTCCCTGCCCTTCCCGATGACTCTCTGTCATTTCCAGCATCACCTCCTGGCCTAACTCCAGAATCCCTTGATCCCTACCTCCCCTCCTTTTTTTCTTTTTCTTTTTTTTTTTTTTGGTTTTGTTCCTTAACTATTCTCAAACGGTGACTAAAGAGAGAGAATGCTGTTTCTCCAGGACAGGGACCATGGACTTGGGTTCTTGCACAGGCCAGACAGGGAATTCCGTGCACGGGACTGGGTGAGGACGTTGTGAATGGAGGGACTAAAGTGGGCAGCTGTTGCTGTGTTGGACCAGTGCTGCCAAATGTTCTGTTTTACTAAAAAAAATATTAAAGCCAGAAATGAGGATTTTTGTGTGAAATCTCCTAGAGTTGGCAACCAATCCGATAGCAATTTTAAGCAAGAGTTGGCCAACTAGAGTCTACTGGTGGCGAAACCAGCCCTTGGCCTATAGGCTGCATGCTCCCTCCCAGGAGATAGAGGGCAGCTCCCTGCAAGCAGCAGGTGCCCACCTCTCCCTCCAGGTGCACGAGCTGTGGCCTGGGGGTGGGAAGATGTCACAGGCTGGGAAGAATCCAGGGCCATCTTGCTCCTTATCTCCCAGGAAGACACAATCCTTCCTCCTCATGTGCCCGCCCACTGTGGGTGGAGACATCTTGGCTTTCCTCACAGCATCATTAAGGCATAGAAAACAACGCTTAAGTGTTTCATTCAACTCTGTGAGGATTGCCAGAAGAGCTAAGAGCTTCTTAAGCAGATTCCTTCCAAGCCATTTGGGCCCCTTCTATAAATAAAGCTTTAGACAATTTCGGAAAAGCATATTTATTTATCTGATAGATCATAACGGTTCCTTCGGTGCCTTTAGCCCTGTGGTGTGATCTTCGAGCACTTAGCTCCCTTTCACTTAGTTAGGCCACGTTCTGGGAAGCAAAAAAGGTGTTAACCCCTTCGACGAGCAGATGCCCAACCTGATGGGGTCCTCCTCGCAGTGGGTCTCGCTCCGATCCAAGCCATTAACATGAAGGCGGCGGCAGATGCCAAAGGAAATTATTAATAAGCAGAGGCTGGATGACTCCAAGCCAGCAAAAACATCTCTAAAGTGGCTAACGGCTAAAGGAAAGGGGCAGAATAAGGGAGGAGGAAATGGTTGTGTCCTTCTCCAAACAGCAGGTAGGAAGAAAAAGGAAAAGGAAAGACAAACAAGTCGGAGACAAGTGATTACAAAGGAAACAATTCTTTCCCTCTTGGGTTTCACCTGCCTCAATTTCTGGTCCAAGAATTGCAGCTTTGGTTGGCTCAAATTGTGCAGAGGAATGCTTTCTCAGCCTTTAACAGTATTGATACTTGGAAGCTGGAAAATCTTGGTTGTCAGGGGCTGTCCTATGGGTTGTAGGATGCTTTCTAGCCTCCCTGGTCTCCACCCACTAGATGTCAGGAGCACCTTCCTCTCCAGGTGTGAGGACCAAATGTCTGCAGACATGGACAAACGTCCCCCAGGGGAACAGAGTAACTCCTAGTTGAGAACCACTGGACTGGACATAGAGATGAACTTGAGAATCAATACACAAGAAATAACAGAGATCCAGAGCCTTGGAGAGAGCCAAGCTGGGTTCAAGTCTCAGCTCCACCAGCTCTACGGTGACCTTGGTCAAATTACTTCCCATCTGGGTCTCAATTTTCTCATCTGTAAAGTAGGATGATACTTGCCAACCACATAAGATTATGCCCGAGTTAAAATGTCATTTGTATCATGTTCTTAGCACAAAGTGCCACACAATAAGAAATCACATATCACCTATTATTATTGTAATCTTTATTATCAGGAAAATGGTCTCTGTCACAACTTAACACACATTTGCCAATCCCTTTAACCAGTTGTCCTCCATCACAAGAAGCCTTTGCTGTGTGATTGATTAGTATTAACAACACCTCCCCCAATACATAAAAAGTTATATTCGATGAAGGCCTGCCACAGACCCTTAAACTACTTGTATTAGTTAGGGTTGGTTGTAAGTGACTGGAATCCACTCTTAAAGAGAAGAGGGTGTCCTAGAATGCTGTCGGGCAGCCTCAGCTTCCATAATCAAAAAGGAAGGCTGTTAAACCAGGCTCAGCGAATGGCAAAACCAAGGCAAATCTGGGGGCTTAGTAGCGGGGGTTAATCCATGCTCCTGTCCGAGCGCAGCCTCTAGAAATAATCTGTACCAATCTTTTTGTTTCTGTTCCTTTATCACCTTGTTCAAGATTCAAAGTCCCATGAGAGAATATGACTGGCTAGGCTGGGACCACATGCTCACCCCTGGCCAGGGCGGGATGGCACTTTGGTTGACAGGCTTACTAAGGCTGTCCACAGTCGGGGAACAGGAAGTGTCTTATACTGAAAGGAAATCGGAGTTTCATTACTCCCAAGAATGTCACAAGGATATTGGGGGCTGAATGGGCAGAATCAACAAATGCTCATCATACACTGTCCCCCAGAATGCACCCATCTGCCCTTTGCTGGGGCCATAGCTGTGTGCTCCTTCAGCGCAGAAAGTAGAAATACCCCCACCAATTCAGGATTCACTTCGTACTCCATCACAACCTCCCAAATAAGGCCCCATCTTTTAGAGGGCTCTGACATCCCAACCAAAGGAGAAGGCCACCATTGGAGAAGGTGGTGGATGAGAAGGCTGGGGCACTTTGTCCTCTGGCCAGGAACACCGCCTGGCATCATTCGTCCTCCGGGCTCTGAGACCTATGACCTGAGACCCCTCTCCAGTCGACACTTCTCACCTCACTCCAGAGGGACAATATCTGGCCTCTTCACTCAGTCTTCCCCACCCCCACTCCATTCCCACTTGTGTTTGATTCTTGCCTCTGAACATGAAGATGAACTTGATACAAGCACACCTGGATGTAAGTCCCTGGGGCTAATTAATGGAGAGTCTCCTTTATTAAATAAGCCCACAGACAAGCACAGGAATGAACATGGCCTCCGTGGGTTTGAAGCTGAATGTTGAGCCGAGTAAAGGAGAGGGCTGGCGGGTTTGGGGCTATTGATTTGTCAAGATGCGAAACCCAACCTGCGAGCCATCCTTTCTGCTGAGGTTACCATTTAGGTCGGAAGATGCTCTTGGCACTAAAGCATGGCATGAAAGCTTCCCTTAGATGGCAGGATAAGGGAAATGTTAGACACACAGTGAGAGCAACTTGGCACCCGAGATTTATTAATATTTTAAATGTGGAAGGCATGTGTTCCAGGGCTGACTCATTGCTTGCTGAGGAAAAATCCAGGTAAACAAATTCCTAACATCATTAAAAACAAAAGCCTCACCTTTGCATCTTGTTCCTTCATCAGATAACGATGATGAGCTAATTACTCAGATATAAGCATTATCTTTCAGACAAAAGGATGAAAGGGCTTAACTATGTATCTGTGGTTTCTCCATCATAACATCCTTGGAGACAAAACTTAAATCCTAATTTTATTAATGACACACAGAGGATGGGATCAATTTTTCCATAGACTCAGAACTTGGCAATGAAGAGATCAGACAGAAAAGTTGAAGAAAAGAAAAGAAAAAAAGTAAACCTGGGACACTCTGTTCTCCACATAGAGCTTTTTCTTCTCAGATGAATCTGAAAGAGAAATAAAAATAAAATAAACAAAAAAACCCAGAGGTCATTTTGTGGGCAGATTCCAGCTCCAGGGGTCCCTGTGATTTGTTCAAAGGAAACCGACCCCTTCCCCATGTCCCTTGCAGAGATGGCTTGTCCTGCTGGTACCCATCACATCAGTCAATCCAGGTGATAAGAACAAAAGTCACTTAAGATGGTGGCTTCATACCCCACCAATTACTTGAACCTCGTGATGAATGAAAAGAAAAAAAATATCCATCAAAACTTCAATAATGTTCACCAAAAGGAGTGAAAACTCAGGCACAAAATCAGTCAAAGAAACAGTTTGCCTTGCCTTTTTTTAAAACTGGTTTTTATTTTCTATCTGACTAGCAGAACCATTTAAGATCCTTGAGGGGGCTTCCCAGGGGGCTTCCCTGGGGGCTTCCCTGGTGGCGCAGTGGTTGAGAATCCGCCTGCCAATGCAGGGGACACGGGTTCGAGCCCTGGTCCGGGAAGATCCCACATGCCACAGAGCAACTAAGCCCATGTGCTACAACTACTGAAGTCCGCGTGCCTAGAGCCCGTGCTCTGCAACAAGAGAAGCCACCACAGTGAGAAGCCAGCGCACCACAACGAAGACACAGCACAGCCAAAAATAAATAAATAAATTTATTTTTAAAAAAAGATCCTTGAGAGCCTTCAAAGACCATCTACTGCCAGACTATCAGCTGAAAAAAGGTGTCTTATTAACGATAAAATGTTAAAGAGAACATCCGACACTGTATTTCATAATTAGACTTTCAATTTCATACATACATTGAAACTCCATTTTATAGTTTGGTCTGGAACATAGGCCTGGGGTCACTGAGCCCCCAGGGTGTTTATCTCCCCAGATCTCTCTCTGAGGACAGTCCTACCTGCTGGAAAGCCTGGATCTGGAAGGCTTCTTCTGGGAAGACTTCTCTCTCCATCCCCTTCCGCCCTTGTTTTCTCCTTTCTTCTCTGTTGCTCTCCCCTGGGACGCCCCGCACTGGGAACAGCATCTATTATGTTTCCCTTCATTGTCCACACTGAGTGGAACCCGCTTCCCACATCAGGCTGCAAGCCCCTGTGAGCTGGGGCTCTGAGGTCTTCATCTCCCTCCAGCACCTGGCCCAGGATGGCTGCCTTCGGGGACGTGGCAGGCGAGTGAATTAAGTTGCTGAGTGGGAGCAGCCCCAGGCCAGGATGACAGGCACAGGAAAAGAGTCACCAACTACTTTCAGGTGCTATCACAGAGGGCCAGCCGCGGGGGAGAGCCAGGAAACTCCAGCCTGGGCAGCTGGGAGGTGCACTCCACAGGCAGGTCTGGGCCACCTTGCAGAGTCCTGGGGTGGGTTTTGCCTTGAACAGAGGGTTGATTCAGAGCTAACTGTGAGGCTTGATTCTCCCTGATCGTTTCTTGACATCCAAGCTGGTAGACACCCTCTGTCTCAGCATGTGACATGGGAGCTGTAAATTCCCCTGGAGACCTCTCCTACTAGGTAAGATGCTATCACTCCCCAGGGTCCTCTTCACTGGGACCTGGGTGCATAGAGGAGACAGAAATCAGCCCCAATGCAGAGGGAGAGAATGGCGATCAGGGAAGGCTTCACGGAGGAGGGGGCAGAGCTTGTCTGTGCTATGATCCCACGGCACAGGTGCCCGTGTTCACAAAGCTTGCACACCTCTACGGAGCATGTGCTCACCCCTCCTGTGGTGTAAATGCACCTCCTTTGTCACCTGTGTCTGACACTTAATGCATGCCCCATAAATATAAGAGAAAAGTAGCAAAGAACAGCTTGAAAAGCAAATCTAGCCTGACTTTGCATTCTCTCTGGAGAGCCAGTCCTTTTAGAGATTACATTTGACTGCCTTTTGTGAGGCATCTGCTCTCAAGTTCCCCAGAATCCTTGCCACACCCTGTAGTCTTATAGCCGATCCACTTCGTTCAATTTACATTACCTGAATGGCCCTGGTAGGCTCTGCATTTGCCACCCTTGCCATATGTGAATAAAACCATAGGATACTGAAATGAAAGGTAGGATTCTGATAAGAAGAAATGAATCCAGAGGCAGTGCAGATGGCAGGAAAGCAAGGATGAAAGGATGAATATAAGGGTGTCCTCTGGGGTGTGTGGGAATGGTGAGGGGTCAGCTATAGCTGTCATAAAGGCAGGGATGTGCACAAGTGGGAAGGTAAGAGTTTGATTATAAATAGAGGCAAGATGGGACCTGCTCTCTGGGGCCAGGACAGTGGAAATCTGACCTTGGCCCCAAACTATCATTTTCAATCCATCTTGGAAATTTTTGTCATGTCTGCATACCATCTGTTCTTAAATTTACTAAAAAAAATTTGCCTAACTTAAAAAAAAAAATCCATCCTCACCCTAAGAAATGAGCTCTATCAAATTCATGATTTTCATGTGCTAGTTACAAATCTTCTAATATATTTTTATTTTAATGAAAATATTACCCCAAAATATCTTTCTGTTACCACCTCAAAGTATTTAACCCACTGATCTAGGGATGCAGGTTCTACATTGGGAATCACTCCTTAGTCATTCTTTTGTCAAAAAGCAAGACCATGACAAAGATTTTCACTCAAATGAAGCCACATTTGGGGGGGAACAAGTCAGCCTTGCTGAATCAGGGTGTCTTTGCTCAGCTCTCCAATTTTGAGACTCAGAATCCTTTTGGACTTTTCCTGTCTCAGTGCCAGTGAGTCACAAATTGTGTTCTTCTAATCCATTCTCCAATTTCCCCTCAACTTCTTCCAGCCTCTCCCTCCTGACTAGGGCACGATGAGAGGGGTGGACCAATGTCACCTGAAGCTTAACCTGGCAACAACTGAACCCATTCTGAGTAGATGGTAAAGCCAGACTGCTGGGCTCACAAGCCAGCCCCACCACTTACACCTGTGTGATTGCAAGCACAGAGCTTAGCTTCTTCATACCCTATTTTCATTATCTGCAAAATGGGCATGATAATACTAACCACCACGTAGGGCCGAGCAAGTAAGTTCATGCATGTAAACACTTAGAACAGTAGCTAGAACATAAAAATCCTCAATGTGTGAGCTATCATTATAGTTATTATTTATTATTGTATCCCACTTAATAAATCTTTCCCAAACACCCCATTCTTCAAAGGTCTCAAATTCAATCCCCACCCTCCTTGTCTTCTACCCAGCTCTGCTGTCTCTTCCTGGGAGGAAGCCGTTAAATCCACCCTCTTTATTTATTTATTTTTTTATTTTTTATCCGCTTTATTGAGATATAATTGTCATGTAAAATTTTTTTATTTTTTATTGGAGTATAGTTGATTTACTATGTTGTGTTAGTTTCTGCTGTACAGCACAGTGAATCAGTTATACATATAATCACTCTTTTTTTAGAGTCTTTTCCCATATAGGTCATTACAGAGTACTGAGTAGAGTTTCCTGTGCTACACAGTAGGTCCTCATTAGTTATCTACTTTATATATAGTAGTGTGCAGAAGATGTGGTACGTATATACAATGGAGTATTACTCAGCCATAAAAAGAATGAAATTATGCCATTTGCAGCAACGTGAATGGAACTAGAGATTGTCATACTGAGTGAAGTTAAGTCAAACAGAGAAGGACAAATATAGTATGATATCGCTTATATGTGGGATCTAGAAAAATTGTACAAATGAATTTATTTACAAAACAGAAACAGAGTCACAGATGTAGAAAACAATCTTATGGTTACCAGGGGGGTTGGGGGGAGGGATAAACTGAGATTGGGATTGACATAAACACACCACCCTCTCTTTTCCACCATACTCCCACTCTTGGACCAATCTCTATTCACTTCATTCCCAGGTCCCAGAATCAGCCTCCAGCAAATTGCATCTCTTACCCCATCCATCCAATTGGCCTAGATCACTTTTCTGTCCCTTTGCTCTGTAATAGCCAATATTTCCCTATTTTCTGGCCACTCAAGAGCAAGTTCTCTGAAAGACTTCCAAGTCCAGCCATATTTGACCTCACACAGTCCTGTCACCTGTATCTCATATTGACCCGACTACACTGTCTTCCTGGGACAGATCTTTCCACCACTCCCCAAACGGGTATACTCAGACCACCTATGTACATTCGCCATTGATCTCACCACTCGTGGCCCTGAAGCCCCCTTCATAGTTATAGGACCAAGTCCCCCACTTCAAGCAGCACATCTGACTCCCATTGCTCCCATTATGGCCCAGGAAGTTGGCAAGAGACCTAGATTCATTTATTCTCTGAGCCCTGTTGTCTGAGGTTGTGGGGAAACGAACCTAGCTAAACCAATCACAGTCTTTGGGAGCCCTTAGTGACTGGTCCAAGTGAATCAGGTAACCCAATCAGAATCTTTCTAGAGGTCACACTGATTGGTCCAAGTGAGTTAGCTGAACCAATCAGAGTCATTCCCGCAGAGTCTCTAACTGGAACTGGTGGGGAAATTTTTTTCCACTGGGAAGGCAAGCTCAGAACTATCTGGGAGGAGCTGCCAGCCTTGTGGGGAGGCTGACACTGAGGGAAACAGGTCAGAGAGATAAAGATAAAAAGAGGGAGTCCCAAGAGCTTTGAATCTCTGGTTCCAGATACCCCTTCCCTCTCTGTAATCTAACATGAAAATTCCTCCAAAATGCTGCCAATAAGTAACCACCCTGCTTTTTTCTTTTTAAAGCTATCCAGAGTTGGTTTATATTTTTGGAAAGGAGAAAAAGCTTATAGGCTGTGCTGCACAGCCCAGTCTTGATTAAGTGTGTATATTTTTTGCTTTTACTTGTGCACATATATGAGTCATCTCTCTCCATAAGGGAAAAAATCATGTCTCCTGCTGCCCTCGCTTCTCTCTTGGCATTTAGCACAATCTTGGGCACCAGGTAGACACTCACTAGATACTTAGGCCCGTAGAGCAGGGGTCCCCAACCCCCAAGCCATGGACTGGACAAGTACTAGTCTGCAACCTGTTAGGAACTGGGCCGCACAGCAGGAGGTGAGCGGTGAGGGAGCGAGCGAAGCTCCATCTGTATTTACAGCCGCTCCCCCTCGCCCCCCATCACTCACGTTACCGCCTGAGGCATCCCACCACCCACCCTCCCCGTGTGTGGAAAAATTGTCTTCCACGAAACCGGTCCTTGGTGACAAAAAGGTTGGGGACGGCTGCCGCAGAGCATGTTACAATGGGCTTGTAGGTCCAGTTGCAAACAGAAAAATTCTAGATCATCTAGAGCTTGCCTAGTCACAAATGTGAAAGAATTGAGTCACAGAGAATTATGGTTTTCTCAGTAAAGGTTGCTTAAAACAAAAGCCCATTATTCTGCCTGCAGAAGACATTTAATCAATTTACATGAGGGATTTCAAAATTAGTCAGACTGTAATGAACTATGAAATACTGATTAATGCATTTTTGCAATGTTTGATTAAAAACTTAACATGTATGCTAACACATTTTTACTATTACAGCATTTATATGTTAAAATTTTGTTTCTTACAATTACCAGAATAGAGATTCTGAAATGCACAACCAAAGTATGTTTCTGGTGAACAATATGTAAACAATCTTTCTACCAGGAAGTGTTTCTTGATGCTGAAGAGGTGTTTCATTTTTGGAGAGTGGAGTGAAGTAGCCCATGGGGTACCTTCGGTATGGACCTGGTTATTAGCTATTAAATTATTTGAGAGTTCTCCAGAAGCCACTAGGAAAGGAGGCAGCCCATCTCCCTCCCCAGCCCTCCCCTAACAATCAGGCATTCTCCAAGAGACAAAACAATCCTGATTTTAGGAAGGCAGAAGGGGGCAGAATTTTCTCATTCTTTTGGCTGGAATTTGAATTTAGCACTACTGGCCAAAATGTTTATTAGTTCCTCCCCCCACCCAGGGAATTAGCTGGCTATGAATTGGAAAGTTTCAAAAATCCTCTTGAACTTACAGAGGCCGTGGTCTTAATCTTCTGAGGATGCATCCAAGGACTTTTGTGTCCATATATTTCCTACTGAAGGCCAGTCTCTTTTATGTAACTAGAATGTCATTTCTCCTGGCAAGATCAACCAACCCAAAACATAGGGTGAAACTGGAGTCATGAAAGGGAAAGATGTTGAACTGCAAGAATCTAATCAGAGTATGATCTTCCTAGTTTCAGTTACTTAAAACAAATCCCACTTGCACACATGCAGAAGACATCTAAACAGGTAAATTGACACACGCCAAAGTAAAGTGTTAAAAATTAGCCTATCAAGAATTTGGAGATGGAGTCCCACAGTAGGTTTCTAAGAGTACTAACACACTGAGCATGGCCCCAACCATGAGATGATCTGACAAATGCTGGTTTTCAAAAGTACTTCAGAGGAAGTCCCATTGCCACAGAGGATGGTAACTCCAAAACAGAAATACACGAGTGCATTCACCTAGAGAAGAGGGAGAGGTCACATGTGTGAGCACACACGTGAGTGAGTGTAGTGAAAGGAACATACTTCATGATTATCACGAGCACAAGCAATTATCTCACATTTAGATTTTAAGACTCCCTTAGAATTTTAAAAATCATTATTTTGCAGGATCGCCATTATTCTGATTCATTAGCAAGGCATACTTATTAGGATCTTAAAATAACCAGGATGCTGGACATGTAAAAACATGTTTCTTGCTGTCATGACAACTAAATAACAACAATAATGCTCACATCCGAATGACTACAGGGAACACAGTTATTCTGCCTGAATATAGATAAGTTAATTATGGAATCATCAAAAGAACAACAGCTTTGTCAATGCAAAGATGATTCTAAAATAATCAATAATGACAATCTTGTTTGGTAATTGGCTATTTGTTTCCAATATTGGATCTACATTTGGTCTGCATGAAAATTCAACAGGCTGTTTAGCCAGTAGAAGAAAGAAAAAAAGGAAAATCTTTCAGTTTAGGGCTGGTGGTTGTCAGTAGCAACAAATAATGGAAAATTGCCATCTGGCTTCTTTTTTTAAATGAGATTTGAATAATCAATTTAATAATGGATGGAGCACTTGCTTACAGAAATAATCCATTGTCATCGCTGGGGGGGGAAAAAACTTTGGCACAAAAGATAAAGCTCTGCCGTAGGACTATAAGGTAAAGCAAATAAACATCTACTTACATGCCACAATTTTTATTTTCACTGCTGACTTCACATAAACTAGAGGATAACACTTCCTTCTATATGCTTAGCTTTTCACATTCAGTGTTTAATAATCAGGACAAAATCTACAGAGCAATTGGTTTGCCATAGACATTCAGTTCTACTGGGTCATAGAGAAGGAGACCCACACAAATGGTTGATTCTTTTAGCACATTCTTCCCCCATCATCATGTGACATATAGTGGGAGAGACCTGATTTCAGTAGAACAGAGGAAATCAGAATGCATCTGGCTATGTTGTGTGCGTGTGTGTTTCCTCTACTGCACCAACCAGAGGAAAAGACTGTATAGAAATAGAGAAAAAGAGAAGAGGGTCACACCAAGGTTCAGGGTGACTATCCATTTACATGATAAAAATGAAAATAACAGGGAAAGAAATTCCTACCCCAAGCGAAGCAGAAATGATGACACTGGAATATGGGACTTGTGTCATGTCATTATATTTTTTTAATGAAATGTGCATGTACAGTATCTCATTGGCCTCAAACGATCCTTGAATCTTTTACTAGAAAATTCACCATGTAGTTTGATAGAGAAATAAGGGATGAATTTCAGGCCCTGTCACTTTTTGGAAAGCAGCATTAATGCTCCAAACAGCAGCATCTGGGGTCTACTGACATATATGACTAGAAGGCGGGGGCTTCTCATCACCTTCATTTGAAGGTGCTTGAAAACTTGAGGGTATGAAGTAGGATTGCCCTGTTGAGTCCCCACCACTGGCTGTTCTTTCCATGGAACACCTAATCCACTGGGGAAAGTTCTCTTTCATCCTGCATTGATCTTTATCCTTGGACTTTGTCATTCTATAATTTCTCCTCTGAGGTTCAGATCATTTGCTTCTTTTCTCACAAAAGTCTCATCACTGTTCATTTCTGCCCCTCCCCCAAACCAATATATTTCTTATTTACTCCCTTGGGACCTCCAGTTGACTCAGCCCTTCCCTGAGTCAGGGTCCCATTGACTCCTTTCATTCATCAGGGAAGATATAACTGGTTTACTCTCATTGTGGAGATCCCTCTGGGACCCACGTTTGCATCAAGCTTACTGGTACTTCCTTGACCCAAGGCACCTCTACCCCATTCCTGCCTTGGGCCACAAAGCATTTCCTAAGATCTCAGATCTCACTCACATCCTCTGCACATCTGTGCTGTACAACACCATCTCGACCCTCCTTCCATCCCCACTGGGTCTTGTCCATCCCCCAACTGGAGCCCCCCAGTGACCACACACATTTTCCCCGTGCTTCCCAAGACTTGCACCCTACTTCCTGGAAAGAGCAAAGACTGCAGTCACCTTCCCACAACTACCTGTCACCTGTACTCCGTACAGGTGTCTCGTCTCTACCTGAATTTCTGCTGTAAATTGGAAGACTTGGGAAAATTCCAAACACCTTTTTATGTTCCTTTCACCACTAATAGTGTCAGTCCAAGCAGAAGCTCCCATTCTCGGGAAAGAGGTGTTTTCCACCTTACTGGTTGAAATCTCTTACCCTTATACTCCATCCCCTCTCTCACTCCTTCTCCAGATCTCTAAATGTCCCCTCATCCCAGAAGCTTCAATCTCCTCCTTCCCACTGGTTCCTTCTCCTGCCATACTCAGATTAATCCTGTCTTGAAAAGGAATAAAAATTCCCCCCTCGGCTCAGCATCCTAGATGTCCAACGACCCACTGGATACCCAGGACAGGGATCCAAGAGAGACACCTGCAGTTCACATGCCTCCGAGAACCTGAGAGCTCGGAGGACAGGTATATTAGTCTGCTAGGGCTGTCACAACAAAACACACAAACTGGGTGACTTAAACAGCGGGTATTTATTTTCTCACAGTTCTGTAATCTGTAAGTTCAAGATCAAGGTGTTAGGAGGTTTGGTTTCTCCTGAGGCTTCTCTCCTCAGTTTGTAAGTGACAGTCTTCTCTCTTTGTCCTCACATGGTCTTTTCTCCATGTGCACACAGCCCTGGTGTCTTTGTTTGCTCAGATTTCTGCCTTTTATAAAGAAACCAGTCATATTGTATTAGGGCCCATGCTAATGACCTCATTTTAACTTAACGACCTCTTGAAAGACCTTTCTCTACATACACCCACATTCTGAGATATTGGGGAGTTAGGACTTCAACATATGGATTTGGGGAGCACACGATCCAGCCCATTCTCACAGGTGAGATCGTCCAAACAGTGTGCACCAGCGAGGAAAGGAAAGCAGTCGTTCCCGGGGAGCCCAGACAGTCTGGGAAGGGAAGAGAAGGAGATTGGGTCCCCAAAGTCAAGATTGGAGGGGTTCAAGCAGGGGAGGCTGACCCCTAGAAACCAGTGCTGTGGGGCAGACAAGCTGAGTGAAAGTAGAGAGGAAATCCCGAGATCCAGCTATCAGGGTGTCCCTGGTGCCTTTGCAAAATGAAGTCGGCAGTGCTGGGCACAGAAACCGGATTACCATGATCTCAGCAGCTAATAGGAGAGAGGAAAGCAGAGGCCAAGGGCACATAGGAGATTCCTGAGTGATCACAAAGAAGGAGGCCAAAGGAGAAGGCCAGGTTGAGGATACTGAGAGTTGGGGTGAGGAAGGATAATTGTTCCAGAAGAAACAAAATAAAAAGCCATACTAATACAGTTTACTCAATTCATATGCACTATGTCTAAAAACCAAAAACATTGGTTTAGAGAAAAGCAATTAGAAGTTCAAACCAGGTTTATTATAATGATCACTATAATAATAATTATGATTTATTTGTTTATCAGAGATTCAATGAACACATTGCAGTTATCATTTCATGAAAGTATCATCTCTGCCTGGATTTCTGCTGTGACACAGAAGATAGGAATACCCCAAACACATTTTTATGTCCTCATCCGCACTAATGGACTCGGTTCAAGCCACAGCTTCTACTTAACTAAGTGACATAGCGTGACAGTGGAAATACAAGCAGGTCTCTGTGCTTGAAGTGTGTTCATGGTTCTTTCCAAATTTAGAGTACTATCTCTGTGCTACTCTCCCTGCCCCATGAGCCTGTGGCTCTGCCTTATCACTGACATTCTTGGTGGGCACTCAGGGAACTATTCATCCTGGTAGCCACATTTGCAAGTCTGTTCAGGCTTGTAACATGTGAACTGGCTTGCTAGGTGTTTGACCTGGGATATCAGTTGCTAACAGGTCTAACATGAAGTAATCTTCCATAAGAAGATTACTCCCACAAGCATAAAATATTGGCCATTACATATAAGGGTAATTTTTTTGCTGTATTCAGGCAAGAAAGCCCTTAATAAAGGAGTCTTTTCTATATTTAAAAAGGGATCCTCTCTGCCTCAGAGACTCCAGCTTATAGAAGCTGCTTGTACAATGGTAAACCCATCAACCCGGCAGTAATGAACAGGTTGATAGCGTTTTGCTGGAGGTAAGGTCTGGACATGGCTCTTATTTGGTGATTTTACTTGAGGGCATGGTCAACTTTCAAGCCTTGGCTGTATCGACCTCTTTGAAAAAATCTAAAACCTACTCTACATGAAGCAGAAAAGGCATTCCCTGAGGATGGGGTGTTGACCAGCACCTCTTCTCAAAAAGACAAATGCAGAATTGTGCAGGAAAGAAAGGCACAAGCACACTATGATTCGGCAAGGAGAGGGTGATGGACTCAAGATGGGGTGATAAAGATCAATTGCCGTGGCTTGGACTTATGACACCAACAAAGTTACAATGACATTAGCACAAAGAGAGAGACACAAATCCATTACAAAGATACAATCAAATATTCAAAAAAGCCTGGCATGCTCATTACTTGTTCATGCTAATACAAGTATATTAAGAAATCTAAACAGTGTTAGCGCTCAATCACTCACAAACCAAATGAGGTTTTGTATTTATCAGACCCCAGTCATCAGGGCCCAGTATAGCTGTACAAAGGTGGTAACGTGACATAACTGGAGATACTTATATCAGCCTACATGGACTGAGAGATACACTAGGATTTATTAAACTGAGTTGTGCCGTCACATTCAGCAGAGCAATAAAAGAAATAACTGTGCAGAAGTCATTTCCCCAGACAATAAGATTTACCTTTGCAATCTCTTAAAGATGTTGTATCTGTTTTCAAAGGGTCGCTGGCAGCATTTCCGACCTTAATAAACTATTTACAGATTAATTTTTTCAACAAAGGATGGGGTGCCCAAAAGTAGGTTCCATTTTTGAGAGCTAGCGACAGTGACAGTCTCCCAGCCTTTCTTTTCCTGATGACTCTGAGCACAGCCAAGCATATTCCATTTTCTCAGGGACTGCTGTCTTTTATTGAGTGACATGACCTCAATTTCCAATAAAGAGAAGTCCCATTCAGGACACCCCCGTAGAGCTCAAGCACATGGATTTGGGGGAGCCTGAGAGGACATTTAATAAGATACATGAGTTTTACAGTGAGGAGCACAGCATGAAACACAAGAGAATATTTTTGAAAATGGATCTATCTTCAACATGAGAGTTTTATTACAAGTTTTGCTCTCTTCCTCCTTCGAGAAGATTTCTGCCACCTTGGTTTCTGAGCTAATCCTCTCTTTCTCCAGCTTTTCTGCCTGCTTTGGTGAGTCCTGCTTCCCAGGTCCTGGAAGTGGGTGTCACCTACATTTCTACTCTTTACTTTGATTCTGTCTCTTCACCCTCCTTGGCTGAACTCATCTGTGCCCACAGCTTCCAGGTACTTACACTCTGGAAATTCGCAAAATTACCTCTCTGGCCCAAACCTTTCTCTGGAATCTGGGAGCCTCTGACCTGATCTTGAACCTCAGCTCAACACCAGGCAGCCAGGCAGCCTGCAGCCCAGAGTCTCACAGACAGTCACCTGTGAAGCATCTCCATCCCTTCCATCTGTCCTCCAGGGAAATGCCCCACTACAGGTCCTCAGATGCTTTCTCATCCACTGCTGCAATCACATTCCATTTCTCCTGCCCCCAGGATGGTCTTTCTGAAACGTATCTTGGATCCTGTCACTGTCCCTGCCCAAATGGCTGTGAGTGGCCTACAGAGAACACACAGGCCTCCGTGCTCTCAGGAAGCATGTGCCCTCTCTGAGGTTTAGGCATTTGCAGGAAGGCTATGTTATGACTGCACTGTAAGACACACCATCGCCCACCAGTTGTCCATGCACCTGCATTCTTCTTCCTTACCTGTGTATCCAATGCCTGGACAGCCTTCCTTCTCTCTCCATTGTCTAGCTCAAAATCATCTCTTGAGGGAACAGCCCAAATCAGCCACCCCTCTCCCATGGGGCTCCTTGGGCCCATGCCATCCTCCTGATGCCTCCCAGTGAGATGTTTTTGTGACTCCGGCTGAGTCCCAGAACAAGCTGCTAAATGCCTTGCCCTGGCACCATGCGCCCCTCATCCCAGCAGCCCAGGCCCAGCCTGATTCCTGGCCCACAGCAGATGCTGCCCTACTCGTTGAAAAATGTCTTCTTTTCCTGTTTCTCTTCAGTGTACAATGGCCAGAATTGGGATCAAAAGTCTAACAGTTAGGTCATGCCTGGTGTCAGGTAGAAGAGAGAACTCTTTCCCAATAATCCATGTCATAATCAATGCAGGTCATCTGAAGAGCTCTATGGTACTGTGCTGACCCAAAGACACTCCAAAAGACACATGAAAAGGATATCCTGCTGCTGCCCCTGGCAGTTCGGAGTCTAACTGGACAGTGCTAAGAAGTGGTTTCAAGGGACATAAAAATCAGCAGGTGGGAATTCCCTGGTGATCCAGTGGTTAGGACTCCACCCTTCCACTGCAGGTGTTCTGGGTTTGATCCCTGATTGGGGAACTAAGATCCTGCAAGCCATGAAGCCTAAAAACTATATATTAATTAATCAATTAATCAATTAATTAATTAATTGCAGGCTGTAACTTTAAAAAGAAAAATCAGCAGGTTCCAGCATGGTCCAGTAGAAAACTACCTGCTGGAATAAAGTTTGAGGCGCTATGGGTCAGAATGCTCGTTCCACCCTACCAGGTGTGTGCCCTGGATCTCTGGCTTCAGTGTCCTCAGCTGAACGTGTCTTCCAGGTGAGAACACTAGCATTGACCCCATAGACGTTGTTGGAAAGTAAGCCCCACGTGGGTTGGAACATTGTCTCCCCCATTCACTGGTGTATCCCCAATGCCGGCACTTAGAGGGCACTCAGCACATATTTAGGATGGAAGGAAGCAGAGAATGAGAAGATGATGAACACTATGATATAGAAACAAGGAAATTTTTAGGGAGAGATGACTCCTAAGGTGAACCTTAAAGGAAGTTTGAAATGTAATGTGAGTTTTGTATTTTTGCTTCCACACTCAAAGAAATCAACACTTTTTCCATTTTCTAGTTTGTATGCTAGCTGCAGTATACAGTGATTCAGTGTTTTCCCCTCCATCTCTTCATCTGTGCAGGGGACGATCCTTTTATGTTCTCAAGGGGGCCGCTTGCACTGGTCATCAGCAGCAACTTCTCCTTCTCTAACACACTTACCAGGCTTCTTCTACACCCCACGCCCCTCTCTGAAGGAGTGCACTGCTCTGCCCGTGAGAATATGCTCCAGATGCCCTGTGTCCAGGCTGACGTCAGCTAATTCAGACAAGTGGAGGAAAAGGGAAGGATGGGCTAGAGACTATTGTCTATTAGAATAGAAAGCTACAAACTAGAAACCAACAGAATGATGTCCACTTGAGCTCTTTCTGGGCCTATGATTTTCTACCAGCTCATTCACCAAATATTTAATGAATGTCAGTGAACAATATAGAAAGGCCCTCTGTTTGAGGAACTCATAATGTTTGTAAGCAGAGTATCAATCAAGCATTCCACTTAAATAAAAGAAGTAAAACCAGGCTGTAAAGCCTGGTTCGAATGTCATCTCCTTGGAGAACCTCTTCTTCATAACTCATGGGAAGGGAAACTATAGACAAGCCCAAGCTGAATTTTGTCAACTTAAGAATCAAAGGACAGGATCAATGTGGTTTCCTATGATCAATACTCCAGCACAGGCCTTACAATGCATTCCCCAACGTACAGGAGAGGCTCTATTCTTTGAAGCTCTAGGATAATTTCCTCTTTGAGGCCTTACCACTTCTTTCTGGCATCATCAAACCTTTGCAAAATCAGCTGCTATTTCCCAATATCTTTAATATCATCAGATAACCCCAAATTGACTGTTTGAACAACTTCCCAACTATAGAAGTTAAAGTCGAACTTTTTTAAAACTAAGATTACTCTTTTGATTTACTTATATTTTTTAAACCTATTACCTCTTTTTGAGAAAGGGGTAGAAAGCTTATTTAAAGAAATAATGGCTGAGAACTTCACAAACCTGTGAAAAGATTTAGACATCCAAGTTCATGAAGCTAATAGCTTTCCCCAAAATCTCAAACCAAAAAGATCTTCTCCAAGACATATTATAATAAAGCTGTCTAAAATCAAAGAGAAAGAATTTTAAAAGCAGGGAGAGAAAAAAAGATTGATCTCATATAAGGGAACCTCCACAAGACAATCAGTAGATTCGTCATCAGAGACCTAGGAAGCCAGGGATAATACATTCAAAATGCCAAAAGATTGAAACTGGCAGCCAAGAAAATTTTACCCAGTAAAGCTGTCTTTCAGAAATGAAGGTGAGATAAAGAGTTACCCTGATCAACAAAAGCTGAGGGAATTCATCACCACTAAACAAACCTTACAAGAAATGCTGAAAGGAGTTCTTCAGGCTGAAATTAAAGGACACTAATTAGTAACATGAAAATACTGAGAAAAACTGTTTTTCTCAGAAAAACACTGAGAAAGGAAAGCACATAGTCAGAATTCAGAATACTCTAATATTGTAATAAGGTGGTGTGTTACCTACTTAACACTACTATAAATGGTAAAGGGCAAAAGTGTTGAAAATAGCCATAGCTACAAAAATGTGTTAATGAATACACAGTATGAAGAGATGAAAATTATGGGATGAAAGGATGATTCAACATATGCAAATCAATTAATGTGATACACCATATTAATAAAATGAAAGAAAAATATGATTATCTCAATAGATGCAAAAAAAGAAAAAAAACATTTGACAAAAAACATCATTTCATGGTAGAAACATTCAACACATAAGATATAGAAGGAACATATCTCAACACAATAAAGGCCAGATATGACAAAGCCAAATCATACTCAATGGTGAAAGCTTGAAAACTTTTCCTTTAAGATCAGAGATAAGATAAGGGTATCTACTCTCACCACTCCTATTCAACACAGTACTAGGAGTCCTAGCCAGAGCAATGAGGCAAGAAAAAGAAATTTGGCAAAGAAAAAGGAAAATTGTCATTGTTTGCAGCTGATATGATCTTATATAGAAAGTCCTAAAGACTCCACCAAAAAACTGTTAGGACTGATGAACAAATTCAGTAAAGTTACAGAATACAAGATTAACATACTGAAATCAGTTGTGTTTCTATATACTAACAATAAAACATCTGAAAAAGAAATAAATAATCATGTTCACAATAGCATCGAAAACAATAAAATACTTAGGAATAAATTTAATCAAGGTGGTAAAATTCTGTACACTGAAAACTACAAGATGTTGATGAAAAAAATTGAAGAAGACACAAACAATAAGAAAGACACCCCATGTTCATGGACCAGAAGAATTAATATTGTTAAAATATCTGTACTAGCCAAAGTCATCTATAGATTCAATGCAATCCTTATCAAAATTCTGATGACATTTTTCACAAAAATAGAAAAAAACAGTCTTAAAATTTGTATGGAACCACAAAATACCCCAAATAGCCAAGGCAATTCTGAGAAAGAACAAAACTGGAGGCATCATATGCCCTGACTTCAAACTATACTACAAAGCTATAGTAATCAAGCAGTATGGTTGTGTCATAAAAATAGACCCATGGACCTATGAAACAGAATCAAAAGCCCAGAAATACCCACTCATGTACAGTCAACTAATAGTTGACAAGGGAACCAATAATACTCAGTGGGGAAAGGATAGTCTCTTTAATAAGTGGTGCTGGGAGAATTGGATAATCACATGCAGAAGAATGCAGTTGAACCCTGACCTTACACCATTCACAAAAAATCAATTTGAAATGGATTCAAGAGTTAAACATAAGAACTGGAACCATAAAACTCCTAGAAGAAAACATAGGGGGAAGCCTCCTTGACATTGATCTTGGCAACATTTTATTGGATATGACACCAAAAGCACAAGCAACAAAAGCAAAAATTAGTAAGTGAGATTACATTAAATTAAGAAGCTTCTGCACAGCAAAAGAAATGATCAACAAGAAGAAAAGGCAATCTATGGAATAGGATCAAATATTTGCAAATCATCTGATAAGAGGTTAATATCCAAAATATATAAAGATCTCATATAATTCAATAGCAAAAAAAATCTCATTAAAAAATGGGCAGAGGAACTGAATAGATATGTTTCCATAGAAGACATTCAAATGGCCAACAAGTAGATGAAAATGTGCTCAACTTACTAATCATTAGAGATATGCAAATCAAAACCACAGTGAGATATCACCTCACACCTGTTAGAATGTCTATTATCAAAAAGACAAGGAATAACCAGTATTGGTGAAGATGTGGAGAAAGGGAATCCTAGTACATTGCTGGTAGGAATGTAAATATAAATTCTTTTCCATGTGGAAAACAGTATGGAAGTTCCTCAAAAAATTAAAAATAGAACTACAACATGATCCAGCATTCCCAGTTCTGGACATATAACCAAAGGAAATTAAAACAGGATCTTGAGGAGATACCCACATCCCTATGTTCACTGCAGCATTATTCACAATAGCCAAGATATGAAAACAACCTAAATGTCTGTCAACCAATGAATGGAATATATATATATATATATATATAATAAAATATTCTTCAGCCATGATAAAGAAGGAAATTCTGCCATTTGCATCAGCATGGATGAATCTTGAGGGCATTATACTCAGCGATATAAGTCAGAGAAAGACAAATACTGTATGATATCACTTACATGTGGAATCTAAAAAATCCAATCTCATAGAAACAGAGAGTAGAGTGGTGGTTACCAGGGGCTAAAGGGTGGTGGAAATGGGGAGATATTGGTCAAAGTGTACAAACATCTGATTGTAAGATGAATAAGTTCTGGAAATCTAATGTACAGCAGGTGATTATAGCTAGTAATACTGTTTTATTTACTTTAAAGTTGCTAAGAGAACAAATCATGCATGTTCTCATCATGAAAAGAAAGGATATGGTAAAAGATATGTGATTTGATGGAGGTGTTAGCCAACACTATGGTGTTAATCATTTCGCAATATATAACTGCACTAAATCAACACATTGTACACCTTAAACTTACATAACGTTGTATGTCAATTATATCTCAATAAAGCTGGGACAGGGCCTCCCTGGTGGCGCAGTGGTTGAGAGTCCGCCTGCCGATGCAGGGGATACGGGTTCGTGCCCCGGTCTGGGAGGATCCCATATGCCGCGGAGCGGCTGGGCCCGTGAGCCATGGCCATTGAGCCTGCGCGTCCGGAGCCTGTGCTCTGCAACGGGAGAGGCCACAAGAGTGAGAGGCCCGCATACCGCAAAAAGAAAAAAAAAAAAAAAAAAAAGCTGGGACAATAAACCAGATAATACCCTCTCTTCATTCCCTACCTCACCCCCAAATAATATATCATAATGTTGATTAGTTCAGTATTTGATTGTTGATTAGTTAGGTTATTATGACCATGTAAATGCCAGTCGCATCTGAGCTATGTATAAATCATCATTACATTTTCTTTCTTGAAAAACTTTTTGTTTCCTTGGAGGTCTTAGTTTTCTTTTTGTGTAGGTGTTTTTTGTTTTCTTAGTTTTCCATACACTTTTCACTAAATGACCCTAAGTTTTTCCTCGATTGTTTAAATCATTTCTCAAGAAGTTAAAATGCATCACAAATTCTACTTCCTGAAGAAATCTCTCTCCCATGTCCAATGAACACCTACTACCTTCACCTCTTTCCTGGCTTGGATCTCTTGTTTCCTGTATCCATGCCTTTCTCTTTCTTGGCTCACTCCCCCATTTTGGTGGATCACTTCTTCCTGTAGCTTTCTGATAAGCAGGAAGTAAGTTATTTGAGACCTTGTATGTAGGAAAATGTCTTTCTTCTGTCCTCATACTTGATTGATAGTTTGGTTGGGTAGAGGATTCCAAGATGGACATCATTTTCCTTCAAAATTTTGAAGGCGTTGCTCCATGGCCTTCCAGGTTGCAGTGTTGCTGGTGAGAAGACTCTCTCTTTCTCCCCCTCTTGTAAATTATTTTTTCCATTCTTGTCACTCATAAATTTCAGTGATAGGCTGTTGTGTGGGCCTATGTTCATGCAATGAACTGGTCTTTCAATTGGGGAAATGTTGCACTGCTGTCATGGAAATTTTCTTGAATCATCTCCTCAATGACCTCTTCACTTCCATTTTCTCCAGTATCTCTTTCTGGAACTCAGCTCTGCATGATTCCTAGAGCAGCCTTCTAATATATTCTTTTTACCCTTTATCTCCTATTTTCTATCTCTTGGTCTTTTTGCCCTGTTTTCTGGATGATTCCCTCAAGTATATCTTCTAGCTGCATGGGGTGGGGAGGAATCAGAAGATCTGGTAGCTTTTAAAACAGACTCAGCCAATTCCCAAGCCCCTGGGGGTATCCAGTTTTCCCTACTGGCTTAGGAATTGAGAGGTTTTTTTCCATTTTGTTACTTATTTTCTTGTTCTTTTTGTAGCTCTTCTCTGTTTTTTCTTCTTTTGGTTTCTTTACTTGTAGTTTGATAATGTTCTTTAGTGCTATGATTGTGTTCCTTTCTCTCAGTTTTTCTGTATCTATTGTAGGTTTTTGATGTGTGGTTACCATGGGATTCATATATGTTGCCCTATAATTATATCTACCTGTTTTAAACTGGAAGTTATATAAGTTCAAACACATTTTAAAAAAAGATCTACATTTTTTTACTCCCCTCCCACCCATTTTGTGTGTTTTTTTAATTAATTTATTTAATTAATTTATTTATTTTTGGCTGTGTTGGGTCTTCGTAGCTGCCTGTGGGCTTTCTCTAGTTGCAGTGAGTGGGGGCTACTCTTCGTTGTGGTCTGTGGGCTTCTCGTTGCAGTGGCTTCTCTTGTTGCAGAGCACAGGCTCTAGGTGCACAGGCTTCAGTAGTTGTGGCACACAGGCTCAGTAGTTGGGCTCAAGGGCTTAGTTGCTCCATGGCATGTGGGATCTTCCTGGACCAGGGACCGAACCTGTGTCCCCTGCACTGGCAGGCAGATTCTTAACCACTGCACCACCAGGGAAGCCCCCCATTTTGTATTTTTGATGTCATATTTTACATCTTCATGTTTATCTCTTTACTGTTTATTGTAATTATACTCGATTTTACAATTTTTGTCTTTTAAATCTACATACTAGCTTACTTAAGTGTTTGTTCTACAGTCTTCATTATATATTTACCTTTACTAGTGGGATTTTTCCTTTCCTATAAATTCTTCATGCTGTAGTCTTTTCTTTTCCACTTAGAGAAGACACTTTAACATTTCTTTTACAGTCAGTTTAGTACTGATGAACACTTTTAGCTTTTGTGGAATTGGTATTCTTAACGCCTCCAAGCATTTCACAACTTTCACCCTTTTGTTTGCCACCTTCCAAAACTCTCTTGCTACAATGTCACCTCCTATTCCTCCTGTCCATGTGCCTTTAAAAATGCCCTTTCCTGTCCTTTCAGTACAGTTGCAGGAGGGAGACCAAAACCCCATTCTATATCATTCATAAAAGGTTGTTGGGCTTCCCTGGTGGCGCAGTGTTTGAGAGTCCACCTGCCGATGCAGGGGACACGGGTTCATGCCCCGGTCTGGGAGGATCCCACATGCCACGGAGCAGCTGGGCCCGTGAGCCATGGCCGCTGAGCCTGTGCGTCCGGAGCCTGTGCTCCACAGCGGGAGAGGCCACAACAGTGAGAGGCCCGCGTACCGAAAAAAAAAAAAAAAAAAGTTGTCTATAAAATAATACATTGCAAAGGTTTTTTTCCCGTCAAACACTGGCTTTTTTGCCTCTGTGTATGGTATTCCCCTAGATGGAGTGGTTGTGTGTTGTTTGTCTTATATGTAGGCAGATCTGTGGATCTTTCTGTCTACTGAGTTTAAAATCCTGCAGGAGAAGCCCCCAGGATCATGCTTTCTAGGCACCACTATATTAGGGGTTTGGCATCCTCTGGCCAACACATATTCTTGATAAAGAAAGTCAGAACTCTGAATGTCTACCCACCCCTTCCCTGAGAACCTTCATCCCACCAGGTGGCAAGTCCTTGGTAATTCTTGGGATTTACAGTTGATCTGTGTGCTTCCCCCTCCCCATTCAGAAGTGCACTTACCCAGGCAGGATGCCTGTCCAGTCCTCACCAAGAAGGCACCCATCTCCAAATAACTCCATGTTTCTACCTCTTGGGGAAATATCCCCTGTGTACCCCCACCCCCAAGGGTACTTCATTAGCCAGGCTACTCAAGGCCATGTCTGCACTGGCCGCAACTCCTTGGAAGAGCAAAACTGGCTCCAGACACACTCATACAGGGCTTGGCTTGATGCCATTTGTAAGCAGTGACTGATAAATCCATAGCTTCAGATCAGATAAAACTTTGATAAATGGTTTCTCAGCGCACTGGTAGCAATACCTACTCCTGTCTACCCTGAGCCACCTGCTGCAATCAGCTTCATTTTGTTTAATCAACAGCACAGACAACAGTGCTTGAAAGCCATCACGCCAGTGAGAGATGACAGAGATAGGCTCCAGCTGAAGGGTACCACAGAACAGAAAAGTACAAAAACTCACAGCCCTGACCAGAAACGCCAGAGCCTGGCCAGTGCGGCTCATCTTCCTCCGTCTTGGGTACGTGAATAGGAACAAAGGTGGCATTGTATGGTGAACCAGAGGGCCCTGGGCCTGTGCACAAGCGCTGAGAATCATCAAAGCCATCCCTTAGCTGGGCAAGCCTCACCTGGCTTAGATCCACCTTTACCTGGAGCAAGTGGCACAGCGGCCCCAGCTACTACTTGGGAGGCAGAACTGCCCTGGCGCCATCATCTGGTGAAAGCACAACTCTGCCTTCATCTTGCCTGCAGCATTGGGTCTACTCTTCACCCACGTAGCCTACACCCTGCTCCCTGAATCAGAATCTCCCAAGTAAAGAAGTTGTATTGACCAAGCAGAGAGATAAGCTGCTTTTGCACATTCATGAGGGAAAAGCATTTGAAAAGCCAAAGAGTTCCCTAAAAATGCAGGTGCACAATTCAGTCCTGCCCACGCCCCCAGCTGCACAGGGGAGCTCTGGACACCCACCACCCTGCTGATAACTTCAGACCCATCTCCGCCCCCACAGACCAGGAATCTCATCCCATCAGCCCTCCTCACCATCCAAGGGAATGAAGGGAAGGACACAGTTTTCCCAGGAGGATGGCTGTGTGGGGAGGTAAGCCCACTGCTCCAACTGGTCAGGGTCCCTTGTGGAAGCACACTGGTACAGACCCAATACAACTCTAACTCCAACGTCCCAGGGCTTGGAAATTCTCTGAATCTGTTGCTTTCCCTATAAAATGGAGGGAGAGTGGCCCAGGCTTGAAAGACAGCAAAATCTGATTTCAAAGCCTAACTCTGCCACTGACGTGCTATGCAACTCTGGGCAAGTTAATGTACTTCTCTGAGCTTGATTCTTTACCTGTAAGATGGAGATTTCCATCTCCAAGTGTATTCATTCACTAATCATTCAGGAAATACTTACTCAACTCTTACTGGGCTCCAGGGGATGTTCTAGGTGCTGGCGATGGTAATGAACAAATGTTGGAACTACTTAGGGTGCAGTGCCTCACAGAAGCGCTAAACAAATCATGGCTATTATTACTCTTACGGTTGCTAATGAGTTTTGTCCTGAGAAGCAACTGGAATTAAAATATGTTGGTATACTCCAATAAAGATGTTAAAAATATATATATGTTGCTGTGTTTTATAAATATAAAGCTCTCTGCAGATGTCAGCTAATGTTATTTCTTCTACAGGTCAAACTCTAAGAGAAAGCTGATTGGTTACCCTTGACCTCTCTCAGTGCCTTAGGATAGCTGTCACAAGTTCTTGCCACGTCTCCTAACTGAACACAGTATCCATGCCCTGAAAGGGCAGAGGGCAATGACAATTTTTCTCTCCCTCCAAGTCCCAAGGTGCCTTTTTTGCCTTGCATTTCTCTGCTCACTGCAGCTTTCAGCATAAATACCAGAATTTAAAATTATATAATGTTAAAACAAAAATAAATGTTTAAAAATAATATATATATTTGTATGTGTATGTGTAGATAGGTGATAGATGATAGATAGATGATGATGATGATGATAGATAGATAGATAGATAGATAGAGATAGATAAGGATCCATGATTGCCTACCTACAGTAACAGTTCTTTAAGGAGGGCCCTGGGAGGGTTAGGGTGTACTCTATAAAACTAAACTGAACCAATCCTGCCCCCAAAAGAGGCCACAGAGAGAAGGAAAAAGAAGGAAGAGAAGGATCAGTTGGCACTGCTGTTTTTCACCCCAGCAGGCCATCCAGCTATACTAGCCAAACCCTGAGTGGGAAGGGCCACAGCAAAATCGAGGTTGGGCCAGGGTAATGGTGAATGACTCAGAGGTCAAGCTACTTAAATCATTGGTTTTCTCTTTGGAGAGAAGCACCTTGCTTACGGGTCTCTCTGCATGCATGAAAAATGGCTGGGACCTGGAAGGTAGGCATGGGTGAGAGAGAACAAGCCTGTGTCCCTGCAGAAGGTCAGAGGTCAGTCCATGCCAGGACCCAGGGCAACACCAAAGTTTACCACTGGTGGCTCTGCCACAGTGAACGCACTGGGGTGCATCCTCCAGACCCAGCATCATGGTTGTCTGAGTGCCCTTCCAGTGTCCGCCAAGCGAGCCAGCAGCAGATACATCTGGTGGACTCCCAGGGACTGCTGCCTTATTTGAAGATGGCAGAGGGAACTCCACACTCACCCCACCCCCAATCACAAAGGTAAAATCAGGATGGAAACCCAAAAACCCCTTTTTGTACTTAATTTCATTAATTTAAAAAAATGTGTAAATGGCAAAGATGTTGACACGATTAAGCCATTATGGTCTATTGTGCAATTATTTCTTTGATAGTTCACCATGGCTCAATTGGAGACATCTTTGCTGAGCTTTTTTGCTTGTTTTCTTCTTTTCCTTAATTTTCTTTCCTTCATCTTTCCTCCTTTAAAAAAAAAAAGAGGGAGAATTTTTCATTTGCAGATCATTGACTTTTTAATGTCAGATTATTTACTCAATAGTCAATAACGGTGCCTTTGGATTCATTATGGGCTATCGCGTAAATAGCTAATTGCATTAATTACAGCCTTTTTACAAATGTTTAGTTTGCAGCTCATCACACCCATGGACTGTGTAATTGCTGCTAGCAAGGCTGATGGGCAGACACAAGCCCTGGGTGTCTGCTTGGTGACAGGGGGACGTCTGTTGCTTTTGTTCCAACCTGACCAAGTTATAATCACTAACCGCATCTGTGTGTGTGTGCAAGTGTGCATGTGTGCGCACATTTGTGTATGCATGTGTGTGGGTGTAGAGGGGAGCTGTAAGTGTGTGCATTTGTGGATTATCTCATTTCACATTTATAAAGATGAGGAGTGATTATTCTTACATAGCTGAAAAATTTTGCTTGGAAAAACATAGTGCTAGCTTATAAAAGGCTTTTTCCATTTTTCCATGACTCAAAAATACCAACATGCTAAGACATAGTGTGTTCCATGAGGCATTTTCCTTTTTCAGGTTGTAGGTAGTTACCTTGAGAATGGACTCAGACTCTGGGTGTGTACAGCACAAATATCCCAGGAAGAGGGATGGCAAACCCAAGAGATTCATTCTGTCCTTGTAAACAGGACTTTGTGTTTGCAAACTGAAATTCCTGTGGGCACAGACTCTTTTTGGAAACCATCTTAATATCTCCCAGTGCCATATTTTGCATATATGTATATTTGAGGTAAACTGAGACACTAGATGGACCAAAGCCACCCTGAGTCAACTGGGGCTCACTGGTGACTTCTTGGATCAAAGTGACAATTCCCTGCTCTTGTTTCTTCCTCTCTAAGCTCCCTTACCTACCTGTTTTCTGAGCCTCAGACCCACTGTGGGCCCTTCCTTCATTGTCCCATATGGCTCCCATTTTTTCCTTCTCTTTCTCTTCCTCAGGACCACTTCATATACTTCACAGCTTGGGCTAGACAATCCCTGATGGATGGCTTTGCATGTCAGGGTCCTAAGCAGTACATTCAGATTAGAAAACAAAGTCTTGGTCACTCTTTAAAGACAATTCATGACACCTCCTAGTGATCAGGTTGAGCTAGCATCTCGAGTAAGGAGACACAGAAGCGGTGCTCTGTGCCACACCAGCAAGGCCATCCTCCACAACAAAATCTAACCCCACACGTGAGCTCCAGGCTCACCTGCAAATGAACGCTTGGCAAAATGTCCATCCAGTCATCACCTGCCTACTGGAGAGCCTACAAAAGAACCACAACCAATCCTTATAAATCACTGAATCCCAAGACAGCATTCATCAATCAAACACTAGGTCATGCCCATTTTAATGTATACCTTCAAAGATCTCGCTTAACTGGACATCACTGAAAGGATTTCAAAGTTAACAGACTTCCTGAACATATCAAATAAAATTATTACCTTTCCTGCATATTTTTTAAAAAGCTGGTATTGGATACCATATGATATCACTTACACATGGAATCTAAACTATGACACAAATGAACTTATCTATGAAACAGAAACAGACATAGAGAACAGACTTGTGGTTGCCAAGGGAGAGGAAGGATGGGGGAGGGAAGGATTGGGAGTTTGGGATTAGCAGATGCAAACTATTATATATAGGATGGATAAACAACAAGGTCCTACTGTATAGCACAGGGAGGTATATTCACTATCCTGTGATAAACTATAATGGAAAAGAATATTTTAAAAAAGGATAGATAGATAGATAGTTAGATAGCTGAATCACTTAGCTGTACAGCAGAAATTAACACAACGTTGTAAATCAACTACACTTCAATTTAAAAAACAAGTTGGTATTGAGATCTATATGAAAAGTCAGCTTCTGACTTAGGTACTAAAGGCCAATGGTGACTCCTTCCTGTTCCCCTCCTCCTTCTGTGTCTACATCAGTTTGTCTTAGACAATAAGATACACCTTCCCAACTGTGAACAAGAACTTGATTCACAGACACACAACCCTCATGCAGATTCTGCTGTGCACCGGAGCAGCAAAATACAGGCAGATATAAAAAAGTACTTTCAGAAAGTCAAAAATGAAAAAGTTTGGGAGGTTGTCCTCCAAATAACTAGAAAATTTAATTGCCCAGAGACCCTAGCCCTCAAGCATTTTAGGAGCAAAACTTTTTCCGGGGCGTGGGAAAAATGCCTCAGCTGTTCTGTAATGGGAGGCATGTGGCGCCTGCGTGGCCAGTGCCAAAGTGGTCCCTTCCACTTGCTCAGTGATGACAAAGTGCTGAAGGTCATCAGGCCTTTGTAGTTCCATTTCCTGGAACTTGGGCCAGCAGCCTGGTAGAACACCACATAAATGCATCCTGCTATCCACATGCATATTCCCCCACCTCCAGAATGTTTCTTCCATCTGATAGCTTTTCAGATATCAATGGTCAGTAATCATTCTAAAATACTCTCAAGGGCAAAGGAAATAAATATATTCCAGCCTAGGAGACAAAAGAGAAACTATACAAAGGACTAGTTTAGATGAGATTATGACATTTGTCATTCAACTGAGACAAGAATCTGAAACCATAACATAATAAAATTCATTACACATTATAGGTCCTTTTTTTTTAATTTTTAACATAAGGGATAAATGTCACACCTCTCCTATCTGGCAAATTTAGGTGCTCACATCTATTCAGATGGTTCCATTAAATTTTGGAGATTTGGAGAAAAGAAAGAGACAGAGACAGTTTGTAAAATAGAAAATTCACTGCATTTCTGAGTTTTGTTGCAAGTGCAAGAAGCCAGTGTCAAGACAGTTCAGGTTAAAAAAAAACCTGTTTTTTCAGGAACATGCTCTGGGGTCTCATGGGACCAAGTACAGAAATGGTCTGGATCTCAAAAACCCTGAGACGCAGAACATTCAGGACCCTCACCTCCCATCACTATTCCTTCTGCTCATTGCTTCCCTCTCCCTCTCTCTGCCAAATGGGTACCAAGGCTGCCAAACATTCCCACATTTCCACTGCTGGAGAGAAACAAACTTGTCTACCTGCATCCCCAATCCAGAAAATTGCAGTTGGCAAGTACCCACGACTGAACCCATCGACATTACAACATTAATGGTGCTGACCGCCAGTACCATATGGATCCAGTGGAAGGGAAAGGATGGAATACATTCTAAAAGAAGAGGGAGAGGGCTTCCCTGGTGGCGCAGTGGTTGAGAGTCTGCCTGCCGATGCAGGGGACATGGGTTCGTGCCCCAGTCCGGGAAGATCCCACATGCCGCGGAGCGGCTGGGCCCGTGAGCCATGGTCGCTGAGCCTGCACGTCCGGAGCCTGTGCTCCACAACGGGAGAGGCCACAACAGTGAGAGGCCCGCGTATCGCAAAAAAAAATAAATAAATAAAAATTTAAAAAATAATAAAAATAAAAGAAGAGGGAGAAAGAATGGGATAAGTAGAGAAAACATAGAGTATTCTCTACACACAGGCAGGACTTCCACTGGTAGTTATTGTGACCACCTTTCAATTATCCATCACCAGGTATAGCTGGTGAGCAACAATAGGCACCACCTAAACCATGGTTTCAGATAATCGGCAAGCCTTTGCCAAGTTCTTGCAACATGGACCAGCAGGAGAGAAAGGTAAAACGTGGCCCTAACCATGTTTTGGAGTCTCCGGGTAGAGAAAGATTCCCACCAAGCACTGCTAGAGACAGAATGGCTTTGTGGTGTCTGTTGGTGGTAACAGCCAAATAATGAGCCTGGTCAGAGAGTTCGTAGCTAGTGTGAAAGGGATTTGTATATACAGCTCTCAAAGCAGGGGCCACGGGGCAGTCAGAGGGAAGAGGTGGGGGTAGTTTCTGCCTGCAGGTCACCTGGTGTTTATGGTGTAGCCAGTGGGTCCACATCCCAAGGCTGATGCCCCATGTCCCCTGAAATTCTGGGTGAAAACTAAAGGTTCTGTCCTTACCTGAATCTTCTGGCAAGTGTAGAGAGTGTTATTTCCCCTGGGACCTAAGAGAAGTCCTTACATAACTTCCCGGGGAGATGATTCGATCTGGACTTGGCATTTTGGGAGGCTCAGAGAAGCACATGTTCTTGTCCAAAGGCATAGCCTGGGGACTCCTGAGGTTTCAAACCATCATCAGATTTGCCCTGGGTGCAAACCACTGGCTCGGCATCGCGAAATTGAAATGGCTGTTTTGTGATGCTCATCCTTTGCCTTGCACACACCTGCCAGGTGTGCTTGGAGACAAACAGGGGCCACACTTGAAGAAAACCCAAAATTAATCAATCGGGGGCACGTGGGAGGGGGATTCGTATTATGAAAGATGATTCATACCATAAACAATTAATTTCAGAGTCCTCTTTAATATCCAGAAACCATTCAGCTTTTTAAGTAAGAACCAATCCCCAGAAGTTTGTTTCTTATACAAAGTTTCAGGAATATGCAAAATACAACACATAGTTATATTTAGAGCTCTAAGAAGATTGAAGCTGAAAGGGACCATAGGAATAACCTAGTCTGCTGATTGTCAAACTCAAGTGTGCAGAAGTATCACGTGCAACACGTGTCAAAAAGACCCCGTGTACCTTCCCAGACAACCCACTTCCACAGGCTGGGGCGGGCCCCATGAGCATAGTGCTGGAGAGCCATCAATCACACTCTGAGAAATGCCCTGCCCACTACTTAGGAATCAGAAGCTTCGGTGACACCCAGTGCCATACACAGGCTGAGCCGAGCCAGGACTAGAAACCAGGGCTCTGACCCCCAAAACCCTTCCTCTAGCTCAGTGACTATTTTTCTATAATGCCTAGATGATTCATGGCTTCAAGAATATTTTATCTCTAATTCTGATAAGCTACAATTATTTCCCAGGGAGTGGGGCAGATAGAATATAAGGCAGAAGATAAGGATGCTTTATAAATTGGAAGAGAAGCCTCTAGTCTCATATTAATCCACACAAATTTACTCTAAAAACAATTGCATTTACTTGGTTTTTTGTTTGTTGGTGTTTTGGGGGATTTTTCTGGGTTTTTTGTTTTGCTTTGAAACAGTGAGACTGAAAGCAAATGATACAGAAGAAAATCAAATGAAAGCCCAAGTCATCCTCCAAAGAAGAATACCAAGTAAACTTTTAATACAGATGATCCTGGGATAATTTAATAGCTAAGTGATCCATTATTTTTCTTTTTCTTCTTTTTTTAAAAAATATCTTTATTTATTTATTTTATTTTTGGCTGTGTTGGGTCTTCGTTGCTGTGTGCAGGCTTTCTCTACTTGCTGCGAGCAGGAGCTACTCTTCGTTGTGGTGCGCAGGCTTCTCATTGCGGTGGCTTCTCTTGTTGCAGAGCACGAGCTCTAGGCACGGAGGCTTCAGTAGTTGCAGCACGCAGGCTCAGTAGTTGTGGCGCACAGGCTTAGTTGCCCCGTGGCGTGTGGGATCTTCCCGGACCAGGGCTCGAACCCACGTCCCCTGCATTGGCCGGTGGATTCTTAACCACTGTGCCACCAAGGAAGTCCCTCCATGATTTTTCTTAACAAATATCCTCATTGAGAGAGAGAAGGGGAAGCAGCTAAGAAATATCTTTGGATTCAAAGCCATTTCTTTTTCTTTTACTTAATTTGCAGGTATCTCAGCACGATCTGAATAAATTATGCTGACAATACCATAATATAAATGATAAATCATCAACACAGTTTTAGTGATATATTGCATGAAATGTAAATAATAACCAGGACTGCTAATTGGCTGGCTTCTTAGGAACAAAGCTGCAACCGCGTGACTGCCCCAGTCCGGTCTCAGTCATTAAGCATTTCTGCTGGTAAGCTGTTTCTGCTGGTCTGAACAGGAAAGCACAGCCTCCAAGACAAGCCTTTGTGTGGAAGTTCTTTTGGCCTGAGAGCAAGATCGTGGCAAATGGCAGGCCATGTTTGTTTGCCCCTCCAGAGTGCCAGTGGGCTGGGACCTCACCTTGCTTCTCCTGAGAAATCGTGTCCCCCAGAAGTAACAAGAGTTAACAAGGAAAACCTCTTCACGTCAGTCAAGTTGCCGACTCTTTCCAAAAAACTCTTCTGACTCATTTTGATTTCTTTTTTTTTCTTTTGCTTTGATAACGATTTGATTACAACTTCATTTGACCAGAAACATAAGCTGTTTCTATGTGCTTCTTATTTTGAAAATACCTTGTTAGCATTCATCATATGTTTATGCAGCTTAAAAATATATTTTGTTTCATTTTCCCAAACAAATCCTTCTGCTTTCTGACAGGGTTGAGATTCTTATCTGCAGTTTTCCTGCTGTGTCAAACAATGTCTTGGGAAAAATAACCTGGTGTACAGTGGGCACATTCATTTATTCGACTGAGGGTGCCAGGCGTGAGTCTGGGTCCTAGGGAGACACGGAGTGAATGTCATGTAGAGTTCCCATGTTCAGGGCCTTCCATTCTAGTGGGGGCAGGCTGAGAATGAAGAGTGATGAGCAAAGTGACTTGAGATCATGTGGTACAAAACAATGCAGGACAATGGGATAGAGAGTCCAGGTATGATGGGTGAGGAGAGGAAGCCTCCATAGGGCAGTGACATTTGCGTCAGATCTGTGGGACCAGAAGGAGCCAGCATGCAAAGATCTAGGGAGAGGGTGTTCCAGCCAGAGAGGACAACATATGGAAAGGCCCTGAGGCTGAAGCAGCCTATTGAGTGTAAGGGAGGGAAAAGAGAAAAAGAGAGGAAATCAGGGAGGCAGTGGGTGGAGAACTGGTTCCCCTGTGTAGGGATGATTCTACCCCATGGGCCATTTGGTGATTCTACCTTCTCCCACACCTGAGGTCCTTGCACAAGCCTCCACTCCCAAGCTCCCACTTCACATGACACCTTCTATCAATAGGGCTGTGATTCTGAGCCACCACCAATGCAGCTCCCAGACCCTGTCTTCTCCTAGCTCCTTGTGCTTGGGATTGGAGTTTATTCCCTCCCCAAACCTGCCAGCTTCTTAATTAGGGCCACTCTGATTAGAGTTTGGCCAGCCCACTGCAAATGTGATTCAGGTGGGTCTTGGATGCCCCTTCCAGGGACTGGGCCTGGAAGGATGTTTCAGTGTTGATTGTCTCGTTGGGATCCAGGAGCCCAGCTAAGATTGCCCCTCTCCAAATCAGGGGCTGATATGTTGCTCCTAACCACATACATGCTCTGGCCTGATGCCCCTTTGTTCATCAGTTGGCTAATCCTCGCAACTCACCGTCTCTAGGGATATGAGAAGGTAACGGGTGATGTCCCTGACCCCTGAAAGTGGGGTCATCAAAACATTCCCTGGAGAGTTCTCTGAAGTGGCTTACAGTGCAGGGCAACCCTCCTGAAGGAAAGCTCTCAGGAGTAACTGTCCCTAAATATTGCTCCTTCAGATGGGCTAGCAGCCTTGGTTCCTTCCCAGGGTCAATTTGGACACTAGCCAGCATCCCATGGAGTCAACCAGCAGCCAGATAAGGGTGGATTTTACTGTCAAAAACTATCAACACAGGGACTGTGGCCAACATAAGTGCTGCAGGATTTATCAACTTTCTTCTTGTTACCGTCATTTCTGGTCCCCCACCCCACCATAATCAAAACCATTTATAAAGTACTCCATCTGCACAGAGCTCCAATTTAGGCCTGGGACAGAGTGAGTTAAGCAGACAAAAGGTCTCCATCACAGAAGTGAGGGTCCATCAGGGATAGACAGTAATAAAGCAGATGAACTAGTTAAGGCAGGCATAAAGCCAAAAGGCAAAGTTACAAAGTATTTGCATTAAATGCAAGCAGAAGGGTCAGAAGACTCTAGTGGGGACCAGAAGTGGAGAAAGAGGGCCCTGTGTGAGTTGAGAACAATTCTTCCATTTGGATCCCAAAGACTTCCTTACCCAATGGAAAGGCACATCCATTGGATTAAAAGACAAAAGACCATTGTTTTATTTAATTTCAATGTTTAAAATATAGTCAAAGAGCCAAGAATATACAATAGAAAAAGAACACTCCCTTCAATAAATAGTGTTGGGGAAACTGGGCAGTCACATGCACAAGAATGAAACTGGACTACTATTTTTCACCATACACAAAAAGTAAGTCAAATGGATTAAAAACTTGAATGTAAAACCTGAAACCATAAAACTCCTAAAAGAAAACATAGGCAGTAAACACCTTTACATCATTCTTGGTAATTATTTTTTTTGATCTGACCCCAAAAGCAAAGGCAACAAAAACAAAAATAAATAAGAGGGACTACACCAAACGCAAAAGCTTCTGTACAGCAAAGGAAACCATCAACAAAATAAAAAGACAACCTACTGATGGAAGAAAACACTTGAAAATGATATATCTGATAAGGGATTAATATCTAAAATATATAAAGAATTCATACAGCTCAACAGAAAAAAAACAAACAATTCAATTAAAAACATGAAATCTTGCCATTTTCAACAACATGGATGGATCTAGAAGATGTTGTGCTAAGTGAAATAAGTCAGACAGAGAAAGACAAATATCATATGATCTCACTTTATACATGGAATTTAAAAAACAAAACACATACAAACAAAATGAAAGGGGGCTCATAGATACAGAGAACAAATGGGTGGTTGCCAGAGGGGAGGGATAGAGATCGGCAAAATAGGTGAAGGGGATTAAGAGGTACAAACCTTCAGTTATAAAACAATTAAGCCAAAGGAATGTTATACGTATACAGCAAAAGGAATATGGTCAATAATATTGTAATAACATTGTACAGGGACAGATGGTTACCAGACTTATCATGGTGATCATTTCATAATGTATGCAAATCACTATTTAGTACACCTGAAACTAACATAATATAGCATGTCAACTATTTCAATTTTTTAAAAATGGTCAGAAGATCTGAATAGACATTTTCTGAAGAAGACATACAAATAGTCAACAAGTACATGAAAAGATGTTCACCACCACTAATCGACAGGGAAACGCAAATCAAAACCACAATGAGATATCAACTCACATCAGGTAGAATGGCTATCATAAAAAAGACAAGAGGGCTTCCCTGGTGCGCAGTGGTAGAGAGTCCGCCTGCCAATGCAGGGGACACGGGTTCATGCCCTGGTCTGGGAAGATCCCACATGCCGTGGAGTGGCTGGGCCTGTGAGCCATGGCTGCTGAGCCTGCGCGTCCAGAGCCTGTGCTGCGCAATGGGAGAGACCACAACAGTGAGAGGCCCGCGTACCACACACAAAAAAAAAGACAAGAATAACAAGTGTTGGCAAGGGAAAAGGGAAACATTGTGTCCTGTTAATAGGAATATAAATTGGTAAAATCTTTATGGAAAACAATATGGAGGTTCCTCAAAAAATTAAAAATAGAAACACTGTATAATCTAGCAATTCCACTTCTGGGTATTTATCAAAAAAAAAAAAAAAAAGAAAGAAAGAAAAGAAAACCCTAGCTCAAAAAGATATATGCATTCTTACGTTCATTGCCAAGATATGGAAACAACCTAAGTTTCTATTGATGGATGAACAGATAAAGAAAATGTGTGTGTGTGTGTGTGTGTGTGTGTGTGTGTGTGTGTAAATAAATAAATAAATATAATGGAATACTATTCAGCCATAAAAAGTAATAAAATCTTACCATTTGTGACAAGATGGACGGACTTTGAGGGCATTATGCTAAGTGAAATAAGTCAGGCAAAGAAAGATAAGTACTGATGAACTCACTTATATGTGGAATCTAAAAAAGAAAAAGAAAAGAAAAGAAAAAGCAAGCTCATAGATACAGAGAACAGATTGGTGTTGTGAGAGGCAGGGGTGGTGGGGCAAAATGAGAGCAATGGGTAAAGGAGGTGAAGAAGTATAAACTTTCAGTTACGAAATAAATAAGTCATGGGGATATAATGTACAGCATGGTGACTATAGTTAATAACACCATGTTGCATATTTGAAAGTTACTAAGAGAATAAATCTTAGAAGTCCTCATCATAAGAAAATAATATTGCAACTCTTATGGAGTTAACTAGATATTTTGTGGTGATCATTTCCCAATATATGAATAAAAATAGAGTCATTATGCTGTAAACCTGAAACTAACATGGTATATGTCAATTATACCTCAATTTTTAAAATGTAGACCAGACTTCCATTTCATGAACAAGAGCCATAGACTCATATTCCTCTGCCTGTGCCCTCTAAAAACAAGTAAATACCTTGGAAATAATTCAACACACAAGATGAAAGAGCTTTGAAAACTGAAAAGAAGACGGTGGAATGGCCAAGAATCTCAGAACTTGAATGATGGCATGATGAGTATCCCCAGGTTTTCTTTCTATTTTCTGTATAATTCTAGACTGGGTTTCAGAAAAGCCTGCAACCTGGAACTACCTACAGGTATATGCATGCACACACATACCTGCGCACGTGCGCGCACACACACACACACACATGAAGCCAAGAGATTGGGAAGGGGGATGCCCAACAAAAACCTGGTGGGAAACCCCAACCATGCTTCACAGCTTGGGCCCCAAGTTCTGATCTGTAGGTGGCAGTAGTAGTAGCAAAGCCCAGCTGTTCCAACCCTTGCTTTATAACCAGGGTCTGATCTGTCTTCAATGTCAGCAGCAAAGCTCCAGAATTGGACAGTCCAATCTGAAAGCAACAGCAGCAGCAGCAAAGCGCTATATCTCCGCAGTCTCCAATCAGGGGAATAAGGAGACCCAGGTCCACTAACTTCTGCCTCTCCTCTTAGAATGTCACCTAGCATCAGCAGGCATCCCAAGAAAGCACCTTCTGTCCCTACAAATTATACCTGCAGAGGTTGATTGGGAGACCTAGTCGCATCAAAAGAATGAAGCAGACCAGAGCAGCTTTGCAAGGGCTCAGAAAACTAAACTGCCATTGGAACTGAAGCCCATAAAAATAGTCCAGACTGTACACTAGCCTAAACAGATGCAAAAATAGATTTAAATAGGATCAAGTCCCCTAATATAATAGTCAAAATGTATAAGATACAATCTAAATCCACTCTTCATACCAAGAGGCAGGGATACCATAATTTGAACAAAGAAATATAAGCAACTGATGCCAATATGCCAGGATGAATGAGATGCTGAATTTATTTGAAAAGGATTTTAGAATGACAATCATAAAAATGCTTCAACAAAATCGATTACAAATTCTCATGAAGCAAGTGAAAAGATAAGAAATACAAGCAAAGAAATAGAAGTTATAAAAAAAGAACCAAATGGAAATTATAGAAGTAAAATATATGAAAACAAAAATATAAAATCCACTGATGGGCTCAATGGTAAGTTGGAGATGACAAAGGATAGAAGCAATGAACCTGAAGACAAATTAATAGAGTTTATTCAATTAGAACACCAGAGAAACAATTAACAGAGCCTCAAGAATCTGTGGGACAGTAACAAAAGACCTAACTTTCATATTGTAAGTTTCAGGAAGAAAAGAAAGAGATAGTGGAACTGAAAAACTATTAAAAGAAATAATAGCCGAATACTTCCCAAATTTGGTGGGAAACCTAAATCCATGGATTCATGAAGCTGAACAAATTCCAAATAAGGATAAATCCAAAGAAATCCACACCAAGACACATAATAAATAAAATTGCTGAAAACTAAAGACAACAAAAATAACCTTAAAAGGGGCAGAGAGAAATGACGCATTACCTGTAAAGAAACTCTAATTTGAATGACAGTGGATTTCTCATCTAAAACTGTAGAAGCCAGAAGGAAGCGAAACAATATTTTTCAAGTGCTGGAAGAAAAAAACTGTCAACCTTGATTCCTATATCTGGCAAATCTACCCTTCATAATAAAGGAGAAATAAAGACACACTTGGACAAATACAAACTAAGGGAATTTGTTGTTAGCACGCCTACCCTTTGAGAACAGCTAAAGGAAGTTCTCCAAACAGACAAAAAAAAAAAAAAGATAATAGAAGAAGGCTGGGACCTTCAGAAAGTAAATAAAAACAATGGAATGGATAAAAATAGAAGTAAACATAATAGATTATTCTTTACCTCAGGAGTTTCTTTGTGGTTGAAACAAAAGTTGTAACACCATCTGATATGGCACTCAGTGTATATACAGGAACTACTTTAAACAATTATATTTTAAAAGTGGGGTGAGTAAAGGGACCTAAAGGGAAATAAGACTGTTACACTTCACTTGAAGTGGTAAAACATTATGCATATGGTAATATTTAGAATAACCAGTAAGGAAATTACACAAAATGATATATTCAATAACATTATAAATAAATAAAAATGAAACTCTAAAAATATTCAATTAACCCATGGGAAAGTAACAAAAAAGAAATAGAGTTAAAAACAAACAAAGGGGAAAATAGAACATAAATAATAAAATAGCATACTTAAATCTTATTATACCAATAATTACTTAAAGTAAATGTAAATTACTGAAATGTAAACAGTCTAAATACAACAGCTAAAAGATAGGTATTGGCAGAATAAACGAAGACCCAACTCTATGCTGTCTACAAGAAACTCACTTCAAACATAATGACTAGGTAAGTTAATGCAAAAGACTGGGTGAGGGGGAAGTATATCATGGAAACATTAATACAGAAAAGAAAGAGAGAGAGAGAGAAAGAAAGAGGGGAAGAAGGGAGGGGGAAGGAAGGGAGAGAGAGAGAGGAAGAAAGGAAGGAAGGAAGGAAAGAAAGGAGGGAGGGAGGGAGGGAAGAAGGAAGGAGAGAAAATATGGCTACACTAATATCAGATAACATAGACCAGAACAAATATAATTGTTTAGGATAAAGAAGGACATAACATAATGATAAATGAATCAATTCACAGGAAGATCTAGCAATCCTAAATGTGCATGCACCAAATAACAGAACATCAAAACAAAAACTGACAGAGCTGAAATAAGAAATAGATAAATCTACAATTATATTTGGAACTTCAATACCCCACTATTGGCAATTGATAGAACTACTAAACAGTAAATCAGCAAGCATATAGAAGGGCTGATCAACTGACATGATCTAACTGACAATTATAGAACATCCCCCTGCAACAACAGCAGAATACATGTGCCTTTCAAGCACCCATTGTTTACCAAGGTAAACCATATCCTGAGTCATAAAACAGACCTCAACTAATTTAAAAGAATTGAAATCATGCAAACTATGTTCTCTGACCATAAAGGAATCAAACTAGAAATCAATGACAGGAAGACAACAGAAAAACTCAAAACACTTGGAAATTAAATGACACACTTCTAAATAATCTATGAGTCAAAGAGGAAGTTTCACTGAAAATAAAAAATGCATAGAATGTAATGAAAATAATAGTAGGCTATATCAGAACTTGTGGGAAGAAGCTAAATCAGTGCTGAGAGGGAAATTTATGTTAGTAAATGCTTACATTAGAAAAGAAAAAAATACCTCAAATCAATCATCTAAGTTCCTACCTCAAGAAACCAGAAAAATGGTACAGCCACTGTGGAGAACAGTATGGAAGTTCCTCAGAAAACTAAAAACAGAGCTACCATATCATCCTGCAATCCCACTCCTGGACATATATCCAGAGAAAAACACAGTCCAAAAGGATACATGCAAACTAATGTTCATTGCAGCACTGTTTACAGTAGCCAAGATATGGAAGCAACCTAAATATCCATTGATAGAGGAATGGATAAAGAAGATGTGGTACATATATAAAATGGAATATTACTCAGCCACTAAAAAGAATGAATAATGTCATTTGCAGCAACATGGATGGACCTAGAAATTGTCATACTGAGTGGAGTAAGTCACACAGAGAAAGAGAAATATTGTATGATATTGTTTATATGCAGAATCTAAAAAGAAATGATACAAATTAACTTATTTACAAAACAGAAACAGAATCACAGACTTAGAGAATGAACTATGGTTAGCAGGGGGGAAGGGTGGGAGGAAGGGATAGTTCAGAAGTTTGGGATTGACATCTACACACTGCTGTATTTTAAATAGATAACCAATAAGGACCTACTGTATAGCACAGGGAAATCTGTTCAATATTATGTAACAACCTAAATGGGAAAAGAATTTGAAAAAGAATTTTTAAAAAATTGAAAAAAGAAAGAAACCAGAGAAAGAAGAACAAAATAAACATAAAGCAAGAATGAGGAAGGAAATATTTTTTAAAAAAGCAGAAATCAATAAAATGGACACAAGAAAATAAAGGAGAGGAATGAAACAAAAAGCTGTTTTTTTAAAAAAATCAATAAAATTAATAAACCTCTATCCAGGCTAACCAAGAATAAAAAGAAACAAGATGCAAATTACCAATATCAGAAGTAAATAGGGCTCATCACTACTGATCCATGGACACTAAAAGAATAATTAAGAAATACTGTGAACGAATCTATGCCAATAAATTTGATAACTCAGATGAAATGGACAACTTCCTTCAAAGACACAAATTACCAAAACTTACATGGAGAAATAGGTACTATGGATAAGCCTATATCTGATAAAGAAATTGGATCAATAATGAACAACCTTCAGAAAAAGAAAACACCAAGCCCAGATGGGTTCATTGGTGTATTCTACCAAACATCTACAGTAGAAACTATACCTATTTTCTTCCAGAAAATAGAAGTGGAAAGAATACTTCCTAATTTACTCTATTAGGTCAGCATAGCATCTGACAAAATACAACACCCAATCATAATAAAAACTTTCAGCTAACCAGGAGTTTCCTCAATATGATAAAGAACATCTACCCAAAAAACAACAGCTAACATCACACTTTAAGGTAAGAAACTGGATGCTTTCCCCTTGATTGGGAAGTCCTACCTAGTGCAAAAAGAAATAAAAAAGGAAATAAAATACATGATTGAAAGAGAAGAAACAAAACTGTTTTTTTTCACAGATGACATGATTATCTCACTGGTTAGAGGGATTGATGAATGGATGGATTAATGAACATGACAGTCCCAATATCAGACCAATGGTAACTAAATTTTATGACCTTGAAGAGCTAATCTCACTGTTGATGTATTCTGAAGTTTCACAAAAGAGTCAAAGGGACCAGCCGGTGTTTCATTTTTTCAATGAGATATTAGTATGATTTTTAGAAATTGCTGTACAAGCAAAAATCTCCCCATGCTCTGTAAGTGCTACTTACCTCTATTTACATCTTATTCCTAGACCTTATCCTCACTTTCAGAGACATATTTTAAAGGTCTGATCACTTCAGTCCAAAGCTAAACAATTTAGATAAACAACCAGTTATCTGAATGATACCTGGTGCATTAGACCTCTTGAAAGAATTTCCTGTGTCAGTGGAAACGTGTTTGCTTTCTAGACAACATCACCTGGAATAAAGGGAAGAAATTTCAGAGCTGCTTGACTATGTAGAAAATAAAGTTTAAAATAATTCACAGGGAATAGTTTGACGTCCAGGGGCTTACATTCAGGAACTGAGACATTGACAGATACGAACATCCAGATGATTGAACAAAACCACTGTACAGATAATAGTTAAGGGCTTCCCTGGTGGCTCAGTGGTTGAGAGTCCACCTGCTGACGCAAGGGACACGGGTTCGTGCCCCGGTCCAGGAAGATCCCACATACAATGGAGCGACTGGGCCCGTGAGCCATGGCCGCTGAGCCTGCACGTCCAGAGCCTGTGCTCCACAAAGGGAGAGGCCACAACAGTGAGAGGCCCGTGTACCGCAAAAACAAACAAACAAAAAAACAGATAATAGTTAAGATTAAGCATGTCTCATGTATATAAGCCAACATTAAACCCAATAGTCAATAAATTACCTGTAGTAATTTAAAATCCCTTAAAAATTTTATAATCTCTTTGGCAGCAAACATCAGTTTTCATTAAACATTTGTCTTATAGTCCACACAAAGGTGCATATGAGACATAATTAAGCAACTCCTGCCTCAATCACTGGGATTTGGAGTAATAATTCTTTTTCTTTTGAATAATTTCAGGAGAGATAATTTTGTATGCAAAAAAAGAAAGGGTGGGGAAAATAATGAAAATATGAGCCACTGTTACTATGCACACATTAAATGAAAATTCAGTTGGTTTCTTGAAATACTGGTGACCAAAACCAAAAGAAAACTTTGCACTGTAATGGTCTAGTCTAGAATTTTGATTGCTTATATCCCTTGTACTTCAAACCTCATTCCTGTGTGCCAAAACATCTTGACATTACATCAGTATCATCCTGAAATAATTGTAACTCTGGAGGAGGCAAACAGGCAAAGAAAACAAAGGAGAATTTTATATGTATATAAAATTATAATTATATATAATTATATATAATTATATATATATATATATATATATATATATATATATATATATATATATATATATATATATAACCTGTGACTCACAAAGTAGAACCATGTAGCTAAGTGGTACATTTCAGTTAGAACATCTATGTTATGGGAAGAATGGAGAGCTTCCTTGCATCACTGTTGATTCAGGATAATACCTGTCAATGGACATATTTCAGAATGAGACAAAAGACTATTCCCCTTGGAAGAAGCTGTGGTTACCAAACTTTATGTGATCAACAACCTATTTTTATTTTTTTAATGAACCCCAAGCTTTGAAACACTTCATCTATGACACAAAGCAACATAACAATTAATGCATTTCTTACTCTTTTTATAATCAAATGTTTGTGGTTGCCAATCAGACATGCAGATCACCCCAAGATGACCACCATTAGCTGAACTGATACACTTCAAGACAAGGACTAGATACTTGATAGTTTCTTTATCCTTAAGATACCTCTTAAGAAAATTTACTATTTTCCATTAAAATTTTTGAAATAGTTGGAAAATCCCCATTCCTATTTTTAAAGATCTCTATGAATGCAGGGATCCCAGGTCAGAAAATACCAGCTTAGAAGAATTAGTTCAGGCAAGGAAGTAAGAAGTGAAACTATCTTTCAGAAGGGCTCATATGTCCCAGGGAATATTAGTACATAATGATTGATTTGGGGATATAAACATGTACAGTTATTACTCATCATGAATAAAGATATTTATGGTAGCTGGTGGCAAAGGGGATGATGTTGTGCCCAAATATTACTAATGTATCATTCAATCCCAGAAGACAATGAAGCAATATTTATAAAATTGTGAAAGAAAAAATGAAATAAAAATTGCCTTTTAGACAATCATAAACAGGCTGTTTAGAAATAACAAATCAGTATATTTGAACAAATTTTGCTAAGAATTTTAGGAGATAATCGAGTACAATAATGGAAGAGGGAGGAAGCTGCCCAAATATCTGCCACCTCTTCTTTCTTGTAGTTTTAAATTATGTAAAATTCAATCACAGATGGATGGTGGATAAAAATGCTACTTATAGAGATGAATGGAATGGATTTAGTCACCTTTCCTCACATATAGGTCCAGCTCTTAAGAGTTTACAAAATGATATCACATCCATTGTTTCAACTGACAAAAAATTAAAGTCCAAAGGGTACTGTGGAGTTTCGAGGAGATGTCCCCTTTGGACTTTCATGTGGTAGCTAATGGCATATTAATTTTCTACTGAACTAGAAAATCCAGGTAAAATGCAGTAAGAAATACCTGCTTAATCAGAGAGCTCCTGAAGTAGTCAAGATTGAAGGGCCTAACCCTGTAAAAAAATGGGGAGAGCCATGAAAATGAGCCCAAAACTCCACTTACTGATTTTCCCTTTGAAGAATTTACCAGTTCTAGGCTACAAAGGGCAAGAGTCTGAGAAGCCAGAGCTTAATTTCTTCTTATATCACAGGAGTGAGGAGACAAAAATTGGAATGCAGAACTGCCCCTGTAGCTACACGTAAACGGCCAGATTCCCTGAGAGTGACTACCTGGCACTCTACATCATTTTTCTCCTTGAGACACTTGATGATTCCAAAGCTTTGTGAAGCTAGATTCCCTGAGGCCAAGCAGAAAGTGGGAGAAAAGCTGAGGGGAGCTTTCAATAATTTTACCACACTGGAAATGCAAAAATTAAAGTTCAAAACTGTGCAATGAGGCAGAGCACTGGTAAATATCGCCCAAAGATTCTGTATTATTTCAGGAAGTATGTCTGTCATACAATAAAAACTTATCAAGTATGAAAAAGAAATAAAACCAAGAGGAGGAAAAAAGGATTTAAATAGAAATATTCTCATAGGTTTAGAGTTATCTGACAGTAGTTTTAAAATAACTGTGATTAACATGTGCTAGGGAAATAGACAAGATGAGATTCTCCCAAGAGAACTTTAAAAAATATTTTTATAAGGATTATACAATTCTTATTAAAATTTCTATAAAATTATTTTTATAGAAATTGTTTATTTCTTTATTTTATAAAATTATTTAAAATATATTTTAAAGAAAAAATGTATATTTTAGATCTAAAAGATTTACTAAATGATATTAAGGACTCAGAAGAAGTATCTAGTAACAAATTGAACACTGCTAAAGAGAGAAAAGTGAACTGGAAAGTAGAACAGTAGAACCGTAGACAATAAGTAAAAAGAAGCACATAGAGAAAAATGTATAGAAAATACAAAATGAAATATGAGGGACATATAGAGAACACTGAAAATGTTAATATACCTGTATTTGAATACAATGAAGGGAGAAGCAAAGGTAAGGAGCAAGAGCAATATTTGAAGAGATAATGGCCAAGAATAATTGGAGGAAATAACTTGCCAAGATAACAGCAACAACTCATTAGAAGATATCCAAGCAAGATTCAAGAAGCTCTACAAATTGTAGGCATGATAAATATTTTTTTTAATTACACCTCAGAACATCAGAGTTCAAGTGATAGTAACAAAGAAAAAGTCTTAAAAGAATCCAGAGAAGAAAAGAAGTATTACCTTAAAAGGAGCGAGAGTAGAACTGACAGCTAAGTCTATAGAAAAATGATGGACATCAGGACAAAATGGAAATGTCAGGAAATAAGTTTCAATAATTATCAATAAATATCAATAATAGATATTATTACTGAAAATATCTTTAAAAGCAAAGGTAGCTTCCATCTATAACCATGATGGAGAAACAAGAACTAAATTTACTCTCCTGCCTTAAAAGTTTTGTAAACTGGAAAAACTGTTTGAAACTATGGATTTCAGACAGCACGAGACAGTAACACTGAAGTGAATAAAACAAATGAGGTGACCCCTACAACAGTTTGCAGTTACTTCCTGGAGAGTTCCCAGACTACATTGCAACAAGGAAGGAGAATCCAAACAACCCAGTAAGTCCCTTGAGTAAGAAGACAAAATTTTGAGTTTCAGAAAGCCAAGGAAGCCAGAATTCACAGGGAAGAATTCAGGAGGAAAAATTTCTGCTCCTGAGATCTATAGAGGGGTCCCCTCAATTCTTCAGCTCAATATAGATCAGTACAATTGTGTGAGGAAATTACCCCAAACCAGGGTAATACCACCAGAAAGCAGCAGGTGCAAAAATTGTCAAAGGTCACATACGGCTAAAAACAATTCACAACAGCCAGATTAGAGAAGCTTCATAACACAGGACATTTTGTTGAGTACTTAGAAGAGTATTGCCTCAATATTGGGGCAATAGCAGCCTCAGTCAAAAGGCTGTTCCTTACCTGTCTTACAAAGTTTAAGTGCAAAGATATTGAAACAGCTATTATAAATATAGTCCATATGTTCAATAAAGTAAAATAATGAATGAATATGATAAGGAGAGACATAGAAGGGCCCACATTGAACACCTAAAGACGAAAAATACAACGTGTGAGATGAAAACTATACAGGGTGTGATTAACAGCAGATTAGACTGAAGAGGAAAAATAAGTGCACTATCCAAAATGAAACACAAAAATATAAAAAAGACTGAAAAAATAAAGATTGTTATGTAGGAAAAGTTTAAGTGGACTAATGTTGGAATCCTAGAAGGAGGGAAAGCAGACTATATTGTGGCATATATAACATATGTAGCAGTCAAATATATTATAACAATAGCAAAAAGGCCAAGAGAGGGAGAAATGGAAGTGATTGTAAGGTTCTTTACCATAAGAAAAATGGTATTATATCACTGAAGGAAGACTGTGATCAGTGACAGATATATACTAGAAACCCTAAAGCAGCTGCTAAAATAAAACAACAAAGAGTAATAGCTAATATGCCAAGAAAGGAGATGAAATGGAATCATCATAATACATCTTCTATTACTCTAAATTCAGAAAGGAAAAGTAAGAAAGAACAGGTGGGACTAATAGAAAACAATTATCAAGATGGTAAATTTAACATGACTTTATTAATAATCACATTAATCATAAATGGTCTAAACACCCAATTAGAAGGCAGAGATTGTCAGAGTGGATTTAAAAAATAAAACATTACCCAACTACATTCTGTCTTAAAGAATCTTGCCCTAAATTTAAAGACACAAATGAGTTAAAAGTTAAACCAAGGGAAATTAAAAACTATTTTGAACTGAACAAAAATGAAAAATACAGCATATTGAAATTTGTGGGATGCAACTAAAACAGTGTTTAGAGGAAAATTTATAGCATTAAATGTTTGTACAGAAAAGAGAAAATGCTTGAAATTAATAACCAAAGTCTCTAAGGAACTAGAAAAAAGAACAAATAAAACCCAAGGCAAGTAGAAGAAATAATTCAGTAAGTCCCCTACATACGAACCTTCAAGTCATGAACTTTCAAAGATGTGAACATACGTTCCATCAACATCAGGCATGAGTAAAAATGAAGCTTGCTTTCTGTCTCCTATTGCTAACGATCCTTCAGCTCTACCATCTCCCACCTCCTCTCCCTCCTCCAGTCAGTAACTCTCTTGCCTGTTCACTTGATGCCAGCCCCTGTATGCCAGCTGTACTGTACTACTCTACTTTTCAAGGTGCCATACTGTAAGATTAAAAATGTTTTCTTTATTTTTTGTGTTCGTTTTTTTTAATGTATTATTTGTGTGAAAAGTATTATAAACCTATTACAGTATGGTACTATATAGCCAATTGTGTTAGTTGGGTACCTAGGCTAACTTTGTTGGACTTACGAAGAAATTGGACTTACGAACGCACCCCTGGAACAGAACTTGTTCGTATGTAGGGGACTTGCTGTAATTGCAGAAATCAATGAAATTAAAAATAGGACACTAAGAGAAAATTAATGGAACCAAACCTGGTTCTTTGAAAATATCAATAAAACAATAATAAACCTCTCACCAAATGTACTAAGAAAAAGAAGACCGACAGAGACATGGAGAGACAGAAAGAGGAATGTATCATCTATATCAGGAATAAGAGGGGACATCACTACAGACCCTGCTGAACTTAAAACAGTAAACTGAGAATCACCCATGTCTTAATCTACAGGGAACTTGTCAATAGTTTAGATTCCTAGGCCTTACCCCAATCATAGTGTTTCAGAATCTCATGGTTGATATGGGAGGAGAACATACTAGGGGTTTGCCTTTTTGAAGACATTTCAGCTGACTGATGTAAAGTGGAGCCGAAGGTTTATTGTCTTAGAGTAGGATCAGCTAGTCTCCAAGCTTCATGACTAGAAAAATAAAAGGAGGTTGTGCTCCACTAACTTATGTGAGGAGTCTCAATCTGTTCTCTCTGGAAATAACTTGCCAGGCATTTTGTAAGGGGCAACTGATGTAACAATGCTTTTTCTTTATGTGGCACATATGTTGAGGCTTAAGGTCAAATAGGTGGCAGCTTCCATGTGCATATCCCAAAGAAGTAAAAGACTAGCATCATCCTCAAATACCACAATGATACATTCCCATAAAACTATCCATAGGACCTTTTGTGGGTTCTGCCTGATTTCTAGGTTTCTAGCTGTAACATCCACCCTTTTCTCACCTACTTAAAAAACAATTGAACTCAAGAAGTTAGAACAATATTATGATAGGGATAACTACAAATCTCTTTGATATCTTTCAAGTAAATCACTCACAAACCTATTTGACTCTCATAAGTGATTCTAAAAACTCAGAAAGCAATGATACACTAGTGATGATACCACCATCATTGTAAGCTCACAGCAGCCAGAGACTGGCCTAGTTATTATGCAAAGAAAGATATTCTCTGGTCATAACCAACTCCCCAAACCCCAGGGCTTCCCACCAGTCCAAGCAGTCCAGAGTACTGTCAGGCTACAGCCTATTACATACTGTTTAAGTAAAGATTTGCAAGGAAAATAAATTCACAGCAACATTCATTATTGATCATTCTCAAAACTGTCTGGAGAATTCCCCCAGAGGGCTTAAGAAGGAAATTAAACACTGTTTTCCTGAGTTGTTTCCTGCTGTTTTTCCACTTCATTGGTTTTGCTCCCATAATTATGTGTGTTCCTATAACCACATAATGTTTTAATATTGTTGAATTATTTCATACAATGTCTGGATCATATGTCAACAGTTTGGGTGTGAATAACTATGATAATGTTATAATAATAATCATCAGGATAAGAAGGTATCCTTAGTGCCTCCTTTTCACCAATATCTCTTAACTCTTTAATTTCTTTTCATCTAACCTAGACCTGCTCCATCAAAATCTTCTAATAACCAACTCCAAATCTATGTCTCATTTCTCATCTCACTTCACTACCATTGACCACGGCCTCTTCTTAAAGCTCTTTCCCCTTTTGTTTTCCCTACTGTTGCTCTCTTCTGGTTCTCTTCCTATGTCTCTGACCTCATAGGTCCTTGTCACCATTTTCAAGAGTTCTAAAAGTTTGGCATTTCTCAAAGTTCTCATCAGAGTTTTCTTATCTCATTCCAAACACTCTCCTGAGCCTCTCACCTCCTCTCATGGCTCAAAATGTCATCATCAATCTATATATCCAGAATTTAGACCTTTGACACAGGATTCAAGGTGTTATGTACCCATATCTTAGTTTATTTTTCCAGTTTTATTTCCCACTATCCTCTCACATACCCTGTGTTCCAAACCAACTAATCTACTCAGTTAAGCCAACATTCCAGATGCTTTTCTATATTCATAGCTTTGACTTTCTAGTCCTTCTGCCTAAAGTGCTTCGACTGATCATATCTGGCAGTATATTTAAAATGGCAAATGATCCATTAACAAGTTTGTTTTATTCAAGGAAAGTAAGGATGGTTCAACATTAGGAAATATAATATTAATATAATTTAGAATATCAGGTATGACAAAGGAAACATATAATATTATTCATAAAGGAAAAGGCATTTGATAAAATTCAACAGTCACTCCTAACTTTTTTTAATGCATAGAATACTAAAAATAAAATACTAACTCTTTTATATGACTCAAAAAAAAAAACCTTTCTCAAACCAATCATCACCCATTATACCTAGTAATAAAACATTTGAATCATTCCTTTTTTTTTTTTGGCTGCTTTGGGTCTTCGTTTTTGCACATGGGCTTTCTCTAGTTGTGGCGAGCAGGGGCTACTCTTCATTGCAGTGTGCGGGCTTCTCATTGTGGTGGCTTCTCTTGTTGTGGAGCACGGGCTCTAGACGCCCAGGCTTCAGTAGTTGTGGCGCACGGGCTTAGTTGCTCCGAGGCATGTGGGATCTCCCGAGACCAGGGCTCGAACCCGTGTCCCCTGCATTGGCAGGCGGATTCCACTGCACCAGCAGGGAAGCCCCAGATCATTCCTTTAGGGGGAAAATCTTTAGAAGGATACCTGTTATCACCACCATTATTCAACATTTTTCTGAAAGTTCTATCCAAAGCAATAAGAAAAACTATAAAAAATATAAATTCAGGAAAGGAGAAGGAAAAAGGGTCATTATTTACACACTTTATGAATGTTTACCTAAAAAAGAAAACTATATATTTGAGCTAATAATAAACTTTAGAGAGGTGGCCAGGTAATAAACATTAAGAAATTAATCACTTTCCTGAAGTAAAGCAATGATCAGTTAGAAAATATAATACACCTGAAACATTATAAATCAAATATACTTCAATTAAAAAAATTTTAACCAATAGTATACGTAAAATGACAGTGTTAGGGTCAAAAGAAAATTCCAACACAAACATGATTTTATATATATATATATATATATATCTCACTCCCATATCCTCAGGTTATGAAGGTATTCATAGCATGGTTATTTCCCTAATATTTTTTTAAATTATTATAACGATTTTTTAAATTTAAAATTGCAATAAATAGTCAATGAGATTTACAAATAGTTTTACAATAAGGTAGTCCATTCTGATGAGAATAATCATTAAACTGTTAAACTTAACTGCTTTAAGTTGGATGTCAGATTTAAAGCTAATGAATTATGTACTTTACAAGAGTGAATTTGTGATACACTAATTATATCTCAATAAAAATTTTGAAGTTAAAGAAAAATGTAATGCCCCTAAAGAGCTTACTACTCATTCTCACATGGGATTATGCTTACCTGTATATGGGCCTTGAATGTGTCTGTGCAGAAATAGACATAGACACACATATTTATAAATATATGAACCAAAACAACGTAACTTCCAAACTTATTACTGAAAATAATGAGATCTTCAACTTCCATACAAATCCTCATGGTACCTGATGAAATTCCAGATCATTTTACAACTTCTCATACATTTTCATCACACATGTCCACGTGCCATGCTCATTCAAATGGGAAAGTACACACAGAACTACTAATTTTTATGCTGGTGATGCATTATTTATGCCTCTCTTGTTCCATTTTGCAGACAAGGACACAAGGCTCTGAGAAGTTAAGGTATGTTTCTAAGTTCACAAAAATAGGAGGGTCCAGATCTGGGGCTTTGAACCCAGGTCTCTATATTGCATGCCAAGATGCCCAGGGCCCAGCGTTGGAGATCCTGCCTTTCTTCCCACAGTAAAGACAGACTGGAAAATCTCTCTCATGCCTCCTGGCTCCAAGATCTTGTCCCCTCACCTCCCAGGAGCAAAAGTTACTATGGTGGAGGGAAGGACTGTGCTACACACGTTATGCACCTTCCAGTTGTGTTTACCAAAGATGCTCTGAGGATGAGAAGTAACTGGGAAGCATCCTCACCCCTCCAAAGGCCCACTGAACCAGAACCTTGAAAGTAAGAAGGGAAACCTGCATTCTGAAGACCTTCACAGGCACCGCTGATGAGGCAAGTTTGAGAAACACTGCATCATTTTCTTTGAGCCTGACAGCCACAGTGTTAGCATCATTTCCATAGAATCCATGGTTTTAAAATTTCATGGAAATCTGTATGACAGAGAAATTTAGCAAAGCAATTTTGAGCATGAATTCAATTTCCAGTGATTATCTGTAGGGAGTGTGAGGACCTGAGACATGACCTTATTAATAAACAAAGGTAAGCAAATGTCAACAGGGCAACATTTGGGGGTATGTCTAACTAACAAAGAGTTAAAGCAATAACCAGTGTTATTCAGGGCTTAGGAAATGGCTACTCTGAGGGAGAAAAAATTTCATACAAACTCTCTGCTGTGACTCCAACACTCCTTATCTGGGAATTTATCCTTAGGAATAATTACACGTGTGCAGAAATGAATTTTCAAGCCCTCTAATGCTACAGTGTTTACAGTAGCTGAAAGCTACAAGCAATCCAGGTGTCCAACAGCAAAGGATGGGGTGACAAAACTAGTGGTTGAATTAATAAAAGAAAACACTATGTAACTATTTTTTAATATGAATCTGTGTTCATGGACTTGAGAAAATATACATAATGTAAAATTAAGTGAGAACAAAGGTTGCAAACAACATATGAGCTCATTTTTGTTTTAAATAATAATTACATATACAATATATTGCACATTATATACATATACATATATATATATATATATATATATAATTTTATTCATGGAAATGAAGATTTCAATGGATGAATACCAAATTCCTAATAGTGATAATAGTGGTTATCTTTGGGTTTATTTTCTTTTCTCCTTCTCTCATTCTTTCTTTCTTCTTTTCTTTGCTTTGCTTTTCTTGTTTGCTTGAGTGTATGTTCTAATGTTACCAGGATTATCTTTATATTTATAACCTAAATATATGTGCATCATGTGAGTGTCCCAGAAGCTTCCACTGGTCTCAGGAAAGAACACGCTGACCAGCAGGCAGGCAGGGGTGGAAAGTGAGGAGGCAGATCATCAGTGTGAGCGTTGGCCTGGGATGCTCCTGGTCCCCTCCCCAGCTTCCTACTCAGAGAGAGGCGAGGCTGGCTCAGGCCCCGACGGTGACGCCGATGACGGCGACAGGGAGGTGTGCGAAGCCGGGCTCAAGCTGTGCCAGCTCTTGCTAATCCTCTGCAGTATGGTTCGCTGCTAATTTGTCATGGCACATATTTGCCTTATGTCTAATTAGCATCAAATTGCAAACTGCTATTTGCTAACAATTTGTTGCATCAATCTGCTTGAAAATCTATAGTTTAGAATTGGATTGCAACTTACCCTGTCTATCAAAATTCTAGTTCACACATACACAAAATAACTTCCCCTTCCCGCCAAAAATGTCGCAATGTTTGCAGTGGCACAAAAGGAGAACGATGTAATTTTTTTTTCTTTTTTTTTTTTCCAAAGGAAGAAGAATAACCATGGTGTGTCTCATTTTGAATGTCCTGGTTTTGGTTTCCCATGGCCTGGGAAGATGGCTGGGCTGGTGCTCATGCTGAGAGACCATGCTGGTTCAGGCCTTTCTTCCAGACTCTTCAAGAAATTCAAGACACATGAAAGCATCAGAAGCCCAGTATTTGAATGCCAGAAATAGGACCCTCATGTCAAGTTGTGCAAAGAAAAAACAGAGTTCTCTCAAACCCATACCTCCCAGCAGTCCTGCTAAGGGATGCAGCCTCTCCCCAGCATTTTTCAGCATCAGCCCATTTAATGCTAACAGCCACCCAAGGAAGTCAGGGTTAATATTTTCCTTATTTACAAATAATGAAACTGAGACTGAGCAGATAAACGTCATATGTGGAGCAGATCTATGACATTTCATGACCTGGTTGACACTTTCAATAGCAAAAATAGGTAGTAGGAATAATAATGATGCTAAAAACTATAACACGAAATATGACTTTCAAAAATAATGAAATAAAAAGGAAACGGCATCTAATAATTGCATTTCACTTGGTAATTTGGCCTTGGGGAGACAAAACATCTATTTGGATGGCGGACATTTTGGTTTTGCAGCATTCCCCAGGTACAGGATGAGGACCCAGGCCTCAGACTCTCAGTAGCTCCTACTGGTCTCACATGCTACCTCTGGTGGCCCAACCAGAATGGAGAAGGGCAACCTCACTGGCAGGTAGGACAATTTCCATGGAGTCCAAGTAGAATCAAAAGTGACATTGGGGTGTGGGGATCGCCTCTTCCCTGTTTTCTGGATGGAGGAAAGCAGAACTCCCACCACAGGGAAGCTGCAGCTCCTGCATGGAGCACAGACACAGTAATTGGGACCTTCTCAGCCCAGGAAGCGATTCATTAAAGATGTTCCATGGTTTGAACCCCTTAACCTCACAAGTGGCTCAGGGGCACTAGGATCTTATGGTATGTCTATCCAGCTCCCTTTAGCATCCCTGAAGAACTGCCTTGCCTTGAAGAAAACTACACGCTAAACAGTGTGGAGGTTTCTCAAAAAATTAAAACTAGAACCACCATGCCATCCAGCAACCCCTCCTCTGGGTATATTTGCAAAGGAGATGAAAACAGGATCTCAAAGAGATATCTGGATGCCCATGTGCATTGCAGCATTATTCACAATAGCCAAGTTATGAAAACAACCTAAGTGTCCATCAACAGATGAATGAATAAAGAAAATGTGAAATGTATATTCCATTGTGTGTACACACACACGCACACACACACACAATGGAATATTACTGAGCCATGAGAAAGAAGAAAATCCTGTCCTTTGCAACAACTTGGATGAATCCTGAGGGCATTATGCTAAGTGAAATAAGCCAGACAGAGAAAGACAAATCCTGTATGATCTCACTTATATATAGAATCCAAAAAAGCTGAACTCAGAGGAACAGAGAGGAGAGTGGTGGTTACCAGGGTCTGGGGGTGGGGGGTGGGGATGGTGGGAGAAATGGGGAGATACTGGCCAAAGGGTACAAACTTCCAGCTACAAGATTAACTGGATTAAGTTCTGCAGATCTAATGCACAGCATGGTGATTATTATAACTAATAACACTGTATTATATACTTGAAAGTTATTAAGAAAGTAGATCTTAAATGTTCTCATTCCAAAAAAGAAATGATAATTATGTGATGTGATGAAGGTGTTAGTTAGCTCATGCTATGGTGGTAATCATTTTGCAATGTATAAACGTATCAAATTAACACATTGTACACCTTAAACTTACACAATATAATAGGTCAACTATATCTCAATAAACCTGGGGAAAAAAAGCCTCTATACTGACATCTTAAATAATAATAGTGAGTTACTATTGTAAATAATAATAGCTGTTACAATAAACAGTCAAAACCTCTACTTTTGTAGCTTCTCCTTGGAATGTCCTGGGAGTGGAGATAAAAGATTATCTAAGAGCATCTTCAAAGAAGGAGCTAGAGAAATCACAAAGATCCCTGGACAATTGACAAAACAGTTCTCTCTCCACACCCACGGTCCCCACAAATGAAATCAAGAGTAATTGGTTAGGGCTTCCCTGGTGGCGCAGTGGTTGAGAGTCCACCTGCCGATGCAGGGAACACGGGTTCGTGCGTCCGCCTGCCGATGCAGGGGACATGAGTTCGTGCCCCAGTCTGGGAGGATCCTGCATGCCATGGAGCGGCTGGGTCCGTGAGCCATGGCCGCTAAGGCTGCGCGTCCGGAGCCTGTGCTCCACAACGGGAGAGGCCACAAGAGTGAGAGGCCCGTGTACCACAAAACAAAAACAAAGAGTAATCGGTTAGATGGACTGACTCACCTTCAACAGATCCTCAGGGATCACGCTCCGGGTGTCATGAGCTGTGATAGGTGCTGAGATGGGAGGGGAGCAAGGGGACACAAACCATGGCAGAGCAAACGGATGCAGAGGCACAAGGAACATGGCTACACCAGGCAATGAGGCAAGTTCCTGGTGAGGACCGAGCGGTGAAGGTACATCAGTCTATGTCAGGGAAGGCTTCCTGGAGGAAAAGATGCCTGAGTGGAAAGAACAGGGGGAAGGGATGAAAGGACACATCCGGGCAGACAAATGAACAGGTACAAAAGATCCCGAGATGAGTGTAGAGCTGGAGCTTCCCAGCGCCACGGGCGAGCCCAGAGTTCCTAGGCCAACTTCTGCCATTTGAAGAGGCCCCTTCCAAAAAGCAGAATGTTAGGATGCCTGTAGGAAAATCCCTTTTCCATTCTTCTCTGAGAATAACTTTGCAGCCACCTCTCGGTTGAGTTCATTGAAGGAGTTTGGCAAAGGGAAGGAAGATCGTGAGCGGATTCACTCAGACACAGGAAGCAGGAGCTTTCTTCACATGTGCTCTTGGAATGAGTCTTTCACTTAATAAGACATGAGGTGAGTGTTTGCCTCATGCCAGGAATCAAATAGAAGGGATGCTACCAGCTACTGTATGGATGCACATTTGTCTATATTAGGACTGCAAGGAGACCAGACACTGCATAGACCTGCAAATAACACAAGTGCATTGGGAAGAAAACCAAAATGAGCCCAGGAAAAACAAAAAATCCCCAAATCATCACCACTGGGAGGGAGAAGGATGTTCAGGCTAAAGAACTATCTTGGGGATTGTATTGAAGTCCACTCAGGTAAGCCTTCTACATCTCCCACGTCATACAAACACACGAGAATAGCTAACGGTGTCAGGATTTCAGGATCTAGAAGACCAGGCAGGGAACTTGCGTCATTGAGGTAGTTGAGGAGGGCAGTCAGATCATGAGGTATTCAGAGGCCGGACGCAGTGGTCTTGCCCAGGACGCAGGGGCCAAGCTCTCTCCATCTGTGGTGTAAATGTCTGGACCAGAAGCCCTTCCTGGCTGGCATAGCAGAGGACCAGGACATGGCCCCACTAGCAAGGATAACATCTAAGAAGGCAAAGCCATCCTGTCCTGTAATCAAAGCCTAAATGATCTCTTAGGATCTGGTTGAAGTCAGATGTCCAAAAAGAGCATGCCTCAGGAGCCAGAGGTACAGGTCTTTCAATCCTCCACTGGCTCGTGGAAGCTACTGGGTTTCCCCCATCCTCCACTTGCTCGGTGGGGTGGATCCACTTCCTGCACCCATGCATTCTGCTTCCAGGTGGAAGGTGGGAGCAACAGTAGGTGTGTGTGCTCGTGCCACAGACTGTGCTTAGAAGTCTTGTGGCATTCATAGAGGGGACAAGCTCAATGGTGGACACGACGTTACCCCCCAACCCCTCCCCACGTCGGCCTGTACGGGAACCAGCCCAGGATCCCTGTCCCCGCCACATGCTCCAGCGAGGGGCCACCTCTGCATCTCCCTCCTGCCTCTGCAGCACACTGACCTTTAACTTTTTCTGTAGCTCAGAAACATGGCTGGGAGTTCCACACAACTGCTGTCAAAAATGTCGGGCCGCCAACTATAAACTTTATTTTGATGTCTTGCTTTTCGGGAATAATTACTCGGTACCTAAAATGTTAGCCTATTTACTGCTTGTGCAAAAAGATGACAATAAAATCAATGTTGCACAATTCCCCAAAGCCCATCAAAGTCTTTTGCAATGTTAATGGATCGGTGGGTCTAAGAGGTATAATCTCATGCTACCCTGAGTGGACGCCCAGCTCCAGCGAGGGAACATTCTTTCTCTTATCAGCCTGCTAACCCCCGTCTGCCAAATTCATTCATTCTCAAAAGTTGGCTCCATCCCTGGGATGAGCAAATGGGTGGAATGAGGGGAGGAGGGTGAGAGCAGATTGACAAATACATGAAATTGCAAACCCTTGGAGCCGGCTGGCACTTAGAGGGACTGACGGGTCCAACCCCATTATCCTGAGACATGGACACATGTCCAGAGAGGGGGAGTGGCCCACCCAAGGCCCCACAGCTAAGAAGTGATGAAGTCAGACCCAGAACCACATCTTCTGGCTCCTGGTCTAAAATTCTATCCACCACTCTGCTCTTGGAGTGGAATGATTTTTTTTTTTCCCTTGCAGCATTCCCTCTTAGAACACAGACATGTCTAGAGCAAAGTGACACCTTCAGCCAGGAGGGCAGGTTGTTCTGTACTCCTAGTCGTGTGACTGGTACAAGAGCCAGCAAGGCTTGGATGCTCAGAGAGGTCTGGGGAAGGATCCATAAAAATTTCTGTTCTGGGCAGTTGGCATATGCTGGCAAATTAAAGGTTCTGGGAAGTCTCACCATAAGTTTTGTGCTAACTTTGCTTGCCCAGCATTTCTAGAATGTCTATGAGCCAGGCATTTGGGTGGGAGAAGAGGTAAGGATTATCAGAAGGAGAATTCACTGCGGCCAACACTGCCTTCAACCTATTCACCAGCATCACACGGGGATGTTGATGGCGGCGGAGAAGCAGGAATAGGGGTGGGAAAGGCTTGATGGAACAGAGGCGGGTGAGGGCAAGGGACAGGAGGAGAGTGGTGCAAACAGACTGCACTGTGGTGTTGCAGCCACCATGTGGGCCCAGGGCAGCTGGAGCTGTCTCACCCTGGCATGTGTGGGGGGAAGGGGGGTGCTGGATGGAAACCAGGAGAGGGCACAGAGAAAGCCAAAGGAGATGCCCAAATTGCGGCAGAGCAGCCCCGGTCTGTCCAGTGTAAGATCGCCTCTGACTGATGGGGCGTCAAGGGACAGCAGAAGGCAGAGAATGAGACACAAAAGGCCATTTGGAAAGGACATGCCCCACCCTTGCACTGGTGCTCTGGCCAGTCTGGGCCATCCCCTCAGGGCCAGTTCTGGGACGTCTCTGTGCATGTAGAGGCCTGAACTGCCCCTGGCGTGACCACAGTGGTCACTAAGGCTGTGTGGGGTGGACATTCTGCAGCAGGCTCTGGGCCAACGAAATGCACCCTCTCTAGGTACTAAATTCTTACTCAGGGGCCAATCCCTTGGGAAGAGGGACATGCCTGAGGTCTTGCTGAGGTGACATTATGCTCTTGGTTTGTCTTCCACCCCAGCAATTTGTGGCCTCTTAGAGCTGCATCAAGGGAATGAGCTGATGACTTCCAGAAGAGCCTCTCTACTGGGCCATGGACCTGATGTTCCCCAGACCGCATCACCCCCCGAGGCCCACCCGCCATTTTTCCACTCACTTACTTTGGTTTGTGGGGTTTTCCTGCAGCCCTTCCCATAAACTCAGCAGGACACTCCCCGGGGACATGTAATTCTGCATCTAAGAAATAACCCTGCCTTTTGTTTTCCGTCCTCAAAACAAATGCCTATGGATGCAAAGTTCCCCCAGTGCTCAGGCTTTAACAGTTTTTGGAGGGAAAACTTCACATGTCTCACTGAAATCTGTCACAATGCCTGCCCCCTTAATTCCCTTCTCTTTTACTCAGAAAAACTCAATTGAATCCGGGAGGCATGATTCTCCATTAGAGAAATCATTTTCCTTTCCTCTGTGGGTTGGATTTGTTTAGATGTTCACTGATCCGGCTCCTGATGAATCACCCCCTGCTGCCTTCTCCCAGCTCACAGTGGGGTCGTGAAACTCACTGGGATCTAGAAAATCATTAGGGTCCCCTCATCCCTTGGCCACGTGGGGACCTGCTGCTCATCTGGACCAACATGCCACCATTTCCCACTTGAATTTCTTCAGAGCTCCCAGGTAAACAGGCGTCAATCCAGATTGCAGACCCCTCGTGAACATGACCTCCACCACCTGCCCAGTCAGCCACATGTGAACTCACCTCTCCCACCTGCCCTCCCCATGTATCACTGGATGAGAGAGGCTCGTTGGGGAAAGCAAAGAAAGAACCCACAGGACCAACAGGGAGAGGCGGGAGACTCGAGTTAGATGGTGAGAACTGACCTAACCAAGAGCTTAGGAACGAGAGAGGAGATAGAAAAGTAGGAAAGAGAAGGAGGGAAATATATATTCAAGGGAGAGAGAGAGAGGGAGGGAGGCAGGGAGGCAGGGAGGGAGCACCTTTCCATGGCTCCTGCAGTGGATCCCAGATCTAAGCATCCATCACTAGATGCAGGATGGAGGATCTCTGCCCCCTTACCTATGACCAGCGGCGATGTTTTTCCAGCGATTCCACAGGAGTCAAAAACCCAACAAAGCGCATCGCGGGCGCTGTAAAGGGAGCATGCTGCTCGTGTCTGTGACCACTGTATGCAAAGCTTGGCATTAGTCACAGCCAGGCCGGCTGTGACAGGCCTGAAGTGAGGGAGATTAATGCGAGGCTGGGGCACTTTATTATTGTCATTCTGTTCTTTCAGACTCTGCCTCTGACTTTCAATTTTGCTCTAGAATTAATTGTCTGCTCCCTGCAGTATGACTGATGGAGAAGGCTACGCGTAGCTCAGGCACCTGGCTCTGGCCTTGACAGTCTGAGGCCCAGTGCAGGATGTATTGTGTGCGGTCAGAGCAGGGGACAGACAGGCATCTCTCGAAGAATCGGCCCACGCCACACCTGCCTTCAATCAGATGTGACTAAAGATCATCCTTGGCTAAGCATCGTCTTTGCTGGTAGAGTCCCTCACACCATACCCATGCTCCTGTTAAGGACCCTCCCTGGAACACAGAGCTCTGTCTGTTGGTGGAGTCCTTCTCAGCCCTCAGCTCTGTGATTTTCCTCCTTTCTATGGTCGTGGCAGTAGATTAGGAGTGCAGCCTCCTTGGTCCCAGCCCTCCCAGATAGAAGTGTTTTTGTGAGCATGTTATACACAGCATCTCTGACAGTAGGAAATGCAAGGTTGGTCCCATTCTCCAGTTAGAGTTGCATATTCACCTGTCTCCTCCTCATAACCCACCTCGGCCTCATCTTCCCCAATCTCAAAAATATCATCTTTTATTTTTAAAAATTTAAACTAGAAAGCCTCCCTTAATAATCAACTCCTGAAAGAAGTCTGCAACAAAATAGCAGTGTCCTCTGCTTTAGAAAGAGTTAGAGCCCAAGAAATGGTTGTTGAATGGATAAATGAATATATGAATGCCCGCAAGGATAAAAGAATGGATGAACAAATAAATGGGATTGTTTTTATAAACAAATCCTTCCTAGTCATCTTTCAGGCTAAGTTCGGAGGATTTTCATTGTTCTAGACCTCAGCCAGCCTCATTCGCACGGCAGACATATTTGTGAAAATTTGGGTAAAATTCTTTTTTTCTTTGCTTTGTAAATGGAACCCCACTTTAGATGTTTAAGAACTTTGAGGAGGGAGGAAAGAAAGTCTTTGTGGAAGGCTTTTACAACATTAACTTCCATGCTGTGGCCTGGGTGTTTGTTATTCAGATTGCTTTTCAACATGAGGTTTAGATGTTACAGTCTCAATGCAGGAGATGCACAGTTTTCCAGGCCCTCCCAAAACAGAGTTCCATTAAAGGAACATCTCACATTTCCAAAGCCCCTCTTCTGCTAAACTGGATAAGACTGACACCTGGAAAAACCAACCAAGAATGGAAAGGACAAGTGTTGATGAGCTGAAAACCATTTTCAAGTCTGGTTTCCTTCAGAACTTTCAGGAGTTCTTTCTAAATACACTGCCTGACTGTAACCTGCCATAAATTATTATAGCTTTAACTCATCTGGTACTTTCATACGATTACAGTATTACGTTAAAGGGTACAGAAATATATAACATGTTCAACTGTCTCTACAGTTGATACCAGAGGGAAAATTATCATCACTCAGTAAAGAAGATCCAACCTCATTACATTAATGATTTAACACAATGGGAAAATGTGAAAAGTAACTAGTTGCTTTTAGGAGAAGAGGCAGCTTTTCCCATTGGCAATTCCTGCAGGTTCTCACAGAAGAATTTCGAAGTGGCTCCAGATAGCCACCCCCACCCCTTCCAAAGCTCCCTCGGAAACCGTCAGGAAAAGGTGTGCAGGCAAACGTTGGAATATCCTTCAAACTTGACATTAAGTATTCAAATGTTACTTAAGCAAAGTGTGAGCAATTAAATTAATCAATCTTCCCAGCCATGTACAGAGCAGATGTTCAATAAATCCTCTTTGCTTACAGTGAGGGGGGAGAGTCCACTTTTAACTGTCCTTCAGAGATGACACAGGTCAGGCATCCTCTGCAGCCTCCTGGGCCACCATCCAGTGCTTCTGTTGCGCTTTCTTTTATTATAAATAACAGCAGACACCTGGACTACCTGTGCTACCTGGGAGCCTCAAGTTTAATGATCCTTCCAAAGCCAGCCTCCGATCACTCCTGATCCCGGGGACCAGGGCTGATGGGAATGGCGACGGAGGGATGACTGGCAGTGACAGATGACTCTTGGCCGACCGGTGCTGCTGACAAGCACGAGGATGGGCCAGTGTTGCAGAAAGGGCAGGAGAAAAGTATTCGCTTGCCTTTCAGAGTTTCTCCAGAAAAACAAGCCAACGAGCCAAAACCACTCAAGACTCCCAATTGGGGTGCAAACTCCAGCTTCGCTGCAGGAGGGCTGGCGTGGTCTCAGCCCTACACAAAGGAGCTGTATCAATTAGAAGCTGTGTGTTAGGTGAGGGTAGAACGCCTGACACCAAGGAACAAGAGCCTTGTTCTCTTTGCAGGAATAGTTCCCGGGGAGTAACTTCACGCCTGGAGCGTAGGGGTCCATTGAGGAAGTCAATTCTCCCCCTACTGGCAGATGATCATGCAGCCTCCCGGTCACATCACCTAGAACTTGAAGTAGCCTTCTTGGCCTCCACTCCGCTGCAGAGGGAGTCGACTTCCAATTTAACAAATAATTAAATCCACAAAAGTGCCAGTTTGCCAAAGAGAGCAAGACTTGACCTGTCCCCTGCGGCTTCTCCAACTACATCTGTTGCCCTAAAGGGGAGGGTGGGGAATCCCAAAGCATGGACACTCAGCTCCGCGTCCCTCAGTGCCACCCCCCAGACTAGGACACTTCCCAGGCTGAAGCTTCTGACCCCCACCCACCGCAACCCACAAGGCCACTGACATTCAGAAGTGGCAGTTACAATCCCTGCCCTACAGATATATAACTTCAACCTTTTGAAGGCTGACTTTCCATATATGGACTTTATCCACATTTTAATGAGGCTTTAAAATCTCCAAGATTAAGCTGGTATTTTATGTAGAACTGCCTGCTTTTTATGATATCCTGACATGTTGTGCAACATTTGGCGACTATATTGATCCTTATAAATTCAGCATCTATATATATTCATGAAAAGTACCTTTTCTCCCCATTCGGGCCACAAGATGATCCAGACACACATTTCCCTGAGTGGAGACAATAAAACGGCTATTGTCATGGTTTGGAGCATACACAAGTCTCAGTGTTTTCAAATTAAACCCCTTTTACCGTCTGCCTGAAAACTCCTCAGCGAGGAAATAACAGTGCCCTTCCAGGTATCTGACGGCGTAAGTGCCCCTGTTTCTCCTGCAGGTGAGCCTGTTATAAATCCTGAGGGGCCCAGTGAGGACTTCTACCTGCCTGGGACATTATACATCTTCATGCCCTCATGTTTGCCCAGCCACAGGGACCAACTTCCCCATGTTTCTTGTGCCATTTCATGCTTTTAATCTGAAACAAATGATTGCACGGGGGAGAAAAAGCATTATCACCTTGGCGAAGCATCAAGAGTATTAAAAAAAAGAAGGAGAAGAAGAAGAAAGGAACTATGGGCAAATTCATCTTCGGCTGCTACAATCAATCTCTCACCTAAAGAAATACACAATAACTAGGCGGGAAAGAGCCAAGATTTATGACTTAGAAACATCTACACTGACCAGCATATACCTAGTCTTCTTGGCTCCCTCCCTACCTGAATGGCTCTCTCTAACAGTTACAATGATAAACTGTCTCTCCCTACTGTTTTACAAGTACATTAGCTTTATTTAATGAGATCTCAGAGTAATTTAACAGATGTATATAGGACATAAGACTAGGAAAACTCTTGCTACTTGGATACTTTTCCAAGGTATTCTAGGACAGCTAATCTGAGGTGTAGCTTTAGATTTTTTGCAAAAGTATTATTCAAATTTTCCGAAGCCTTTTAAAAATGATTTTAATAGAAATATTATATTATAATCAACGAGGAGAGAGCCACTTTCACGTTTGCTTGCATTCAGCCCATCAAAAGCCAGGATTAATGGGCTTTCTGAAGTCACGGGGACTCACTTTCATATTAAATTGTCAGGAAGAATGTCACTGTCAGAAATTAATAAATTTGTAAAAAGTCTCGCATTCACCCACCTCCCAGAAGGAGGAAGAAGATACCTGGGTACAAGGGCAGGGAAAGGAGGGAGAGGAAGACTTTTTGAGACAGAGGTAAGGCTTCTCTTTCTCTGCCAAAGTCACACTCTCCCTGGGGGGCGGGTGTCCTTGCCACCTTAAGGCTGGTGTGTTTGTTAGGACCTCCGCTGCCTGGCCAGCTTCTTTTTCCTTCCCTTACATGCCTTACCACTCAGTACTCTGGTAGCCGTAATGAAAAAATGACAATGGTACTAACTTTAAAAATTGCTTTAATAAACTGCCAATCCGTAAGTGAGAAGAGGAAGTCACGGAAAATTACCTGGTCATGCTTAAAATAAAATTAAAGGTGGAGGGGGCCTTTTTTCTCCTCCTTTCTCCAAAAGCCCAAGGATGGGGCTCTGACACACCATGTTTCAATTTTCTAACCAAACCCTCCTGAGACAATATCCATACTTGCCTGGCACCACATACTCATCTGTGATACAATTTACTCAGTTTCAAAGTGGAATATTATCCTAGGTTTGGTAAACGATTGCAACAAAATCCATTGGGAAAAAAAAAAAACAGAACAACCAAAAAAGCGACTCAAAATTTCACCCAGCAGTTCTAACTGTTTGTGACTTTTTCTGAAAAACGAACAAAAAAATGGTCTTACTCAAGGGCTGGTTGCTTTTTGTTGAAACGTTTATTTCTTTTTCAAATCCTTTTAACTTATTTGTCACAGGCTCCAATTGATATTGACAGTTCTGCAAAGTCTTCTGGGTGCCTCCCCTTGGAGGCTGGAACAGTCCCTCATGGATGGAATCCCTCATCAAGCGCTTTTATATGGGGTCACCTCTGAAAACACAACACGTGACAGCAGGTAGGTGTGGGTTAAAGCCTGTGCAGCTTGTGTGTCAGCTCGAGGTAAACATATTTCATGGCCTTCCACAAAAATATAGAATATGTTATATGGTGCTAATGGCTCCTTGTGTCTAATTTAGGAAACCCAATGCAGTCTCTTTAAAATATAACATTAACAGTGAGCATAAAAACTCAGTCAAATGAAAGGTTATGGAATTCGTGGTGACCATATGCAATTGCAACAAGAAATCACAAGGCACCAGCTCACTTTGTGGGTGAGGGGCTAGGAAAGAAGGGGAAAAGGGAGAGAAGGGGGTGGGGGGAAGAGCAAAGGGGCAGGGCACACCCATCCAGGCAAGAACAAATCTGTTGCGTGAAATTTCATTTCTTGAGAGCTATACATCAAGTTGTATTTGTTTAATGAGGTTGGCACTGGAAAGATGTATAGAACATGTCAGACACCCGGTCCCGATGCGTAGTGGGGAGAAGATAACATCTCTGACTCTGACCACTCACTTAGTCTTCCAGCCGGCTTCTCTATCTGGTGGTTCTTTAGGGAATAATAAATGAGAGGGCAGAAAGGAACAAGGAGCGAAATAATGAAAAACACACACACAAAAGGAAAAGCGTAACATTGGTGAGCAAAAGAGAGCCAGCTTCACCGACCTCACAACTACATAATCAAGAGAAAGTTATCACCGAAGAAACTTTTTCTAAGCTGTCCGATCTTAAAGAACAAGGAGTCCTATGAAATTTACAGCACTTTTAAGATATGCAAATTGAATGCAAGGTATAGACATAAGGGTAATTAATTGTAAATCTAAGAATAATGTTTCTTTGTCAGGCTGTCTCCATGTTGTGGAATACATTCTAATGTGCCTTAACTTGGAATATTTTTTAAAGGCTGGTCTAATTAGAAGATGTTCAGAATTTCAAAACACTAGTTATTCTTATCATTTAATTTAGCCGTTCTAACATTTAATAACAGAATTTATGGATTGCATGAAAATATTTTAATCTTTCAAGGTTAAAGCACTTGTTGCCAAGTCCAGATAGTCAGGATCCGTGTGAAGAGAAAAAGTTACCGGGAGACCCACCTTGAGCAGGTCCTGACCATGTGTTAGGTGTGGAGGGAGCCGAGGGGTCTACCACAGTCACTGTGTCCCCTCTCTTCATCATTTGGCATGAGCTTCTGGCTCTTGTGCTGATTTCCTTATGATGTTGGGAACAATGTAACTTATTTGCATGCTTCATGCTTAGCTCTCTCCTTCTACCTGCTGATGAAAACCTCTCACATCTTGTTAATGAAAGTGGTGGTGGGCAGAGTCTGTGTATAATGGAACCCCAGAAACTCCTAACTGCAAAGACAGGGAGAGAAGGTTTAAGATCAAGGGAATCTGACACTGGGCTCTCACCCAGAAAGCTCTTCATCAAGATGCACTTGGAGAGGGGCTTCCCTGGTGGCGCAGTGGTTGAGGGTCTGCCAACCAATGCAAGGGACACGGGTTCGTGCCCCGGTCCGGGAAGATCCCACATGCCGCGGAGCGGCTGGGCCCGTGAGCCATGGCTGCTGAGGCTGTGCATCCGGAGCCTGTGCTCCGCAACGGGAGAGGCCACAGCAGGGAAAAGATGCACTTGGAGAGAAGTGGGAAGGAAAGGTGGGTGAGGGCCTTTAGCGAAGCAAAGGAGGAGTGAGGGTCGGAGGGAAAGCAGCTCGGTCCTCTGTCCACCCACAAACATCCAGCTCAGACAAGTGACCACTGAAGGGATAAGACATTGGTTGCCACTTCCCTTGAGGATGAAAACAAATGAAGTCTCTGGAATCCTATCTCCCCTTCCTCAGAAAAGTTTTGACTAAGAGTGGGCATGCAACTGTGGAAGGTCTGGGTAGGGGGAATGCAGATGCAAGACTGGCCCAAGGAGAGTGCTGGAGAAATAAGCCCCTCTCCAGGGCTAGAGACATAAATGCATGGACCCAGGACAGCATTCTTTTTCTGAGCACTCGGCACTTGGCTGGGTGCATCTCTTGCTGCTATGGCAATGCCACGACGACCTCTTGAGTGTCCCAGGACACACGACACCAGCTCTGGGCTGAGGACTCCTCAACTGAAACCCCCAGCCCAGACCTTCTCGGTGTATACAGCTTGAAGCTTCAGTGACACCTACTCTTGATGACCAATGGGCATTTCTAACCCACTGGGTTCCAAAGGGAGCTCTTCTGTCTGCAACGCGCTGCTCCCACCCTACAGAGCTCTCAGGCTTTGGGTCACAACTCAGATGCTACTTTCTCTGATCACTCTATTTCATGCAGTGCTCCTCCCTCCTTTCTCTGTATCATATTCCTTTACTTACTTAAGAGAAACATACACAACTTATGTTCATTTCAATTAGTTGTTTATTTTATGTCCTCTGTGTGAACCACTAAGAGAAGCTGGGAGGTGGGGGGACAGAGGCGTTCTCTGCCATGCCCACTGCTCAGCCTGTGGCCTCTGGCCTTTCATTTGCCAAGAGTGGATTCTCAGTAGATAACTGGTCAACAAAATGACATGGGTACCCGCTCAGAAAGCCATGTGTTCTGTGCCTCTTCCTGGGGGCCACACAACAGTCCTGTAGCCAATCCCACGTTGCCATGTGCAGAAAGATCATCCCAGCATACTATGCTCACCTCTGGGCACCTTGCAGAGAAACGAGCTGGACCAGAGAAGAACCGTGACAAGAGCGAGGACTCTGGAAAGTGAGTCTTCCAGGCTTGGTTTAAGGGACTAAGACTGTTGGGCTTGGAAGGAAAAGATGACTGAATGGAATTATGACAATCATTTGAAAGATAGGATGGAGGGAGAGGGATTTAAATTGTTCTGTAGAGATGCAGACAGCACATTTAGGGCGTGGAAGTGTGGAGGCAGGGCAGATGGTAGAAAGAGTGGGACCCCAGAGCAAAATAGCCATGGCCTCAATCCCAGCCCCACCACTTGCTACTTTGTGGGATCCTGGGCAAATACTCCATTTTGCCATGACTCAGCTCAATCCCTGTTGAAAGGATTTAGTGAAATGTTTGTAATGCACCTAGCTGCTGAATGTTAAAGAGAGAGGTTTATGAAAACTAGCACTCCCAAGCCTTATATTTGAGGGAAATGGTGAGGTTCCATTGAGATTAATGGCAGAATATCTTGACTGTTACTTTTCACCAGCTCACACTGTAACTCTAGTCTCTTGTAAAGTTGAACCATTCCCTCCCCAGCTTTCTTGAAATCTGTGATTCACTAGGAGGCTGTCCTCCCTACCCTGAAGAATCATCAGCCTGCCACTGCTGACCTTGGTCACTTTTAGTCCACTCAGCCCTGGGGCCCTATTCCAATAAGTGGATGTCACCCCAGACATTCATGCTAGTTACTAAAGTTCTCAATATTTATGCTGTGGGAACAGCTCTCAAAGTTTCCCTCCCCAAAAACACCATTAAGAAAACAGAAAAGCAAGCCAAAGCCTCAGGGAAAGTATGCATGGTACGTATATGTGACAAAGGACTTGGTTCAAGAATATGTAAAGAATGCCTACAAATCAATAATAAAAAAACAAACAACCCAAGGTACACAGTGGGCAAAAAAAAACTTGAATGGATACTTCACACACACACACACACATACACACACACAAAACAGGAGGAAATGATAGGCACATGAAAAGATGCTCTACAGTAAAATGCAAATCAAAACCACAATGAGATATCATCTCATACCTAGCATCGTGCCAAAAATTGAAAATTGACAGCCCCAAATGCAGACAAGGATGTGGAACAACTAGAGGTCTCACGTATTGCTGAGGGGAATGCAAAATGGAACACTTTGGAAAACAGCTATAAAGCTAGTCTAACCCTTACAATTTGACCCAGGAAATTCCACTCCTAGATATTTATTTTTAAAAATTGTTTACAAAAAAGACTTTGCCCAAATGTTCACGGCGACATTATTCCCGTCACGTTGTTCCCCCATGTTGTTGATATATGCAACAACATGGGAGAATCTCAAAAATATTTGTATGATTTTTTTTATAGGAGGTCCTATTGCCAACAATGGAAGCCATGGTGACAGAAATCGTGTCACTTGTTGCCTTGGACTGACTTACAGTGGAGGTTGACTTACAGCAAGGTTGGTGAGAACTTCCCGTGGGACAGAAATGGTCTAAATCTGGAAAGGGGGTTGGCCACATGAATATGTACACTGCTCAAAACTCGTCAAATTGCCCACCTGAAATCTGTGCATTTTATTGTATGTAAATTTATTTTAATAAAGTTGATTTTAAAAAGGAAAAAACAATAATGACAAGACTTCCCTCATCACTTTATTTATTTATTTATTTATTTTTTATTTATTTATTTTTTTTTTGCGGTATGTGGGCCTCTCACTGTTGTGGCCTCTCCCGTTGCGGAGCACAGGCTCCGGACGCGCAGGCTCAATGGCCATGGCTCACGGGCCCAGCCGCTCCGCGGCACGTGGGATCTTCCCATACCGGGGCACGAACCCGCGTCCCCTGCATCGGCAGGCGGACTCTCAACCACTGCGCCACCAGGGAAGCCCCCCTCATCACTTTAGATTATGCTCAGTTGGAAAGGGCTGGGCCCAAGGTGTTGAGGGCTCAATGACATATCTCTTTAAGACCAAGCATGTGGTCCTTTCTCACTGGGTGCACCCAGGCCATCAAACAGTCAGGTTTATGTCTGTGTGTTACTCAAGCCCTAAGAAAACCAGTTAATGCAGATAGAGAGAAGAGAACGGAGGACTCTGCGCTGACCACAAGGCGTGGCCCCTCCCTCAGTGCTGATTCCTCCCCTTCCGATGCCCGTGGGGAGGGGGAGGGTATGGCACCTGTGACCCTGCCACTTCATTCAGGGAGCTTGGATATCTCAGTGCACCCCTGAAACGTGCCTTCAAAATGAAGCAGCTTGGGCTTCCCTGGTGGCGCAGTGGTTGAGAGTCCGCCTGCCGATGCAGGGGACGCGGGTTCGTGCCCCAGTCCGGGAGGATACCGCATGCCGCGGAGCGGCTGGGCCCGTGAGCCATGGACGCTGCGCCTGTGCGTCCGGAGCCTGTGCTCTGCAACGGGAGAGGCCACAACAGTGAGAGGCCCACATACCGCAAAAAAAAAAAAAAAAAAAAATGAAGCAACTCATTCATTCCCTACCACAAAGGGTGCATTAGCAGAGCTGCCAGGGGAAAGAAGCATGGCATCCCCTCTGTTTGGGGCCCTGACAGGTTCCTACAGGGCAGCAGCAGGGCCCACAGAGGCGAAGAGCACTGGCTCGGAGGTCAAACAGGCCTGGCTGCAAGTCCTGGCTCCTCTCCCTTATTGGCTGTGTGACCTTGAGTAAGTTCCTTAACCTCTCTGTGCCTCAGTTATCTCAGCTCCATCACGAGTACAGTCAAAGGGCCCGCCTCTCAAGGTAGTTGTTAGAAGTAAATGAGACTGTAGAGGTAAAGGCCTTAGAACTAACTTGGTAAGTGTCTGGTACAACCCATAAAAGTTAGCTATTATTATTCTATGAAAACAAGGATAAAGAAGTCAGAGCTTCAGACAGAGATGGCGGGAAAGGAGGAGTAAGAGATAGGGAGAAATTGAACTAGAGAAAAAGATCAAGGTGACAGTGAAATGAAGGTATGGGAGAAAGAGGTGGAAACAGAAGAATGAACTCAAATTACACTTCTCTGCCTACAGCTTGCCCAAGCGTTCCCCACAATCTGCTGAGCATAATTTGGACTTGGTTATTTAAAGGGCTCCAGGATAATACACTGGGAAGACAGGTCTGCACTGTAACTCACACAATTTATCACACAGGGAAGAGCCACTAATCTTTTTAGGAAACAAGGTATTCACAGTTATTTAAGGCTAATATTTATGCATCATCACACATTGTGAACACAGCCCAATCTCCATCCACACGGCCAAGATCTGGGAAGGTCTTTAGCGGCAACGTTCCATATTTTAAGCCCCTTATAGAAGTCTCACCCTGTAGTCTGAACCGGTTCTGTTACTAAGTGCATCCACACACCAGATCTATTCATGCACACCGCTAATTAAAAGAGCAGACTTTCCTGAGGTGGGTGAATGCTGAGCCGCATTGAGCGGATACAGTCTTAAGTGAATTTCTTACAGGCCAAAGTCACAATGTTGCTCTGCTAAGCGTAATCAATTAGTCAAACTCAGAACCTTCAGAACATGCATAAATATAGTCCGGGCACAGTCCAGCTGGTCCACTAGAAAAATCTACACTTTACAAGGTGCTGAGGACAGAAGCATGGGTACAGCAGTGTGGGCGACCCCCCAACAATAACTCGAAAATCCCTGGCCCTACCCATCCCATTAAGGACCCGATCTCATCCACAATGGGCCAGAAGGTCAGGTATAAACTGTCAGTACATTTTTCTGTGTGGTCACCTTCCAGCCACTGCCCAGGCTGCCTCCATGTCCCCTTAGAAGGCCCTTTCCTTGTCTCTCTCCCTCTTCGCTTTTCTCCCCCTCTCCACTGAGGGACTCAGCTGTGTTTCCTCTCTGGAAACCAGGACCTCTAAACCTGCAGAACCCAGAGCTACACAGACAGGAAGCACAAATTCCCTAAGGGGGCTCATGGGAGTGATGGTAGATGGACACCCATGTTACCACCTTGCTTCCCAGGTACGTGGATTTTTTTATCTGTGGAGTAAATATAATCGTATATGAGGACAAAACATCCAATAATCATCTTTTTTTTTTTTTTTTTTTTTTTTTTGCGGTACGCAGGCCTCTCACTGTTGTGACCTCTCTCGTTGTGTAGCACAGGCTCTGGACGCGCAGGCTCAGCAGCCATGGCTCACGGGCCCAGCCGCTCCGCGGCGTGTGGGATCTTCCCAGACCGGGGAACGAGCCCGTGTCCCCTGCATCGGCAGGCAGACTCTCAACCACTGCACCACCGGGGAAGCCTCCAATAAACATTTTTAAGTCAAAATGTATTTCTCATCCTGGAGGATGATTGGAGCCCCATTCTCATAAGTTATCACCTCTGAACTGATGCCTTAGCTGTGCCTTTTATAAGCTATTCCAACACTCTATTAGGCTAGCAGTTTCTGGGTGGGACAGTACATGGCATGGCCAGTGGATCCCATCAGCATGAACCTAATCCCACACTTCCTTTGCTGTATAGTGTGCCTTCTGGTAGTGACCAGCATTGCCTGAAGCTCTGCCTTTTGGGAAGCTGTTCCCTCATCACTGTCTTTCAAGGTCATCCATCCCTGAGAGGGACTGTAGTGTGGCTGCCATCAGTTTTCAGCCTGCACCCCCTTGCAGAGCCAACCTGTCCATGAGCCAGTCTCAGGTTCTTTATCCTCCATCAGCTGGTCACAGGGGATCCCTATACAGCCAGAGGAGCAAACTGAGGGGGAGGTACTGATACAACCGTGGAGGATGCCGTGTGGGTCTGCACTACCTTCTCATGCTAATTACTTGTGTCCTCTGGTCCCGTTTGGACTTGATCCCAGTGTACCATTTCCAATTTGTGATGGTTTCTTTCTGGGTGTGGCTAGCTTTATGAACTCGTGAGTCTAACAGATGAGCTCACGAGGGGCAGCTCTGGCCACTTGGCTGCCTGGTGCCCCGTGGTCAGGTGCTTCCTCTTTAACTGTGCGCATAGCACAATCAGTAGTTTTTCAAATGGAATATAATTCTCCTGGGCAGATGGCATGGCCTTGACCCAGAACGCTAGGGGGCACTTGTGATTCTTTCACTGGAGCTTTTCACAAATTCCACATGGCATGGTTTCGAGCACTCTAATACCACTGGGTCTACTAGGTTTTATAGCCCAAAAGGCAGGGCTGCTTGCAGTGGAGCCAGGACCTGCAGTAGAGTCCTTCCTTGATCTGGGTTCCATTTAAATCTCACAGCCTTTTGTGCCACCTGGTATATGGGTCAGAGCAGTATTCCCAGGTGCAGGCTTTTCTGCCTGCTGAACCCCAAAAGCCCACCAGACATTGTGCTTCGTTTTTCATCAAGGGAGATGCAAGATGTGATCATTTCTCCCTTATTTTGGATAGACTGTTGTGACATTACCCTGACCATGGAACCCCTGAATTTTAACTGATGCGGCCGTCTCCCAAATCTTCATAGGGTTTATCTCCCAACCTCTGGAACACATATGTCTTAGCAAGGCCACAAACATGCTAGATACATCTTGCTCATTTGGCCCAGTTAGCTTGTTCTCGATATGATGAATCAATGCGATATTGTGCTGTGATATTCTGCCCCACATGGAGCACATTACTTTGGACCATATTATAACACAGGGCAGGAAAGTTAGCATCTCCCTGGGGTAAAACTATAAATTATACTGTTGTCTGTTCCATGTGAATGCAAACTATTTCTGATCATTTCCAATAGGGATTAGAAAAAAGAACAAATTTGCCAAACCAATGCTGCCCACCATGAACTTGAGGCCATGGTAACCTGCATCATAGAAAAAAGACTGCATCTGGCATGGCCGCTGTGGTCAGGGTCACTACATGGTTGACTCTGTGGTTGTCACTGACATTTTTCAAGATCTATCTGGTTTTAACAGGGACTACGCTGGTGAACTGGATAGGGATAGGATGCAAACTACCACCCTTGCAACATTCTTTAGATTTTTAACAGTGGAACTAATTTTAACTATATTCTTCTCCCCAGAATAATGCTGTTTTCCCCACTATAATAGCTCGTAGTCTGTAGTCCTAGGGCCCACCATGGGAGCTGTGCCAGATACCAAGTCCGTCTATTCTGATTATACATTCATGTACCAGGCGAATAACCCCTAGGTGTGTGGCCTTTGACCACGACTCCATTTATTACCTAGTCCCATTGTACCCCCATGCATCTAGAAGGGCCATGATAACACTCCAAACAGGATGTAATCTCAGACCCTGAGCCCACTATTCCTTGAAATGTTTGGCTATTTCCCTTTTCCCAGGACTTAGTTACCCAAGTATATGACTACGGTTCTCTTTGGGAAAGGACTGGGGACTCATAACCATGTATATTTACCATAGTGCTGCAGGGTCTTTCTTCCTGGGTGTATTGTCTTCTCTCTTTTTTAAAAAAATTTATTTTATTGAAGTATAGTTGATTTATAATGTTGTGTTAGTTTCTGGTGGACAGCGATGTATTGTCTTCTCTTCAGTCCAAGGGTACCAGGTTCAAAAAATCGCTCAGGTCCAAAAACTGGGCATGGTATTCTGTCATTTTGTTGGGGTAATTTCTTTCAGTCTCTTGCTCAATCATTCTTGATTTCTTTTGAAATCAAGAAAAACTGAGTAGCACTGCTGAGTAGTACCCATGCTGGCTGCTCCGAGGGACCGCTTTGTACTATTAACCATCTCCGTATCTCTCTGTGGGGCAGGCCAACCCAGCTGTCCCACCATCATGGGTACTCATCAACATAATCACACCTACCTGACTTCTGGTGGTTAAACAGGGCCACCTGGCCTCTACTGTTTTGAGGGGTCCTACAACCCCATTGCCATTATGAACCTAGTTCTCTAACAGCTGTCCTAAAGTCAGCCCTGGCCAACAGAGATGCCACCACCAAACTCTTTAGTGATGCTGGTGCCTTCCCACCAGCACCTTCCTGGCAGCTTTGAAAACCTGAGCACCTTCTGGGTCTTCCCCTGGAACAAAATTCCCTGGAGGGTTTATCAGTTTTGCATGGTCCACGCATTTAACATTGCTACTTCTCTGAATTTTTTAATCCTCTCTATCACAACTTGCCCTGAAAATTCTGGCCTCTCAACCTCATTTACTCCTGGGGTCTTTGTCAAGGAGAGGCATTTGGGCATGCCTGAGTGGTCCAATATAGAAAGAACTCTCCCTTATGAAACCTACTAATCTGGCTCCCTGAATCCCCCTCAGAATCCAAGCCATGTCACACTCCTCCAACCCCTGTGGTACCTGCTGCCTTAGGCTATGGGTATATAGTCCCTTTCCTTCCTTTATCAAGCCAAGCACATCCCAGCTGGGTTACGTATACCAGCGTTCACAGGAGTGAGTAGCAAGGACCAGAACAGAACCCAGCTCACCTGCATCTCCTGCTCTCTCTATTACATCATTGCTGCCCCAATGCCTGTGCCCTGACTCACTGATTCTAAGCATTTGGCATGCCTCTGCTGGTTCGGAAGGCATCTGTGGTAATCATATTCACATTTAAAGCACTGGTTAATTCTTCAACATCTGTCTTCCACATAAGTATGAAAGGTGCTCCTGGGTACCTCGGAGGACATAGCTGAACCCATTCAAGGAGTTCTCAGACCATAGTTCAGAATATTGTTTTTCAAGGGTTATTCTTCTTCCACCTGCATTTCCAGTTGAGGCATCCCTACTTTGAGGGAGATGCCCTTGTCTCCAAAGTATCACTCAAGTACTTAGGCAGGAGGAAAGAAGTATTGTGTTGAGTAAAGAAATATGGTAGGAAATGTGTTCATGTATAAACTGAACAAAAGTCATAGAAATAAGAATGTGCCAATAGTTCCTTCACCCCACAAACCTTTACTGAGCACCTACTCTATGCAGGCACCGTGCTAGGCTCTGTAGGGGAGCAGTAGCACCGTGTGATAGGGTGGGGAAAGCATGGTTGCTAGGTCATATTCCTGAGTCTGAATCCTGGCCACAATCAGCTTGACGGCATTTCACAATGTCTGAGCCTCGATGAATTCCTCTTTACAATGGAGATGAACAAACTGTAGGGGCTGTTGTGAGAAGCCATTAGAACACAGCTATCCAGAAACTTTCCAAGTTGTAAAACGCTTTCTGTAGGCTAATGCAGGCCACTGAAAGAAAGCCCAGGCTGTGGTTCCAAATAAATATCTAGAGGGGAAATAAGACATTGAATAATTAAGGAAAATACAGGTATAAAAATGAGCGAGGACCAAAGAAAGGACAAATAGAATTCTACCTTTGCCAGGAACAAAGGGGGAAGGCTTTATGGCCAAGGAGCCATGAGGGATGATCAGTATTCCTATATTCTAGGAATAGGATATGTGGGGGGGGGGGAGGGGCAGGGGCTAAGTTGGGGCTGGTTCATGGACACCATAAAGTTTTGATGTTAGATTGTGAAACAGTCTTTCCCAAACTTCTGTCATTTATATGCCCTCGCATTATCTTTGACAAATCCATGTACTCCCTATAATATTACCAACTCAACAGTTTCCTTCAAATTTTTACATCTTACTCACTTTTACTTATAACCTTATCTTTTCAAATTATAGTTTTCTCCAGATATATGCCCAGGAGTGGGGTTGCAGGATTATATGTCAGCTCTATTCTTAGATTTTTTAGGAACCTCCATACTGTTTTCCACAGTGGCTGCACCAATTTACATTCCTACCAACAGTGTAGGAGGGCTCCCTTTTCTCCACACCCTCTCCAGCATTTGTTATTTGTTGACATTTTAATGATGGCCATTCTGACCGGTGTGAGATGGTACCTCATTGTAGTTTTGATTTGAATTTCTCTAATAATTAGTGATGTTGAGCATCTTTTCATGTGCCTGTTGGCCGTCCATATGTCTTCTTTGAAGAAATATCTATTTAGGTCTCCTCCCCATTTTTCAATTGGGTTGTTTGGTTTTTTGTTATTGAGTTGTATGAACTGTTTATATATTTTGGAAATTAAGCCCTTGTCAGTCGCATCATTTGCAAATATTTTCTCCCAGTCGGTAGGTTGACTTTTCTTTTTGTTTATGGTTTCCTTTACCGTGCAAAAGCTTCTAAGTTTGATTAGGTCCCATTTGTTTATTTTTGCTTTTATTTCTATTGCCTTGGGTGAACTGACCTAAGAAAACACTGGTACGATTTATGTCAGAGAATGTTTTGCCTAACTCATAGCCTTATCACAAGCAATAATGTGTACCAATGCACAAGTTGACTCTGTTAGGTAATTGCATTTCTAATACATGTGAAGATTTATTTATGACTATAAAACTGTTCATTTGTGTCCCACCTAAAAATCTGCTGTGTATGACCATGGTAAATGGGCCCACTGGGAAAGGGGACTCACTGTGAAGGGTTTTGTGGAGAAGGATGGTATAGTTAGAATGGCCTCTACAATACAGCTAGAAAGCTATTTCAGTTGTTTATGTGTCCCCCTAACCTGGGAACAGAGGAGTGGGAATGGCAGGGAGAAGGTGGACGGTCTCAAGGATCAATATGGTTGGAGAATGTATACCAGAGTCAGGTGCCCTGTAGACTATGTGTGACCAGGGAGGAGAAGGAGCCCAAGAGTAGACCAGAGTGTTAAAACCCAGATGCTGAAAACCCTAGAAACTCAGAAAACTCCCTCTATTTTCATGGATTAACTGAACAGCTGAATTTAACATAAATTAACTCAACTTGAAATTAATGTAAATTCTGGGCCATTTCTTTGGGGAAACAGGAATTAATGAATAGGGTAATTTATATATAAAGGTTCAAAAATATCTGAGGGAAATTGGATTTTGAGACACCATGTGTTTTCACTCACTCATTTAAGGGCATTGCCCCATCAGGAAACCATTTGTGAAATGCATTCAGATATCGCAGATAAATGGTCTTTGAACAGGACAACAAGCTACAAAAAAGGAGGTCCAACCAGCCAAGAATATATTAGTAAATACTAAGACTTACCAAGAAAAATAATGGCAAACAAAACAACGTGTTACTGTTGTTGATACCGACTAGGGTTCTTGGCCTTCCCCAACCAACAGAAATTGATAAGAGACCAGACAAGAAATTCAGGCAGGGCCTTATCGCGGCCCCTGCTGCAGCAGGGGGGAGTGAAAACAAGTAACAGTATCCCTTGCTCACTCCCTGAGGGCGGTGAGCTTGTTCCTTATATGGGGTGAGGGTAGGGGTGTATCCAGAGGTCGGGCCAGAGGAGGGGCTTACGTGGTTTGCCCCCCGCCCTTTTGGTGGTGATGAGGGCATGCGCAGTACCCTGCTTTTGCTCCCGGCTCTTCAGAAATGGCAGTTGGGTTTTATTTGTCTTTTTGTATCTTGTTGTCTATAATTTGCCCCAAATGCACTGTGCACCCAGTTATTTTTCGTTCCTTATAGTTTCTTTGTATTTTGTTGCTCAGGGAGACGTTTGTTCAGGTGCAAGCACTGCAGCAAAGGGTCCCAGGTCCCAGGTCCCAGCCTGTCTCATTGTCAACTATCAAATGAGAAAGTTTTATCTCATCATTTATTTATTTCATCATTAGGGCCTTCATCAGATATTCCCAGCCCTCTCTCCCTCTAGGACACATGAAGATCTGCATTTCTTGGCTCCATGTGGGTGGGGCCGTGTAACTGGTTTGAGCCAATAAGCTATAAGCAGAGGAGACATTGGTTGCTTGTGAGCCAGCTCACTGAGTGGGAGATGCCCAGAGCTCTCTCTCCATCTGTATCCGTGACCAAGCCACATTCCAGACGGTGACTGCTCAGTTGTCCCAGAGTGAGGACACCTGGAGCACAACCCAGCTGACACAGGGTGGACATGAGCACGAACGAGAAGTAAACTTGGGTGTCACAAATCATTAAGGACTGGGGTTGCTAATGAGCCTACCAACAGATTCAATGATCATACTCAGTGCTGGCAAGGGAGAGATACAACAGAAACAGAATGTAAATTCCTCTAACTCATTTAGAAAATAGTTACCCTCTTTGACTCAATCATTCCACTTATGGGAGTATATCCAAGAATAAAAGGAAAAACATAATATGGGTATAAGCTTTATAGTCAAAGTACAGACTAATGGCCAAAAGCATTGCTTTTGTCAAACTGACATCCATTTCAATTCTGGCATTACCCCTTGACAGCTGTGTAACCTTGGGTGATTTATTTAACTGTCTAAACCTTTGTTTCTTGATCTGTATGATGGGGGAGTTAATATTTCCTTACCTCACAGGGCTACTCAAGAATAAATTAGATACTGTATGTAAAAACTTTAACAAGACACCAAGTATACAGTAAGTAACACACATCTGCAGAACCACACAAACACACACACACAAATGTTACTTGGTTCATTACACTAGGGAAAAATTGGATACAACCAAATGAACAACACAAAAGGAAAAATGAAAGATAGTAAGCCCACAAAATAGATATGATACAATCATGAGAAAATGTTTATGTGATAACATTAATTCTAAAAGAATTGATTACACAAATATAATCACAATTATGTATAAATAACGAACAGAAAAAAATCATGAAAGGAAATATATCAAGATCATAATGAGTGTGTTTGGGAAGTGAAATTGGTGGGTTTTTTCCCCTTTTTTGTTTTCCAAATTTCCTTAATTAAGGCACATGCTTGGACCCGAAAAGCAGACTCCTCTAGTCTTGAATCCCAGCCCCCAACTCATTAGCTGTGTGACACTGGACTAGTTATGTAACCTCTCTGGACAGGGTTCCTTACATGTAAAATGGAAACATATGCTTATCTCATGGTGCCGTTCAAAGTAAGAAATTAAAAGATCCTTTAAAGTTATAAGTATAATGCCTGGAACATAATAAACAGCCAATAACTATTATCTATTTTTATTGAAATTATCATTGGATATTCCTTTTATAATGTTGGAAGGAAAGATATTTTAAGATCTAAGATAAAGCCTTTCATAGCAGAAAATTGCCTGTGACATATATAGTATCCCTTCACTTGGGAAGTTCATGGTCCAGGGCAGATGTAAGGCAATGGACAAGCAGGTCAGGGGCACAGCATAAAGTACAAAGAGATCACTTCCCAGGTTAAGAAAAAAAGAGATGGCCCAAATGCTGTCCCAAGAAAGGCACTTGGCTTGGAACTGCCATCTCCCCAAGGTCAGGGCCAGCATGTCAGAAGCATGCAGAGCCCTCTCCCTGACAGCTGCCCCTGCAGCAGCTGGCTTACCCCCATGATGGATGGGAATTACAGCCATTTTCAAGAGACTAACAGAAGGCAGGCCTTGTCCTGAGCTATAATAACAGTAGTAAAGTTCTAAGGAGACCAAAGGGTGCCCACAACCACACACTTCCCCCAGCCATGGCTGCAGTAATTATGACAGTGACAGCTGGGCAGCCCAGGGACATGACTAGAATAGGCCAAGGCATGGGCATATGGTGCTGCTGGTGGGCAAGGCCAGCCCCCCCTCCCTCCCCGGCTGCCCAAGTTCAGCCCGCATCCTCAACCCTGACTGTCAAGAGGCCTTGAAAGAGACCACCAGGGCACCGAGGGTACAGGCACGGGGTGGGGCTGGAGGGGTTGGGCCCACCATGGCTCCACGGTGCCCGGGGCCAGACACACAATTGCCAGCTCGGTCTGAAATGGCAGTGGCATGCTCCAGAACTCACTCCTGCCAAGTGTGTTCTGACTCCCGGGCCCTCCACACTGGGCCATGTTACCAGAACATGCTCTAGTCATCTCTCCAGGGACCTGATCACTAGGCTCCTCCAGTCTGAGAAATGGCCCAGAATCATCTGCTCTCGTACCGAATTAGTCAATCATCTCTCCTCTCCGACGACCATCCCTTGAATGAACATCTATTTGAGGCCATCCCTAGCACGCACTTTCACAAGTCTCTCTCCCCTCTAAGCTTCTTGCAAAGAGAGGCTGAATCTTCCTCATTTTAAGTTCAATCACTTATGCAATTATTTGTTCAATAAGTTGAGTACCTACAATAGGCTGTGAACCATACTAGGTACCAGCCAAGATAGACACAACATCCCGGAACTGAGTGGCCTAAACAAAGACACAACTAGAGAAATAATAAGCAACACCTTGGGTTTAGATCATGGGTAAAGTGCTATGACATGTGGTAGGGAGACCATCAGTTCTTAAGAAAACACAGAAGGCTTCCTGAAGGAAGTGTGAGCAGGTGCTAAAGAAGTTAAAAATTAATTGTCTGTGGGGAGAAGGAGATGGTAGAGGAAGAATCAGAGAGCCCGAAAGAATAATGAGGGGCTTTGTAGGACTTTTATCATAGAGGCAAAGGTAAGTCACTTGAAGACTTTAAGCCAGAGAATGAAGCCCAGCAGAACTGGAGTCGGAAAGCAGGGGCTGGGTGTGCCCAGGCTCAGAACAAGCCCTGGAGAACAGTGGCTGCTCTGTTTGTTGACCTAAACTAAGGTAGGTAGACGCAAATGGGAAGTTGTGCTGGTGGCGCCTTCCAGGGTTTTCCTTACCCTGTTACCCGAGATGCACATGTCCAGTCCCACAGGCAACTATCTTGGGTGTCAACTCTCTGGACAGCTTTCAAAGAGAATCCATTTCCTACAAACATCTCCTTGCACCTTCCTTGCCCTCTGCAGTAGCAACACTCCTTGCAGAGAGGGATTTGTCAGGCTCCATGCCTTCCATCCAGGAGCAGATCACTGGGATGGCAGGTGTGGTAGGTCTGCCAGCCATGGAGGGTAGCACAAATGCTGTGAGGACTCCTGCAGATATGGGGAGCTGGACCAGATTCTCTCCAGAGAGTTTTCTAACTCTAGTCTATGGGTCTGCATTTAATTCCTGATCTATTGGTCACTCAAGCCCTGTGTTTACACAGCTAAATGCCTCCCTTCCTATTGACACAATGCCAATAAGGAGGGATGCATTGGGCTTCTCCACCTTGAAGCACCTCACGTATCCCAGACTGATTAAGCTTCCTGACCGTCTTTAGCCCCTGGCAGCTGCATTGCTCCAGCCATTCTGCCCAGTGTGCCTCACCTCTGTTAATTAAGGACTGCCATAGTGGGCAGATTACATAGCAAATCCTAAATATTTGCCCCAAATCTCAGCTCCCAAATTCCCAAGAGTCTTCTTCTGAAAATTGAAAGATAATTGTTTATCAATGGGGTTTCTATCTTTCTGCTTACAAAATTAGTACCTGTTCATTATAGAAAATGTTGAAACACACACACAAGAAAATAAAAATCACCCATGACCCCTCCATTCAGACATAAACACTGATAACTTCTAAATGCATATTCAGGTTTCTTCTGAGTATGTATGTATATGCTTCAGCTGTAATATCCATTTCACCTAACATACTGGGACTATGTTCATGCTAGTAAATTATTTTCTACGATGTGACTGTTAACCACCACATAATTTTCTACTGTGTAGATGTCCAGTACTTTAACCAATCATCTACTGTATGCAATTTTATGATAACTGTTATAATCAATACTGTAATGGACATCCTGGAAATAAGTCCTTGAAATGGGTTTCATTAGATTTCATTAGAATAAACATATGGATGAGCATAACTTGTCAAAAGAAATTTTCTTTTCAACACTTTGGTTATATATTGTGAAATCACACTTTAGAAATGCATTATTTTATTATTTCACCAACAGAATAATCCCTATACTACTATTTGATATGCCAATTGTCAGTACTATCATTTGAAAGAAACATCATCTACAAATAGATGGAGAGATATACCATGTCCTTGGATTGGAAGAATCAACATTGTGAAAATGACTATACTACTCACAGCAATCTACAGATTCAATGAAATCCCTATCAAACTACCACTGTCATTTCACAGAACTAGAACTAAAAATTTCACAATTTATATGGAAACACAAAAGACCCCGAATAGCCAAAGCAAGCTTGAGAAAAAAAAATGGAGTGGGAGGAATCAGGCTCCCTGACTTCAGACTATACTACAAAGTGACAGTAATCAAGACAGTATGGTACTGGCACAAAAACAGAAATATAGATCAAGGGAACAGGATAGAAAGCCCAGAGATAAACCCACGCACACATGGTCACCTTACCTTTGATAAAGGAGGCAAGAATATACAGTGGAGAAAAGACAGCCTCTTTGATAAGTGGTGCTGGGAAAACTGGACAGCTACATGTAAAAGAATGAAATTAGAACACTCCCTAACACCATACACAAGAATAAACTCAAAATGGATTAAAGACCTAAATGTAAGGCCAGACACTATCAAACTCTTAGAGGAAAACATAGGCAGAACACTCTATGACATAAATCACAGCAAGATCCTTTTGGACCCACCTCCTAGAGAAGTGGAAATAAAAACAAAAATTAAAAAATGGGACCTAATGAAACTTCAAAGCTTTTGCACAGCAAAGGAAACCATAAACAAGACAAAAAGAGAACCCTCAGAATGGGAGAAAATATTTCCAAATGAAGCAACTGACAAAGGATTAATCTCCAAAATTTATAAGCAGCTCAATCAGCTCAATATCAAAAAAACAAACAACCCAATCCAGAAATGGGCAGAAGACCTAAATAGACATTTCTCCGAAGAAGATATACAGATTGCCAACAAACACATGAAAGAATGCTCAACATCATTAATCATTAGAGAAATGCAAATCAAAACTACAATGAGATATCATCTCACACCCACCAGAATGGCCATCATCAAAAAATCCACAAACAATAAATGCTGGAGAGGGTGTGGAGAAAAGGGAAGCCTCTTGCACTGTTGGTGGGAATGTAAATTGATACAGCCACTATGGAGAATAGTATGGAAGTTCCTTAAAAAACTAAAAATAGAACTATCCTATGACCCAGCAATCCCACTACTGGGCATATACCCGGAGAAAACCATAATTCAAAAAGAATCATGTACCAAAATGTTCATTGCAGCTCTATTTTTAATAGCCAGGACATGGAAGCAACATAAGTGTCCATCAACAGATAAATGGGTAAAGAAGATGTGGCACATATACACAACGGAATATTACTCAGCCATAAAAAAAACAAAATTGAGTTATTTGTAGCGAAGTGGATGGACCTAGAGACTGTCATACAGAGTGAAGTAAATCAGAAAGAGAAAAATAAATACTGTATGCTAATACATACATATGGAATCTAAAAAAAGTGGTCATGAAGAACGTAGGGGCAAGACGGGAATAAAGACACAGACCTACTAAAGAATGGACTTGAGCATACAGGGAGGAGGAAGGGTAAGCTGGTACAAAGTGAGAGAGTGGCGTAGACATATATACACTACCAGGCATAAAATAGACAGCTAGTGGGAAGCAGCCTCATAGTACAGGGCGATCAGCTCGGTGCTTTGTGACCACCTCGAGGGGTGAGATAAGGAGGGTGGGAGGGAGGGAGACGCAAGAGGGAAGAGATATGGGGACATATGTATATGTATAACTGATTCACTTTGTTATAAAGCAGAAAAGAACTCACAATTGTAAAGCAATTATACTCCAATAAAGATGTTAAAAAAGCAAAAAAAAAGAAACATCATCATCTCCATCATAATCATCTCCACTACCATCATCATTAATATCATCATCATCATCATGTTGCAACGAATTAATACTTATCTAGAACTTTCAATGTTCCTGGCACTGAGCTAAATGCACTGCATATATCATTTCTTTTAATGGTAACTCCTTAATCTAGTGAGGTTGAACTTACATTCATTGGCCACTGTGATCCTTCATTTTAAAATTTCCTGCTAATTTTCTTTGTACATTTTCTCTTATATATTTGTCATTTAATTATTGATTTGTAAGTACTCATATAATAATGATACTAAATGCTTTTGTTGCAAAAAATTTTCCTCCAGATTGTGGTCTAATATTTAGTTTTGTTTATGATCATTTAGATATAAAGAATTTTGTCACTTTGTAGTAGTCAAATCCATCAGTCTTTTATTTTATGGACTATGCCTTTATATATACTCTTAGAAAGTACTTGCACACCATTGACATCAAATAAATATTCATGTATTTTCTTAAAATTTTTCTATGGTTTCAGATTTCATATTTAAATATTTGCTCAATCTGAAATTTTTTTAGTTCCTGTTGTGCTGCAAAGATCTTTTATTTTTTCACGTGGTAAGCAAATTGACCCAATTTGACTTACTGAATTCTTCACCTTTTCCCCAGTGATTTGAAATGTCATGTTTATCTTATATGAAATTCATATTTATATGGGCCTGCTTCTGTTTTTTGTACTGTTTCATTGATTTATCTGTCTATCCCTACAATTAAACCAGACTTTTGAATATACAGGAGCACCCCCTTATCCACAGTTTTGCTTTCCGCAGTTTCAGTTACCTGCGGTCAACTGTGGTCTGAAAATATTAAAGAAAAAAAAATCCAAAAATGAATAATTCATTAAGTTTTCAATTGCATGTTGTTCCGAGTAGCGTGATGAAATCTGTCTTTCTCCATCCTGCCCAGGATGTGAATCATCCCTTTGTCCGGCATATCCCTCCCACCCAACTGTCACTTAGTAGCCAGCTCCATTATCAGATCAACCATGTTGGTATCCCGGTGTTTGTGTTCAAGTAACCCTTATTTGACTTAATAATGGCGCAAGAGTGGTGGTGTTGGTAATTCAGATGCTCCAGAGAGAAGCCATAAAGTGCTTCCCTTAAGTGAAAAGGTGGACGTTCTCAACTTAATAAGGAAAGAAAAAAAAGTTTGCTGAAAAAAGATTTTTTTTTCTTTCTTTTTTTTTCTTTCTTATGAAAAAAAAAAGATTCATAAGATCTACAGTGAGTACAAATCTATCATGAAATTGTGAAGGAGGAAAAAGGAATCCATGCTAGTTTTTCTGTCACATCTCAAACCTCAAAAGTTATGGCCACAGTGCATGATACGTGCTTAGTTAAGATGGAAAAGGCATTTAATTTTTTTTAATAAATTTACTTATTTTTTATCTATTTATTTATTTTTGGTTGCGTTGGGTCTTTGTTGCTGTGTGTGGGCTCTCTCTAGTCGCAGCAAGCGGGGGCTACTCTTCGTTGCCGTGTGCGGGCTTCTCATTGTCGTGGCTTCTCTTGTTGTAGAGCACAGGCTCTAGGCACACGGGCTTCAGTAGTTGTGGCACACAGGCTCAGTAGTTGGGCTCACGGGCTCTAGAGTGCAGGCTCAGTAGTTGTGGCTCATGGGCTTAGTTGCTCTGCAGCATGTGGGATCTTCCCTGACCAGGGATCAAAACCATGTCCCCTGCATTGGCAGGTGGATTCTTAACCACTGTACCACCAGGGACACCCAAGGCATTTAAATTTGTACAAGATACTTTGAGAGAGAAAGAGACCACATTCACATAACTCATTTACAGTATATTATTATAACTGTTCTATTCTATTGGTTATTGTTAAGAACCTCTTACTGTGCCTAATCTATAACTTAAACTTTATCATAGGTATGTAGGTATAGGAAAAAACATAGTATATTTACAGTTTGGTACTATCAGTGATTTTCAGGCATGGGCTGGGAGTCTTGGGACATATTCTCACGGGTAAGTGGGGGCCACTGTATACAAAGTTACAAGTACATCATTGCATGTTGCTTACTCAAGTCTTTCAAGTCCCTCCTCATCCTTCTATATTTTTCAAAATGTTCTTGGCTTTCTGCAGTTCCAGATGAATTTCATAATAATTTTATAAAGCACTACCCACTCCAAAGTTCCACAGGTATTTTGATTTGGATTCCATTAAACTTCTAGGTACTATAGAGATAATTGATAACGTTATATTTCTTTTTAATTTTAATTCAATAGCATGACACAATTTTCCATTTTCAGTCCTTATTCTTTTTTCATCACATTTCTACACATTTCTTGTGAACTTTTTCTTAGACATTTATGTTTGGGTTGCTATTGTGAATGGTATTTTTTACTATCATTATATCACTGGTATGTAGAAAAACTATAACTTTTATTTATGTGTTTACTTTGACCAAACTTTGTTCTGAATTCACTAAACAGTGTAGTAATTTTTCAGTGTATTCCCTTGGCTCCTCCAGCTACATAATTCTATCACCCATAAATGACAATAACTGTGTCATCTATTTTCAAACAGTCATCCCTCTTATTTTTTATTCTTGTTTTATTCAATTGGCCATAATTTAAAGAATTGTGTTAAATATGGCAGGGATTGTGAGACTTCTTATTTAAATAGAAATTCCTCTAGTTTTTCAATCTAAAATGTGATTCAGCTGTTGTTTTGGAAGTGAAAGCATCTTTCTTGATAAAGAAGGTTTAATTTCTATTATACTGATAGATATTAGTTTTGGATTTTGTTTCTTGGGAATGGGTGTCAAATTTTATTATAAATTATTTCAATAGGAAGTGTATGTAAATTTTCTCTTTTGCTATATTAAAATACTTAATTATCCTTGAATCTCTTAATGGGAAAAAAACTTATTTAATCAGACAATACTATTAATTTACTCTGCTGACAAATTTTTTCATCATATTTTATTTAATATTTTCATATTATACTCAAAAGTGAGTTACCCTTTTCTGAAGTGTCTTTGCCCAGCTGTGGTATTAGAGTTACCATAGCTTCTTAAAATAAACTGTGTAGTATTTTTAGGGGTTACTATGCTCTAAAACTGTTTATGTAAAAAATAAACTTCTGATAAAAGCTTCTTGTGTTTGCTGTTTGTTGGAAGTAAAGTTTTGATAATTTTTAAACATTTCTATTTTATTCATTTGTGCAAGAGTCCTATAGTCTTGGATTTTTTTGTAATGAAGAATTGATTACTCTCATCTTATATTCTCCATATTCTCTGTGCTGTACAACATACCCTTATAGCTTATTTTATACATAATAGTACCTCTTAATCCCCTACCTCTATATTGCCCCTCCTCCCTTTCCCTCTCCCCACTGGTAACCACTAACTTGTTCTCTATATCTGTGAGTCTATTTCTTTTTTGTTATATTCAGTAGTTTGTTGTATTTTTTAGATTTCACATGTAAACGATATCATTGCAGTATTTGTCTTTCTCTGTCTGACTTATTTCACTTAGTATAATGCCCTCCAAGTCCATCCATGTTGTTGCAAATGGTAAATTTGCATTCTTTTTTATGGCTGAGTAGTATGCCATATATTCCATGTATATATGTGTGTGTATATATGTGTGTGTGTGTATATGTGTGTGTGTGTGTGTGTGTGTGTGTAGATAGATAGATAGATAGATAGATAGATAGATATACAGTTGGCCAAAAAGTTCATTTGGGTCTTTCCATAAGATGTTATGGTATATATATATATATAACCGTATGTTTTGATATATATATCACATCTTCTTTATGCATTCATCTCTTGATGGACACTTAGTTTGCTTCCATATCTTGGCAATTGTAAATAATGCTTCTATGAACATTGGGATGATTGTATCTTTTCAAATAAAATGAACATACTACCGAAGGCAAACTACAGATTCAATGCAATCCCTATCAAAATACCAATGGCATTTTTCACAGAACTAGAACAAATAATTTAAAAATTTGTATGGAAATACAAAAGACCCCAAACAGCTAAAATAATCTGGAGAAAGAACAGAGCTGGAAGAATCACACCCCTGACTTCAGACTATACTGCAAAGCTACAGTAATCAAAACAGTATAATACATGTACAAAAACAGACATATAGATCAATGGAACAGAATAGAGAACCCAGAAATTAACCCACATACTTATGGTCAATTAACCTATGACAAAGGAGGCAAGAATATACAATGGAGAAAAGACAGTCTCTTCAATAAGTGGTGCTGGGAAAACTGGACGGCTACATGTAAAAAAATGAAACTGGAACATTCTCTAACACCATACACAAAAATAAACTCAAAATGGATTAAAGACCTAAATGTAGTACTGAAAACCATAGAAATTCTAGAGGAAAACACAGGCAGAACACTCTTTAACATAAATCATAGCAATATTTTTTTGAATCTGGAAATAAAAGCAAAAATAAAAGCATCTATTAGTAATTAAGTGCAGTACCTGAGAAATATGAAACTGCCAATTGTACTTAAAATGAAATATGTGGATAAATAAAATGTGTTAATATATGTTAACATTTTTAGGTCTGCTGAGTGACACAGAATGTTACATGAGCTACAGCTAATGCACAAGGATTTTTATATACTCAGCTCATTTATAAACTTGGACCTCATATTCAATTTCATTGGTCTCATTTTGTATTTATGGAAATAGTCCCACACCATTTTGATAGTTGTTGCTTAATAATATAAAAGATATGTCAATATAATACATTTACTTTCCTCCCCACTGACCCCCATTTGTCTTTATTCAAAGTTTTGGTTTTATCCTTCCACTTTTATTTTTCCAACTAAACTTTAAATTAATTTGCCAATTTCAAAAAGGAAGTAAGGAGGGGAGAGATGGAGAAGGAAGGAATTATATCAGAGTCTTAACTGGCATTGTTTTAATGGTAAAAGTAATTTAGCAGAACAGCCTTCCCTGCCCTCCTTAACTAATGTCGGCATCTCCATCTTTCACGTTCTTCCCCTGGTTTTCTTTGTGGTCTCTATCAATACCTGACATTCCATTATGCACTGGTTGGGTTTTATATGCTATTGTCCATCTCCCCAGCTGAAATATATGCTCCATGAAGGCAGGGACTCTCTCCTGAGCATCACTGTAATTTTAGTGCCAGCCATGAGGTGTGTACTCAACAAATATTTCTTAATCAGGTGCTTGATGCTCATAGTTTTGAGTTGATTCTCTTCGGTTTTTCAAGAATATAAACATATCATCTGCAAATAGTGATGTATACACCTTTTCTTTTTTGACTTTTATCTCATGTCATTTTCCTATCTAATTATACTGCTTAACAATTGCATAATCATACTAAATAACAGCAACAATTGAGCACATACTTGTCACGTTACTGATTTTAAAGAGCTTTTTTAGTATCTCACCTGGTGCTAGCTGTCACTTGAGATAGACATTTGTTAATCGTATTAAGGAAGAATACTTCTTTACCTATTTTACTGAGAAAATGCAGTAGAAGCATTTAAATTTTTTTAATGTTAAGTAATAGTAATGATAGAATACACCCTTGCCTTGTTACTCATTTTGTTGTAAATGTTTTGATTGTTTTGCCATTAAGCGCAATGTCAGTTATTGTTTTTAACGCGTGTATTTATTTTGCCTGTGTTAACAAGAATACTCTTTATTTCATAGATGTTCCTTGAAGGTTGAAAAGAAAGGGGAGTGCCTGGGCTTACAACTGTTTGAGGTTTTTGTTTACCAAGGTTTTAAATTTATACCACAATTACTTGCCTATTTAGCTTTAGTTTTTCATCAAGGTCAATCTTCATGTTGGGTTGGCCAAAAAGTTCGTTTGGGGTTTTCTTTCATCAGTAAGATGTTACAAAAAACCCTGAATGAACTTTTTGGTCAATCCAATATTTCCCTGTAAAATTATCAATTTCATCCATGTTGTCATCTAGTTTTTAATATCAGAATTTTACACAGTAGTCTCTTCTAAGTCTTTCAAGTCTCTGTGTTTGAGATTCTTTTCCTTTCTCCTTGTTAATATTGTGCTTTAATTTTTTTTCTTATTTAGCCTTGCTAGAATTTTAGCTATTTTACTATATTTTAATCTAGCTCTTAGTCAATTATTTTTCTGGTTCCTAATTCATCAAATTTCAGCTTTTATTATTGTTAATGTTGTTTTCTATTTTGCTTGGCTTTAATTTGTTGCTTTTTAATCAACTTTTTGAGTTGAATCCTTAATTAGCTTATTTTCCTTTTTGTTTTCCTGATTCTTAAAAGGTAAACAATATGAATTTTTTTCTCAGTGCAGGACTAAAAGGAAGATATTCTGTAATTGCAGTTTTGATTTTATCTTCAGCCCAAGGGTTTTGTTTTGCTTTGTTTCTGAAGACAAGTATCATTGTTTTAAATTCTAAATGGTTAGGTACAGAGGGCATTTTTCTATTGCTATCTGATACTAATTTTTTTATTTTTATTTTTATTTTTTTTTGCTGTGGGCCATTTTTTAGTCTTTATTTAATTTGTTACAATATTGCTTCTGTTTTTTATGTTTCGGTTTTTTGGCCCTGAGGCATGTGGGATCTTAGGTCCCTGACCAGGGATTGAACCCGCACCCCCTGCATTGGAAGGCGAAGTTTTAACCACTGGACTGCCAGGGAAGTCCCTGATACTATTTTTTAAATGGTCAAAGAATGTAACTTGTAGTATATCTACTTTTTAAAATCTACTGACATTTTGATGGCCAAGTTTGTGTTCAATGATAAGAGAATACATTCCCCTGCAGAGGTCAAGGCTTTTGGTGTGGATTTCAAAGTTCAGACCGAACACCTCTTTGGTTTGCTTGGTGGCTCAAGGACTAAGAAATGTGCATTCATTAGGCTCCATCATCACAGTTGTGCTTTTGTTCATTTCCCCCTATTCCTTTGTATAATTTAGTACTTTTTAATTTTGTGCATAACCATCCATGACAGTTACTCATTGTTTTGAATTGTGACTTACATCACTCTGGGACTCTTTACACCCATTTTCTAAACCTTTTATTTATTATGAATTTATTGTTTAGAGGAATTTTAGGTTTACATCAAAATTGAGGGGAATATACAGAGATTTCCCATATGCCCCCTGCCTCCACACATGCATTATCAACATCCCCCACCAAAGTTGTACATTTGTTACAATTGAAAACCCTACACTGACACATAATAATCACCCAAACCCCATAGCTTACATTATGGTTTACTCTTTATGTTGTACATTCAATGGGTTTGGACAAATGTATAACAACATGTATCCATTATTATGGTATCACATAGAATATTTTCGCTGCCCTAAAAATCATCTGTGCTCCTCCTATTCATCCCTCTCCTCCCCAACCCCTTCCAGTCACTGATCTTCTTAATCTCTCCATAGTTTTCCTTTTCCAGAATGTCACATAGTTGGAATAGTGCAGTATATAGCCTTTTCAGATTGGCTTCTTTCACTTAGTAATATGCATTTAAGTTTCATCTATATCTTTTCATGGCTTGATAGCTTGTTTCTTTTTAGCAGTTTCTTAATATTCCATTGTCTGCATGTACAACAGTTTATCCATTCACCTACTGAAGGTCATGTTGGTTGTTTCCAATGTTTAGCAATTGTAAATAAAGCTGCTATAAACATCTATGTTCAGCTTTTTGTGTAGACATAAGTCTTTAACTCCCTTGGGTAAATTCCAAGGAGTGCAATTGCTGGATTATATGGTAGTATAATAATATGTTTAGTTTTGTAAGAAACCATGAGTTGTCTTCCAAAGTGGCTGTACTTTGCATTCCCAACAGCAATAAATGAGGGTTCCTGTTGCTCCATATTCTCGTTAGCATTTGGTGTGGTCTGAGTTCCAAGGAGTGCAATTCCAAGTAGTAAATTCCAAGGTAAATTCCAAGGAGTAATTCCAAGGAGGGCAATTGCTGGATTTTATGGTAGTATACTAATATGTTTAGTTTTGTAAGAAGCCACAAATTGTCTTCCAAAGTGGCTGTACTTTGCATTCCCAACAGCAGTAAATGAGGATTCCTGTTGCTCCATAGTCTCCTTAGCATTTGGTGTGGTCGGAGTTCCATTTTGGCTCTTCTAATAGATGTGTCCCACTTATTTTTAAAATCTTTATGTAACAGTCTTTTGTATAGTGCTGTCTGTGACTGGCATCTTACACATATTAAGCCATTTAATCCCCTCAACTATCTATGAGGTAGATATTATCCCCATTATACAAATAAGGGACTAAGGCACAGAGATTGAATAGCATGTCCTAAGCCACACAGAGAGTAAATCCAGAAGTGCTCTTCAACCTAGATTCCAGAGTCTCTTTTGTTAAATTATTTTTCATTGAGATATAATTCACCCAACATAAAATTTGCCACTTCAAAGTATACAATTCAGTGAGTTTTAATATATTCACAGCATTGTACAACCATCACCACTATCTAATTCCAGAACATTTCCATTGCTTAAAAAAAAAAACCTTTACCCACCAGCAGTAAGTCCTAACCCCCACTCCCAACGTTCCCCTTATCTGTCCCTATGTATTTGCCTGTCCTGGACATTTCATATAAATAGAATCATACAATATGTATCCAGCTTCTTTCACTTAGCATGCTTTATGGTTCATCCATGCTATAGCATGTATCAGTATTTCATTCATTTTTATGGCTGAATAATATTTCATTGTATGGATATACCATATTTTATTTTTCCATTATCAGTTAATGGGCATTTGGGTTGTTTCTATTGTAGGGCTATTATGAACAATACTTCTATGAACTTTTGTTTTTATGCAAACATATGTTTTCAAATTTCTTGAGTATATACTTTGGAGTAAAATTGCTGGGTCATATGGTAAGTCTATGTTTAACCTTTTGAGGAACTGACAAACTGTTTTCCACAGCAGCTGCAATATTTTATATTCCCACTAGCAATATATGAGACAGAATATGTGTTCTTAAGGGCTGTGCTTTATTACCAATCATCATTAAACATTAATTTAACACATTCAGATATCATCCTTATTCTCTTCCCCATATTTTTTCATTTCATTACTGTTGGTTTTTTGATTGGTTACCTTTAGAAATTTAAATAATATACTAAAAGTTCTACTTCTGTTTTATCAATGTTTGATGTTGTGTCTTGAGTCCCCACTTTGAAAAGTCAAGACATCATGGTGTAACTCTTCTTTCTACATCTTCTTCCCCCCCTCCACCCACACACATACCTCCACAACCTGCCTTCAGTTAGCTACTTTGTAACTTTACATTGTCAAGGAAGGTGATGTTTCGACTTTCATCCTGCAGTCTGTCAAGCCTTCCATACTTTGCCCTTAGGCTGACCCTAAAACCTGAAAAATACTGATCAGTATTACTGTTATATAACTATTCTGTGCTGGTCATGGAATATGCTAAAATTCCATTTCCTTCTCGGAACATCAATATCATGACTCCTGGGCCATTCAGAGAAGAATATGCCTAGCATTAAAGTCAAATGGAGTCTCATTAATTTGCATCAATTGTTTAAATAATAGAGCAATATAGTTCACATCATATACAAGACATTCTTACAAAGTTTCATTGACCTGTATGTCTGTTTTGGTGCCAATACCAAACTGTTTTGATTACTGTAGCTTTGTAGTATTGTCTGAAGTCTGGAAGGGTTATGCCTCTGACATCACTTATACGTGGAATCTAAAAAAATAATACAAATGAATCTATACACAAAACAGAAACAGATCCACAGACAGAAAACAAACTTATGGCTACCAAAGGGGGAAAATGGGGAGGGGAGGGAAATTAGGAGTATGGGATTAACAGATACAAACTATTATACATAAAATAGAAAAGCAACAAGGATTTAGCATATAACATAGGGAAGTATATTCAATAACTTGTAATAACCTATGTTGGAAAATAATCTGAAATAATCCAAAAATATATATATTTTTTGAATCACTTTGTTGCATACCTGAAACTAACACAATACTGTAAATCAACTGTACTTCAATATTTTTTTAAAAAATCCAAAAACAAAAATAACTTTTGTGCTTCAAAGGGCACAATTATGAAAATGCAAAAGCAAGGCACAGATGGGAGAAACATTTGCAAAACAGTATCTGAGAAAGGACTTGTATCCAAAATATATAAAGAAACTATACAATGTGACTAAAAAAATAAAAATGAGCAAAAGACTTGATAGCTATTTCACAAAAGAAGATGTACAGGTGGCAAATAAGCATGTGAAAAGATGCTCAGTATTATTCGCCTTTAGGGAAATGTTAACTGAAACTACAGTGAGACACAATTATACACCTATTAGAATGACTTTAAAAAGTACCAAGTGCTGCCAAGAATGTAAAGCAACTGGAATTCTTGTGCATTGCTGGTGGAGGTACAAAATGGTACAGCCACTTTGGAAAATAGGCTGGCAGTTTCTCTGAAAGTTAAACATACTCTCACTGTATGATGCAGCTATTCTGCTCCTAGGTATTTACTCAAGAGAAATAAAACCATTAATTCACACAAAACCTAATACACAAATGTTCAGAGAAGCTCTATTCTTAAAATTCAAAAGCAGGAAACAACCTGAATGGCCCCATCTGGTGAGCAGATAAGCACAGGATGCTACATACAATGGAATACTATACAGCAATAAAAAGGAAGGCACTGCTCACAATATTAGATAAACAATATCGATGAGTCTCAAAAACTTTATGCCAAAGGAAAGAAGCCAAAAAAGACTATATATTGCATGATTCTCTATCCATGAAATTCTAGCAAAGGAAAAGGAGAGGAGGAAAGGGGAGTGGCTGCAAAGGGACAGGAGAGAGTTTTTTGGAGTGATGGAAAAGTTCTAAATCATGATCGTGCATATATCAAATTTATCAATTACAAGATAAAATATGGAAACTTGGATTATATGTACATTTATTTCAGTAAAGCTAATTTTCTAAAAGGGTGCTTAGCCGATAAACTTTCTTAAGCCCTTCAACCAATCTCCACTTTCAAGTGATGGTTCAACTGAGTATGGAATTTCAGGTCAAATTGTTTTTTCTCCTGCAAACATTGAAGGCATTATCTTCTATAATCCAGTGTTGCTTATCCTATGAGGTGACGTTTTCTTCTTTCTTTAAAATTTTATGATAATGATATTAACAAACCCTTACTGAGAGTTTACAGTGTTCCAAGTCCTGTTCTATGTACAATATTCCCCATGTCTTGAAATTTCTCAGTGATAAATCTAGTTACAATGTCTTTTTCATTACTGTTTTGAGTACTCAGAGAAGTTTTTCAATATAAAGACCACTATCCTTTAGGGGGAAGTTTCTTCTCTTGTTTCCTGTCCTATTTTTTTTGTGTGTGTGTGTGTCTCAGCATCTTCTATTCTTTGCTATTAGTACTTCCAATAATAAGGATTAGACCTCTTGAGGATTGATCCTTTATTTCTTCTATCTCTTATTTTATACTTTCTTCTCTTTCCAGAATTTTTATTGCTTCTTTTATTTTACAATCATGTTTTTAATCTCTAAGATATTTCTTGTTTTCTGAGTGATCCTTTTCCCTAAGCTACTGTTCTTGTTCTTTGAATGTAACATCTTGAATGTTGCTGAATGTGTTTTTAGAGTATTATTTTTTGTCCTGCTTTTTATTTTGGTCTTCCTCTTTTATCAGCTACACACACACACACACACACACACATACACACACACACAGGGATCCTTGGTTATCTATTCATATATAAGGATAGGATAGTTGGGTAAGTTTCCTCTGGCGTTGAATTAGCAAGACAAGTTCCTCCTTGCCTCACTGCGGAGTGATTTCTGACTGGGAGTTGAGAAGCAGGAAATGGCAGGGCAATTTGTGTGTCTGGCATTGGATTAGGTGAGGAGGGTGTTAGAGAGAAGACCATAATGCTTACCAAAATGAGAAGAGTTTAGTTAGTCCCAGACATTATTATTCAAAGAAGACTTAGCATTTCCCAGATCATACATTCCTTTTATTTGTTTGTTGTTGATTGGTATAAAGCCATCCTTCAACCCTCCCCTAGAAATAAATTCCAGCAACCTGAACTCAGCTCAGCATGTAGAAGTGGGGGAGGACTCATGTTATGAACCAGTTCCCTATGCTGTGCACTGACTTCCAATTACACCCCTGTTTCTAGACCAACTTCCATCTGCTGTCCTCTGACTGATGGTCTATACTGAACCAGGGATCCCTAAGGCCACCTAGCCCCCACATCCTCCACAACCCTCTTGTTTCATCTTCTGGTCTTCGCTGTTCTCCAATTATGTCATCCACAAGCCTACTCCTATCCACTCATGATCATTCAGAATGTGTTTTCCTCCTGGTTGAAGACCTGCTCCCTACTGCCTGCTCCCTTTTATTCTTTCTATAGGAGTTTTTTGTTTGTTTGTTTGTCATTTGTTCATCACCACAGGATCTTAGAAAGCATGTAGTGTAACCAGCTATGTACCTCCTCTTCACCCTTCATCTTTTGCTCATCGCAACCACTCCTGCTAATGGAATCCACTGCCATAGCCCTGTATTAGGTCGCTAGGATGAAACTTTTTTTTTTTGACCATGCCACGTGGCATGCAGGATCTTAGTTCCTGACCAGGGATCGAACCCATGCCCCCTGCAGTGGAAACATGGAGCCCTAACCACTGGATACCAGGGAATTCCCTGGGATGAAACATTCTTAAATGTTCTATGATCATTTTAAAGACACTAAATCCATTTGTGTATTTTTCACAAGCTCTACACATTTATCAAGTAAATCAAGTTTAATTGTATAATAGCAAAGATGAATTATATAATAATATTTTTCTATATCCTTATTTAATACGCTTCTTGACTTGTCAAAGACTGGATGTTTTGTGTAAATCTTTCACTATAATTTTGGTTTTATTGACTATAATAACAACTTTAAAATTGCTTTATATATTTAGATGTTGTTATTCGGGGCACCAAAGTTCATGACTACTGTAGCTTCACAATAAAGTGAAACTTTTATCAAGGTAAGATAACTATATTCTATTCAATTATTTTATCTTACATTTTACTTTTTCTGGTTCTAATACTGTCAATGCAGCTCTCTTTTGGTTTATATATTATTAACATATCCCTGCTAATACCTTTATTCTTATATGTTCTCTAAAAATTTACCTTTGTTTCTCCTAAGTGGAAAAAACTTTAATTTCAATTTATTTTTTGATCCATGAAGGAGTTCAATCCCATTCATCCGCTCAACAAATATTTATTGAGCAACTACCATGTATTAGATCTAATATTCAGAAGTGAACAGAACAAGCACAATTCAAGCTACTATAAATTTTTTGCATCTTATTTTCTCTAACTATTTAGATATACAAACTGTTTGCTTCTTTGTTTACTCTACAAGTCATTACCTTTGAATTTAAAGAAGGGAAATAAGGAAGATAGAAATGCAGTATTCATTCAATATTTTTAAAAAAATACTCTTAGTAAACTAGGAATAGATGTTTTTTAACCTGATGAAGAATACTGACTGAAAACATGCCTACAAGTGGTGATAGGTTGAAAGCTTCTCCTCTAAGATCAGGAACAAGACAAATGTATTCACTCTCACCACACCCATTCAACATAGTACTAGCCAGAGCAATTAGGTAAGAAAAAAATAAAGACATTCAAATCAGAAAGGAAAAGTAAAATTGTTTCTATTTGCAGATGATATGATCTTTTTTTAAATTTTTATTTATTTTTTATTTGTTTATTTTTGGCTGCATTGGGTCTTTGTTGCTGCATGCGGGCTTCCTCTAGTTGCAGCGAATGGGAGCTACTCTTTGTTGCAGAGCATGGGCTTCTCATTGTGGTGGCTCCTCTTGTTGTGAAGCACAGGCTCCAGGCATGTGGGATTCAGTAGTTGTGGCCTGCAGGCTCTAGAGAGCAGGTTCAGTAGTTGTGGCGCACGGGCTTGGTTGCTCTGCGGCATGTGGGATCTTCCCAGACCAGGGCTCGAACCCATGTCTCCTGCATTGACAGACAGATTCTTAACCACTGCACCACCAGGGAAGCCGGATATGATCTTATATATAGAAAATTCTAGACTCTACCAAAAAAACTGTTAGAACTAATCAACAAATTCAGTACAGTTGTAGGATATAAAATCGGCATAAAAATGAGTTGCATTTCTATACACTATCTGAAAAAGAAATAAAGAAAAATACCATTTATAATAGCATCAAATTTTTTTAATATTTAGGAACATATTTAACCAAGGAGGTGAAAGATCTGTACACCAAAAATAACAAGACATTGATGAAAGGAATGGAAGAAACAAATAAATGGAAAGATACCCTGTGTTCATCAATTGTAAGAGTTAATATTGTTAAAATATCTATACTACCCAAAGCCATCTATAGATTCAATGCAATTCCTATTAAAATTCAAATAGCATTTTTATTAGCTTCTGCTTTATAACAAAGTGAATCAGTTATACATATACATCTGTTCCCATATCTCTTCCCTCTTGCGTCTCCCTCCCTCCCACCCTCCCTATCCCACCCCTCCAGGTGGTCACAAAGCACCGAGCTGATCTCTCTGTGCTAAACGGCTGCTTCCCACTATCTATCTACCTTACGTTTGGTAGTGTATATATGTCCATGCATTTTTTAAATTCTAATATTTATATGGAACCACAGAAGACCCCAAATAGCCAAAGCAATCCTAATAAAGAACAAAGCTAGAGGCATCACAATTCCAACTTTCAAACTTTATAACTTTATTACAGAGTTATAGTAACCAAAACAGTATGGTACTGGCAAAAAAAAAAAAAAAAAAAAAAAGACACATAGGCCAATGCAACAGAATCAAGAGCCCAGAAATAAACTCGTGCTTATACAGTCAACTAATATTTGACAAGGGAGCCAACATGATGTGATAGGGAAAGATAGTCTCTTCAATAAATGGTATTTGGATAACTGCATATGCATGTGCAAAAGAATGAAATTGGACCCCTATGATGCACCACTCACAAAAATTAACTTGAAATGGATTAAAGAGTTAAATATAAGACCTAAAACTGGAAAGCTAATAGAATAAAACATCAGGGAAAATCTCCTTGAAATTGATTTTGGCAACAATTTTCTTTGATATGACACCAAAAGCACAAGCAACAAAAACACAAACAAGTGGGACTACATCAAACTAAAAAGCTTCTTCACCACCACAGAAAACAAAAATCAACAAAAAGAAAAGGCAACATACAGAATGGAAGAAAATATTTTCAAACCACCTATCTGATAAGTGCTTAATATAAAAAATATATAAGGAACTCATACAACTCCATGACAAAAGAATCCCAAACAATGCAATTAAAAAATGGGCAGAGGACTTGAATATACCTTTTACCAAAGAAGACATACAAATGGCCAACAGGTACATGAAAATATGCTCAACATCACTAGTCATGAGGGAAATTTAAATCAAAACCACAAATATATACATACATACATATAAACATGCCTATAGTAAATATATATTTGATGATTAAAACTGAGAATTTTTCTCCTTGAGATCATAAATAAAACAAGGATGTCCAATTTTACCACTTCTACCCAATATTTTACTGTAAGTTCTAGCTAGTGCAACAAAGCAAGAAAAATAAATAGAAGACAGCTAGGTTATAAAGGAAAAAATACCATTATTTTCTGATGACATGATTGTGTAAAAAGAATATCCAAAAGAATCTATAGACAATTAGAATTAATAGAGAACTTAGCAAAGGTGCTGGAGATCAGGAAAAAGAAAAAAAAAACAATTTTATTTCTGTATACCAGCAACAAACAGAGAAAATAAAAATTTAAAAATCATTAACATTGGGCTTCCCTAGTGGTGCAGTGGTTGAGAGTCTGCCTGCCAATGCAGGGGACACAGGTTTGAGCCCTGGTCTGGGAGGATCCCACATGCCGCGGAGCAACTGGCCCCATGAGCCACAATTACTGAGCCTGCGTGTCTGGAGCCTGTGCTCCACAACAACAGAGGCCGCGATAGTGAGAGGCCCGTGCACTGCGATGAGGAGTGGCCCCCACTTGCCGCAACTAGAGAAAGCCCTCGCACAGAAAGGAAGACCCAACACAGCCATAAATAAATAAATAAATAAAAGTTTAAAAAGAATCATTAACATTTACATTAGCATCAAAGGGCAACAAATATCTAGAAATACATCTAACAGAAAATGCACAAGATGTCTCCACTGAAAACTACACAAGTTATTGAGAGAAACTAAAGAAGTTCTAAATAAATGGAAGACTTGATTTGTAAAATCACAAATCTTCCCAAATTGTTCTATAAATTTGCTATAATACCAATCAAAATCCAAGTGTGATTCTGAGTGTGTGTAATTTTATAAGCTGATTCTTAAATTCTTATGAAAAGTCAAATAGCCAAGGCAATTGGAAAGAAAAGTAAAGCCGAAGGACTCACACTACCAGCTATGAAAACTCACTATAAAGCTATAATCAGTAAGACTGTGTGATCTTGATGTAAGGAAAGTCCAAAAAAACCTCAATGGAATAGAATAAAGAGTCTAGAAACCACACAATGTTTAGTCATTTAATTTATGAAAAGTTGACTCTGTAGTGCAGTCTTTTCAATAAATGATGTTAGGTGGATTGAATATCCATGAGAAAAAGTACTTCTTCACTGCTATCTCACACCACACACAAAAATCAATTCCCCGATGCACTGCAGCTCTAAATGTAAAATGTTAAACAATAGAACTTTAAGAGGAAAACATCTTGTAGATGTGTGAAGTGTACAAAGATTCTTAAATAGGACACAAAAAAAGAGAGTAAAAAGGCCAACCACAGCATTGTAGAAGAAAAATACACACACACACAATCTCCAGAAAAAATTCTCTTATCAAAATATGTACATAGAATTCCTACAAATTAATAAGAAAAAGATTTTTTAAATAGAAACATAGGTCAAAGACATGAACAGATACTTCACAAAAGAAAATCTCAAAATGGCCAATAAGCACGTGAAAATGTGTCAAGTTAGTTATCAAGGAAATGTAAACTAAAATTACAGTTCAGTGCACTAACCATTCCAAACGGCTAAAATGAAAAAGATGGAAAATACCAATATATAGATATATAGATATATATAGATATATCTATATATCTATATATCTATATATAGATATATAGATATAGAACAACTGGAACTCTCATGCACTTCTCTTGGTGCTGTACAAACTATTTGGAAAACTGTCAGTATCTACTAAACCTGAACATGTGTGTTTCTTTGACACAGATACCCACTCCTAAGTCCATACTCACCCAAAATGCATACATATTTTTAACAAAAACCATGTGCTATAATATCCATGGTAGTGCCATTCATATTAGTCAAAACCTAGAAACTCCTTAACTGCCATCAGTGGTAAAACTGATAAGTAAATTGTGATGCAGTCACATACTGAAATGCTACATAGTAAAGAAAATGGATGATCTACAACAACTCTTTCTGAATAAATCTCAGAAACATAATTTTAAGATGTAGAAGTCAGAAGAAAGAATGCATACTATATGACTCAATTTATGTAAGTAAAAGCCCAGTGATTACCCTTGGGGGTGTGACAGTAACTGGAAGGGAGCAAGAGTTATCCTCTGGGGTCTAGCCATGGTCTTCATATTGATGTTGGTGGTTGTTACACCAAATTTTCAGTTTGTAAAAATTCACTAAGCTGAACGTAAAATGACTTTCTGTGTGTATGTTATACTTCAATGAAGTTAAACATAAAACAACAACAAAGGCAACTTAACCACTTTTATTTTTATAATTGTTGGTACCTTTTTGTTAAATGAGGATATTAATATTGTTTCCCTACACTCTTTCTAGTTTTATTAATACAATTAGAAATATTTAGGCCCAAACTATTGTTGTAGTTTTTAGCAATTGTTAAACTTTATGTTTTGAGCATTAATTGCATTTTGCTTTATAGTTTCCATTATAATTTACCACAACTGTATAGACTTAATTAGAAATAAATGAAATAGAGACTAAAAAGACAATAGAAAAGATCATTGAAACTACATGCTTGTTCTTCGAAAAGATAAACAAAAGTGACAAGGCTTTAGTTAGACTCACCAAGAAGAAAAAGAGAGGACTCAAATAAGTAAAGCCAGAAATGAAAGAGGAGATGTTACACCTGATACCACAGAAATACAAAGGATCATAAGAGACTGCTATGAACAGTTGTACACTAACAAATTGGACAACCCAGAAGAAATGGACAAATTCCTAGAAACATACACTGAACCAAGACTTAATCATAATGAAATAGAAAATTGGACCAGATTGATTACTAGACAGGAGATTGAATTAGTAATCAAAAACCTCCCAACAAACAAAAGTCTAGGACCAAATGGCTTCACTAGTGAATTCTTCTCAAATTCTTCCAAAAAATATATGAGGGAACTCTTCCAAACTCATTTTATGAGGCTAGCATTACCATGATTAAAAGAAAAAAAAAACAGGCAAGGACCCCACAAAAAAGAAAATTACAGGCCAATATCCCTGACAAACGTAGATGCAAAAAAATCCTCAACAAATTATTGGCAAGCCAAATTCAACAACACATTAAAAGGATCATGCACCACGATCAAGTGGAATTTATTTCCAGGGATGCAAGGATTGTTCAACATCCACAAATCAGTCAGTTTGAGTATTTTTTAAATGAAGGGCACATGTGTGGTATACTTTTTAAGTACTTTTTTCATGTTTCAAAATTGACAAACTTGCCTCAGGAATGAGAGATTGAGAGAATGTAGAATTGCGTTTTCAATTCAAAATACCTTTCATTATTATAAAGGCAGTATACATACAGTGTAGAAAATTAGAAAATATAGATAAGTAAAAGAAAACAAAAATCATCATTTTTTCACTGTTAACAGCTTAGACTATGTCTTCACAGATCTTTTTCTATACACATACATGGATATGTATGTTTATCAAAGTAAAATCATCCTGTGCACATGGTTTTATAACATACTTTTATTCTGTAAATGTGTCCACCTTTTCGTAGCATTAAATTATAATGTCATCTAGTGTCCAGGCTGCACTCAAATTTCCCTGATTGTCCTTTACGGATGGATTGCCTCAACTAAATGCAATCCAGGTGGTTATTCCTTTAAATTACTTCTAATCTAGAAGAAGCCCCTTTTCTGAGGGTGGGTGGTTGAATGGATTGGGACAAATGCCATATCTTCTGGATTTGTCTGCTCACCTTCTTAGGTATCATTATTGAGGCACTGTCTTTCTCCAAATCTCTGTGAGCATATCTGTTGAGCTCCTGTCATTTGATGTTACAAAAGAAAATTCAGATAGCAATTTGATTCCCCACCTGCCTTCCTACTGCTTTCTAACTTATTTTGTCTAACCCTGAAGTTTAAAAAATGTCATGAGGTGCTATCTCCATGGGACTCTATTCAGTTAATTATGACCAGTATTCAGTGAATGCTTTCATCTAAAAGGTAAAGTTTTTGAGCTCAAAGACTTTCTTTCTTTCTTCCTTTCTTCCTTCCTTCCTTCCTTCCTTCCTTCCTTTCTTTCTTTCTTTCTTTCTTCCTTTCTTTCTTTCATCTTTCATCTCTATGCCATTTCCTGCTGGAATTGTTAGCATATGTAATTTGACTCTCCTGGACTTAACCCCTGAATGTGTCTCTTTATTGGTCCTCTCAATCATGTTCAGCTCTTTATTCCTTTCATAGGAAACTGTCTTCTCACTCTTGGATTTGGGAATAAAGATGAGGATGGGATTCTCAGTCTTAGCACACTACCAGAAGCACAGGTATTATCAACCCCATCCAGCATGCACTGATCTATTCCCCTCCGCCAGGTTCTGTTCTACATGCTCTACAAGGATCACCTCAATGGATCTTCACTCAAGCCTATTAGGATGGGATCATGATTAATTCCATTTCACAGATGATGAAACTGAGATACCAAGTAGATTAGCAACTTGCCCAACCACATGGATAATCAGTAGTCAGACTGGAATCTAATTCCAGTCTCCTTCTCCCGGGCTGTCTGTGCTGCTAGGAACCTGGAAGGACACCAGGCTTCTAGCCTCTCAGCCCCATGGCATCCCCTCCCCTAGTGGGACCCTACTAAATCTCCTTCCAGGTAAGTTGCTCATTTGCATGCAGCCATCTGTGGACAGGTCTTCCCTTTGGTCTGGTGCTTTTTGCTCTATATTTCATAGAAATTTTCTCAAAATGTTGTAATATGACTGGCTGCCTTTCCTAGTTTCCAGTATGAACACAGATTTTTTCCTATATTTACATTCCTTTGCCTATTTGAAAGGAAACCTCGTGCTAAATACACACTTGGAGGGTTTTTTGGATTTTATCTTCCCTATCAAAATGTGAGCTCCAATTATTTCATCTCCCTGACCAAAAGCCTTCTGGGACTACCCCACTCATAGTGAACAGCATGAAACCCATTAACTTAGAAACCAGTCCCTCTACAAACAAGCCCAGCCTGACTTTCCAATCACAGTACCTATCACTCTTGACCCTCTTCATTTTTGGAAGAAGTCAACCTATATCTGCACTCTCCCTGCCCTGGCCTCGCACCTTGGCACCATACTGCCTTCTCCATCCTTTCCCTCGTCCCATCCCTGCTCCTTCCTCAGATGCTACACAGGCATTTTGCCTCTTCATCTTCCCCCGTGACCTCCTCTCATTCAGGGTCCCAGCAGCAAGCAGATGGTATGCTCTGTGAGGATTCTCCAGGGAGTGTTTACCTACAAAGGGGCCCATTACAAGGTGAGAAGTGCCTGTAGGAGAACCTCAAGGGATGTTGTAGGAACCAGTGTCTGGACCTAAAGGAAGGAGAGAAGGAGAGGTCCCTGGGGCCTAGAAAGAGAATCCTGCATTGTCTTGAGAAGAGCAGAGACCTACAGGCAACCACAGAGGGAGGAACCCAGCAGATTAAATACTCTGACCTCAGACTCCCCTCCAGTCTCCTGCCAGGGCTCCCCTCTGTCAGAACCCAACCAGAATCCAAATGACTTAGGACCCCTTGATATAATGTATGCATATCTGCCTCCTGGGGCTGAGACCAGAGTAGAGAGGAAGAGGGAATGTGCATGGGCATATGGAGAGTCAGCTGCAGACTCTGTGATTTCCATTACTTAGAGTCTGTCCTTACCTACCAGCTCATGGGGGTGGGCACCTTCACTCGGCATCTCTGTACCCATGTCTAGTGGCAGTTACTGTGCAGCCTGGGCTCAGTGAACTCGTGTGAGTGAGGGAGCAGTAGTGACACAACCCATCCAATGGTTTTGTTATCCTAGAAGTGGGAAAGGTTGGCCTGGGTCATCTTCATTCCCCTCTTAGTCACCAATAACATTGATCAAGGGGTGCCGGTGGGCCACAAACAGATGTTTTTCAACATGTGCTCTAGTGCTGGGGCTGGTGTCATCTGCACTGCATTCTGAGTGGGCTATCCAGCCCAGACTCCAGCATCCTTACCTCGCACCAGCGAACACCAGCAACCAGCAGCTGACTTGCGTTATTCTCTTGTTCATTTGTTGATGCCTGTGTTCATTTATCTGTTAAGCATTCATTAAGCACCTACAGTGTATAGCAAGGGTTTCAAACTTATGTGCCTATAGGGGCCAGGCAGAGAAAGTAAGCAAAAGCAGCAGCCCTGGTTTAACGAAATAGAGAGCAGTGCCCCTTTAAAGAGGGTGGCTCCCCCCTTTCTGCAGAAATGCACACCCCATATTGCTTTATCTTCCTCTCCCTTTCTTTTTATTTTCACAAAGAAGACAGATTTCCAGCTTGATCTGAAGTCTTTTTTTTAATTTATTTTTTATTTTATATTGGGGGTATAGTTGATTTACAATGTTGCATTAGTTTCAGGTGTACAGCAAAGTGATTCAGTTATACATATACATATACCCATTCTTTTAATCTGAAGTCTTTTTAAATGCCATCTATCAGTTTTGTTTGTTTTCTGATCGTTTCCCTGTAGGCACCAGTTTATACCCTCTGATGTTCAGGGAACCAAAGACCAGATACCATGATACATGGAAGGACCCTACTCCCCACAAGTAACTCTAAGACAATGTGGGAAAAAAGTGTCTAAAGAGAGGTAGAGAGAACACATCATGGGAAAAATTCTTCACGCTGCTGGTGACAAATCTCCCCATGACCAACCCACCCATGCAGCCTTGGCTCAATTGTGTCCCAACTTGGAAACCCGACTTTGGAAACACAACATGTGAGGCTTTGTGATTTTGATTAGAATGACATCACTATGGGACAGCCACATTCTTTCCCAAGACCAAAAATTCCCTCTCAACAAAGGGTGAAAGAAAACCATTGTTTACTTATGCTCCATTCTTCTTAATTTCTGATATTCTTTTAGACTACTGCCAAGTCCAAATGAAAAGTTGTTCTGATGTAATAACTATAGACTTTGATCTGAACTCACCAAAGCCATTGTGAAGAATTTCAGAGCAGAACCACTTGAGTAACAAGTCATCAAATGAATGTGAGCCTTGACTTTTTTTTAAACTTTACCAGGAAGTTGGTCTTAAGAGTGAAAATGAGCTTTTCCTGAGAAGTAAACACTTGTCACAAACACTTAAAATGACATTTTCTCTAACTTTTTTTCCTTATAAGGAGCATGGATTTCACACCTGGGAGCGGATGCATTACTGTCTCTGTCCTTTGATCATGGCCTTGGCTTCACACAGATAAACCTGGGACCAACTCCTTGATCTCACTACTCCGGGTCTGTAATTTCGGTAGGTGTTCCACGTTTCCTGGGGCAACACCTAAAATGCCTGCTGCCCTAAACCCCTGACTGGCCTGGGATGGTTGCATAACTTGTCACACCCACTGGATCACTTGTAGATTGAAAGGGCCATCGTTTGACAGGAAAACAAGCATTAGCCTTGACTGTCCTGGGCCAGTTGTGCTATAAGGCCATCCTACCTGAAGAAAAGTGGAAGGCTCAGTATGATGGAGACCTCTCCACACAGGATCAGTATGCAGGAAAAAGGGCAGGAAATGATTAGTCATGGGTGGGCTGGCAGTGGCCTCAGGTACCCCCACTCCAGAGAAAGCAGAATAATTGCAAAGTCATGGAGACTGGGCCTGGGATCCCAATACGTGTGGGAACCCTCTTCAGACTGCTGACATCCTTCTCTCCCTATAGTTTCCCTACGGGTTACCTGAAACCCACTTGTACAGCAATATTTAAGGTCTCTGTCTCTCTGTCTCTCTGTCTCTCTCTCACATGTGCTTTTTTTTTTTTTTTTTTTTTTGCGGTGCGCAGGCCTCTCACTGCTGTGGCCTCTCCCGTTGCGGAGCACAGGCTCCGGACGCGCCGGCTCAGCGGCCATGGCTCACGGGCCTAGCTGCTCCACGGCATGTGGGATCTTCCCGGACCGGGGCACGAATCCATGTCCCCTGCATCGGCAGGCGGACTCTCAACCACTGCACCACCAGGGAAGCCCCTCACATGTGCTTTTTGACACTAACACGATGAATTATATCTAGTATCTAGTATCTAGATCTAGTATCTAGTCTTTCCAGAAGTTTCCATGTCAACTGATGATCTGGGCAAGGAGACGGCTGGGGAATTCTTAACCAGCTAAGAAAATGACAGCTCACCATATGGGCCACGCTCCTGAGGCCCCTGGCTGGGAATGCCTGGCCACATTTGGCATATTTCCTTTTGATTCTCAGTGTCTACAGTGTTCAGATATGGATAAAATAGTAATATTATTATTCACATCATAATAGATGCTAAGAATATTGGCTATCATGCATTAAGCACCGTTCTGGACAAGCATCATACTAGGCATCTATACTTATAATACTGTCCAATCCTTATAATCCTATAAAGAAGACATATTTATCTCTATTCTACAGATGAGGACACTGAGGCTCAGAGAGGTGAACTGTCTTGCACACAGCCGGGCTCAGCGTTGGTGTTGACGTCCCCCAAAATCTGCTGAAAAGTGATACATCCCAAGCCATACCTTTGCCTTAAAAAAATTAAGTTTGTGTCTTAAGCAGTCTTGCAAATCACTATTACTAATTGTCAAAGTTTATGTAGGAGGCTAGTAAATAGGATTATGTCATTCCCTCCCCAAACACTGGGGAGCAAGGTGGCAAAAATGAGTATACCCTAAAGACAATAGCATTTTTACTCTGCCAGCACAGGAGTGGGCTCTTACAAATGTCCCATTTATTCACCAAGACTTTGCTGTCTACTTTATAAGTGTCAAACTAAGAAATACAGCTCAGGAAACAATATCTGGAGCACATTTAATTTGGGATAATAATGAGAATTGTGTCCACTGCATGTTTCAGCATGTTTGCAAGATGCAGGTACCCTGCTCAACCCCTCTGCTGACACTGTGTACCTGAGGGCTAGCCACGTGTTTGGGTCACAACTGCTGAGCCCCCAAAAGGAACGGTTCCCCAGGCACCGGCAGCTGGAAGGAACCAAGTGCCTGTGAGAAGAACCTGGATGAGAATTCTCAGCAAGATGTTCTCTATTTCCTTTCCCTTCCTCTCTCTGAACCAGGGATTCTACGGGGTGAGTGTTCATGGCCGATGCTTTCTACCCAACGTGCGCCCGCAGCTTAGAAATGGACGCAGTGGCTTGCAAGATCAGTGACGACAAACACAGGGCAGAATTGACTGATCCCTGGCGTGAGTCAACGTGGATGTTCCATCCCTCCATTCTGAGCACAAAGGGTGCTTAAAACTTTAATGAATGGAACTCTATGAGTAAGGGATGTTAATCATTTTAATTACCCAGCAGCTTGAAATCAGATATAACAGTCCAATAATGTATCTTTAAACGAATACAACCCTGCCCTATAAAAAATCCCTTCCAAACACATTCTAATAATTTCTATTTATCTTTTCTGACGTTAACTGTTATCCAGCCCAGCCGGCCCAACAGACAGCCTCCCCCCTCACATTTGGTTTAAATGCAATGCCGTCTAGTTTTTCAATATCACTAGCATCCCCCTGGTGGGCAGAGAGCAAGGCGGTGGCACTGGTCACACTTCACTGCTTTATCTCATGTGACAGAGAGGGATGCTGTGCTTCCATCCAGGCCAGCCTGGCAGAGGGGAAGGTGGCCGCAGAGATCTCCCCCTGCAGCCAAGAAACACCAAAGGGCCCCTCCATGTGACTTACTAACAGCATGAAGGGTCAGACAAATAGATTTTCCTCTATATTTATAACCAGCATCATTCTTCCTTCTAAGGCGTTCAGCGCAGGTAGCTGTTTTATATGAAATGAACAATCTTTATAGACGTACCAGAGCCATAACAAGCCTGATTTTCAGTGAAGCTGAGGTATATAACTCTTACCGAATTGTCAGGCTACGTGCTCAACAAATCAAGCCTAACTTATGATGTTTGCAGTGTAATTTTTATTCCTGTTTGACTAGCCAACTACCCGGTGGTAATAGGATGTGAGGAAAGGGCAGGGGCGATGTTTGCGCATGCCGTGATTGATAGGCCAGCTCAGTATTTTTCATTTATATCTCCGGATTCCAAATCAGTTAAGTTTAGGAAAAATGAAACAAAGTGGCAAGAAAAATGTTTGCAGATTGCAGACCGGCGCTCCCGCAGATCTGAGTTCAGCCCACATCTGCCGGGATTGTCTGGAAACATTAAGATATCTAAATGGAAATCAATACTATATGTGCCAGGCATTTACTACCAGGAACAAGCATCAAGAGACTTGAGCTAATCAGACTTCCAGCCTGTGCCTCCACCATAGACTCAACCTCAGGGGTGTCCTAATTGCCCAGGCTAATCATAGAAGAGTTAAATTTATAACCGAGAAAGACATCTTGTTTTTCTTACCAGTCATCATTTAGGAGCGGGAAGGTTCACCTGTGAGGTAGGTGCCAGATGTATGGTGGGAAGCTCCATGCACGGGAGGATGTCTCCTCACCTGTCAGAGGAAAGAGAAGACGGATTTACCATCAGCCGTAAAACCGGTCAGCCTCCGGGTGGGAGAGACGTGCACCAGCTCACACACGAGCTGCAAGTTTTCTCACTTACAGCCTCTCCACTTAACCCCGTGTTCTGGAACATGAAAGGAGAGGGCCGTGCATCCACAAGGCCCCTGCACGCTTTGATCCCCACCCCGGTTTTTTACTCTAAGGAAATAGCGCAGGAAAGCAAGTAGCATTAAGTAATGTTAAAAATATATGCATCTGTTTTTCCCCGAGTTCCACGCTCAGCTTTCATCCCTTGGAATCTCCAGAGGAGCTAATATCACTTGAAGACATGTATCTCCCTAATATACTGTACAAACAAGTCACCAATATTATTCACATTCCAACAAACTATAAAGTCACACAATAGCTATTGGATGAGCCCGCACTATACTGCTGAAAAACCATAATGTATCAGGGGACTGTATTCCTAATATTTGCATTCTAGATGCCAACTGTGAGCATATTTTACACTATTTTCAACAAATTACACCAAAACATGCAAAATGTTTATAAGGCTCCATCTTCTATTTTTGGCTCCGGTATATTTGCAACTTAATAGTCCTTCAGAGATTTGTTTGTCTCCTCGGGAGAAATAGGAAAGTGGAAAATGCAAAGAAAGAGAGCAAGAGAGAGGGAGAAGAAAAAAAAAATGAATGTGCTTTGTTTGTGCAACAAGTCGAGTTCTGCAAGTTTTTCGTAAAAGAGCAGAGTCAGCTGTCCTGCAGGCCCTTCTTCAACGAGAAATTTAATAACATTATTTGGATTCTTTGTGCCCTGGATTTCAGATGTATTTTTAATGCGTGTGTCTTAAAACAAAACAACCGTTGTCAATTGTTGTGCTCTCTTCTCACCCGTTTAAATGGTTTCCGAGACAGCACAATGCTGGGAGCATCATAAGGGTTGTGATCAATGAAAGCTTGTGCCTTGCATCCTGTGGCCTCCCAAGGATGCTGTGCCCTTACCAGGGAAGGTTTGTCAGTGCTCTTCCCGGGCAAGGTGTCTCTGGTCTCCGCAGTGTGAACCCTGAAAGCCTCTTGCCTTCTGTGCCAATGTCTCTGCTTCCATGCTCACACAGCTGGGCACAAGGACATAGCTTTCTTGTCTGCAGCCCGGTGAGAGGGCCATCCCTGATCGCCCTATGTCCATGTAGCATTAGGGCTGATATGCTGGAGCAGAAGCCAGGATGTAGGCATTGAAAAGAATTCTGGGTCAGGGAGGGCAACACTTTCCAGCTGCTGCATTACAAAACCAAGTCTGAAAGTTTTCAATCCAGCTTCTCTGTTAGAAAAGCTGAGAAAGAAAGACAGAAAGGTAGGGAGGAAGAGAGGAAGGAAGGAAGGAAGGAAGGAGGAAGGAAGGAAGGAGGGAGGGAGGGAGGGAGGGAGGAAGGGAGGGAGAGAGGGAGGGAGGAAGGAAGGGAGGGAGAGAGGGAAGGAGGGAGGGAGGGAGGGAAAGAAGGAGGGAGGGAGGAAGGGAGGGAGGGAGGGAAGGAGGGAGGAAGGAAGGGAGGGAGAGAGGGAGGGAGGGAGGGAGGGAGGAAGGAAGGGAAGAAGGGAGGGAGGGGAAAGAGAGGGAAGGAGGGAGGGAGAAAGAAAGAAGGAAAGAAAGAAAGGAATCTCTAATATTTCTAGGAATTGGGCCTCACGCCCTTGTTCTCTAACTAGACCAACCTTTCCTAAGAATACTGAAGCTTCAGCCAAATTCATTACTTAGCCAAAAATAATAAAGTCAGAGGAAGAAATATTTAAATGAATAAATCCATATTCTTTGCCAGCCTTCACCTAAATAAACGGGAAGAAAGTAAAATGCCTCCCAAGTCTTTGTACTCACAGTGGGTCCTCAAAATGTTTTTGTAGGCTGGATAAACCGATGATACATGGGTGGATGAACGGGGAAGACTGTTCAGTTGGACACAGACCCAGAGAGGTAAAACAACATCCTTCAAATGGAGAGACCAAGGAGGAAGTGATTCTCAGAACATGCCAGGCTGCAAGCTGGCAGGTTCACCTCCCAAAATGCTGTGCTGCTTGGCACCAAGCCCTGGGTCAGAGGACAGAGGCAGCCAGACCCTCATCTGCCTGGAGGACAAAGTCCAACAGCTCCCGACCCCTGAGCAGAATGAGTCCACACGTACTCATCAGCCAGATGGAGGCTGTTAGAAGAACAGGCTTGATGGGCCCAGGCCTGACTCAGGGTGCAAAGACTTCTCCACCCCAATCCCCCCTCCACAGTCCTCCCCTGACCTGCTCGTGTGGCCGGGTTCCTCATGCACAAGGGCTGCTGTGCAATAGCCTGAATGATGGAGAAATCTCCTGGGTCTCAGCAGAGGGAAGCCTGCCAGAAGCAGAGAAGCAAGGCAGGGCCACGAGCACAGAAAAGTCGATGGGGTTGGGGAGCCCCAGTTAACCAAGCAATAATAGAACTCCTGCTTATGGACGGTTCACCACATGCCAGGCGCCAGTCTTGCGGCTGTGCATGCGGGAACTCAGTTTAATCCTCACCACTGCCCTGGGAGGGGGTTCCATGGTTATCCTGCAGGGGAATTAAGTAATCTGGCCAGAATCTCAGAGTTGAGAGTGGTCAGCAGGGAGTCCATGCCATGAACCCCTAGTGTTCTGTTGCTGAAGGGGGTGTCTGGGCGCCCAAGGATGAAGGCCATCACGAGGAGATAAGGTGGCAGAGGGTGAGCCAAGATGCAAATTGGACTACCTTTATATTACTTACAGAATGATAATAATAATAATGAAATGAATCCACACCAAGCAAAAAGCTTGAAAATGGATGCTCAGCCAGAGCAGTGGTTCAGTAATGAGCTTCGTGGAGAGGGAGGCTCAAATGGAAATGCAATTAGAATGGTTATAAGACAAACATTCGAGGGCTTTCAGCGGTGTGATTCGCTGGACTCTGGCCCCCAGTCGGACACTGGGGAAAGTCATTGTATTCAATTACCAAGGCTTCGGCTTCATTTCTCCAATATTCAAAAGGCTGTGATCACACTCTCATCTCACAGTTAGAAAACCAGAAGGACAGGCACTACCAGAGCCTGCTGCCCGGCGGGCTGGCCCTGCTCGTGGACCAGCTGTGCCCCTCAAGCACCATCGCCAGCCCCAGCGGAGTGGACCCTCCTCGATCCCACTTCCCACCAGACCCCAGACACAGGGAGCATTTGTAAAGTGCCCCTTCCCTTGTCTGGTGGTTCCGGGGGGAAGGGGCAAGAGAGCAGGGGACAGAGAGGGGGCACTGAGTCAGGAGGAGGACATGGCTTGTGGATCCTAATAAATCAGAGTGTCCCCAGGAGGTAGAAGCAACAGGGGACTGCATGCTAGCCGAGCTGCACATTGACCCAAGGCAGAGCTCACAGAGAAATGATGTCCTCTTCAGCAGACTCCTGGAGAGATGGTCTGCATTTCTTCTGACAAATTAGAAGTGCCCTAAATGCAACCATTCCTCAGAAAATAGGCCTGATGTAGCAACGCGCAAGCTGCCATTATCTTGCTGCATAAAAAGACCATTTAAGCGGGGCAGCCTTTAGAACACTGGCCCATTGGAGGCAGCATTTCTGAAAAATTACCCGCTCGACCACCACCTAAACCAGTCACTACCCAAGGGAGAAGGCTCATTTACAACCGAGAAGACCGAGCAGGCTTCCATCAGAGGAAAGGCGTTGTTCGTTCATCTTTGTTTTCTGTGAGAGTTTACTGCTTCCCTGGAGTCCCCAGTCCCGGGGAATGTTCATCCAGGACGCAGGAAATCTGCTTACCTGCCCTTATAGATCTATTGTTTGATATAAACTGCACACCCTGAGCTCTTCAGGACTTTGTTATCCACAAAGCCTGGCTCTAACCAAGCAAAACCTTTTGCCATGAGTTTTAGAAACTATTTTGACATTTTAGAAAGTATTGCTTTTTGTGTCCTTTGGTTTTGCACTGGCAAGCTTTTCTGGAAACACGGTGGTAGGATGCCTGAGCTTGAGGGAGGGCTGGGCAGGGGCCGGGGGTAAGGAAAGGAGGGATGGAAACAAACTTGATTAAAGTCTCAGAACTTTACCCCACAATTCTCCCTAATTCTGGATGGGATACCACTGACTCCATTCACAACTTGATTCAATGCTTCCTCCCCAGAGGGGTTTCCTGATCATCTGATGAAGAACAGCCCCATCAGTCTCTACCCTTCCCCTTACTCTGCTGCATTTTTCATCTCAGCATCTGTTTCTCTGAGATATTACAATATGAACTTCCTTGTTATTAATTCTTGCTCCACCCCCAGCATTGGAATGGAAGCTCCATGAGAGAAAGGACTTTGGCTCATTCACTGCGGGTTCTCAGTACCCAGAACAATACCTGGCACATAGCAATGGTTCTATTAATACCTGTGAGTCAATAAGCAAATGAATAGACCCTGGGAACAGGACACTGTCAACTCCCAGGCTCTCACAAGGCAAAGAGGTGATACTTGTCACCAAAGGACACCTCCTGCAATCCTGTGTCTTGTGGAAAGAATCCAAATTCAAACTCAGAACTTAATTGCAAACAGCATTGTTTGTGACAGCCCTGTGCAGCCAGTGTCCAGTTGAGGCAGCTTTTTGCTGTGTTCATTCTATCAAATTCCAGAGTCGAGCCTGATTTGGAAAACAAACCAGTCTAAAGAGATGTTGAAGGGAATAGGGAACAAGAACCACAGAGCAGCAGTGTGCTCACTTTGACAGGATGTTTAATCAGAGAGGCTGGATGCACTTCTATCAGGGATGCTTCGAAAGGAATTCCAAAACGAGTGGGAGGTCAGAGATTAGAATCTAAGATTCCTCGTGACTTTTCAACGTTACTGTCTATGGTAGACAGAATAATGGCTCCCAAAAACGTCCACACCAGAAGCCCAGGACCTGTGAATATGCTACCTTACATGGCAAAAGGGACTTTGCAGATATGGTTTAAGGATATGAATCCTGGAGATGGGGAAGTTATCCTGGATTATCCAGGTAGTCCCAAACTAACCACCTGACTTCTTGAGGGAAAAAAAAAAAAAAAAAAGGAGGACATTTCCTGGCCTTGATCAGAGAGAAAGACAAAAGAAATGTCAGAGATGTGAAACTCTGTTGTCTTTGAAGATGAAGGCTGCCAAGGCATGAGGGCAGCCTCTAGAAGTGGGGAAAATGCAAGGAAATGAATTTTTTCCTAAAACCTCCAAAAGGAAGGCCTGGATCTCAGTCCAGCGAGAACTGTGTTGGACTTTTGACCAACAGAACTAAAAGATAATAAATTTGAGTTGTTTAAGCCACTGAGTTTGGGGTAATTTGGTATAGCAGCAATAGAAGACTAATACATGGTCTATGACTTCTTGCACAAATAAAAGAAAAATTGTTGATCAGAAAACCCTGAGTTCCAAGATTATTCCCCTTTTGATCTCCAGCATGAAATACATGAGTTCCAGTGAGGTGGGTCCCTACCTTAAGCTGAGCAAAGAAGCAAGAGACCAGGGAGAACATGCCAAGTTTAGAAGGGACGCTCTGACCCAAGAGAGTTCAGTAGTTAGTCCATGTAAATCCTGAAAAGTATTTTCTACTATTCTTAAATTAAAAATTTCAGAACCAGAAGGTGAACTCTTTTTCTTCTGTTAAATTGGAGAGATTAGGGTGACTCCCCTGAGTTCACAGCTCATACAATCACATGTATCATTAGAACCAGAAGGTGGAAGCATCATATCCAAGGTGGGGACTTGGCTGGAGAAAGAAGCTCATTAGCTCCTCTGCAGGAAGCAGTCCTAATATTTCTTGTCTCAGGATAAAAGAAGAAGTCTTACTTCAGGAAGAAGACAATACTATAAAACTCAGCCAATTTCCAGGCCCCATTTGTCTGTGAAATGTGTTCTCATCTCAACTCGCACCCAAGAGGCTTCAACCTGTCCATTTTGGAACCACAGCAAATATTCAACTATGTTAAATTGAAAAAGGAATAACTTACCTTGTGACTCATTGTCACTGCATACCACGTCCTATTCTATTTAATACCATTCATAGGTCCCACACACTGGGAAACCCCAGGCTACTTCATCAAACTCTGCAGCCTCCTCAGACTGAGACCCACCCAGATCAGATTCAGCCCCTCCTTGTCCACATCTCCAACTGCTCTCTGTGTTCATCCTCCCTGCTCTCCAGCAAACTAACCCGAGTGTGCACATGTGGAGGCCACGTAAAAAATGAAATCTTGGCCCAGATCCAGCACTGACTTAGGCCCACCTGATAGATCTCCAAGTGACAAAAATGTATAATTGGAATGGACATCCTTGGTAGTTGGTAAATCCCTAAATTTCTTCCTGGGGCCTTTGGGTGAGAAATATCACACTTCAGAAGGCCAAATGGAAGTCTCTAAAACTGCTCCTGCACAAGCCAACAGAGTCAATATGTATATGATAAAAGGGTGGTAGCCTCCGTCACATCTCATCTAATTCACCAGAATGACTGCCACAAGAGTCAGATCCTGAAGGAAGACAGTGGTCAATCTTGGTAAGGTCCATGGACTCCAGAGGGTAGGAGATAAACCCTAAGAAAATTCAGAGACCCGCGAATCAATGAAGGTTTTAGGGGTCCAGTGGCCAAAGACACACCAGAACATCCCATCCAAATTAAAGGACAAATGATCACATCTCACATTTCTCACAAATAAAAAGAAAGCACTCTGTCAGTTTACCCCCATTCCAGGGTTCTAGAGGCAGTTATTCCACATTTCAGAATATTGCTCCAATCCATTTACTGAGCAACAGGAAATTCTTACAACTTTGAGAGGGACCCAGATCAGGAAAGGGCTCTGCAGCAAGTCCAGGACCCATGACCTGGAAGACAGAGTGTTAGTATAGGTAGCTGAGGCCGGGAAAGACTACAGAGTTTAAGCACACCACATGAAAACCACCACTACCCACAACAACAACTCATGGGCCCTAGTAGATACAGAGTACCTACCCATGGAATATCAAATTACCATGCAGTCAGAGCTACCCATCGTGAACTGGGTTTTGTTAGACCCAAAGTCATAAGATCAGGTAGCCAGCAGCAGTCCACTGTAAGATGGAAGAATCTCATCCAGGATCAGCATAAGAGCCCGAGGGCCCAGGTAAGCTGCCTGAGTTGGTAGCCCAGAACCCGTGTCATCCACCACTATTGCACCAGCACCTCTCCCTCAGCTAACAAATATGGTACCATAGGTACTCTTATGACCAGCTGATGGAGAAGGACAAAGGTTGAGCTCAGTTCTCAGCTCAGTATGTAAAAATAAGCTTCAAAGAGACAACTGCCGCACTACTACCCCATGCAGGGATGGTCTTGAAAAACAACAAGGAGGGAAAAATCTTCCCAGTAGCCTGAACTTCAGGCAGTAAACCTGAAATTCACTTTGTATGAAAAAGAAGTGGTCTGACACAAGAATATATATAGAATCCTGGGCAGTGGCAAATGGCTTGGCTGGTTGTTCAAGAGCCTGGGAGGTGAATAATTGGAAGACTAGAGACAGAGTGCTGGAAAAGAAGCATATAAATGGATCTACAGGAGGACACAATGTATGATGATCTTTGTGTCATGTGACAACGCCCACCAGGAAACATGGAAGAATGTCAGCTGGCTTCTGTCATTGGCTGGGACAATGGCCTCATGGATGGAGTCAGAGACACGGAAGCGCAAAGATTATGCATGGGTCCAATATTATGGGATCCTATTCTCTAAGACTCATCTAGCTGCTACAACTGCCAAATGTCCAACTTGCCAGCAACGGAGACCAATGTCAAGTCCCTAACATGACATCGTACCCCAAGAAGGCTAGTCATCCACTTGAGGTCAACTTGACTACACTGGAACCTTCCACCCTGGAAAAAGTAGTAATTCAGCTTGACTGGAGTTGAGACATATTCTGGATATGAATTTGCCTTTCCTGCCTGAGTTTGACTTTAGCTAGCAATACTATCCAAGGGTTTACACCAAAACTGGATTTCACGTAACATTGTATGGTACTGAGGGACCCACTTTATAACACAGAAGGTGTGACAGTGGGAATCTGACCATGAGATACCCTGGTTCTATCACTCCCCACACCACAAAGGAAGCTTCCAGCTTGAGCAATAGAATGATCCTTTGAAGATTCAGCCCAGGCACCAACTTGGAGATGATATCCTGGTTTTTCAGGATCCTTCTGCAGGATTCAGTACACACTCAAAAGCAATGAAAATTGTATGATTCTGTGTCCCTGATGGGTAGAGGACATAGGGTCAGGAACCAGATGTGGAAGTAGGGGTGACCCCACTTAGCATCCCTCTCAGTGATCCACTTGGGGAATTTGTGCTGGCTGTTCCTATGGATCCATAGGTTCTAATTCGCAGACCAGGATCTCTTCCATCAGGAGACTTGGCAAGAGCCCCATTACATTTTTAGCTACATCTGTCACCTCTTCATTTGGTGTTCCTATGATGAGAGTCTAGCATAAAAAGAAAGGAGGAGATAGGGCTGTTGTTATATAATGGAGGGAGCCAGATGATCCACTGAGGCATCTCTTGTCACTAATGCCCTAACTTAAAAACAGATGGATGGGCTTCCTTGGTGGCGCAGTGGTTGAGAGTCCACCTGCCGATGCAGGGGACATGGATTCGTGCCCCGGTCCGGGCAGATCCCACATGCCATGGAGCGGCTGGGCCCGTGAGCCATGGCCGCTGAGCCTGCGCGTCCAGAGCCTGTGCTCCGCAACAGGAGAGGCCACAACAGTGAGAGGCCCACGTACTGCAAAAACAAAACGAAAACAGATGGATGAATGCAACAGCCATGGCTGGAAAAGGTCATGGTGACCAGAGGGCCATTCCCTTTAGAGATGAGAGTCTGATCATTGCACCAGATGAGTCACTCAGACCAACAGAATTGCTAAGCAAGGATAAGAGTAATGGCTACTAGAGGACAGAGGTGATGAGTAACAGATGTGGCCGAAGACCAGCTTCAGTGATGGGGACTATGGTTTGTCCCACTACCTCTCCTTTTATAAGTCTCCCCTGGAAAAAAGACCAACCACGACCCTGCAAGAGCTGTTCACAAAACTTATTATATGAAACCAATAGATCTATGTTGTGCAAGGGCTGGACTGTCCTGGACTGTGTGTCCTACTCATCCCAGCTCCTGAGACCATGAGTATTAGCAAGCTGTCCTCAGCTGGAGAGTGTAGGCTTATCCAAGATCATACCCCCTCCTCAGGGGAAGCCCAATCCAATGACTGGTTGAGGAGATGGAGGTAGGGGCATAAGGCCCCAACTGTTTGCTTCAATTTGGGGTATTTCTGCAGAGCCATTCCAGCTCCAGAATGCTCCATAGATCTGCTGGGGCCTCTGATGCAACTTCATACAGGGTGTAACTTCTCCCCCTGCCCAAAGCTGAGCTCCCTGTTCTTTCCAGGTGTTTTCCCTAAGAGCATTTCCCCCCAGTGAACATCCTACACACAAATCCCTGAGTCTAAGAATCCGTTTCCTGGGAAACTTGGCTTACGATAAATGCTTCTTTAAAAGACGTATCTGTTTGTATTACCACCGGTACACACACATGCCTGAAGTCTTCTTATTTCCTGTCCCTCTGAGGACAAAGACTAAATGCCTTACCCTGGCCCGTAAGATCCTGTTTGGTCTGGCACCTATCAATCCATTTCTGCAGATTCTCTGTGCACACACCTCCATTTCGCTCTCTCTGTTCCAGCTGCACTGATCTTCCTTGCGTTCCTTAGGTATGACACGTGTCTTCTCTTGCCCCAGAGGCTCTGCACGTGCCGATTCCTCTGCATAGAAAGGTCTTCTGTTCTATTCACTCTTCAACCTCCAGACCAAACTCTTCTTCAGAGAAACCCCTGATCTTCCCCAGACTTGATCAGGTCATTCTGTTGTGTGTGATCATAGCACTATGCACTCTTTCTTTATAACACTTAATAGTCTGAATGATCTATTTGTGTCATTATTTAATTAACGTTTATTTTGCTCACTGTGACAGCTCCAGCGCCTGTCCTAATGCCTAACTCATAGCTGACAATAGATATTTGTTAAATTAAGACGCTAATTCTTCCTTTAAACTAGATTCAAACCCCTCCATACATAAAGACGGTCTTTTTCACTGTAGTGTGTTTTTTTGTGGGTATTTTCCTTGTCCGGTGACTTAAGAGGTAGTCACAGGACCTAGTACACAGTAAGTGCAGTACACAATACCTGCATTTTCATCTTAGGTTGTTAATATATGTTTTGTTTCTTCCTGTTAGACTGTGAGCTCCTTGAAAGAAGGAGTTCCCTCTTGTCTGAACTTCAAGCAAGGAGCTTGGCGAATGTTTATTGAATTAAATCCTCAGGAAGTGTGAATGTAAACATCTGGCTATTTTGAAGTGTGGAGATGTTTTTATTTCTTCCAGACAGTTTGTATCACACAGACACACACACACTGCTAACACAGAGTGTTTGAGGTCAGAGACTGCTGATCAGTTCATTTTTACTCTTTCTATTCTATGTTCAGAAAACCTAACTCTGAGGGAAATGTGCCCTGGGGTTCATCACTCTGCCAAATGAAATGTTTCAGAAAGGTTTCAGGTCCCATGGACACTGCCGTGTGCCTTGTATCAGAGCCGACAGACCCAAATGCTTCCTGGGCTGAGCTGAATGAGTGGGGGAGAGTCTGCTATGAGTTAATGCCAGATGCCAACCTGCAGGATATGGGTTCAGTGTTGCTGGACATTCTGATTTTTCAAAAGAATCCAGACCTGGGTTTTATTGAACCCTCCTAATGTTATAGTTGTCATTAATTTAAAAAAAAAAGAAAGAAAGAAAAAGAAAGCAAAAAAAGGCATTGTGATAAAACAAAATATGCCCACGTGAGAGGCAAGTTCATGGGCTTTAGGAGGCTTTAGGTTGGAAGTCAGCTTACAAATCCTCTTCAAACTCACTGGAAGACCAGGCAGGTCCCCAGGAATGCCTGTGCCTCAGTTTCCCCATCTGTCAAATGAGTCGATTAGGCCAGATGGTCCAATTCTCCTATCCCAGGTGTCCTTCTGAATCCTGCTGTTTACCTGACAGTTCTTTCATCCCAAAACACATCATTTTCAATTACAATTGGAAGCCAGCAACCAGAAAGGTATTTTGGCAGAATTTCCATTTCTTTCGAGGGCTAATTACAGAAGACTGGGGGGAAAACAGGCACCATGCTCTCTTTCACATCTCATTACATTTATTCTGCTTTATTACTAATTCTTCATTCATATAATTTTCACCCTGGGGTCTGCGTTTCTGTCTAGTTGCCCCAAGCCAGGGAACCCACCTGAACTCGGGAAGCCTTGATCACCTCCTCTGGTGTTGACGGGTCTTAACCTGACAGCCGTTACCTTCAGACCAGCTTCCTGAGCAGAGTGCTTCTCTAAAGAGCATCCTGTCCGAGGTTGAGGCTGCAGCCTAAGGCATTCTGAAGGGGAGCTTGGGGACGTGCTCCCCTAATCACAGAAGTCCCTGATTCCATGCAGGACCCCAAAACACTGCAGGGGGTGGGGCTGTCCATTACAAGCCCCCCCGAAAGAAGAGCTAGGGGGAATATATGGCTGCCACCCGAGTGGTCCCACACCTACTCTGGATTAGAAGCTGCTGTTTTCACGTAGAAGTGTCCAGCCCCATCCACAGATCTTAACCGCCCTCCCCCATACCCTCCAGCACACGGGGACATGCCAGCCCTAGCCACCTCCGTTTGGTAGCAGGCAAAGCCAAGCCTCGGGTCATGGACCTTTATCTCCAGTTACTTTACACGGATTCAGGAAACAGGTCCCAAAAGAAGCCAAGGAGGAAAACTACAGGCAATGTGCACACGTTCACCATGAAATACCCACCACAGGACAAACTCGGTAATACCGCCAATGATGCTCCAAACCCGTGACGGCTAGCAGCCGACAAATACCCGCAGACCTCAGTCCATTTTTATTGTATTCAGGCTGCAGTGCTGTATTTCCTGTCTCCTCTTAGCACCACGCATACAGTGTACTTGAAAACAAAAATCTATAGTATTGATCCCACAATGTCACCACAATTATTCTTTTGAAACAGCCATTGAAAACAAATTACATCTGCACTGCCTTTTCATCCGCCCGCTGTGAGTGAGCAATGCTCACCGTGGCCTCCAGCACCCTGGCGTTAGCACTGTGTCACCGCCGACAGGACAGCCCGGGGAGAAGCAGAAGGGGGAGGGGGTGGCCAGCATGGAAGGGGGATCAAAGGGCTGTTTTAGGAGGGCACGGGGGTCTGCCTCGCCCGGCGTCTGCATCCAGGAGGCGTTTGGACCCAGTGCGGCTGCGATCTAGGTGAATCTGAGAAATTCCAAGTCTACAGACGGGATTGCTGTTGGGGTCCAGGGACTCTTCCCAGCACAGTAAACCAAGTGAAGTGTTGGACTGATGAAACTGACAAAGATTTAGCCACAGCTTCATTTTCGGATACTCAGTTTAAAATCTAATGACAAGTGTTATTATCACCTGATGGTGCATAATTCTTTTGACCGACTGAAGCATCTTTAACAGAGCATTGATGTTGTAAAGCCAGAGAGATGCCCACAGTCCCAGTTCTCTCTACAGCCCAAATTCCAACAGATACAAAGGTGACCTTCCCGAAGAAGGCTAGCTGTCCTCTTTCCCAGCAAGTTGTATCCCAGAAGCTCCAGAAGGACCAGAGACCCCAGGGTCACTCACCACCCTACCACAGACCTGAGGCCTGGTACATATGTGGCATCCTGGCCCCCAGTAAGATCATGAGCCCCTCCCTAATGCACCAGTCAGCTGCCCTTGGGGACACCTGCTGTTGGGGGCCCGCCTGTTTGTTTCCGATTGTCATACTTGGAAAAATTCTCCCTGCACAGTAATTAAATTCCAGGCCACCGAGCGGTGGGCAAAAGGAAATTCTTTTGTTAAGGTTTGACCACACAAGTCACAGTGGTGGCTCTTGCAGGCGGGAAGTGATAACTTTGGAGCATTAAAAAAAACCAATAGCCTTGTTGACATGGACATGGGAACCTAACCCCTGAAGCCTCCTGGTATGACGCATTGATTTTCCTGTCTGTGTACAGTTCTAAAGCCATCCATTCTGCATGGTCAGGACTCAAAGGGCCGGAGAGAGGAAAAAAATCTGTTCTCTTTGCTGTACCTCCAGGCAGAGTTGAGAAATAAATTCTACGTTTTTGAGAGATGATTTGTTCAAGCCATGTTTAAGAGAATATGATTGCATGAAAAGGGGGAAATATATTTTGCTTCCCTGACCCCCAGAACCTGCAGCCACTGACCCTCATGCAATATCTTGACACCATAGACATGGCCGAGAAGGGGGTGGGAAGCAAGGGCCGGGGCGGAGGACCTCGGGGATTGGGGAGCTTATTTATTATTCTCCAAATAATATCGCCGAGCTGGCCGAAAATTGCTCAAATAATCCTGTCAGTCCACCTGTCATTCGCCCGATCCCTCTGCCACTGTTATTTTGCAAGGGCTGCTATTCCTTCTTGTTGGAGGTCTCCTTCTGAAATTGCTGTGCTCCTGCCTGCTTTCTGATCCTCTTTTCCGCAGGTGAAACAGGCCAGGCTGACTCTCTTTAGGGTCTGCCTGAGAGGCATCCTCAAGCGGACACCTCACCCCGTGCTGACCCACTGTCTCCGACTGCAATGGGGTTGCTGACAGCCAGGCAGTAAAGGGCTCCCCTGCCGGCCGCCCAGCACCTCCTCCCATGCTCCTGGGCACCCTGGGCTCCTCATTCAAAAATGCCTCTAGGTCACCAAAATCCCTCCCCGTTCTTGGCTGTGACAAGGAGCAACTCTGGGTGATGGAGAGGCCAGCCTTTGGGGAAATGTGCTGAGACACTGCAGGGGATTCTGTGAGCTGCCAGCCTCACATGTTCAGTACTTTTTGAGTGTTTAGCTATTTTAGTTCCAAATAAAGAAAGCGTTGGTGCCGGTCAGGAGGTAGAGCTCGTTGAAGTGGAAGACTAGTGTTCGAGCTGCAAATGTGCAGGGTCGTTCTGCAAAGTATTACGTACATCATTTCCTGGTGCAGAGGAATATTGAGCTATTTCAGGGAAGCCAAAAGGAAAGACCAAAATCATGCAATTTTCCTGACCTAGACAGAACTGTGGATGGAATACAGAAATAGAAAATGCTAAAGTGAATGCCCTTACGAGGCTTGGCTATATAAACATAGAATCCACATATCCCAAGCGTGTACAGTGTGAACTCAATAGCAGCATGCATGCACACCGGTGAAAGTCATAAACCCAGTCACTCAAACCCTCCTACCAGATGATTCTGTCTTGCTAGACCTATAGAAGCATTCCTAAATTAGGTTGATGTGAATGTGTTTGTATATTTATTATTAAAATACTTACTGTTCTGCCTTTTGAAGTAGATGGACAAATGATTTAGGAGTGGAAATAGACTAGAAACAAAATTAATGCAAATAATGTGTTGATTTTTTTTTAGCTTGATTAGCCAAGCCAATGGAAAATTCTAGAAAACGTATACAATTATTTTAACTGTCACAGGCTGGCAATTGTAATTGACATGATTTGTACGCGATGCAGTGTAATAACTGAATATATTAAAAAAAAATCTCATGCCTTGATTACCAGGAGAACATTACTAGTGCCACAATATTATTAACAACACAATTATCGTGGCATCCCTAGGATACGCTCTTAGCACTTCAATGCATTAGTGAACCTTTGCTAACGAAGAAAAAATTAAAGTACAGCAAATTTCAAAGCACCAGTTGTACCCAATATCATTAAAAATTTATAAAACTTCCCCCGAACATGACAAGTGTTTGGTTTAAATGAAGATCAGCCACAAGGAGAAAGCAGAAATCTTGTTCCTCTTTGTCTCCTTCCCTTCCCTCTCTCTCTGCCTCTCGCTTTCTCCCAGACCTCCCCCAACCGGCACCACCTCAATCCAGCTGAAATATGTAACCATTACAGAGTGACAGCTTGACACACAATGACCCGTCAGAACATTCATCTCACAATGTTTTATTTTAGTGAGGAGCCAAACTGCAGAAAAAATAAGCAAGTTGTTTCAAGGCTTGGACGGAGATCAAACATTTCTGGCATCCCCACTTACCAGACCTTTGATTTACAATGGACTTGTCAGAGCCCGACTAGACAGTGTGTGCTTAAAAACCTACAGAGGCTCCTCGACGGCCCCAGCCCACCCCCATGTCCCCCAAGGAGAGCATCTCTTTGTTCCCGGAACCAGCAAGCTGGGCTGAAGCACAGAACTTTGCATCCTTGCAAAAGGGCCAGGCAGCGTGTAAAAGGCAGTCCAGCTCTGATTAAATCCCTTTTGCCAAGGTGAAAAGAGAGAGGGAGAGAAGGGGCGAATGGAGAGAGAGGGGCAAGCTGAGTTCCTTCCACCAGTCTCTTTACCTCTTCCTTCCAAGTCAAAAGTTATCATCTTCCCCCTAGAAAATAAGGTACCCAGCCGTTGCTACCACCAGTGAGCTTTCTCAACCATATTCAAATGGAAACACTCAGCTTAAAGAAAAAGGAAAAAGAAAAAAGAAAAAAATGAGTTGACCCAAAGTGCAGGTGTTTAAAATATGTTTGCGGTATTACGATTTTTGCTAGTAATTACAACTATGAAAATGGCTGGAAATATATTGTTTCAATTTGTATGGAGAACAATTGCAGAGAGAGAGAGAGCGGCGTGATCTGTGCCTGGCATTGGAATGTGTAATTCCTTAACCCTATATGGCGGCACAGGGCTCGCTGGAGCAAATTATGAATACATGTTTTGGGAGAGCTTGAGTGGTAAATTTGGATTTTGTGCGTCCACAACAATGCAATCTAACATGTGTGATTTATGGAATATTAAGTTAATACAGTATTATGAAATTTAGCTTAATGTACTAAAGCTGTGATTTTAAAGTGAAAAACAATGGAGCCAGACGTAAACAATATCAACATTAGCATTTTGTGAAAGCTGAAACCAATTCACTCAAAATATGTCTGGAGAGTCACAGATTTACCTCGCCTAGAGCGGCCCAAGTCTCAGGAAAATTTCAGACCCCAGGAGAATACTCTCTGCTCCATAGGCCAAGCTGCCCCCTGTCGACCCAAAGCAGGGCGCACCAGCCGCAGGCACCAACCAGGGAGCCACACCACCCCCACCCCTTGGAGGCAGTCGCCAGAAATTATCCTGAGCTTTTCAGACCAGAGGGACCACAGGCAAAGGTCAAAGCCCTCCTCATACTGCATGCTTCACCCTGCAATACCCTCGAAATAAAATCTGGAGAGATATGGCTGGAGTGCCAGATGCAACCCTGGAAACTTGGGGGCTCAGAGTCCAGAAGGAATGAGGCTCTGAGGCCAAGGAAATCTTGTGGGTTCAAAAGAGCAAATCTAGCTGCGCGGTCCTTTGGCGTCTCAGAGGGGCAACCTACCAAGGCAGCAGAGCCTTGTAACAAGAGACCAGAGACTTTTGGGTTACAGCAGGATAAGACAACCCCAAGCCAGCCCAAGACCTAGAGGAGGTAGAGCCTGGATGAGTGGTGGGCTCCCCTGGAGGCTTCCTAGCTGAGTGGATGGCCTGGGGCCAGATGAAGGTTCCCACCATCCTCCTACCCTCCCCCATTTACCCTCTCACCTTCCAAGGCTAAGGATCCACTGGGCCTGAGCATCAGGAATTGGGACTGAGGATCATTGACTAAACCAGACTGAGGTCTGAAATGAAGGGGAGAAGGAAATCGCTTAGAAAATATTAGTATGGCTTTCTTTGCTTTCAGCTGTGATCTTTGGTAATTGCATGAGCATAAGTGAATGTCTGGAACCAGGACGTGGCCCTTTGGGCCATTTTGCTTCGCCGGCCCAGTCATGCCACCCGTGGGTGAGCATCAGGGTGATAACCCAGACTCAAATTTCCCAAAGCCTTGAGGAAATATAATTAAAGAACTGTCCCTGGATTAATTGGGGCATAAAGGGACTACCCTTCATGGTTAATCAGAGTCCCAAGATTTGGGATTAAATATGGACGTAAACATCCTCCAGTGGCAGGGACGAACCACCACGCATGTTGGTTCCTTCCATTTTGATGAATGTTAAACCTAACTGATAGAGAACAGGGTTCCAAGGGACCACACCCAGATCCATGTACCATAGGAGGCTATTTCATATTAAATTCCCTGTGGACTGCCTTGGAAGAGACAGACACCAAATCCCATGGTGCTTCACGCTTATAAACATTGAGATGAGAGTAAGTGTATAAGTGTTCTTCTTTTATGGCGCTTTCTTTTTAAGATTCCCTATATATGGCTTAATGTGGTAACCGGGATTATTTCATTGATCTAAGATGCCACAGCATCTTCATGTACCCATCGTAAAAATGAAAGCATTCTACTTAAAATAAATGAAAAGTAGGGCTTCCCTGGTGGCCGCAGTGGTTGAGAGTCCGCCTGCCGATGCAGGGGACACGGGTTCGTGCCCCGGTCTGGGAAGATCCCACATGCCGCGGAGCAGCTGGGCCCGTGAGCCATGGCCGCTGAGCCTGCGCTTCTGGAGCCTGTGCTTCGCAACGGGAGAGGCCACAACAGTGAGAGGCCCGCGTACCGCAAAAAAAAAAATAAATGAAAAGTATACGTCAAAGTTAGAGATGAAACAGTGGCCTACTCCACACCGGAGAAAATCAATCCGCAGATCTCGTGGAGAGGTTTTGAGCCTCCTCTGTCTAGCAAAGGCGTGTGGCTGTTTTCTGTTGGTTTGCTGGCTTTTATTTTTAAGATACCCAGCATTTATTGCAGGAGCCAGAGAACCAAGAGCTGAAAGCCAATAGTAATGTTTTAATTCCATCAAGTGTGTTTCAGTTCTCATTCTGCACTTTGCATTAGTAACCCAGACTCAGTCAATACCTCACAGCAACAGTGCTGTGGTCAGGCACGGGGACTTCACCTAAGCTGACAAATGCTGGTGCTTCACAGCATGAGGCTAAACGGGCTCGGAGAGGCAACCTGCTCCCCTCTCTTTTCTTCTGCAAAGAGCAAATACATTGTCAAGTCACAGCATGTTTATAGAAAGAGACAGACCACCATGCACATTGCTCCTCATGTGAATGCCTTTTGAGGGAGCTACCCTTTTTCTGCAAAATTATTAATATCCAGGAATAACCTAACCATCCACAAGAAAAAAAGGTGGTCTATCCCAGTGTCAGAGCCAAGCCAACTCCGTTTGCACTCACTCCCTTCCACGGGGTTAGCTGTTTCTTTCTTCTCTCAGCGCAGAGGAACAGCAGTGTGGGCAGCTTGCTTGATTCTGAAAGGTTACAAAATTTTAAAATTTAAAATAAATATATGTCTGCTTCAAGCTCAAATTGCTATTTTTGGTCACCTCCTTCAACCAAGAAATGTCCATTATCTTAACCTTTTTTTTTTCCTGAATTATAAATCAAAAGAATTTTAACTGGAAAAAGAGAGGCGAGCAGTAACAAACCCTAATGCAAAGGGTCATGGTTAAAGGTTTTCTAATCCCAAAGCCAAACTGCTTCAAAAAAGAAAATTACACACACAGTGAAAACTATACATGATACACAAGAAGGATGTGGATGTGGATGTGTGTGTGTCTAAAACAGATGGACTTCCTAAATCCCTTCTATGCTAATAAAACTTTCAAAATAAAATCAGAATATAGGCCTTGATCTTTAAAAAGCAGTGTTTAACGCACTGCTTCAAGACCAGCCCTCCGCTTCCTGCCTCCGTCACACAGCATCAGGACGGCCCTCACTAATCCTTCTGGAAGAGTTAATAATTCAACTCCAGAGCTGACGGTTGTAGCGAAGAAAATTCTTTCTTAGATCTGTCCCTCAATTTCAGTAACAGGAGGATACTGATTGCCCTCTTCTACAAACAGCATAGCAACCTCTGTGACTCAGACAGGAGAGGCAAGGGGAAGAAAAATACCCTAAAACGGGCTAAAGGCCCCCAGACCCGACTGTCAGCCCTTCCTAGCCTGCAGGTGCCTGGACCCCATTCTCGCCCCACTTAGCAAATTAGGTATAAACAAATTAACTTCCCTGGTCGGTTCCCTCTGAATTAGTCCTTGGTCTCTCTCTGAGTGGTTTTCCATCAGGACGAACCGTTTCCTTTCCCTTATGCACCAGCAAACATACTGATACAATTTAAAGGTCATGTTCTTTTCAAACTGACAGAGCCCTCCAAAGTTTTGACGAGAGGCCCTCCAAGCCTCACACCCTACGGTCGGAAAGGAATTAAGTAAAACATCACTTGCTGCAAGCTCAATCATGTGAACTGATTAGAAAATGCATCCGGGGAGAGGGGGCCTTGGCAAGGTGACGGCAGCTCATCTCGAAAGGAGATGTCACACCGCCCGGCAGAGCGCCCCGACGCCGGGGTGGGGGGGACCACGCAAGGGTCAATGAAGATATAATTACCTTCCCGCAAGAAGCCTCTTCTTTTCCAAATCCCCAGTGAATGCCACTTAATTAGCCTCAACTTTTTATTCACCGACCGTCAAACTTTACCCCAAACCCCAAGACTGAATTAATGGCGTCATCTCTCAGGCTCCAAAGGACACTTACTTGATAACTGAAGGATCGCTGAGAGTATGGATTCTGCATAATGGCACATCGTGTGGAGACACTGATATGTTTATTTGCAGTTGTGTTTGCGTTATTGGGGGATAGGCAGTTCGTGATTTTTTTTTTTTTCTTTTCTTTTTGATCTGTCTCTGGAACAAAATGGGACGACTGAAACGGCACTGCCTTGTTCATCGCATCAGCCTATGTGCTCTGGGAATCCCGGTCAGGGCGCTGATCATTCTTCTGGTATAATTATTATTGTTGTTGTTGCTATTTATTTGACTTTTTTTGCTCTGGTTATTATGTTCTTCGACAAAAGCCTGCTAAGTTTCACTGAGACATGACAGTGCTTGGCTGTCCAGAGGTTCCTAATGCTCTCTGTCCTAAGTTGTGTGTCCATGATGACATCATCTGTCACAGAGAAGGGGGACATTGGGTGTGTTTCCCAACCCCCCAACCAGCTGCAGCCTCCCTACCAAGGGCCTTCCTCCTGGCATCTCCCTCCAGATCACCCCTCCTGATTCATCTGAGAATCACTCTCTACACCTCCAGACTTAATCTTTAGGGAAAAAAAGGTCCCAACTCCAGTTATCCACCAAGAACTGCAAGAATTTAGCTCAGCAAAAAAAAAAAAAAAAAAAAAAAAAAAAAACTGTTCTGTTGTGATGCACACACACATCCTCAAAGGCAGCGCCGAGCTTGTTAAATTTTTATTGGAATGCCTTTCCTTTGAAGCTTCCCTCCTACTTTAATTGACTGCTGAGCATAAGTCCACACAGCCTTGGTTGTCCCTGTCACTGAAGACCGGGGCTGTCATCCTGGAATTCAGTCATCAAATAGGTTTTCCTTCGCACTCTTACTTCCTCGACCTCACGTCACGCATCTTTCCAAAACCAAGCATCCCCTTCCATCTCTCTGCCACAGACACAAGCTGCCCCAACTTTTGACTGTTTCCTCCATGGTCCACACCCCTCTTTTCAGACCCGCCCTCGCAGTCTCCTTCCTGGCGATGATGCCCCGTGGCTGGTATGTACTGTGGGTACCTGTCTGCCCTGCGGGACACAGAGAGGACTTCCCAGAGCAGATGGGCAGTAACTTCCAATTCCAGATGAAGGCATCATGACTGCATTAGTGCAGTCACTGTGGGAAGCTTGTTCAGAAATCCGAAAAAAGCGCTTATGTTCTCATGAAGACTGCACTTTGTGTTCTTAAAACTGGACGCTCACAACATTTCCTATCATACCTTTGCACAGTCTTATGGGAGGGGCAATGAAATGTGGATCAAATAGTCAATCAACATCTATGGATCAACTTTTATTGCCAAACACTCTGGCTATCAGCTGGTGATGCAAACATAAGATACTGTCTTGCTCTCAAGGGACTCTCAGAATTATCAAGAGACAATAACTGCATGGTCCTTCTGGAAATACCGCAGGTTAACAGAAACTGTTTCCATGGGAGGAAAGGAGTTTCCATGGGAGGATGGAGAGCAAAGGTGACAAAGATTGGAGGCCCCTTATTTTCGTCTGGTATCTTTTCTAAATGACCCACGTCTGATTGTCACATCAGGAACTGACTCTGCAGAACACTGGGGAATATGCTAGGACCAGCACAATCCGACCTTACCTGGTCTCCCCATGTGAAGACGGGCTTTACCTTAAAGTGGAGGAAGGTGTTGCACAGAGTGGGCTCTTCGCGTACTTGTTCAATCCATCGTCCTCCATTTCTGGAGGGAGCTTCAGGCTCTGCACGGCTGCTCACAATTGCCAGGAAGGGAATGAACCCAAGTCCTTGAAATAGCTGGGGCTCTTTCCCTCATTCTTAGGTCTACAAGAAACAATGTAATGAACGCCAGATCATTTTATTTCAACCAGTTTGTGAGCCTGACAATGACAGCCGCATTCCATGAATGCCTGTTTCAGCCCAGAAGGAGGAACTCACGGGGTTGACCTGGCCTTGAAAGTGGCTTCACTGAGTGGGCTACACCAGGAATGCATCTGGGGGAGACTCTTGGCCCTGCATCAGACACCTGGCACAGCAAAGTACTCTGGGCTGTTCATTTCACCCCGAGAGTCGCTAGAGTCGCTCCCTGATAACGCAATGCAGGGGGTCGGCAGGACTGGGCCATCAGAAACCCATCGTTCTGGTGCTTCAGGTTAAAGCCTGCCCGTTTCTTCAAGGATAGAGCATCATGGAACTAGATATTTTCCTCTCCTCAGCAAGAGCAGTAAAAGCTGCCAGCCCGGGCTGTGTATCCTGCCTGTGCCGCTAACAAGACACATTCTTTTTTGTTCATGGCAAGTAGTGTAAGTTTCTGTCTTATGTCACAATTTCTGACAAGTGCTTGAGCACAAAAACAGTATCTTGGCACCAAGAAAATGACCATCACTTGAAAAGATAAAACTCACAAGGATGCCAAAAGGGTAGGATTTCATGGGAGACATGCAATAGAAAAGCCAGCCCCTCCCATGTCCCAAAACCATCCTGACAAAGCATGTCAAAACTGGTCTGCTCTTATCAAACCCCGTTCAAACCAACACCTCCCATCGCTGTTTAACAATTCCACACACCTCACGTGCTCAGGCCACAGCTAACTGATCGGCAAAGCCAGACCGGTACAGCCTTGGTCCTTTTTCCACTTTTTATAATTTTCTCAATTCCATTTTGCTTCTGGATCCCTGAGAAGACTGAATTCTCAGTTCAAGGTATCACTTGTATCAACCTGTAGTGCAAAAGCCTTATGCATCTGAAGTACCTGTAAGACAGAGCATTACAATGGAAAAGGACAATTTCATTGCATGACCAACTTCCTTCTTAAAAATGTAGCACCGGTTAGTTTAAGCAAATGCGGCATCTGTGAACATACATATCTTGAAGAGGCACAGTGAGAAAACGTCTGAAAATGATGGTTTATTTATGTATCGGGGTCCTGCATGTTAGAGGGTGCCAGTAAGCACCACCCTAAAATCTAGATGTGACTATTTTACCATAGTCGCCATAAGAATACAAGGAGAAGCAAACACGGCACCTAAGGAAAAGCACAGGCAAACTTAGCAACTGCAACACGTGACCCAGCAGCCCCTTGAACTGGGGCTGGTGAACATTACAGTCGCTGGGTCCCCCTTTGCCATCCCTCACCCCTGATGGAGCTCCCTGGTAGAGCTCAGCCTCTGAGCCTACAAAGTGAACACTAATTTGAAAGTCAAAGTCCTTTTCTGCAAAAAAAACCTGACATTCTGAGATAAAGTTCAGGCTTAATATACTGAGTCTCGGCGATACTGTATGTTGACAGGATAAGATGTCTTTAATATTTCTGCTTTAAAAATTACCAACAACTGTTCAGGTTCAGATCGGAACATGTTTGGCTCTAGCTGAGCAGTACCCAAGCTAGATAAAGTTCAAGTCTTCTCTTCAGAGACTCGTGATGTACACGCAGTGCCATCGAGAAGCAGGGCTGTCACCCAGCCACACCCATTCATCGGGAGCTCTGGGCCTCACCCCCCCCACCCTCCTCACTCCATGGTGACACCCAGCTCTGGACAAGGGGCCCTCTCCACTGGCATCCCCAGGGCTCTCATACCCAGAGCCAGACGGAAACAGGGCACTCCGGGCTGGCACACTCCCCCACCCCCAATCTGAAGTCCCACATCCCTAGGGAAATATATCCCTGCCTTCCTGCTCGCATTCCAGGCTCTGACCAGTTTACACAGACCTGTCTGGACTGGGAGGGACGGCTTGACCTCCCAGCTGGCGAGCCACAACCCTCTCCCGCTCTGTTCCCGCGGAGGAGCACAGCACTGTCCCCCTCGCCCAGCAGAGCTGACTCTCAGCCCAGCCCAGGCTCCGTGCCTCTTATAGAATGAAAATAGGGCTCCCTTAACTAGGGAAAGAGGGGAGGGGGTTCCAGATGTCCCTTCCCTGGGGAGCATGAGCCGATGGCCTCAGTGGCAGTTAGGCATTCGGCTGGCTTCCTCAAGAGGGAGGGGAAGGAAAACTGCCGGGATGCTTCTTCCCAGGAAAGCGAGAAAGGGAGGGAGGAGAAGTCATACCTGGGAAAAGAACATTCCTGAAGGGCTGCAGACACGAGGATGGACAAGGAGGCAGGGCAAGGAGATGGGTGTAAGTACGTCTGTGTCTTTCAACCAGGCAGTTCAATCTCAGCTTATTTTATTGGACAAATAAAACGAAACTGCATATTTATGGACTAATGATGTGAGGTATTGCCCTTTTATTCATATCCACTGGTGTTTAAAGACCAACTGTAAATATTCCTGGGACTTTTTGCAGCTTTGTGTGGCATAGGTAGGCGGCCCCGAGCATGGCCTTGCGGCTCTCATGGCAATGGCGCTGCCGCAAGGTCAAGGTCATGGTTTCACCTCCTTAAGAAAAGTCAGCTACTGATGGAGAAAGTCTCTCTCAAAGGCCACAGGACCATGTGTTACAGCAATGACTCAGTGCCAGATTTTCTGCTGGGCTTGGGGTTTCAGAGCTGGCTGGAGCCCGCTGCACCCTGGTCCTGATTGTCGGCCATCACGAGAAGTCGGTTGCTGGGGCAGAGAGAGGACGTGCGTGACCTTCCCACACCCTGGAGCTGAGACAAGTCCCACCTCCCTGCCCCTCACCATGGGCTGATTGGCACCCATCACAGGTAAGGACGGTTTGTTAGCTGTGGGTCCAATATGAGTTAAGGGCATATAGTTACAACCATAATGCGTTCTCTGTCATTTGATTTCACTGCACCTGCCACCAAAGTTGGGAGCAGGAGACAGAGGCCACCCGAGGAGAAGAAAGATCTCCTTGTCTCTTGTCTCTTGAGGGAGAAAAGACCTATGTGCAGTTAAGAACAGGTTAGAGGCAGTGGCAGTGGGGGATCCCTACTGGTCCATGCATCCTTCCCAAAGGATGGAGCCAGTGGGTGGGAGTGGTCCGAGGAGAAGGCTGACCCTGGAACCAAGCAGAGGCAGGATGGGTACCAGGAGGATGTAAGGCTCTCAGACTTCAGGGACGCTGAGTGTGTTGCCTCCCCGTTCTCATTAGGCCCAGGCAGTCAAAGCAGGCCACGTGCTCAGGGGGCTCTGGCAGAATAAATACTTCCTGGTGAACCCATGTGCCACCTCGCCATGCGCTGGAGCTGAGCTTGTCCAAAGCAAGGGCATTGGGGTGGGGAGGGGGTCACACAGGAAAAGTCCCAGGCAGACCTTGTTTCGTGAAGGGTACCAGGTCATTGGGAGTGGCTCTCACGGAAACAATACACCAGGCAGCCCCTCTGTGGGATGTCTCCCAGCTAGGAGATGGCCCAGGCCAGCCATCAATCAGTCAAACAGAAACCCCACCCTGCAGAAACCCCGCGTCAGGCCAGCGGCCTGCTCAGGGGTCTGGGGCCTGTCAGCAGGGACAGGGGGCTCCACAGGGCATTAACCTACAAGAAGCTGCCTCTTTAGTCCTGTCAGGAATAAAGACGCAGATGTAGAGAATGGACTTGAGGACATGGGGAGGGGGAAGGGTAAGCTGGGACGAAGTGAGAGAGTGGCATGGACATATATACACTGTCAAACGTAAAATAGATTGCTAGTGGGAAGCAGCCTCATAGCACAGGGAGATCAGCTCGGTGCTTTGTGACCGCCTAGAGGGGTGGGATAGGGAGGGTGGGAGGGAGATGCAAGAGGGAGGGGATGTGGGGATATATGTATAGGTATAGCTGATTCACCTTGTTATACAGCAGAAACTAACACACCATTGTAAAGCAATTATACTCCAATAAAGATGTTAAAAAAAATTAAAAATAAAACGCTAAAGAAAAAAAAAAAGAAAGAAACTGCCCCCACTAGCAATTCCTGCTCAAGGGCTAATGAATTTTTATTGCCCATGGTGAGAAAGATGCACCTCACCATCGGCTGTTCTAACGACGGCTCTGGTTTCTGCAGCCCTGCTGAGTGGTCCTCAAAGATGCCAGGTGCCCACAACCTGGGATGTTGCTGATGTCCACAGCCTTCTCCCTTTGTTCGCCCGTCTGAGCCATCACTTACACAGCAGCTCACTCAAAGCTAAAAATAACTGGCACAGACGCCTAACTGGTACCGCGGGTCCCTAGCCTAGGGCTCCTCCAAAGCGAGGCGACATGGGAAGCCTAGCTCTGGCCTCGTCTCCCAGGGCAGAGACTCATTTCTGAACGAGGCACCTGCTGGCGTGCCATGCTCCAGGTACTGTGGGGCGCACAGACGAACACGACCTGGCCCAGGGCTCGGAAACAAGTCAGCAAAGCCATGTCAGTGCTGCAAACAGGGTGCAGCGTTCAGTGGGGACACAGAGGAGAGAGAAATGGGTCCTCTGCAGGCAAGGGGGCATCTCAGATGAGTAAGATTTCAGTAGGCAGAGGAGGGAAGATCTTCCCAGGAAGGGAGCAGCACAGGCAGAGTTGCAGGGACCGCAGGAATGTACACACACTCTGGGCTTCTGAGAGGGGCTGGGATGAAAATAAGACTCGACCATAGCTCCAGGGACAAGACCTACACAACCCACTTCTGCCTGCCTGCCCAACTCATCTCCGACCACCTGCCTCTGTGTTGCCTAAGCTTCCTTCACACCGGCTTCTCTCACCCCAGGACCTTTGCTCATGACTTTGCCAGAGTCAGGGATGTTCTTTTGTGTTCCCTTGCTTGCCTCCCTTGGACTTTCAGGTCTCGAGGCCTAACTAGAGCTGAGCACCATATTCACCGAGGTATTTTTCTCCACAATAAGTCTGAAGTTATCTTATTTGCTTATTCATTTATCATCTGCTCCCCCAAAGCCGATAACCTCCATGAATGCAGGCATCTTGTCTGCTTTTCCCACTATATTCAGAGGCTGGGACAATGTCTGCTAATAGGTAAAGAACTACCTTTAGGAGTGAGCGGGGGAAAGGCACATTTTGACCTCTTTGTCATCTGGGCACAGATCACAGATCACCCATCTGTGGCTGTCCACCCTTTCTAGGAGTTTGTGAAGCAGCATGAGAAATGTAGCTCAGGCAGCTGGGAGTGAGCCAGGGCAAAGCCGATGGGCTCTGTGCAGAGCGCACGGGTCACTTTCCACTTTGTGAAAGTCAGGGCAATGGAGCCTCCAGACCTACCTAGTGGGAGTTGCTGAGACCCTGGGGCTGGGCAGTTTATGGAAGAAATGAGGAAATTTGCACTCACTCCATTACAAGGGCAGCAGAATGCTCTGCCCAGGCATTGCTGATGGGGTCTTGCAGCCAGGCCTCCAATCACCAGATCCTTCTGGAAAACAGGCTTTAGAAAGAGGCCGTGCACTGGCTTCAGGGCCAGGGCCAAGACGTACTGCCCAGCCGCTGCGTGGACCCCGTGGGAAATGCTAGCTCTCAGCGTGGCCGTGCTCAGACTCGCAGCCTCATCAGCACTGACACACACCCCGAATCAGGGTGAGCACCAAGGGGCGCCAGGGCGTGTGAGAGCTTCCAGGTGAGACTCTGGAACACGGTGTCCTTTCCGAAGGGAAGATGTTCAGGATACAGAGAAGGACACACAAGGGAAGCCACAGTACGTGTTTAAGCCGCCGAGGACCCAAGAGGCCAGGAAAGGGGGTAGCTTATGCATGAAGAGGAGGCCCGGGGTCACCTGCGGAGAAGTTCACAGCTCCCAGGAACACCTGTTGGGTGAATACTCTGCAAATCCCCACGTCTCTCAGCTGCCGGAGAAAATTTTCAACACAAGATCTTTGAGCTCAAGTTCAACCACTCACTAGCTTTTTTTCAAGGTTTGGCCAATGATATGACCTCTCTCAGTGACCTACTGTCCTAAGCTGAAAATATCGAGGCTGTCGCCACCAATGTCTGTGGGTTGTTAGAAAATTAAGCAAGGTCAGTGTGCACCTCCCTCAGGTACTGCACCATCCCCCGCACTCAGTTTATACTCACTACTATTCACATTGCGGCCTCTCCTGCAGTGCCCCGTCCACAAAATCCAGTGAGTTCTTGGGTCTGATGGGTGAGCCCATCTGGACACGCCCCACCCTGGCTGAAGGTTGGGGATCCCCAGGTCACCCTCTCTGCCCTCTCTCCTGGTCCCCTCTCACCACCATCACTCCATGCTCCTTCTCTTTCTACATTGCTACCTGGCTGGGTAGCAGGTTTCTTCCTTCTCCAGAGAATGGATGATAGAGCCTCAAAAAGTTTGCATCACGAGAAGCTGATACTCCAGGCCACAGAGCATCAGCGTTTGGGGCCACACAAGAACACAGAGAATTCCTGTTCACCAGTCTCTGTGCAATTGCTCCTCCCCTAAAAGGAATTCAAACATTGGCCATAGAAAGAACATTCCGGAACCATGATCATCCAAGTCTTCTTTGACCAAAAGGAGTAGCGTGGAGCAGGAAGATAGGGCCCTCCGCAGAACCCTTTGTATTTGCAAAGGAAAAACTCAGACGCGCCTCCCAGCATCCCGGCCAGCTAGGGGCTGGGCTCGGGAAGTTGGGGGTTTCCCTGAGGAAACAGAAGATGAAGCGATTGTGTTTTGTTTGAACTGATAATAATGTCAGTTTCCGTTATGGGCTCATTACAACAAACCTGGGACATATTAACAGCTCTTTAATTGAATTTGGAAATAAGAAGAGGGTTTTGAAAGGTCTCGTAAAGAGTGGATTCACGGTCCCCACAGCGACGGCAGTGTACCTTGAACAGAGATGGAACGCAGCACCCCCCAATGGCGGCTCGCTCTCACCCTCCCCAGGTCCCCAAACATGCACTGGGAGGCCATCTGGATCCCCCCTGAGCTCATGGGGGCTAAGGAGAAAGATGAGATCAGAAGGCACTCCCAGAGAGTGGAAGCAGGCCCCATAAGAGACAGTGTTTTATTTTTTATTCCAAACGAACAACAGAAGAGGAATTGCTGACCGTCCAGCCCCGAGCAGAGACCCCTCCCGTGAGCCTCGCAGGGCCCATGGCAGCCCTCACCGGCACAATGCATGCCTGTTCCCTGTCTGCCTTCCCCACCAGAAGGGGAGCCCCTGGCCACATCCTCTCCGAATCCCAGGTGCCCAGCCCAGACCCTGACACAGCAAGTCTGGACAACCGTTTGTAGAGTGAACAAGTGAAGGCATGACCCAACACCTGTGGGCTTTTCCTTCTTCCCCTCACCCTCTGTTTCCTCTCTTCACCTGCTTCCTCTACCACACACTCTCCTATCAACCCCTATGCAGCCCTTTCCAGAAAACCCTTGTTAATTATCTAGAATGTGTGCTCCTTTATTTACTCCATGCCTATGTAACTACATATAAATACACATGCTTACACATACATATAAATACACAGACGTATCATGTACAGACATAAGTCATATCCGGCGGGGGTGTGGAAGGCGGGGGAAGGAGACAGTTGCCGGATTTAGCAAATGAAATCACAGGACTTCCAGTTAAATTTGAACTTCAAATAAACAACAAATAATTTTTAACTATGTTTTAATTATTTCTCATTTGTCTGAAATTGAAATATATTAAGCATCCTGTATCTTATCTGGCACCCCTGGGTGGAAGGTGGTTTTATTCTTTTGTAAATCTGATCATAGGATTCACGCACTCTTCTCTCTTAGGATCCATGGATAGCTCTTCAGTTCAACAGGTATTTGCCTAGTGCCTTCTTTTTAATGGATACATAATATTTTGTGGTGTGGCTCTTCCTCAATTGCCGGGCAATTATCTCGATGTTTGGTGTCTGTGTTACTGCGACGTTGCTTAGTAAATTCCCACCCTCAACCAGAGGAAGGCAACATGATTGGCTCTGTCCTGGCTTCTTAAATTAGCTGTCCTGGCAAAGTCAGACCAGAAGTCCATGGCGAGAGAGCCCATCTCTCAGAACAGCCACAAGACCCTACATCAGGGGCTGTGGGTGGGGAAAAGGACAAAGGAACGTGGAAATTCCCCTTTCCAACAAGGAGAGAACAATGGAAACGCTGACATACCTGCCTCTGACTTGAAGCTGGAAACACCCTCAACTGCAGAAATCCAGACCGGCTCATTTGCCAAAACCCACACCAGTATAATTATTGTGCACAGCCCCCCACATCCCTCTTTCAATACTCATACCTTTAACTTGATCGTTGTTGCTGAAAACACAAAAATAAAAAATACATAGCAGCTCGGCTGACATTACAGCAACAGCGTAAGCCTCATTTTACCAACCATTTAACTCCCTCTAAGGACCCCGCTCAGAGACACAGGCACGTTGATGGGAGCTGTACAAAGGTCAGTGATTTGGAGGCTCTTTCCGACAATTTGCCAGGATTTTGGCATTTGTAAGCATCCATAGGACAGCTCTCTAGCAAGCTGACCTTGACAGCGAATGGGATAAATAAACCTTCAATTTACCCCCTCCAGCTCTCCGCGAGCCGGCCCGGTCCCCACGGAGCCTTCACCTGTCCATATCGTTCAACTGCCTGCAACTTTCAGCTGACGAACATCCACAGCTCCGTGGCCCAGTGACAAACACCATCTAACAGATAAGGCTTCTGAAAAGTCAAAGCCAATACTGCTTCCATTGAAAATTTAATGCCGGCTCCATCTTTGCCCATCATTCTTCTGACTCTTGCACATGTCCCAAGAGGCCCTTGAAGCTAAAGCACTGCTCCATAACAGGTAATGACGTGACATTTAATGATACTGTCCAAAGTGATCCCGGTCTTTGGGAAGTAATGTGCACTCATGTACCAGATAAGCACCGCCAAACGTACTGAGCCGCTGTATCTTTCACAGCCCTGTCACCAGATACGATGTGACACAGCCCCGGCCATCGTACCTGCTGCTCCTCCGACCCCGTGCATTTTCAGAGCCCAGCTCCAAAGCGTTCAGGGAATTCAGGCAAAAGGTAGGATGGTAACATATCCGTAATTAACTATTCACAGCCTCTTTAATACTTCAGTGCTCTTGGATTCGCTACTAAAATCTGTGAATTATACCTCATTGAAAAATGGCCTTAATTGACTCTGACATGTTTTATTGGAGGCAGAAAAAATGTTTCAGTATGATAGATAAGGTTAAAAATGTTACTACTCTGATCATTTACTCTAGTGCCTGGCAAAAAAACTCCAAAGCCAAAAACCATTTACATCATTCATCGGATGCAAGAGAGGGAAAAAAAAAAAAAAAAAAAGGCTTATCTGACAGCCCATTTTAGCTGATGGGACAAAGTGCAGATTTTCAATTTTCTGACAAAGTTATGTTGTTTATGTAGAGAAGGGGGAAAACAATTGTAACATTGCTGCAGCATGCCATGAGGCCTGGAAATGTGGCTCCCCTCGAAAACTATCTCCGGGCCATGCGGAGCGCTGAATGACCCACAAAACATTACCTTCAGGCTTCCGACCAGATCATGCAGGGCTCGTCTTCCTCCTCAGAAGCAGCTGAGGGTTTTCAAACAGCCCCAGAGCCCCACTGGGATGTGTCGTGTGACGACTCTACAAACACAAAAAATTCTTCTCTCCCCAGCATTCGCCCCAAGAAGATGCAGTGCGGAGCAGGGAAATCTACCAATAGAGGGGTCTTTTAGTAGCTGGTGTTTTGCAGAAACGTTGAGTCTTGCTGTTTTCTCTGAACTTTGGCTGGTACCGGTGACCCCAGAAGTGGGAATCTAAGCTCCCGAGCTCTATATATATACCCCTCTGTGGGATGGGTCTCATGCAATTAAACCTGGGTACATCCTGGGAAATCACCTACAAATCCTGTTAACCCTTCCCCAGATGTTCATCCAAACGCCACCTCCTTCCAGACCTCACACACATGTTCCCCTAAGCAGACTTGCCATTCTCCCATTACAACAGCCAGGATCTCGAGCACTGCGCAGAGGTGATGGGTCAGGGTCCTAACCTAGTGGGCTGGGGGCAAACTTCAGGTCTGAGGCTAAGCAGCTACCTGATCTTGACGCAGTGACTAACTCTCCCTAGGCTTCATCTGTAAAGAGGAGAGGATGGCAGTGGCTGGAGTGGAGATCTGCCAAGCACCGTACCTAATGCCCTGGTTACAGGGGCCTGGCAGTGGCCGGTATTGGAGGAATCTGGACTCCAGCTGTGGCCGGGGAGGGCAGACTCAATCTAGCAGACTGACTGCTCAGAAACACATCCACTGATATTTTCTAAAAGTAAGTCTCTCTTGGGCCAGTCCTGGACAGGATTGTTTTCCAAACAGACTCTAGCCCTGAGGGACTGAAGTTCATTATAAACCCAGAAGACACCTGCTCAACCCACATCTGAGGAAAAGCATCTCAGCACAAGGTTTCCTGATCAAGGTCACCGGGATCAGATAAAGCCAGGAGCGCCACAGGAAAATGGTTACAGATCAAACGATGGGATTCAACAGTAAGCAGTAGTAAGAGTGAGAGGGAACTACACAAAAACTAAAAGGTTGCTTCTTTCCAAATCCATGGTTCTGGGCAGCCAGGGAAGACCCTTCATCTTTGAATCACATGGGCCAGAGCCACATGACTGAGTAGGGCTTGCACATGTATTTGCTTTGACTCGTACCTGGTTTTTTTCTCCTTTTTTTTTTTTTAAATTTTTATTGGAGTGTAGTTGCTTTGCAACATTGTGTTAGTTTCTGCTGTACAGCAAAGTGGATCAGTTACACGTATACAACTATCCCCTCTTTTTTAGATTGCCTTCCCATTTAGGTCACCACAGAGCACTGAGTAGAGTTCCCTGTGCTAAATTAGATTTTGTTCCAGAGCCTTCCCTGACACCTGCGCACAGGCTCAGAAGGCAGCATTCCCATAGACTTGATGCTAATCCTACCTCCTAGAGTTGGAGGGGCTGACTAGTAGTAACCAGCATTTATAAACTAGTAACATTAAAAAATTAAGAAGTTAAACAATAAGGTCCTACTGTGTAGCACATGGAACTATATTCAATATCCTGTGACAAACCAGAATGGAAAAGAATCTGAAAGAGAATATATATATGTATAACTGAGTCACTTTGCAGTACAGAGGAAATTAACACAACCTTGTAAATCAACTATACTTCAATAAAATTTTTTTTAAATGAAAAAAAATTTAGGAAATTCCACATGAAAAGATATTGTCTTTTGGGGGGGAAAAAACAGGATTTTTCTAAGCCTACCTCCTGTTTCTACCAAAAGTGGGGAGAACATCCTGCATCCCCGGCCAGCACTCACCGGGAGAAAGTCACAAGAAACACAAGACGCTGTCACAGACCAGAGGAGAGGAAAGGAGACACAACGCCTACATTCAATGTAGAATCCTGGACTGGATCCTGGGTCAGAGAAAAGGGTGTTCATGGGGGAACTGGTGAAATCCAAATAAAATCTGAGGTTCAGTAATAGTAAGAGACCAACCTTGGTGCCTTTGTTCTGACCAATGTACCCGGGGAATGTAAGCTGCAAATGTTAAGGGGGGAAGCTAGATGAAGAGCATGGGAACATTCTGTATTATCTTTGCAACTTTCCTGTAAATCAAAAATTAATCAATTTTTTTTTTAATTTCTTTAAGAAAAAGGTCAAGAGAACAAACCAAGACCACTTGTCATACATGGCCCATCTCACTCATTGGTTTTGGTGCTTGGAGCCTGGAGCCTTTTAAATGTGGGACAGTCCTCCCCCAATACTTCCTTCAGAGGGGGCGTGTGTGCTGTTCCCTGGTGCACATGCCCGCCTGTCTCCTGGATGGCCTGGTCCACATGCAGGACTTGGGGTTCTTGTGGGGACCCCCAAAATCTGGCGGGACCTCGGTGAGCTGAGAGCAAGGGAAGGGGGTGCTCCCGGGACAGCTCCAGGGAAGATGGCACCCACCAGGCCTCCTGAGGTGGTAAAGAAGGACCCTAAGCCGAGCACCCAGGTACTCAGACCACGGAGGTGTGCCAGGTGGTCAGTGTCAAGAAGGTGGGGGCCCTCATTCCCCGCAGAATGCCCAACATAGCCCACCCTGGCACCCTGCCATCAGAGAACAGGCCCCGAAGAGCCCCAGCTTCCATGCAGAGGAGCCAACACCTCTATCGGAGGTACTGGAGCAAGTATCTTAGCCTCCCCTCTGAGAAGAGATCCCCCATTTACATCTCTCCACAGCGCCCACCCAAGGCTGAGCACAGGGTCTCAACTCTGAGGACTTTTGCCAAATGACAAGTTCCCAGTGGACTGATCCCAGGGCCACTGGCCAGTCAGCACCTGTGTGCGGGGTCGGGGGGCCCTTTGCCAAGCACTGCAGGGAGCATGGACTTGCCAGACAAGCTCCCTGACCTCCAGGAGATGACAACGCCGGCGGAGTGATCATCTCCATCTCACCGGAGAAAAACATCACCGGGGGCTGACACCCTCAGACAGAGTCAAGAAGGGGCTAGAATTCCAGCAGGACTTGAGGGTGGGTGGGATTTCATCATACACTGATGGTCACCGGGAGAGAGAAGGAGGAGGTGTTTAAGGGGTGAAAGAGAGTCCCACACCGGGAAAGGTGTGAGGGCAGGGAAGGGCAGTGGTGTGCTCGGTTACCGAGGTAGGTCCTGCCTGACTGCAGCTTAGGACGAGCTGGGCGTGGAGGGTGCAGGTGGTGGCTGGAGCAGCAGCGGCTACAGGAAGCTGGGCATTTCCCTGCTGGCTCCTGAGGACGATGTACAGTCGTGGAAGCATGCAGACAGCCCTGGAAGCAAAGGCAATCATCGAGTAACTACTACCTCGGGGGCATCCCGGGACCACATCCCTGGGAGTCACGTTACTTCTGTAAACCCCTTTATTGCCCCATGACTGGCACCACTGCCATGCACAGGGGTGTTGTGTACTCAAGGTGGCAAGATTTTTTAAAGCAATCATCTCAAATATAACTCAGTGTTTTAATTTTATTTTGAGATTCCCTCATTTTAATTTTTTTATTACTTTTTTATTCACATTTGCTCAGGGCCTCTTCCCCTGACCCTGTAGCTGGCCACCTCTAGTGAGAGCCCGATGCTTGGGTTTGGAGTTCAGCTCTGCCTTTACCTGTGGACTCTGGGCACCCTTTGTGCCTCATCATCCTCATCTGTAAAATGGGTATAACAAATCCAGCATCCACCAGGCAGAGTTGTCATGAGGTTTAAATGAGCTAATACATGTCAACGGCTGCTCAGTCCTGAATGTCAGTGATGTGTCCTGAACAGGAGATGGGCCCTGAGAAACCGTGCCAGAAACAGGCCATGGGTGGAGGTGGCTGGACATGCAGGTGGAGGAGAGCTTCAAGAGCCTTCTGTGCAAGAACGACCTCACAGGGGCCACATTCCAAGGAAAACAGTCCTGGGGGTGGGATTAGGTCACAGTGATACATAGGGCTGGCTCTGCGGGGGAGGCCCACCCCAGGCCTTCAAAGACTTGAGCCCCACCCTGGCTGGCTGAGAGCAGAGACCCAGATGGGGAGTGGATGAGGTCGGGGTCCCCTCCCCCAGGGCCAGCAATCAGCGCAGACTCTGCCACGCCTGCCCCGGCCCAGCTCCCAGCTACCCCCCTCACATCTCTACCACACCAGCCTGCCTTTTACAGAGCCCATGCTTTGTTTTGTTTCAGAAATAGGATCATAAAATGAGTGTATCTTTCTGGTTATTAATTTTCTGCCTTTTTTTTTTTTTTTTGCTTATTTATCTAAATGAAAGATGTTTATTTCCCAACCAGCTGCTATATGAAGTATGTGGAGCAACTGAAAACCCAGTTCTGTTGTGCGGCTGAAACCCTATCAGTCGAGGCTGAAAGAAACATCTTTTCCACTTTCTGGAAAGAAAAAGAAGGAAAGAGAGAAAGAGGGAAAGAAGGAAGGAAGGAAGGGAGGGAGGGAGGGAGAGAGGGAGGGAGGGAGGAAGAGGGAAGCCCTTGAGTGTGTTTTGTTTATTGCTACATTACTCAGGCAATTGCCTACTTGAGTCAGACTGTCAGGCTGGGCCCCCAAACCCGGTTCTTACCCTGTGCTGCCCAGGCCCAGCTGCTACAACAACGTCTTGGCTCCCAGAGCTGCTACACGACTGGCTGCAGGCAAGTGGTGCAGATGGGAGTGGGGTGGTGGGCAAGCCCTGAACCGGCTGGGGCTAAGTGGTCTGGGGGCTGATGGGGCTCAGGGCCGGGGGTGGCCGTGGCTTGCTGTTGGACCTGAGAGCTGAAATTCCTCGGAGTCTGCAGAGCTGCTGCCTTCATGCTCTGTACCGTGACCCCCAACTCAGACCTGAGGTCAGGCCTGACCCACCTGGACACGGAAGAAACCAGTAAGCCCTTCCCTTTCAGCCTTGAGCACCTGCTCTGTCAGTCACCAGATCTGGCCGGCAGTGTAGAATGTATCGCATTTCATGGGTCTTACAGATGAGAGGGCTGAGGATCCGGTGCTCAGTAAAGGAGAAACCCAGTGTCCACCCAGACAAAATCCTCGGCATCTCCAATTCCTGCCCTAAGCACGGCTATGGTTAATCTTACAGTTCAACTTGACTGGGCCGCAGGGTGCCCAGATATTTGGTCAAACGTTATTCTGCATGTGTCTGTGAAAGTGTTTTGGGATGAGATTAACATTTAAATCAGTGCACTGAGTAAAGCAGCTTGCCCTCCCCAGTGTGGGTAGGCCTCCCCCAGCCCATGGAAGACCTGAATAGAATGAAAGGCTGACCCTCCCCCAAGGAAGAGAGAATTCTCCTGCCTGAGGCCTTCATACTGGAACCTCAGCTCTTCCTGGTCAGACAGTAGCTTGCCAGCCTCTGGACTCAAACTAGGATGTCAGTTCTGCAGATTTGGACTTACCAGCCTCCATAATCCTGCGGGACAGTTTCTCACTTTACATATATGTGTGTGCGTATCCTTTTGGATACACACTACCTGGCTGCTGGGAACCTGTCTAGAGGGAGGGAAGGATGGAGAGATGTGGGGAGGGTCAGCTGCAGGCATTCTCAAGACACCATCCTCTCAGCAGTCTCTCACACCAGAGGGCTCCGGCTGGCCCATGGGGTTGGTGAGGGGAGGGGGGTGTCCCTGCAGCTGGGGGAGGGGCACAGGGTGAAGGCTCAGGGTGAAAGGGGCATGCCTTGCTAGAGTTCATTTCCTATGCTGTCACGAGGCTCAAACATTACCTTTTACATTAAAGCAGATATAGCTCTTAATGTAGAATGCAAACTTTGCAGGACCTTTTTTTAGATAAGTTACTAGATGATGGAGAAACTTCAAAATCGCAGTAGGTGTGGTGGATTCCGCCTCCAAGAAACCTCTTTACCTGCAGTGGCTTGGGGGTTGGCTGTACCACAAGGGGAGGAGCCCACGGTGACAGGGGTGTGGTGGATTGGCTGGTCTGTCCAACTGCCAACTGCCTTTTATGTCCTGAAGTCAAATTCACATGCTGGGTGGAGAGCGGGGGGCCCATACCTGGGGTATGGGTTTGACCCTCAAACGCGGAGGCTGTCTGTGCCCTGCGCCCATCACTGTGCTCAGCAGTAACATGACTTTCCTCCAGAGAAGGTTGCTTAGTGGAACTGATCCTGAAAACCCCTCCTGGACTCCCAGGGGAGGCTCCCAGGCTCGCCCTGCCCCCCACTGGAGCCTTTCCCCGTGGAATCCCTCCCACGGTCGAGGCAACAGCGTCCCTGCTTGGCCCAGCCTCCGACCTCAAAGCAGAAACTCATGCTTGTGGGTGAGTCCCTGCACGGGGAAAGGGAGCTCCCATGTTTGAACCAATCCGAACTTGAATGGAAAGATGTTCAAGGCCTCCCTGAGGCCTGTGTTAGGTCAGGGCCTCGTGCTCGCAGGAGCCAGCCCTGTGCTGCAGGGACCGGGTTGCGACACAAATTCCTTCCCAACTTCCATCAGAGCCACGTCCCAGGTTCTTGGGAGGCAGGCAGACCCTAAACCAGGAGTGAACAAGCAACACAGACTGACCACCAGGAACAGATCTTCTATTCGAGGGCTGAAGGATGGGGCTTGGCCGCCAGGGCTAAGGCGCTCCCTTTATTTCACTCTGCTTGTTACTTTACTTAAAATGCGTGCACGTGTATTCATGCACACACTCACCAGCACAGCTCTAGATCACGCCTCTGAAACTTCACAGGGTGCCCTCAAGCCTGGTTCACTTGAGAATCACTTTCTTTGGACCGCTCTAATTGCCGCACAGAGAGCTACTGGCTACGTTCCCTTTGCGCCTGCAGTCTCTGTGTGGACCTGTTTTCTCATCCCCACTCCTCCTCTCTCTGTGGCCACTGCCATTTCTCCTCCAGTCATGCAGGGATGGCTCGATGGTGCCGAGGATACTAGGTGAGGCTGAGGCCAGGGAATCTGATCTAACACAAGGAATCATGTGCTGGCCTTGAGCTCCTTGATGTTTCAGTGGGGTTGACGCTGGTTTCCCTGGCACCAGTTTCCCATGGTTATGAGATCAGAGGAATTAATGGGTGCTTAGTCTGTGAGCCTAAAGATTATTGGAGGTAACTGCATTTCTGGGACAAAGCACACACTGGATTGTGATGGACTTTCTGTGGTTTTCTTGACCCCATGCTGTCTGCTGGCAACACAGCACCTTTACCCCCTCTTGTATGTTCTCCCTTGATTCACAGGGACTAGAAACCTGGAAATTACATTTTCTGGAACCTCTTGGATGCTGCCCAGTATTTAAAAGGCAGAAGCCTGATCATTGCTCCTCTGACAGCAGTGGGCAAACGTGCGGGCTCTGCAGATAGAAACTTTTGCAGCGGCCTGCAGGATACCCGGCTATGTGCTGGGGGCAAATGGAGTCATTGCTGGTGGTTTCTAGCAAGGTCTCGACTCTGAAAGCCAGAAGCATGACTGAGAGCCAGGCCATTACCCTGATCTTCACGCCTCCAGCCATTCCAGTGGCTTTAGAAGCATATGTCTTTATCAAATCTCTTCCTACTTGAGATAATCAGAGTGATTCCTGTTTTCTTCCTTAATATATCTGGTCATGAAAAAATACCAAGCATCAGTGTGCGTCTAATTCAATGTCTAAATGAGACTATCCAAGAACACTGGCAAAAAACAAGATGTCACTGTCCGTTGAAGACTCTTGATGCAGAGAATGAATGACACGCTTAACAGCAGTGAAATCCTCAGTATTTTCCATCCCAAGCTTTCTGAGATATGTTCCATCATTGTCCCATTTCACCTGTCATTTCACAAGGACCTTGAGGGCAGGAACAGTATCTTTTTTGTTTAAATTAAATTCCTATGTAATAAACTCCAAGTAACTATCCACATCATTTGTTTTCCTGTATCTTTATAGCATTAACTATTGCTGGCAAAGATGTGTAACCCTCTGAGAATCCAAGAGCTTTTGATAAGAGATCATTTCAAATGGTGCTAACCACAGGAAGGGATTTGAGCTGGTTTCCCCAAGACCTCCCAGAGAGCTGTGGGTTGAGCGCAGGTCAGGGAAACATGGGGGCTGGTACCCTGTGCCCTGGGGAATATTAACCTCCAGATGCTCTCTAGCCCTGCCTTGCAATGTGCCCTGTTCCCATTTTCATCAGACTTCATTCAGTCTCCTTCTCTCCAATGATGGTCACAGTTCACTTTTGAAAATGTTTCAGGAGTTCTCTCTCTGAGGTCATGGAGAATGAGACGAGCTGTTGAGATGGAGAGAAATGAAGACAGAAGGAAAAACAGCTTTGTTCCACAAAAAGTTATTTGAGCATCTACTGTGTACAGAGCACATTGTACTAAGTTGCTGGAGATACAACAGTGGGCAAACAAGCTCACGGCTCACATTCTAGCAGCTGAGGCAGCCAATAAGCAAGTACACAAATGAGTACCCCTGGTTACTTCAGCGAGTGATAAGTGCTGTGCCGGAGACAAAGCAGGTGATAAAAAGTGACCAGGTGGGTGGGCGAGTGGGCAGAGGTATCTTCAGACAAACGGAGCCCGGAAGACACCTCTGGGGAGGTGAGGTGCAAGGGGCCGTCTCAGAGAAGAGCTGGAGGCAAGCATCCAGGCAGAGGGAACAGCCAGGCAGGTTGGAGCTTGGTATGTTGGGGCACAGAGACAAGGCCAGCATCTCAGAGCCAAGTGAGAGAAGGGGCCAGTGCCCCAAACTGAGGCCAGGCCAAAGCATGTCAGCCTGACACATATGTGGAAGGAGCTAGATTTTATTCCAAGGCATTGGGAGGCCATCAGAAGATTTTACACAGCTCCTGGTAGAACCAGGATTGGTATCCGCTCCCCATATACACAAGGCTCCCACCAGCAGGCCAAACCCTACCCAAGAAGTCCAATGCCATTGTGTCCTGCCCCCAATGCCTAGCCTCCCATCCTTGAGTCCAGAAGTGCCCTTCACCACATCTTGAGATGAGCCTTAAGCTCATCTGGTGATCCTCTCATGATACTTTCAGACTGCAGGGCCTCTTTTAAATCCCAGCACACAGATCTTAATGCAACACTGCAGACACACACTCACAGCAGCCCCTCATCCTGGACCCAGGCAAATGGGACCTCGGTCATATCAGTATCTGTTAGGAATCCCATCACAGTGGGCCTCCCATGGAGCTCATAGGCAGCTGGAACCCCATGGCTTGCTAGGGCACATACAACACCTCATGGTTGGATAGAGCATACATGCGTTCCGGTCTGTTCGTCATCCATCCATCCATTTACTCATTAAACACACATCATGTATTGAATATCTACTTGGGCCAGGCCCTGGGCCAGGTATTAGGACACAGCAATGACCAAGGCAGTCAAAGCGACCCTGCCTGCATAAACTGTCTACTGCTGCATAACAAATTACCACAAACATAGCAGAGTAAAATGACACACACTGGGCTTCCCTGGTGGCGCAGTGGTTGAGAGTCTGCCTGCCGATGCAGGGGACGTGGGTTCGTGCCCCGGTCCGGGAGGATCCCACGTGCCGCGGAGTGGCTGGGCCCGTGAGCCATGGCCGCTGAGCCTGTGCGTCTGGAGCCTGTGTTCCGCAACGGGAGAGGCCACAACAGTGAGAGGCCCGCGTACCACAAAAAAAAAGAAAGAATGACACACATTTATTATTTCACAGTTTCTGTGGGGCAGGGGGCATGGCTCAGTTGTGTCCTCTGCTCAGGGTCTCACTGACCACAGTCAAGATGCTGGCCAGAGCTGTGATCTCACCTGAGGCCCAGAGTCCTCTTCCAGGCTCACTGGGTGTTGGCAGAACCTAGTTGCTTGCAGTTATAGGATTGAGGCCCTCAGCAACCGGACACCAACACAGATCCCTGCCACATGGCCTTCTCCACAATGCACCAGTTTGCATCTTCAAGACCAACAAGAAAGTGTTTCTGCTGTTTCAAGTCTGACTTCTAGACCCACTTTTAAATGGTTACCTGATTAGGTCAGGCCCACCTGGGGTGATCTCCCTTTTGGTTAACTCAAAATCGACTCATTTGGGACCTTAATTATATCTGCAGAATCCCTCCCCTTTGTCATACACCACATCCTATTCACAGGTCTCACTCACACTCAAGGGGAGGGGGTGATACAGGGTGTGCACACCAGCAGGAATCTCAACCACCTATCGCACTGCTCTGGTGGAACTGCCATCCCAACAAGGAGGGCGAGCCTGGACATATGATTGGAGAGGTGGCAAGTGGAGGACAGGGTGCTGCAGGAGGGCCTCTGGAAGGAAGGCCTGGATGAGTGCCATGCCCGCCACTGCCTGCCACCCAGGAGTGCAGCTCCACCTCTCTCTGCTCACACACGCTCCTCACACATTCTGTGACAACTGGCAGTGGCTTATTCATCATTTCAGACTGCAACTTTCTGTTTTCTCAGACACCCTCTTTAACACCCTGACATTTCTGTAGAGACGTCACATACAGTCAATTGTTTCCATCTCTTTCTCACACTGATCACCTTTTCTGTTCAATGCTTGGCCCTTCCCAGTCCTGGTGTGCGACACTTACCAAGAGATTCAGAGTCACTCTCCTCACTCTCCATACCACTGGATTTCCAGTGAAGTGTGCTACATCCCCACGTCAATCATCTCCCAAGACATGCACAACATTTGCTCCAATCTCAGGAGAGATGCTGCCTGAAAAAAGGCAGCTCTCCTAAGCAGAAATTCCTTCTCTACCCATTACTAGAGGCCTGTTTCCAGATTCTACAGGTAAACAAAATTGCCCCCACACTTTTTACCTGTCTTTCCATCTGCGCCATGTCTGGCTCATCAGCAGGACTTGATGCCCATCCTCTGGCAGCCACACTGGGCCACCAGGCTGGACCACTGCCACAAGCACCTCTCCCCAGCTACTCAAGCACTCGCTAGGCTGTGTTCCCACACAGCCTTCCTTCTTTCCCTTCTCCAGTCCCTTATCCACATCACAACAGGAGCGGTCTTCTGAAAACATGGTGCATCACTGCTCTGCAGACACCCCTTTAGGGGCTGCTCACTGTACTAAGGATGCAATGCAAACTTCCCTCTCTGTCTGCAAGGCCGGGCAGCACTTGTCATCTGCTTACCTACTGCACCCTTCTCAAGCCCTCCCACATTCCAGGTTCTGGCCTCGTGGCTTTTCTTTCAGCTCCTCAGATTCTTTCCATGGCAGTATAGGCAGGCATGTGCTGTTCCCTCTGCACAGGCTGCTTCCTCCCACCCATGGCTAAAAGGATACATTTTACAGTAAATGGTATTGGCATAAATGGATAACTGTTTGGAAATAAAAAACAATCTTTACCTCCTGTAAGGCTCCTACCTCCCCTGTAGGATTGGACTTAAACACCAATTTCCAGGCTAGCACCCCCACCCAACCACACCAGCCAAAACAGGTTCCCTCTGCTATTCTCCGTCATAACACCTTAACTGTTTTTTTTCACATTACATGCTTTAGTTTTCGATTATTTTATTAATTTTCTCATTTGCTTTTTTTCTCATCTTCACACTAAAATGCAAATTCCAGCAAGTCAAGGACCAGGTCATTGTTGCTCACCGTCACTTTCCTGGTCATCATGTTGCTTGACACACGGTACAAGCTCAAAAAATTTCTGTAGGATGAAACAATGAATGAGCGGATGAATGAATGTGCGCTAACTCTGTGGTGTGAAAAATGTAAGTCTGCTTTATGATTTGAAAAGTAAGAGGGCAGAAGGGAGGATCTTGTCCCACTTTATACTAGAAGCCATTCTAAAGCTACAATAATTAAAACAGTAGTATTTCCAATGAAGAGTGTATACAAAAACAAATCCATGGAATAGAATCAAAGGTCAAATAAATAAGCAAACATATCACTCAATTATTCATACAGTTGCTTTTCAAGTAAGCAGAAAAAAGAAAAGATTATTCGAAACTTGGTCTGGGACAAGTAGCTAACAACAAGGAGAAAAAATAAGCAGAGTCTGACTTCTTTACAATGAAATAAATGAATTTGGAATGTAGTCAGTTCATTTGAATGGAAAGTTAAACCATAATATTATAGAATAAAATTTCTGTTAATTAGAATGTAATCTTGGAATAAAGATATCTAAGTATGACACTAGAGAAAACATTGATATATTTGATCATGTGAAAATGAAAAGGTCAAACAATTATTGTGGTAGCTGGACTTCTAACCATAATGGAGAAAAGAGATCAGCAAACTTTCTCACCATAAAACAACTATAAAAATGGGCAAAATTGTCAAAAACAAACATTTCGGGGCTCTGAAAATGCACCAAAGGGCAACAACAAATTGGAAGTGTTTATTCATGAAAAACTGGGTGACCTTTGAGTGAGAACAGTGGGAGTCTGTGGCTTTCTTACTACAGTTGCCCCAATGTACTTCTCCAGCTCAGTTGGTACAGTGGTTTTGTCAGGGCAAATTTGGCTGTGAAAAACATTATTTTCACTGCCAAAGGGGGCTGACATGTTTTTGAATGGAGGACCGATCTGTACCTGATGGTGCTGTCAATAAAAGTTGCAAACTCAGAGGAAAATTAATGGGGCAAAACCCAAGGTTGTGCTAGTGTGAAATTGTAGTCCCACTTGGGTGAGTGGTGGAATAGCCAGAAATGTAACAGGGAGATCTTGGAAGAGCTAAATAAGCTATGCACACACGTTTGGCTGCCTGGAGAACCTCTGGCATGGGCAGGTAAGATACAAGAGAGACCAGAAGAAACTAAAACTAAATCTTAAGGCAAAGTCACCTCAACTCTTAGGAAGCAACTCTTAGGAAGCCAGAATTTAAAAAACTAAGCAGATACATCAACAGCTATGCACCGTTAGAAGACAGATTCTACAGATTAAGTGCAGGCAAGTGCTGGGAAAGATGAATGGGAAGCAACTCTTTAACGGGTACAAGGTTTCTCTCTGGAGTGATGGAAATATTTTAGAACAACATTGCGAGTTTACTAAATGCCACTGATTTGTACACTTTAAAATAGTTAATTTTATGCATGTGAATTTCACCTCTGTAAAAAAAATTTAAGAATTAAAGGAATATACAATGACAATTATTCAAACCAAGAACCAAAATAGAGAAATATAAAGTAAAAAAAAAAAAGACCTAAGTGAAAAATGAAAATTCTAGAGTGAAAAATACAATAATCAAAATGAATATTCACTAGATGAGCTCAATATCATCCCTGAGATGGCAGAATAGAAAATCAGTAAATTTGAAGAGAGAAAAATAAAACTTACCCAACATGAAGAACAGAGAAAAAAGGTTTTTTTTAATAAACAGAGACACAAAGACTTGTAGGAAATATCACATATGCCAACACACATATAGTGGGAGTTCTTGAAAAGAGAGAGCAAGATGCAGGAGAAAAGAATATTCAAAAAAATAATAGCCAAAAGCTCCCAAATTTGACGAAAAAGTGTAATCTACAGATGTAAGAAGCTCAAACAAAAATAGGATAAATATATTGTACTCAGCCTGTTGAAAGCCAAAGACAAGCAAAAAATCCTTAAAGCAGCAAGTGTAAAATGACTCAGCATGTAGAGAAATAACAATCTGATTAACAGCTGACATTGTATCAGAAACAGTGAAGCCCAGAAGGCAGTGGAGTGACATATTCAAAGTGCTAGGGAAACAACTTAAAGCTGTTAACCAAGAATTCTATAATCTGCAAAACAATCCTTAAAAAATGAAGGCAAAATATATTCCTAGAGAAACACTAAGAAAATCTGTTGGTAGTTGACCCACCTTACAAGAAATACTACAGGAAGTTCTTCAGGATGAAAGGAAAGGACACTACCAGATAGTAACTCAAATCCATAGGAAGAAATACAGAGCCCAGAAATAGTAAATATGTAGGTAAATATAAAATTTATATAAATTTAAAATATAAATTTTTGTCTTTTTCTTATTTTAATTTCCTCCAAAAGCATAAGATTGCAAAGAGTTATTATAAAATTGCATCATTGGGCTTATAATACATATAATATATATGATAATACCATAAAGTGGGAGGGAGCAAATGGAGCTATACTGAAGCAGAGTGGCTAAATTTTACTTGAATTAGGTGGGCGTTAACCTGAAACAGTGATACCTCAATCTGTGTATTTTAAACCCGTAGAGCAACCTCTGTGAAAAAAAAATACACAGTTAAAAAAATAGAGAAATTAAAGTGGTATACTAAAAATGCTTGTTTAATACACAAGAAGGCAGTGAAAGAGGAATAGAAACATTGAAAAAGGTATGAGATATCTTGAAAATTACTAGCAAAATGGGTAGTAATTGGGAAGGAACACAGGGCGGTTGCAGGCCATGGGCTTGGATGGTCATTGCATGGCTGTTCACGTGTGATTATCACGGAGCTGCATGTTTCTGTTTTGCTCATGTTTTCTATAGGTGTGTTATATTTCACAATAAAAAAGTTTTAATAGCCTTAAGGAAAAATGTATGGCATTATATATGACAAAAATTTTATGTCTTTAATATATAATCAGCTTTTATAAATCAAATGGGCATTAACCGAACGAACGGATTCATTCACCGAACGAACTTTTTGGCCAGGCCAAGACTGTTGTTGTCATTACCTTATCAAAGAGAAAAGTAAAAAATTCAAAAACTAGAAGTACAGGTGTTGAATAAACACTTTTTAATGGTCAATCTCAGTTAGAAATCCAAGAAAGTTAGTTTAATTATACAGTAGACATGGCCAACAATAAAAGAATTTCTTTGCAATAGGCAGTTATTTAATTATTAATCATTTAAAACAACGTTTTAAATAATATTTTGACATAAAATCATAGTCATGACATAGTAAGTGGACAATATAAATACAAATAATATAAAACTACTTGAATACCGGGAGGGAAAGCCCTTGGTATATGAAATGAAAAGTCCATGTTATAAAACTGAATATCAATTGTGATCCATTTTTTAAAAGAAATCTATATGTGGATATGTATCTACATCTCTGCATAAGAAACAATGGGATGTTACATTTCAAAAGTTTGAGTTCCCATCTCTGAATGCTGAGATGACAGATGATTTTAATTTGATAATTTTCTTTAGATGTGTATTCTAAATTTTTCACAATGAACATGTATTAGTGATGAATATGAAAAAAAGAATTTTGTTTTTAATGAGAGCCCAGGAAGCATGAAGTGACTTTAAGCATCATTAAAGTAAAGCTGTGGGACATGGCAGGGCAGGGAAGGTCCCCCCCCGTCACCCCACCACCGTTTAGCCCATGTCTTAATAAGTAAAATAGATAAACACCTAACCTAACCTAGCAGCAGTGAGATGATTCTTTGTCCAAACCACAATGCTAAGGCAAGCAGTAACCATGAGAACCTCGGACGGAGGCCACCAGCCCATGTGGCAGAAAGCCAGTGAGGAGTGAGGTGAGGATTTCCATATATTGAAATGTGGGCATGCCTGGGGTGGGATCAGCACACATGGCAGCTAAAAACCCAGAACATTGAAAATAAATGTGGAGGTAAGTAAAATCTCCAGGTACTGGGTTGGCCAAAAAGTTCGTCCGGTTTTAAGCAAAAATAAAAGACACGTTTTTCATTTTCACCAAGAAATTTATCGAACAACGGATTCATTAACCGAACGAACTTTTTGGCCAGGCCAAGACTGTTGTTGTCATTACCTTTTGACCACTAATCAGGTTATTTTTTATTTTAATTCTATGTCACTATAAACGCCAGGATGTGAACAAAGACTGCTGTCTGAGCCACCTAAAAGGTGCAAGGACACAAAGTCGCCGACACATTAGCACACCTCCCAGACATGGACGACAGTTATGCACGCCCGCCCAACCCTCTCAGGCAGGTTTAATAAAGGCTTCACTTAATTCCTTCTCTCCAAGGTGCTCTAGAGAGGAGCACATTTTGGTAATTATTACACCCATAAGGTGAGTCAAGATTACAGTTACTCTGCATCTAATAACCACCTCTCAGCAACTTTTTCAGTCTCTCTCTCCTGCTGGGCAGTTTCAGATGCCCAGCTGTGCCCCAGGACACCTTGCAGACAGAAGCCAAGAGTAGGAGAGGGGTCCCAGAGGAGAGCGGACAGGCGAGGTGCCCCTGCCAGCCTCTCCCAGGGTGAGGTTCATGCCAGAAAAGGCCAAGCTCCGGAAGATCAGGAGAAAGAGTACAGGGCTCCCTGGTTCCCCTCCCCCAACAATACCTAATTAAAAATCTAAATAGTAAACATACATCAAGTTCAAGAAAGTCCAAAAAAGTCCAGATTTTTTTCCCATGATGTCCACTCTGATTTTTGAAGTTATCACATTGGTTTTCCTCTTTGGTACCCTGCTTTGAGGTGTCTTTGGCACTTCGCCCATACATGACATTCAAATGGTTTTGTTTCCCGCTGCCCCTTTGAGAAAACCTCTTGGTTATGCTTTTTTTCAGAATGCAATCACCTGCATCATTCTGGAAACTCATTAGAAAGAGCTGGCTCATTTCTAAAACCTTCTATGTGAAGGAGCCCGACCCTGCTGGATGACTCTGTCCACCAGACATTTGCCTTTTAAAGAAACACAAGCAGCAGGTCACCTGATGGGGCAATCTAGAGGCTGGAAACCAGGTTATTCTTGTTTGTTATTGTTTTCTTTTCATTCTCGAGTTAGAACTCACATTTTTAGAGAATGGAAAATAGTCTTGGACGGCTGGGATCTTCCAGGCTAGTTGATAGACAGAGTTGCTTATATAGCTCAGCCAGAGCACGTGCCATTAAAGAAAAGGGTGATTGGGACTCAGGGGTCACTCAGCCACCTACAGAGGGAGAAGACTCAGGACAATCACCCAGCCATTAATGGGCATGGACCAAGGTTCCACATCAGCAAACATCTCAGACTGAGTCATAGAGATGCCTTCCTTGCAGTCTATTGCATCCGGTGTGGACCTGGTCCTAGGCTTGACAGTCATCCTTTTAATTCAACTGCAGTGAAGTGCTCTTTCTGCCCTGACGATATTCTCTTGTGCGCCAAAGGAAGTGAATAATAATTAAAGGGCCCTTTGGACAATACCCTCTGTCTGAGGAATCATTTACTCAAATAATCTCATTTGTACAAACCTCTTCACTACCTTCCTACCCAGGTTCCATTTTCTTTTGCATATATTTTCAGCACTCAACTAATGATGGATAGAGGGAATTAATACATGGTTGATTGCATCTCATAAAGGCACTTGGATGTATTTAAGAGCACGAGCAGCTTTTTTCTTTCCAGCACCTGATAACGTAATGTGTTCTCTGAACATACGTGTAAGACATACATTGATATTAAAAGCTGTATTCTATACAACCTAATAAAAAGGATGCCACATCAAAAGCCAGAATGAACATCTAAGGTGTACTATAATCATTTAAGAGATTAAAGGAACTGGTGTAAGGTTGATGCCACCAAACAGCCTTCATTCACTACCTGTATCTATGAACAGCCATGGAAAGATGGCAGGACTGCAGTGCCCACGACTATGTGATGTCCACACTGCAGCATGCATCGCTTGCCCTAGCTATTTCTGAAAATACGAACAAATGCATGCAGTGATGAAAGACACTCTTTATATCCTGAGTGGTCTCTAGAAGCAAAGGAGGAACATGTTGTCGGGGGCATGTTATAGTATATTTCCTAATATATTTCAGCCATTCAACTGTGTGTCCCGAGCCTGTTAAGCAGAACTTAGGGTTTCCGGTTGACATAAAAACGATCTGGGACTGCCCATTCAGAGGCAGAAGAGTGTGGTGGCTCTGTGCTCGGGGCCTGCAGCAGACCTTCCCAGACCAAACCCTGGCGGTACTGTGCCCTTATTGTGTGAACTTGAGCAAGTTACTCAACCTCTGCAAGTCCCACTTTCCTTATTGTGACAGGGACTCAATAACAGCCCTTGCCTCCTAGGATTTTTGTTAGAATTAAAGGAGCTAGTCCGTGCAGATTAGCACATTGTCTCTTAAAAAGGTAAATGATCAATAGATATTAACCCTCATTATTAAGGCAAAGAATAAATTCATAGTGAACTAACACCATTTCCCATTATTCCATGGAACAGTCAGAATATTAATAGGTGCTCCATAGGACAAATAAAAAATTACCTGATCAGTTAAGGGAGATAAACAAAGTTGACCTGGTTTCTGCTTCTCCATGACCTTAACAGGTTAAAGGGTTTGAGAATATCTCAGGACTGATCAGGATTTTGTGAACACAATTTGGAAATGATGAGCTAAACAAGACTACAAAAAAATGTCCAGCACGTTCAAGAAGCTTCTAGGGGTGGACTTTTGTCAAGAGCTTTAGCATGAGGCCAAAACAGAACCGGGAAGATGTCCAGGATGACCCTGAAGCCACCTCCAAACTCTGAAAGAACAATAGCAATGTGCAGGCTTCTGCTTAGATGAAGAAACAGATTCAAAAAAGAAGCTCCAGTGGAAGGGAAAACATCTCCTAAGACTGCTAAGGATGTCAAATGAGGAATGGACATGATGAAAACTTGACATTTGTTTTGCTCTCTCAAGGGGAACGTGATTTTGAAGGAAATGGTAGCCAGTGATGATTTATTTTTAAAGCTGTGGATTTTCCAATATGGCTCTACAACTACACAACATTTCCCAGTCAGAATCCTCATGCTCAGTCCTGACACTCAGGAGACATCCCACAAAATCCTCAATGGAAAGCCCAGTGACTGAGTCTTTGGTACACTGACTGAACTTCCTTCTCCACGTTCGGGTCTTAAACATCTTCCAGTTTGCCACGTGTGGAAATCCTACAACACTTGCCAGATTCAGTGCCAGGCAAAAGGAAAACACCTTGACCCCACAAACCACCTGTTTCACTTTCTCCAGGAAATAGTTTCTTACCAAAAGTGATCAAACCCAACTTGACCACCGCATGAGACTCAGAATAATCGCTGGCCATTCTGAAACCCACCTAAAACACTTTCAAAGCATGAAATCACTTGCCCAAGGCTTACACTTAAATGCAGGAATATTCCTAATGGTCTAAAAATGCTTTGTTACACCTGAAACTAACACAATATTGTAAATCAACTATACTTCAATAAAAAAAAATTTAATGCTTTGTAACAATAATAGCTTTATTATTTGTTATATTAAGTATGTAGATAAGACAACTATTTTATAGGGGCCAATTGGCTGGTTTTAAAGCATCAGTCTCCTCAAATAATTAAACAGCATTGAGACCTAAATGTGATATACCATGCCGCTCTTGTTCATTTATATCAAAACAGCCTCTATTTCTTTTTAAATTCTATGGGAAAGCAAAAATAGATGCAGGAAGATATACTTCCTGTGTGAGCAATCCTGGCCAATTCTCTATGAGATTCCCCCAAATTCACCTAAGTTAGCGTCAAAGACGTGCCTGGAATGATTTTGTAAGTGAGCCTCTTACACTGCAGGAAGCTAAGACAATTGTTCAACATCAAAGTGGTAAATGATGAGAAGGGCAAATCCTTATGAGCAGAAAAGGTGACACCCCCAACTTCCAATGTTTCCCCCAGATGAAGCCAGTAAGATTCTAAGGAGGCCTTTTCTTTACAAAGAAACACGTCTTCCTGGAGAAGGAACTGTGCAGCCGATTAAGACATTTCCCAAGCATTTGCTAACCTACTTACAGGCATCATTGCTCCCTTGGGCCTTGGGACCCCTCCACCTTCCTGAGAGGAGTAGCTGAATAGGTAAATGGGTTATATCAGGCCAGGAAATCAATGTGTATACTGTGTTCTCAGCCACAGATGAGCATGTCGAAGCCATTTTATTATAGCTCTAGGAGCCGTATTGATCCAGCTGTAACTACTCAGAGGTGGCTGGCACGCCAATGAGGGTGCATGCTTCTGTCCATCCAGCCGCCTCTTCCCCCCCAAGTAGTGCTTAGAGAGTGTTTGCAGATTGGATTAATTTAATGTTTGCTTAATCAAAACTGACTGCCCTGGAACTTAAATGCTATTAATTACTAAGAGAATCCAGAACTAATCCTCTAACACCGCGAGGCCGGGGAGGAACAGCAGCTCTGCAGAAAAAGAGGCTCTCTTAAAGAGATTCTGTTTCGCATTCTCTCCAGATGTTCATTTCATTTCCTTCTCCACTTCCAACACCACCGCTTACACAGCCACTTTCCCCTGCAGCCTTCTAGAAAATACTTGCCCACCGCTTACACAGCCACTTTCCCCTACTTGCTGCTCTTGTCACTCTTTTTTATGGTATAAATGGTGTGTGCACTTCCCCAGCCTCTGATGTCGGGCGGTATTCATCACATCCTTCTCCCGGCTGCTCTGGTCAAAGAGCATCCATTGCACCCTGTTGTTAGTGTCATTGGTGATGGAGAGGGCACTTTCCCAGAGCGCCAAGAGCTCCTCAAAGAAAGGGGCTATGACTTAGCCATCTGTCACAGCCCCAGCACCAACACTGTGCCTGGCACATAGTAGGCATCCATAGGTGTTTGCTGAATTAAATTTGGAGAGGAGACCATGCCCCCTCAGGGGCTCTCTATTTACAAAGCCCTCTTCTGTGGTGACACCTCTCCAAGGACAGCATCTCATAAGCTTCTGTTTAACTGGTACCTCCATCAAATCTTCCATCTTCCCTGTCCTTGGAAAGCCAGGAAAGTGTCCTTGAAACCAAGATCTAATGCCTATTCTGATCATGAATTAAATGCCAACACGGGAGAAATGGGAGAGGATGCGTCTGCCTCCAAATTTACTCCACTGCTTTGTAAAAGGATAACCATACACCACAGAACACCATGCAGGTCAGCCAGAGAGCTAGTGAGAACCAGGAGGGATGCTGGAGCTTTCCCCCCAGCAATACCAGAAACTTTTAATAAAAATGTCATGCTTCTGCAGTTCGGCCACAAGCACATGCTGTGTCTCTTGAAGACCTCCCCATCAGCAATGAGTGGTCCCACCATCCACTACATCTGTGTATTGTAGAGAGAAAGCGCACCTCACTCCAAATGAAATTCCTCTGCTAAGCAGCAGGCCTCAGAGGGAGCCACCCCTTGAAGCAAAAGCCCTCCTCCAGCGGTACTGAATCTCAGCCCCCAGCAGACCACTGGGGAGCTTGCAGCAATTATCACAGGGGTCTCCATCTCAAATGCCTACAGTGAAACAGCAGGTAAAGTCCATGACCAAAGCAAATAGGGTGTATGTCAATTCAGAGGGGTGAGGTCCACAGCAAACTAACAAGCACGTGTTCCTTCATGAGCTCTTGCTGGCTGGTACCCTGCAGGACACAGGGTCAGTCTGAATAAATCTTGCTTTTGCAAGACATCACCCAAATGTGCAATGCTGGCAACCAATTCAATTTTCAAAACGTACAAACATCATGCAAATGAGGTCTGTAGTTTAGTTAATAGTATTTCACAAATGTCAATTCCTGGTTTGGTAATGTACTGTGGTTACATAAGGTATTGTCACTGGGGGAACCTGGGAAGAATACACAGGGACTTGCCATGGTATTTTTACAGCTTCCTTGTGAATCTTAAATTACTTCAAAACAAAAAGTTAAATATACCCAGAGACTGCAGGCCAAATTTCAACCAGTCACCGGTTTTCTCCCTTAAGTGTGTTGACATCCCTTGACCAAGTCCACATAGGCTAATGGCAGCCGTGCCTTGCAGTCCAAGTGGGATAAGGACCTACAGAGCTGATGTGAGACCCACTTATGGGCAACTCAGCTGTTGACTTCTTGACCGAACCTGTTCCCTGGAGACGACACCTGCTGTAGGTTTAACTCACTGGATTCTTGCCCATGAAGCCTTATCCAGATTTTTGAAATCAAATCACCATGGCACCACACAACACCTACTAATTCATATGCATTTTGCACAAATAATTCCTACTTGATGAATAGAGAGCCAGACTTACAATTCAGCCACAGTGTGGTAAATTATACTGGCCAGATTAACTGTATAAAGAACATGTCTCAAAACAATGATTTCACTTCAAGCTAAGGAGGAACAAGTGCCCTTTCTTTCATTTCTAAATTACATTTTCAATCATAAATATTGAAAATTATGTTTCTGATCACTGCTGTCGCCTTGTGAGTAGTAGCACATGAGCCCCACAGACACACAGGATTTTACAAAAGGAAAGCAAGGGACATTAGAACACCCAAACCACTTTGAGTTTTAAAGGACTTGTTCCCACGACATTATAAAAGCATGGCACACTTTGGAACTTGCAGGAGGCAGAGAATAGCAGCCCTGTTTGCACACTGGTTATTAAACATATGAAATTATTACTCTGGGTGCATTTTACCACCTATTATGTATGAGCTAGTTCAAATGTTTCACAGGTTGGTAGGGTAAAGCCATTACCCCAGAGATGCAGGCAGGCAAACAGCCTACCTTCTGCATAGTAGACCCCTAGAACATCTGAGCTATAAGCAAAGGAATTTTTTTAATGTAAAATATGGGCTAGTAAGCTCGTCTTCCTCTCAAATAATAGCAATAGTCAAAGCTATAAGGATGGAGAAAGGCTTCAAAGGAAAAAATGGGATGTTATGGCTGTGTGGCTAGGAGAGTGGCAGGGAAGAATCAGAGCTGGTCCCATGGTTCTGGCTTGGAGAAAGGAAGGATAGAAGAACCTCTGCTAGAAACACATGACTCAGGAACAGTCAGCTTGAAAGACTATAGATGGTAAGTTCATTTAACTCACCAGGCATTTAGGAATTAACATGAAAATAAAGCGTTTGCCTGCAAAGAAGAAACTAAGTACCCACCTCAACCAATGAATTCTATCCTCCAAGCCATGCACCCTGGTGCCATCAGGCATAGCCAGCTCTAGGTTTAACTCTTCTCTGGATCCACATACATGTCAGGTATGTAGAAGAGCCCTCAATAAACCCCATCAGTCTCTCCACACAACTCAGTCCCATCAAGGTTGTACTGGCCACCCTACTTGTGCTGGTCCGTGATAAATCAAGGCAAATTAAGCCACGGCTAAGTTGCACATGAAATATTTCCTATCACAAAGACATAGCCTGTAATATATTCTTTGCAATCCTGCATTGCAGAACCCTTATCACTGCTAAATGTATATTCCTATCTTTTTTGAAGGATAAAGTTTTTTGAAGCATAAAGTTTTATAGACCCTGACATGGTCGTCTTTGTATGTAGCAATCAGTGCCCTGCCACATTCCCTTGGCACTTACAGTTCTAGTACACGTGCCAAGGGTATTCTGCTGCAAGCATGTGCCAGGGAGTTAATGCCAATGACAGACAGGAATTGGTGAATTAACACCCCAACCATCTCTCCGCTCAGTTGGAACACCTCTGAGGCATGTTTTAACACTCTCCCAGAGTTCCCAGCTGATTGAGCCTTGACTGCCCAGAGCAGAAATCTGCTCTTTGACACACCCTGTATCACATTTCCTTCACTTCTTCCCTAGACCAGATGGAATCAGGACCTAAAGCCCTCCTCTAAGAATCAGGGTTCTCCAGGGAAACAGAAGTAATAGGATGTGTGTGTGTGTGTGTGTGTGTGTGTATATACAGAGAGAGATTTATCCTAAGGAACTGGTTCACACTATTATGGAGGCTATCAAGCTCAAAATCCTCAGGATGGGCTGGCAGGCTGGAAACCCAGGGAAAAGCCAATGTTAAGTTCAAGTTTGAAGGCCATCTGCTGGCAGAATTCTCTCTAGCTCTGGGGAGGTTCGTCTTTATTCTATGCAGGCCTTCAACTGATTAGGTGAGGCCCACCCACATTACGGGTATGGTCTCACACCCATTACCTGCTTTACTCAAAGTCCACCTATTTACATGTTAATCTCATCCAAAAACCACTCTCACACAAACATCTAGAATAATGCTTGACCAAATATCTGGGCACCTTGGCCCAGCCAAGTGGACACATAAAATTAACCATCACACCTCCCTCCCTCACCCCTTCCTACTAGTGAGTCCTAACAGCACCCTCAAACAAACAGCTTGCACTCCAATTCTTGTCATGGGGTTGGTTTCTGGGGGAACCACACTGAAAGACATTGTGTCTTTGGCAAACTATGATTTAGAAAATAAATGCAGGTTTACATATTTTCACTCCTCTTTCAAAAGCTCAGTGGCTCATGAAGAAGCTTGGCCCAGTTTGGGAACCACTGTATCCCAGGTGCTGGAGTTTATTTTATTTTATTTTTTACTGAATTATAGTTGATTCAACATTGTATTAGTTTCTGATGTATAGCAAAGTGATTCAGATAGATAGATAGATGACACATAGATAGATAACTAGATAGATACATAGATAGATAGATAGATAGATTTTTTTCCATTATAGGTTATTACAGGATAGTGAATATAGTTCCCTATGCTATATAATAGGACCTTATTGTTTATCTATTTTATATATACTAGTGTGTATCTATTAATCCCCAAATCCTAATTTATCCCTACCCCCTTTCCCTTTTGTAACCATAAGTTTCTATGTCTGTGAGTTTGTTTTTGTTTTATAGACAAATCCATTTGTATCATTTTTTTTAGATTCCACATGAGTGGTATCATATGAAATTTGTCTTTCTCTGGCTGACTTACTTCACTTAGTATAATAATCTCCAGGTCCATCCATGTTGTTGCAAATGGTATTATTTCATTCTTTTCTATGGTTGAGTTTATATATATATATATATGTACACACACACACACACACATACATACCACATCTTCTTTATCCATTCATCTGTTGATGCACATTTAGGTTGCTTACATGTCTTGGCTATTGTTAAGTAATGCTGCTATGAACACTGGGGTGCATGTAACTTTTTGAATCAGAGTTTTCACCTTTCCAGATACACGTCCATAGTGCTAGAGTTTAATGCCTAGAAAGGCCCACACAATCTCTGAGGCCATGTAAACCCAGATGTTTCCATAGACATCGATCATGATTTTAGAAAGACTGCAGCATTGTTTAAAGTGACGCCCAGATCAGGACCGGGCTGTCCAAGAAGTCCACCTCCAGTCCTGTGCATGCGCACCTCCCAGGGAGCTAGCAAACTCTCAGTGGGTAGAGACCCTTCTCGGAAACACATTACAGTGCAGAAGACAGCATCGCTTCCATTTCAAAATGACGCCTTTCTCCGAGGGCTTAGAATATATTCACAAAAGAAAATACATTTTTTGACATTCCTAAAAATACATGATCATATCCTATGTGGCAAGACGAGACCAAGTGACTCACTGAAATCATAATCACTGCAAATTGCAGTATTGTTGTCTTTGAATGAAAATTGCCAGAGGACTCATGCTTCGTGTCTCAAGAACCCTAGGCAGTCATTTGCCACATCACGAGACCCAATTCCTCTGAAGTTGAAGATCGTCTCCTCCTCTTTGTATTTCATTAGCAGAGATCAGGTTAATAAAAAGTTTAAAAGTTGACTGCCTTCCCCCTGAGATTTATTTAGACCTCCTCCGCGAGGATGAGCCAGGAATGGCAGCCGACACTCATTTCTCCAGAGCTCACGTTGTCATCTCCCTCTGTGGTCCCTGAAGTCTGCCAATTAAAGACCTCCTGGATGACATACGCACATATAAATCATGGTAATAAGAGAAGATTGTTATGTTAACCTTCGTCATGCAACCCTTTTCCTTTTGTGAGAAATACGGAAAACATTCATCCATCTGGCACAAAGGAAGCGATTTCCCAGCAGATGCCTGGGAGACTCGCCTTGCATGCTGCCCCTTCCTTGTGGTTATGGAGGCGGTGCCTCGTGCACAAGCAGGCATTACTCAACTCGAAACGCCGAGCAGCGGGGCCATAAACCAGGCGGCATGACGTCAGAGACAGTATGCTCTGAAATAAATGAGGAGCTGGTTCTATCCAGAGGAACATTTTTCCATGTTTAACCAAGCAAAGCTGGTGACACTACTGAGCACACAGTCTCAAAGGTCAGTTCTTAAGGAGCCCGGGTTCTGGGCAGAGGAATCGAGTGCTTTTCTGCAGCTGTGGAAGTAACCCCCAAGGTGACTGGAGTTTCACTCTCAGAATTAGGGGCTGGTGTGCAGCAACCGTGAATTCCACTTTGATTACATCCTCGGGTGAGCCCCTGGGACCAGGCAACCGTGGCAGCCATGGACCCGAGGGTCAAGGTGGCCACCCCTGAGTGGTCCCTCACCTGCGTTGCAAATCTTCATGGGCTGCCCTCAGAATTTCCCAGAGAGCCAGCTTTGAAAACGAAAAACAAAAAGAGAATTCTTTATCAACAACAGAAGAGATATTAATGATGTGTTAATTACTATATCTACATGTTCACTTTAGAAGATGATATTATTTGAAAGATTTGAAAAATAAAAGTCTAGGCATGAACTGGGTGGCTTCTCTCTATAATATGTCATTACCTTATTAGCTAACCTAAGGCTGTGTTTGCCCCCAGCTTGTGTCTTGGGTACCCTGCCACCTGGATGCAGCCGTTCCTCCGGAAGCTGCCTCGCTTTGGATGTCCCAGTAGGGGTACCAGCCTGCGTCAAAAGCCCCCTTCTCTCATCCCTAAGGGCCTGACTCTCAGAGCTGCTACCCAAGCCTGTTCACCTGTGTGGGGCAGGTCCACAGCTTAAAAAATTCCTGGTTCTTTCCTCTCAAATGATGTTTTTCTAAAGGAATTAAATTTTTCTAGAAATGAAATAAAATGGTGTGTTAAAGGGATTGGTGGGGAAGGGATAGAACAGAATTTCCTTTATTATTATTTCACAATCAGAAAGAAATGTCCCTCTGGTTCTCTTCAGAGCAATCCATGTGCTCTGTAAAGAGTGTCCCAAAATAACCCATTGCTTCTGATTCTATCGAATTCTTGGCACCTGCCTATGTTGTTATCTCATTCTCATCTCCTCTTATTCTTTCCCTTGCAAATGTAAAGGAGTGAGATGCTTTTCTCTCACTCCTGGTTTACCTGAGATGAAGGGTTTCCAGGGCATGGGACTTTCAGTGCTAAAACCAGGAAAGTCCCAGATCAACAGTAGATTCGTCACCTCCATTAAGCAAACATTTCGGTCTAGTGTAAGCCTTCCAACACATGACAAATTAAACACAATCGCACCGTTCTGCAGTGGCAGATGTAGCAGCCCGTTCACCAGGCTGTGGAAAACGGGTCCTACTTGGGAGTCTGAGCACAGGTGAGTCAATCGCTGTTGAGAAGGAATCCACCTTGCACTGGAAGGAGAAGACGGAGGCTTTTGGATGCTGCTACCCGACTCCAAAGCAGGAAATGATGAGTACTTGAGCAAGGAGAATGGAAAACAGTGGATGGGGGCGTAGACCCTCCTCCACAGAGATCTTGCAAAGGGTTCCAATCCAGCAGTTCATACGATTTTCACCAGTTGGCCAAGCCCCCATCAGAAACAGTTCACCTGAGTTTCCCAAGTGGAATGACATCCTCTCCCCAGCGTATGTTGCCCAAGGACTGTCACATTACAGTCTTGCTATTTTTAATTAAAATTCATAGGAACAATTACGAGGATAGAAAGACAAATATATGATATTGCTTATATGTGGAATCTAAAAAAAAAGATGCAGATGAACTTACTTACAAAACAGAAACAGACTCACAGAGAACCAACTTATGGTTACGGGAAGGAGGGGAAGTGGGGAGGGATAGATTGGGAGTTTGGGATTAACGTGTACACACTGCTATATTTAAAATAGATAACCAACAAGGACCTACTGTATAGCACAGGCAACTCTGCTCAATGCTCTGTAATAACCTAAATGGGAAAAGAATTTGGAAAAGAACAGTTACATGTATATGTATAAGTGAATCACTCTGCTGTACACCTGAAACTAACACAACATTGTTAATCAACTATACTTCAATATAAAATAATTTTTTTTAAAAAAAGAGTATAGAACCAGTATACCTGGACCATTATAGGCAAAAAAAAAAAAAAAAAATCAGTTTTGAGTTTTGTCACCTTAATAGCTCTGAGACTCATGACACCTACAATGTTTTAAACCCCAGAGTATCACAAGCACCTTCACACTGACCCAGTGGGGTTGCGGCACAGAAATTAGCCATAAGATTGGACCACATTCCCTCCTGTTTACCTGGGCTTTGGAGGGGAGCCTGGGACACCACCACAGGGCATTATGAGTGTGAGTTGGACGTTCTTGGTTAAACCACTGTTGGATATTTTTCTTTATGCTTTATGTTGATGTTAGCTGGACACCTGAATTCTTCCATGAATCCCAGATCACGCGCTGGAAGATAGAGGGTAATAGTAATAAGGGGGCGGAGGAGACACCAGTGAGCACTTACTAAGTGCCAGCTGCTTTGCTAAGTGCTTCTCGTGTTGCAGCCCTAGGAAACTGCCATCTTTGTGGATCCAGTTTTTATATTGTTCATCCTAATACATCATCTCCTATAAGCCTGACAACAAGCTAATGCACACTGATTTCACCCTCTTTTTACATGAGTACACTGAGGTGCGAGGACGCACTTCCAGTACATGGGAGAGCCCAGCTCGCCCCAGGTCTAATTCCAGACACTGTGCTCTCACCCACGACCCTTAAGTGCCCATCTTTGACCCGATTCCCCAATTCTTTGATTGTCTCCCTAGCCCTCCCCAAGCCGCAAGCTGCTGATGACAGAGGATGAGCAAACATGTCAGACCAGGTGTACCCAATGAACAGTCACATGCAGGTGGCCACATGGATGGGGGGCAGTGTGGACTGGCCGCCCTGACCTAGGCACCTGCGCCTTCACGCTGCTGGGATGGGAAGCTCGGACTCGTGGACCCTGAGTGCACGTGGACCCTCCCAGCTGAAGCGGGCAGAGCTCCTCAGGGAGCCAATTGTCCCAAGAGGTGACACCTGCAAAGGACACAATGTGACCTTGACTCCTCTCTCTACCCCAGGCCGCTGCAGCGGATGACCCAGGCGTCAAAGCCCCTGCCCGATGTTTCACTGAGGAAGGCCCGATGCCCATCACAAATCTCGACCCTGCTGGAAGGTCGACCCATAAGCTGTCTTCTCCTTATACTCTAAGTTTATTTCACAGTTGGACCTTGCCTGTTCAGTCTTGGAAATACCTCAAATATTCATATACTGTGTTCTGAAGAGCTTCCACGGACACTGTTTATTAGTCACTTTGATCTAATTCATCCCACAGAAAAATCTCAAACAAGTACCAAGCGTCCTTTCAAGGGGGCATGTTGAGACAATAAAAGTCCACCGAAGCCCCTGTTTCCCACTGCTCAGGCCGTTGGTGCCACAGGTTCAAAAATGTGATTAAAAGAAGACTGTCGATTTCACTCACCGTTGTCAAAAGGCAGCGTCAACCCCGAAGGAGAGGCGCGCTTTAGTCAATTTCCCCGGCCGTGCCAAAGTTTCGGAGACACCCTTCACTTTATAAATCAACTCACAGCTTAGAACATCCTGGCAGCCCCTTCAAGGAACCGAAGGGAATGACAGGGAAAGAGAGGATAACCATCATAGCTTGACTGGATACAGGTGTTTGCGTTTACAGACGAACCACAAACGCCTGGATCTTTGACAGGCGTTGATGTTATCAGTGCATCGCAGCTATTATTGGCTCCGGTCGCCAAGGGCTGGGGGGCCTCTCCCTTAGCAACATCTCTGAGGCTGATAACATTTGGCTGAACTTTTCAGATCTTAACCTCCCTTCTGACTTTCTGCAGTCAAACCCGCCTAAACTGATCAGAAGAAGAGACACGCAGTGGGAAGACAAGTAAAATATTATTGACTGGCCTGTTTCATGTCTATTAGGAAGAAAGAGCAGAGAGCGGAGGGAGAACCTTACAGCTTGACAGGCTTCAAGATAATCAGGGGAGGAATCAGAGCCGTACAGTAACCCTTGGTGAAGTTGGAAAGCACAGGCTTCCGAGAGGTCATTGTTCTGTGCGGGAAACAAACAGGGTGCTGGGCAAACAAGCACAAGACTGCATTCCTCCACAGGACCCGCTCCTCTTCCACGGGCCTCCCGCGCCTACACCAAAGCACAGGCTGGAAATCAGGAAGCCGTGTGGCTCTGGAAGAGGTCTCACCCTGAAGGCTTTGGTTTCTGGCCTCAGGCACGTCCCAGCACCTTTGCTCAAGGCAGAGACAGGACCTGCGGGCACAGGCTAGGCTGCCCTTGAAGAATTTTAGCTCTGGCGGTTTGTATTGTCAATTTGCATTTCACTTCCCTGCTCCTTGCCCAGCGGGGCCAGGACTGACCTTGCCTCTCCAAGTCCAAGTCTTTGGCAGCCTGTGTGTGTTGGGGGAATGGTGGCTGGAAGAGCTCTGCTCACTCTGAGTGACCCTGAGGTCATTCCCCATGGCCAAATGACTCCACAGATGGGTCATTTGATAGAAGACATGCTCCCCACTGCCCCCAAACCCACTGGGAAGGATAATAGCCCACTTGATAACCACATGCAAGGTCAAGCTTGCCGTCCAAAGCAGAGGCCAAAGTCTTGGACACTGAACCGTCTCTCTGTCCCTCCCCAGCCCCAAACCCACTGTTACTCACCCCTTGGTTTTGTCAGGTGAGAGCACTAGTAAACAGACAAGGACGCCTCAGAAACTCTACATGGCATCCTCCACTCTCCTGTGGGTCTGACTCACCGTGGAGCCATCTCTCTTTGGGGGACAGGACATATTTTCCCCTGACATGTTTCCACTTTGCATTTTAGCAGCCTTGTTCTGTACAAATAGTTGGCTTCTGGTTGGCCACAAAGCACCATCCTCCTGTTCGGGCAAACATCTGGGGCCCCTGGAACCATGTGACTTTGTCACTGAGAGATTCAGGCCCTGCAGAGGAGTGGGCGGGATGACATTTCAGCAAAACCTCAGGACAGGGAGACAGAATCAGGATGAGAGTACTGGAGGGAATTAAAAGGTCCCTTCTCCAATTCTTTATTTCAAATACAGGGAAACTGAGGCACGAAGCAAGGAACGAAGAAGCACTTGGGTTTATACAGACCTGTCTCCACCCTCTTGCCTCACAACACGCTCAGGTATGCACCCACCCATGCTCAGCGCCCCCAGAGCAGGCTCCCGTCCCCATCCACTTTGTGCCTGCACATCCTCATTCTTTTATGATTTCCCTCCTAGGACCTGCCACAGAGCTTTCTAGAGGCCTGTTTCTATGAGATGATGATGATGATAATGATGAGGATGAGGATGATGAAGATGATGATGATGGTGGTGGTGGTGGTAACAGCAGCCATCATGTATTAAGCATTGCACTATGCCAGGCCCTGTCCTAAGACCATCACGTGGATCATTTCGCCCAATCCCTGACACGGTTCTGCTTTGCATTATGGCAGCTCCAACCCCATCATGGAAGCAGCATCACTGTGGCAGGGGAAACCCAGAGAGGTAAAGCATCTTGCTCATGCTCGCACAGGAGACGCAGGATTCGAGGCTGACTGTCCCTCCACACAGCCACCCACCAGAGTTGTCCCAGGGTAGGTGGGGCTGGTCTCAGGATTCTGACATGCCCACGCCCATGTCTCTGATCACAGCTGCCTCACCTCTCAGTCTCCAGACACATGGGTTTTGACTTCCTGGAGACCTCTGGGAAATGGACCCCAACTTTTCTCTCCTGTATCAGCCCCCTCCTGGCTGCTCCGCTTTACGCTCAGCCCAGAGCCTGCATCAGTTCATCAAACTCATTGCTGTCAGCCACAGGCTCAGTTTCCTCACCTTCTCCATCTTTTCCCCGCTGCCAACCATCTAAGTTCAAACCCTGTTCCATCCTCTTCCTCACCCACCATGCAGTGTGCGGTCTGCCACCTATGGACTTAGAAACATTCGTGACCATACCTCCTTCCCTCCTGTCTCAGCAAACCATCCTTCTGCTGAAGACAAACCTTCTTCTCTCTCTTCTCCTTCAGTCTCTCCATCAGCACTGGCTCAAGGCTCTTCCAGCCTAAACAAACCACCCTCGACCCTCACTTTCTCCCCTCACCTACGCAAATCATCCATGACCTTCCTACAGCCAGATCTAACAGACACTTTTCAAACCTTATACCTGCTGGATATCTCTGCTGTATGTACCACTGGTGACACCTTGAAACCATCTACCCCCTTGACCATCGGTTTTCTTTCTACTTCTGTGAACCCTCCATGACGTCTGCATTCTCAACCTGCCCCTTGATGTTGGTTTTCCTCAGGCTTCCACTGACCATCCATCCTGCTTCCCTCCACACCCTCTCCCCTTCACCATTTTAACTGCCACCCCAAGTGCCACCCAAAACTTTTCCCACAGACTTCAGGCTTAGGTCCAATCTGACTGGATGATTGCCTTCAGCAAAAAACGTGCACTCATGATAAGGGCCCAGTGTCTATGATTTTTTTCGTGGTGATTTGATAAGCTGGTTTGGGATTACTGGCTGGCTTCCTGGGGTGATTGACCACAGGGATAAAGTGTGCTGATAACAACCAGAGGTGCATTTCCAGGTCAAGGTCATTCTATTCCTCGTGTTGAATTAATGGTTAGTTCCCCCAGCACGTGCAACTGGTAAGAGTCAGTCTCAGCTCTGAGGACCAGGCTCCGCCAAGGGTGAGATCTTGGGCTTTTGAGAAAGGATCAGAGTCAGCCACCTTCCTCTCCCCATACTGCAGGGCCCTGTCCATCTGTCCTTGCTCTAAGCTGACCTCCACTTGCACCATTTCTGAATCTGAGCCAGTGATTTAGAGAGGAGTCACGTGCTGACGATGGGTACAGCCGGCCTCCAGATCTTCTGGGCTCAGTGTTTCCAGGGCACATGTGAGCCATGGGGTGGCTCTACCCCTGATGCACGGGGCAGGCCCCCATTCACATGTACTCCACTGGGAATAGGGCAGCCCCTGTAGTTGTGCGGTGTCACGGCCCTGGGGGAGGGGTGAGAGGTGGCCATCAGGAAGGAGTACCCTCTTTAAACAGATTTGACATTGCTCTGTTCTCAAAATTGCTGCCCCTGATTTACAAAGACCTGAAGGTGATGGAGGTGATGGACAATCATTGCTTCTCTCTGTCCCGAATCATAGGAGCTCCATCCGAGTCTAAACACACAGAGGGTTGATGGGAGGAAGTCTGAGGCAGGAAGCCTGCATTCGGCCCCCTGCATCACTCACTTGCTGGTGACTTTGGAAAAGTGGGTTGATTCAAGGCTCTAATGAGGTGAGTAAACCAGGGACAGAGGTAGATATAGCCAGGAGGCATGGGGTTGGGGGGGATGGTGTCTTCACAGTGCTTTCCTGGGCCCTTCTCATGTGTGTCCCTCTGCTGGGACCCCAACCACGTCTGGCTTCTTCTCACCTTCCAGGTTCAGCAGTCACCTCCTCGGAGAGGACTTCCTGCTGCCCATGCTAGTGTAGCCACCAATTCCTGTCACTTTCTAAATGATGGCTCTGTTTTACTTTCTAAAGAAGATATGAACAGCAGCTTTTACCAACTGGAATTTTTAAAACTTATTTCTTATATTTCTTATTTATTACCTAGTGGTCTGAAAGCTCTAGGTAGAACTTAGTCTGAGGTAGAATATGCCTGGCTCATAGTAGGTCCTAAATAAGCAGTTACTAATTAGTGAATGAAGGAATGAAAAAATGGTAAGTTGACATCCTCCACCCGAGGCTGGCGCAGGTGGAGGGTCTTTCAAGGGCCCGATCTTGGGTTTCAGTGGGTTCTGCTTCTTGTCACTTTCTCCCCCAATCATTTTGTCAATGATGTAAAAGCTGGGCTTCCTCTGCTGGACACATCTCCACTTTGAATTCAGGGAACCTAAGACAAGGATGGATCCCACAGTGGCCCTGAGCCCCTTTAGAAGAGCCAGTCCTGGATCCAATCCCTCAGACACCCCTGTGCACCATGTCCCCTAGAGAAAATGAGAAGTCCTCCACGTTAGATAGGACCAGACTTTCCCCACGAAAGAAGCGTCTGTTGATGCCTTCTCAGAACAGTGTGCTCAGGAGCGGTGGAGCTGGGACTTTTATCCTCCCAAAGCCACCCCCACAGAGCAGGGCCAGGCACCCCTCCCCTCTCAAAACCCTTCTTCCCCTTGATCTCATTTGATGTGTCTCCAAACTTGTGAGTAAACGGTGATCTAGCATGTTATTTGGCACATGAAACAAACCCTACTAGTGTCCAGGGTCATCACCATTGTGTCTGGATGTTCCACAGGAGTTACACCCAAACCTCTGGCTGGATAAGAACCCTTGACTGTCCATTCTCAGGGCCCCTGGACATCCTTTCTCTCCACCTGTGCTGCAGCGCCCTGAGGGCGAAGCTGGGGGCACCTCCCTCAGCACCTCAAACAGAGCTCTCTCATAGCAGTTGCTGAGTAGACCAACAAGCCACCTTGTTTGGCTGAAATAGACACACACCCAGGAAGAGAGAAAAAAAATGGGAAAATAAAAATGAAAAAGTAGTTTGAGAGGGGGAACAAAGAGTCATATATAGAAACAAAGAAAGATTAAGAGAGAAAATTCACTAAGATCTTTAAAAAAAATACTATTCGTGGTATGTGAAGGAGTGAGGGGTATGAGTTGAAGGTTAAACAGCTCTGTGCACTTGGCCTGAACGGTCTAAAGTCTTACATCATCCCTCTCTGCTATCACTCCACGGTGTTAACCATTAGAGGCTCCATTTCATCTGGGATGACCGGCAGTACAACACTAGAAAAATTGTCCTCAGATGCAGTGTCATCAGAGCAGTGTCACCCTGAGTCTTAAGGAAATCCAGGCTGGAGGCTGCTCTGGTCCCTTGCTGGAGATTTACCAAGTACCCTTGGAAGACTTCCATTTGCCAGGCAGATGGAAGGAAACTGCCTTGCCCCCCTTTTCTCTCCTCATTGCTTCTTAGTCAAGCATGGCCCCCCTGCTCTACCTTGGCCTCTTAGGAAGCCAATGACCTGAAGTCTCAAGGAGCCCCATGCCTTACCCCTGATGAGCAGGCACAAGAGATATCCAAGGTCCCCATTTGACATCACTCAGAAAGGTGAGGTTGGGGACTTCCCTGGTGGTCCAGTGGTAAAGAATCTGCCTTCCAATTCAGGGGACGATGGCTCCATCCCTGGTCAGGGACCTAAGATTCCACATGCTGCGGGGCAATTAAGCCTGCGCACCACAACTACTGAGCTCACGCGCCTCAACGAGAGAGCCCGAGTGCTGCAAACTACAGAGCCCACGAGCCCACTCACCCTGGAGCCCATGCGCCACAACTAGAAACAGAAAACTCGCACACCACAACTGGAGAAAAGAGGCTGCACGCTGCAACGAAAGATCCCGCATGCCGCAACTAAGACCTGACACAGCCAAAAAAAAGAAAGAAAATAAATAAATATAAAAAAAAGAAAGCCGAGGTTGGCTTGAGTGACAGTAGAATGGGGCTCCAAGGGTCCCCTACCATCTCTGTGGACCACACCAGTGTTCAAGTCCAGACCAATACCCTAGACGTCTCTGGAAGCCCCCATGGTACACTCTTGGTCACTGAGAGCCTGCCCTTTTCTGCATGTTTCAAAGGGCTTTTCATAAACACAGACTTCTTCATCAGCAAGTTTGAATTTATAAATAGTTATTCTTATTCAGGAAAGCAGAGATGAGCAGTTTTATATAAAAGTTACATCTCCATTTAAGAAAGAATATATAATTCCACATTCTACTGTCCCTCGAACTTTATTCCCATTTATGTAGATCTTAATACAGTTATATAGTCGCAGGGCTATCGTCCCCTCTGGATGGTAATGAGGTCCTCTCGAACCCTTTAGCTGCTATAAAGTATGCAGAAGTTAAATGCACAGATGGAAAAAAATTTGTCTCAATTTTATACTTCTGCAAAATGGTAATTTTGTACTTAAAATGTACAAGATGGATGTTCAGAAATATAGGCTGATAGCCTAAATTATATTTGGTCATAATTTATGTAGTACAGTCCCAAAGAGATACAAAAAGGCAGAGCATAATTTATCTGCTGGAATCAGCGATAGCTTTGCTAAAACTCCCATTTAGTCCATCCCCCATAGTCTTGAGCAGCCTCCATCCTCAGGGCTCACTCTGTTTAAGTTCCCCATATTGATGTTTGATCACATATTGTAGTCTATAATTTGCCTATCATCTGAAGCAAATTTTAGGTCCCAGAAGTTATGATCTCTACGTAGCAACCACTTTATTTGGTAAATGCAAAATATGTATAGCAATATAAAAACCAGATGAAAATAAAATTCCTATAATCATTGGAACATACATGTTTTATCACTGGGGTTCGTAGCGACCACTAGAGAAGGACTATTGTGTTGGCTAATACAATTACCTTTGGACGCACACTCAAATTTGCTGATGCTGAGGAGCCAGAGAAACATGTTCTCCAGCATCCTTTTCATCTTGCCAATGGTAGGAAACACCAAGCAGAGGCTCTAGATAGAGCTGCCCCAAAGGAAATCAGACGAAAGGCAATGGTCAGGTGAGTCATTATGGCACCTCGGATATGGAGAGGAATTTCCAAAAAGAAACAAACCACTTGGTGAGGGCACTGCTCTGGACAGGTTCCCCCTTTCAACCAGGGACATTGACCAAATAAGGAATGTTGACCATAACCCTGTCTCTGAGCCAAGATCAGTGAATTCCTACATTGACGAGATGACTTGTCTTCTTCTTTGAGCCATCTTTTGATGCCAGTCTTCTCACACCTCTAACCCTTTTTTTGTGTGTTTCCAAAATGTTCACTTGGAGATGTTCACGCTGGACCCTGCAATATACCTATGACATGGTCTAGCAATAGCTCCTTTAAAAAGCAACTAGCTCTTCAAAACAGTGAGGGGAGAGGCAGGGAGAAGACAGACCCCCAACTAGAATGGGCATCTGGAAACCAGAGGGATGGCATCCATGCGGTTAATAACAAAGCACTTGTTGAGTGCCTGCACCATAGATTCTATTCCTTGTAACAACCCTGAAAGGTAGAGCTTGTCATTCTTACATGATCAGCATACAAATTAAGGCCCAGAGAAGTTGCTCAAGTAATGGGGCCCGATGAGACTAACACCCAAGTCTGACGCCATTCAAGATGGCGGCCTCACCTAATGAATTTTTCTATATGCCAACGCAGGACACCAAGCTTTCCAAGGCACCTCTTCAAGGATATTGCTTCTCTATCCTCAGAACTCTCTCCACCTACCTCAACCTCCTTCCGTCCAACCCTCAAGGTTGCCTTCATCTGAGTGAAGATGAAATAGAGCCCCAGATGCATCTCTCTGATAAAAACTTCAACTGAAGCCTCATATATTTTGTAGATACTAAAGAGCTCATGGCTCTTTGAAGATGAGCGTTAGTAGTAATCATTGTGGTTGTTCAGATTTTTCCTTGTTTTTAGCATCACCCGAGCCCTCCCACCACAGAGGCACCATTTCTCTGTCCTAGGCAGCCAGACCCTTAAGGATATACTGGGTTTCTCTGGACACCTACTTCCTTCTTCCTTGCAACTTATTTCTAGCTCCAGCTAGTTAAGTCTAAGAGAAGACCCCCTTTTCAAATCTTTTTCACCCCAAACATGCTTAAGCAAGAATTTCATAGAATTCTGTTTAAATCCAAGTCTGATTCTACAAGGTCTCTTTTAAACACTGTTTTTCCGTACATTACACTGAAAAGAGGGAGAAAAAAATGACCCCAAAATAAATGTGCAACCCCAAATTAAAGAGGACATAAGGAAGGCAAAGGAAATAACTTGGGCTAATGTATACCCTGGTTCTGTAATTGTTTCAAGACCAAATAGAGGCTCTTAAAGTATCCGAGTAGGAAGGAACTCTAACACACAAGAACTGTTTTGCAGTGGGGGAAACTGAGGCTCAGAAAAGAGCAGTAACACACCAGTAAGAAGAACAGCTAGGTTGTTATTTGGGTCTTCCTTGGTAGCATGTGAACAATGAGTGTGTTCTCAAAAGACAATAAGTAGGACTTCCCTGGTGGCACAGTGGTTGGGAGTCCGCCTGCCGATGCAGGGGACACAGGTTCGTGCCCCAGTCCAGGAAAATCCCATATGCTGCGGAGAGGCTGGGCCCGTGAGCCATGGCCGCTGAGCCTGCACGTCTGGAGCCTGTGCTCCGCAACAGGAGAGGCCACAACAGTGAGAGGCCCGCGTACCGCAAAAAAAAAAAAAAAAAAAAAAAAAAGACAATAAGTATTGTAATCAGAGGCAATTTCAAAATATGTGACTTACAGAACCATCCTTAAGGAGTCACCAAGCCTTCCTCCAGCCTGGGAGAGAAAGACAGACTTAAAGGCAAGCCTGTGAGAGGCAGGTGGGTTTCTTCATCTGCGGTCTGCCAATCCACTCTCCTCCCCATGCAGAAGCAGAAAGAGCAAGGGGGCCCTTGCATTTGGTTTGTGTTCTCTCTTTTTACTTTCAGGCGACCAAGTTGAATCTTGCAGGATGCGATGGTATTTATGATCATAGTTCAAGGAATGGACGGACGCGCAAAGGCCCAGAGAAGAGAAGCTTTAAAACTTCACAGGAAGCGCTTCTCCAAGTGTTGACCAAAAAGGCTGGGCTTTTCATCACCTTCTCAGGAATCATTCAAACTGGCCCTCCCTCCCTGCCACTCTGCAGCCAGGAGCTCTTGATATGCAATATTAGAGAGTGCCAGGATGGGAAAGGCACCACATAAAATCAAATTCTCTTCTAAGTTGAGTGGTGCACCGGTTCCACTTTAAAACCTAATTTCTTAAAAGTTTCAGGGGGAAAAAAATGTCCCTTTGCAATTGGAATCGGGTCCACATAAATTAACAGCCCAGCTCTCTGTATCCATCTTTCAGAACTTTCCTTGATTGTTCATTTTAATCAAGTGGCCGCTTTCTTTGACTTTTCATCCTTCACTGCCCAGAATGATGCACTGCGGCTACTGATGACATGCAAATGTTAATTTTGTTCAAGTTCAAACGTCGTCCAAAAAGGCCCCATTTTAATGACTGCTTGGCAAACAGCGACTGAAAATGAGGATGGACAGAATCAAACACCACCACGAAATTCAGAGGAGAGAAAGCTTTGGGCCTCTAGAAACTCACAAGTTTTCCTCTTTAAATCCTCAGTCTCTCCCAGGCCAAGCGTCGTCATTCGTTGCTCGAGCCAGAAGGGAACTCAGACATCATCCCGAGGTCATTCAGTGGAAGAACTAGCTAACCCTTGGTAAAGGAGACTTTTGTAAATTGTGAAACCCATACGTTTCAATTCTTGCTGTCATTTACCAGGCTTCGGGAAGAGCAGGGCATGTCACACACACACACACACACACACACACATTTAACTAACAGGCTTATTTTATTTTATTTTATTTTTATTTTTTTTGCGGTACACGGGCCTCTCACTGTCGTGGCCTCTCCCACTGCGGAGCACAGGCTCCGGACGCGCAGGCTCAGCGGCCATGGCTCACGGGCCCAGCCGCTCCGCGGCACGTGGGATCTTCCCGGACCGGGGCACGAACCCGTGTCCCCTGCATCGGCAGGCGGACTCTCAACCACTGCGCCACCAGGGAAACCCTAACAGGCTTATTTTAGTCCTTGGGCTCCCCTTCACCAATTACCCACTACCTCTAGCCTGTCTCCTCACCGTTGCCTAGGGAAGGATGCAAGAGCGACAGATGCTCAGAGGGGCTGCAAAAGGAATTGCATGCTTGAATGAGAAGCATCATCCCAGTTTTTCTCTAGAGCTTACCAAAATCATAACAGTGTGCACAGGCGTCTGATCAAGCAAGATTCGGATTCACATCCAGTAGTCATTTAGTGAGCACCTGCTTTGCCGGGAGGCCCCATGCTAGGTACCTCTGCATACACTGTGTCATTTAGTACAGCCACACACGGAGAAATTAACATGTATTACAGTCAGAGAAGTTTCATATTCAAATAGAATGGAGCGAAAGTTGCAAGTAAGTGGGACCTACTTAAAAGCTCTGGAAAATTGTATAGACTTAGTCCCTCTCCACTCCCCTCAGTCAGTTTCCACCGGATTATTGTGTTTTATTTTCTTCATATTTCTTCATAGCTAAAATTAGCTGAAACATCATATGTTCATTTGTCTCTGCCCTACACAAAGCGCCATTAGTAAAAGAACCTCATCGGTATCAATCACTACTACGTCCCCAGAATACGCAAAGAAGATTTTTGAGGTAATGAATGAAATAATTCTAGTCTGTTTTTCACCAGGATTTTTCACCAGGATTCTCCAAAGCCAGATCATGCTATGTAAAGCTCCCCAGCAGAGAGGGCAGGGGTCAGTGAGTCCCAAGACTTGGAAAACCATGTCACCACATCATGGCCCTAGAGAACAGACATAGTTGAATGCAGTGGTCCAGGCACCTCGGTGCCTTGCCCCTAGAATGCCAGCATCATGTAAACAAGCCATCAGCAGTGACGATTACCCGTTTCCACAGCCCGTCAGACGAACCTGTTCACCGTGGCCGCCCATCTTCTGCAAGAAGAGGTGAGACACTTCCACTGGGATGTCAAAAAAATGACTGCAGCTGTTCCCTGAGCGATAACAGCCCATCTTGAAATGCGGGACATGTTTCATTTGGCTTATAATAATTGCATTCTCTGTCTTTTAACCCTCAAAGTGTTAAGTGTCGTCATTTCCTCTGGGGATGCAAAGACCTGGGGTTAACAACTTTCTCTTTTAAAAATTCATAAAGGTGCAAACAAACAGCAGTGCAGCCAGTGGCTATACACAGGAAGAAGCCAAGGGAGAAAGAGGGAAAAAACACCACCACCACGTTCCCCCCACAGGACACTTGGCAATTAACTCCAGCTATGTCAGCAATTTTTTGAAAAATTTCCTAAACATGGAGAAGGCTTATCCTCACCATATGAAAGACAAAACCACTGCAGTGACTCTCCCCTGCATTACAATGTGTGTGTCTTACTTCTTAACCAAGCCGCTAATCACGCAAATTATTGCAACTAATTACATCTGAAGGTCTAATTAATTCTTTCAGTACCACATCATTTAGTACGCATTCACAACACAGCACCTGTTTTGAAAATCCTTGCAGTTAATTTGTTTATAAACAAACACTATTTGCATAAAATGTTTAATGAATGGTTTACCAGTTAGTACAATACTCCGGTTTTGTCTTAGTAGATTTGAGGTCATCAAAGGCCACGATAAATTAATTTTAAACTATACAAATTAATTTAAATAGAATGTGTGAATTTCTCATTAATAAAGAAAACATTCCTAACATGTTAATTAATATCTCTGTAACAGGCTAATTACTCCCTGCATAACAAGTACATCTTGAGAGCAAACCTTAAAGATTTGGGGGGCAAGGGGGTGGGGACTATTTTAAAGCTTCAAAAAAAATAAAAGTGCCATTCAGAGAAAAACATACAAGGCCCAATTATACTGAGGAATTTACTGTTTAGGGCAGTCCAACCAGCAAAAGAAGCCATCCCCTCCCCTTATTTTCTGGATACAACATACTCAGTCATTGAGAAAGAGACAGTTAAAAAACATTTCTATCACGGACTCTGCAGAGATGGTTAGAGGATGCCTGCCTTCTGGTAGAAACATGCAATTAAGGAAAATATTAGTTCTTCTGAAAGTAAAGATCTCTCATGTGAATTTAGGGCATATTGGCTGTATTTGTGCCCCAGTGGTAAAATACGGGTTTTCTTAAACAAATCTGCATCTTTACACCAGAATCTGAGGCTCAGCCATCATCATTTTCCCTGTGGCAAACCATGGAAAGACACTTCATGTAGAAACTAAAGAGGAACACATTATTGCTTGGCACCACGCACAGCCCTTGCAAGAACCATCACTGAAATATGTTCACAACCCTCAAGTTTGTTTCTGATTTGCAAGCATTTTCACATTTGATAAGCACCTGTTGTAAATTTACATCCGCTCAGGAAGTATTCTTATGATAGGAAGCTGAGCATTGTAAAGCATATTTATACTCTTACCCTTGTGCGGTGTTGCTGCTTAATGCACGGGCTGATGAAATCACTGGCTACACAGGACCCAACGGGATGTGATGCACCACCCGCTTCTCATGACATTGCCCCTGAGGAGCTGCCAGGCCCTTCCCCCTGGAAAGGGTTTTATCGGCACCGATCAACAAGCACTTGGGTTTTAAGTCCATTAACTTGAAGAGAGAGACAGAGACAGAGACAGAGAGAGACAGAGAGAGAGAGACAGAGAGAGAGAGAGAGAGAGAGAGAGTGTGTGTGTGTGTTTATGGAGGCTGTGGGGTAGAATGACAGACAAAGCGAAGCACAAATAGACTTTAGACTTCACACTTCCTTGGGACCTGCCATTACACCATAGAACCAAGAAAACATCCGAAAAATAAGTAGCAGCCTGCCCACAGCACCAGGGAAAAGCAGGCACTTTGCCAAGCCTCTGATGCAACCCAGATTTCCAGTCTGGTGCGGCTGTCCGGAAGAGAACCCACTGCCACCTTGACCCTCTGTCCTGACGTTTCTTTGGAGGCACATGAAGAATGAAACTGTCCCCAGCCACCCACTTCCAGGCTGCCTTGGGGAGCCGGGTGTGCTATGAAAACCCCCTGGCTTGGCTCTTCTGCCAGATTGCTGGCAGCCAGAATCAGTGTCCCTGGGGACATGGGGAGACCTCGCCACACCCGGGTACCACTGTCCTTGACTCTACCCGAAGCAGAACGTTTCCCACAGACCCCAGGCACTGATGACTGACGCGGTGGAATGATAGATTTCAGAAAAAAGCAGGCACGTCCCACTCTTTTAAAACTCTTTGAATTCTTTCCAAGTTTCCCACCAACAGCCCCACAATAAATATTCAGTGCCTGAGACACAAGCATTTCAAGAGGACAGGCAGGGATAAGGAGAGAAACAAGCTCTTCAACCTCAGGACACAGATGTAAGCTGCTTTACCTCTAAAATGCAAACAAACAAACGCAAAAAAGTCAGGAGGTTAGCACAGCGCACTCTGGGAGGGGAGCTTGCCTTGGGGGAGGAGGGGCTGTCAGAGAAAATGCTTCCATCCCAGAAAGAGCAGGATGGGCACCGAGCTCTGCTATAAAAGGTCAGAGAGCCTCACAGTGTAGATGGAACCAGGGAACCCCAACGGCCAGTTGCCAAGGCAGCTGCTGGGCACAGCAAAGCCAAGTTTAAGCCCCTTGTGGTTCCCAACTTCTCTCCAGAGTTGGTGGCAGCCACCCAACGGGTCCAGGGTACATGCTCCTGACACCCCTCTCGCACAAAATCATTCCCGGATCTGGAGCCTGGCTTTTTCTTTCCCCCTTAAAAATCACCAGCATTTTGCAAATAAAGGCGATCACCATGTGAAAAATTATCTTTTAAAATGGAGTTTAATTTGCATATAAGGAACGAGAGATTTATGACGAGCAGCATCGTCCAGTACTGCATCTGCCTAGCATCAGTCGTAATTTAGATTGTTTGTGACTGTTCTTAAATTCTAAAGCTTGGAGAAGATGAAGTACTCTGTTGCTGTATTATTGTCAGGAGTCTAAGACTTAGCAGAGATTTATTAGTAATCTTATCACAAACATGTCTCAAGTTTTTGCTTTTAATATGGGCCAAGCTCCTCTGAGGAATTTTCCTCACTGCAATTATATTCCTCAATGCATGCATTCTGAAGCTGAGTTGATTTCCTTCCCAAAATAAAGCGACCTATCATTACACCACAGCAGCTCTTGTACATTTTTCCTCTGCTACTTAATAATCAATGTATTCATCATTAAAATCTGAGCCCTGAAGCAATGGTTTTTAGCATATTCTAATGACTAGCGACTTGCAAATTACAATGACCTTTCATGTACATTCTGTAAGCACCTTGTTCTAATGTGTACTGTATTTATAGTTTGCCAATACAAACTAGCCAAAGATTGGATAATTACTGTAATCTATTAGCTCGATTGCTTTCCCTGCTCATTTATAGCATGTGCCACGCAGGCCATTTTCAAAAGCTGGCCTATCTTTCATCTCCCGCAAGCTCAGAAAGTAAGGGATACTTCATCTTCACAACATACACTTACTAACGTCTGAAGAGCGGCCCATCCCAGCTCAAGGAGGTTTCAAAAATAAAGAATTTCCCTTCCTATTAGTGTCATAATGCTATTTGTGACTGACAAAAAACACCACTCCAAGAGTGTAAACTTTAGTTGAAGAATGTCAAGGCCAGTTCCATTTTCTGCCTATTACTCTGACCTCCAAATAGCATTTAATAAGATCAGCTTGTTTCTTCGCTTTGGAAGAAAAAGATAAAGGCACTTCCCTTAAACAAGAAACAATTTTTTCGCTATACGTAAACGTTTCGAGGGAAGCATTAAACTTTTTTTTTAAGCACAGTGCTGTGACCGGGGAGCCGATAAGAGCCGTGTGTGTGGAAGTATCAGCTCAGGTGGTCCGCTCACCCTCAGTGATGGTCTATTTCAGGCAGTTATGGATAGATAACATTACAGACACTGGTAATTAAAACAACACTAATTTTGTCTCGGTGGCCACGCTTTGTTGTTAGAAGCCAGCTGTCATGGCCTTCACGCATCACACAATGAGAAGACATTTGTCTACGTATATTGTGCTTGGTCAACGGTTTTACCAATCTCCCAGTGTACCTGGACGCCCAGGCACTTTTAAAGACGTGGTGCTTTCATTTCTACTCTAGTACCCTGATTAATAAAACATTTTGCATGCTTAGTCAAAACACGCCGCAATCTTTTCACCACATGTATTCATGGGGGAAAAAAACATGTTAATTCCCTTCCTTTTATCAAGAAAATAACAACAACAACAAAGAAATTCTCATTTGGATTGGAAGAGAAAGGAAAAATCAAATATGGAAATATTTGCCTTCTCTGTAAAATAGAGAACAGCCTAATGGAAAGCATAGTATTAAAACTCACAGACGACACAAAGCATCTCCTTTAAGACGATACATATTTTTGGCTATATATGTTGTTGATTCTTTCCCCTGCATCCATTTGTTTGATTTATGGACACTCCATTTCACTTCCCCTTTTATTCCGACATGTACAGTTACATGAAGAGTGATAGTAAGTCAAATGTTTTTATATTTTGGTAATAAAAGGAAAAGAAAAGATCTATTCCATAGGAGCTCACAGGAAATTAGGGGTAGCCAAAATGCACACTGACTAGTTTAGTTCTGTTGTAATAAACTAAAGAGAAACTGTAATGGTGCATTTCAAGAGATCTTTAACAAGTGACACAAACGAGAAGCAGCAGACAGGACCATTTAACTTCAAACTCCACAGAAGTGAGCCAAAATGTAGACTTCCTCCAGCAAGTCCAGCTGGCTACTGGGTGGCAATCTTTATTCCTCAGTGGAAAAGCTGCCCCCTTGAGACTCTGCAGGCTCCCCCAACTGCATTTTTTATCAAGTGTCTAAAAGGTGGGCGCTGTTAGAATTATTTTCTCCAGGCACAGATGATCACAGCCCCTTTTCCCCATTTAGCTGCAGACGCACATGTAGTTTCAAATATTAGCTAGAACTCCAGCCTCGCCAGTCCCTAATTGCTCTCTGAGGGAAGGGATCGTGAATGCAGGTATGGATGACACAGATGTAGCTCTCAACCGTTTGCAGGCAGGAGTCCTGCATCAAAGCTATTTGCAAAGTGACACAACTAGTTATTACAAAGTACATTTTTATTATAGTCTTAAAATTTGCATTCTGCAGAAACCATGTGGATTTTTTAATATGGCCACAGAAACGTTGGGGTAACTGACCATTTGTGATACCCTCAAGGGAAAGACACCTCAGTATTTTTCCAGCCAGTTTAATAAATTCAAGCGATTCTGTCAATAAAAGTAACCCGATCATTTAAATAAGTTAATATTAGCACATCTTTCTTACGGGCTGCTAAGAGCAGTCCGACTGCTGTCATTAAGCAAAAAAGGCCAAGACAATGTGAGTTTATCTGGTCCCACCTGCATTTCTACTCCTGATTCTGCTGAAACAAATGGGAAAGAAAAGCTTACTGACTTTTGGCAAACTACAAAGGTGAACTCTATTCATCATGGAGGAACCGATGCTAAGTGCTTTCTGTCTGTCCATATATTTTAAAGATTTAGAAGGCATCTGGTGGTGTTCTCAGGATTAAAACAGGCGTGTTCAGCGTTGACACATGCAGAGTTTCTCTCACAGCTTTCTCTTTGTATTGCTGCAACTATTGAAATGATTTTGGGACTGTAGAGTTTTGGAAACAAGGTTATTTTTCAGTGATATAAAAAGCCAAAGCTTCTACTTCTTCTGATCTGTCATGAGTCTTTTAAGGTGAGAGGATTTGAAGGTGCTGTTACCCTTTTGAGGAGAAGCAGCTCACTAGCTGCAAAGGTAAGCGTGTAATTCTCATCAGCCATATTGTAATAAAATGTGCCTCTCCCGATATCGATAAAGCCTTCCCTGGAGAAGATTTCCAGAGACTTGGAAGCAAGTGAAAGGTAAACTCAGAGGAAAGACAAGGTGAAAGAAACCAGGTGGCCTGGTTTTTCAGTCTTAACTCTTAAAACAACAGCTCCAAAGTTCAGAGCCCAAACTGCCATCTACTATGTGGCCTGACAGGGGAAGGGGCGAGGAAGTTCAGAAACTGCCAACCTCCCAGGAGGCCATCAGAGCCTTTCCCAGCAGTTCCTGGTCCCACCTTGCACCACACCCCACAACCAATCTTTTCACTTTCTCTAACTCATTTGCATGAATTTACTTTTTTGCCTTAAGAGGTTGTTGTAATGTGTGTTAAAACATACAGTGCAATTTTATCTCCATAATACCACAAAAGAAATATTATGTTAGTATAAAGTTAAAAAAAAAAAAAAGAATGCTTTCAAAATCTGCAGCTCTGCTAGCAGGAAAGCGCTGCTCAAAAGCACCACCCACAGGCGGGAGGGGTGTCAAGCCATTCTGGGAGTGATCGTTTTTGTTAATTTCAGCAATCCGAGTGTAAAAAATGACAGCGCCATGCAAGTTGACGGAGGCTTTTGATTGAAGTGACTGATTGCCTCGGCTGCACCTGCGGAAAATTGATGACAATGCTGTCTAAACCATTCATTAGGATTGGGAACTTCACGCCGATGAATGCTGGATTCATAAATTTGCTAGACATGTGTTGTAGATAATATGACAAAGCACTGTTTTCAAATGAACATTTCTTTGACCTAATTTTATCGAAATCATGCGAAGGAATGAAAGAATATATGTGCCCCAACTCTTTGGAAACAGCTGCAACTAAAACACTAAAACTAAGTCTCTCTTGTTCTCTCTTTCTCACTCTCTCTCTTTGTCTTTCAAATAAATTTCAGTGAAATACATTTGGAATATATCTGCTGGTGTGCTTTAAAATATTTGTTAGAATGACAAGGCATTTCTTTTTACCTCTATGGACAATGTTACTCTCTTGTGTCTCAGATGAAGAAAAATTATTTTCAGGTTTTTTTGAAGCTCCAAATTAGCTAAATTGAACACATATGGAAAATAGATGGAACTAATAATAACGACACCTTCCCAGACATCTTGGGAGGTGCCATCTCGGTACCAATTGGACCTGCATTCTTGAGAACTAGACCGACTGCAGGCTTTAAAGAGAGGAGAAATCCCTTTAAAAATGGACTCTTCTGGTCAAAAAAGGTGAAACCAGGAAAAAATGCCATCTGTACACATTTTATATAAGATTCCTGACTTGCCATTGATTTTAATGTATCAAAACACTATCAATATTGAATAAAGCTTTTTTCTGCATGTCCAAAAAAATGGTGATTCAGAGGGGAAAGAGCATCATCGTCCTCAAACCCGACTTTGCTTAGCTACACGCGGGAAGGGAAAGGCCATGGCTGAATCCATCTCCTGGAGCGGATTTCCCACCGGAGGTTTGACTTGTTAGGGAAGAGTTACATTTTTGGAAAAGAATACCTGATACTTAAGAATCTGAAATTCTTGCTGTAGAAATAGATCTGACTTCCACAACAAGGACCCTCTGTCTTGTACTTGGAATCCCCCCCAAAAAAACAAAATGAATATTTATTAACGTAAGAAGAACCTGGCGCAGGTCGGTCGCAAGCATCCCAATCTGCCAAATTGCTTCTAAATCTCTTCCCCGGCATTTAAAAGAAATCTATTTTTATAAATTCTCATGAATTTAGGTTTTACTACGAGGAAGGTAATTTCTGATTAGGTACCTTGGTTTTTTTTTTTTTTTCTTCCCTTTTTTTCCTAAAGAGTCCTTGCAAATATCAGGTGCTTATGTTACCCCCATGCCTGGATGGAGAAGCCCTGCAGGTGTGAACAGCAAAGCTTATGGATCTGAGTTTTGCCAAAAAGCATTTTCTTACTGCTCTAGCAGCTACTCTGAACTGGAAAACATTATCCAGACAAATCCAAACAAGGCTCTTTAAGTATGCTCTGCCCAAGCTGTTACAGATACGAAGTTACCAAGTAGATATGCAAAAACCCCTGAATACAGAACATCCCGGTCGTCTTCTAATCCTATGCTTCATTTTCTAATGGGGAAAATGTGTAAAACAAATAACTGGGGATGGTGCCTCTGTGCAGTAAAAGCAGAATATTCTTGTGTTTCAGTAAATCATGGAGCTCTCTAATTTAGCCAGATCTGGAAAGCCTAGGGCTCCAACTGCCTCTAGACTATTCAGACCCTGTGTCTGCTTCACATTCGGGGTAATATGTTTAAAACAATTCCTAGTTTGTCTTGGGTGGCCTTCACAATGAGAATCCCAGGCCTGCAAAACCTCTGAGGTCAAATGTTCGTTGACCTCACCAGTCCACCAACAAAGAGAGATACATGGGCACTTGCTGTCCTGCCCAGTCCTGGGTACCTCGGGGAACAGCCTCACCCTGGGAGATGTTACAGTCTGGTCAGTGTGTGTATGGGTGAGGGGGGCAGGGGTGTGTGTGTAGGGAGTGAGGAAGGGCAAAGTGTGGATGTAAAATATGCATAAATTCTTGACAAGTTAAGAAAACCCAAATGCCCAGATTGACTCCACTCTAGGTTAACTAGTAGATCTTGGAAGATGGGACCATGTGGACACAGTTAAACAGTAAAACCTTTAGGAGGAGGTGTAGCAGAGATATAGGTACATATGAGCCTCCAAGGACGCATGACGGACTAACCTGGGCCTTTTCCTTCCTCCTGTAGTTACTTTCCCCTCCAACCGTTCTGGTAAGGTTCAGACAGGCAAAGACAAGAAGGGTGGTCCAGGGAGTGGACACCCGTCCCCGGTCTGGCCTGGGCAGGCACTTGGGTTTGTAACCCCTGATGGAGATACCCCCTCCACCTTCTATTCTGGGATTTTTCAGGAAGCCTTTATGCTCAACACAAGAAAAAGAATTCCTTTCCTCCAAGATCTTTAGCTGGGAATCATTTCACTCATCCTATGTGTTCTGGTAATTTCCTTTGGCCAATTCCTGTTTCTCAGAAAACCTGTGTCATCGACATAGTCTAGGAGTCTACACTTCTAGCAAAAGCTCCTTGGCCACAGGGTTTTGTTCCTTTGCCATGTGCGTGCCCTCAAAACATATTCCAAATCCTCTTGTTTTGTAGCCTGAACTGGGAGCCTTTTTGAGCCCGGTGTGAGACAGCCTCTGTCCTTACTGGGGTCTCAAGTGATGAATTCATCTTCATTTCCCCTTAGACACAGTGAACAAAACCACAGATTTTGAATACGGATTCCCAGGAAAACGGAGCCCACCTTGGGCCAGATGCTCCTCTCTGGTGACTACCATCTCAGCAAACACCTTTGGCTGTGCTCACATAGTGAATGGTGCCTTGAAGTGCAGCCACCCTGGGCGGGTCCTCATACCAACAATGGCAGCAGCGGGATGCAGGTGAGGATGCTTCTTGGGGAATGCAGGAAAAGGACACATGTCCAATTTCGAGAGAGCGAGTTCTCCTTGATGATGAAGGTTTTGAAGCACCCACTCCCCCAGACAGGTAAGCGACGGTACCTCCAGCTCAGGTTGGGGTGAGATCTTGGAGGCCCTTCAGAAAACAGTGTTCCAGGGTTGGGTCTGGCAGTTGTGTTGAGCAGACAACACAGGGGGTGGGGAGAGGAGAGGGGAATGAAGAAGTTTAACAGGAAAAGTAACCTTGACAATATGACCCCGCTTTCCTTCTTTTAGGAAAGGAAATGGCTGAGGAGTCGCAGAGGCCAGACTAGGACCTGGACCCATGGGCCCTCTTGGCACACCCCCTTCGAGCCTAGGCTGCTTCTCCCGATGCCTCACGAGCCTGCTGGGCCACATAACCAGGCTAAGTTAGCAACATCCGGTCCCAGATGCACGGAGAAGACAGAACCCATTCACCATCCATCTATCCATCCAGGCATTCAGTCAGCACCAGTAACTGAGTCTGTGCTAGAGATACAGGATGAAAATGACATCAGCCCCATCCTCCAGGAACTCCCAGTCTGGCAGGGGACAGTGACAACAAGCAGGTTCTTTGAGCTGTATCCCAGCTGTGGGGATGGCCTTGCACAGAGCCATCCATACCCTCGCAGCACCTCCCCTTGTGCCAGACAAGAATAGAGCTGATGGAGACCCCACCTGGGCGTGTGTGCGTGCACACACACACACACACACACACACTTGAGTACCTACACACATTTCACCACCACTGGGAGGGAAAGAAAAAATTAATCATTGGGAACAACAGTGTTGTGAGACCCCAGACCTCAGCAGGTACCAATTTCAGAGGCAACAGCATCTTTAAATGCCACAGGAATGCCGTCCTACCTGAGGCAGGTGTGTAGAGCTGGACTTCCACCCCAGCTTTGCAGATTGCAAGGGGGCTGCGCAGTAAAGCCCTTACACATCAGCCTCCTTCCCGAGGCTGGAAGGAGTTTGCTCTCAGAAGCATGGTTGTGTCTAGGCTAAAAGAACATGGTCCCAGTGGAGAGTATGAAAGGTCCCACCTCTGAGCAATGTGGCTGACACTCCTTAGCCCAGTTGTCACTTGTAACAAACCCCAGCTGGCTGCACAGGGAGGAGAGGCAGGGCTGTCCAAGGCAGTGGCCGAACCGTCCCCAAGCGGACACCAGCAGGAGGGCCAGACAGATCGCCCATGGGGGAAGCCTGCCAGTGGAAGGCCCAGGGAGGCCTGGGAGGGGTCTGCACCATCTAAAGGGGCAGGGAGTCAGCTCTGATAGATTGTTCTCCAAGGATGTGAGGACCCAACTTTCCCAGCACTTCCAAACATTCATACGAAGCCAGAAACGCAGATAATTATGTGAACTCTCCGATCATTAAATGTTGGCAACAAATTCATATTTCTCTTTAATAATCTGAGAACCGAGCAGAACACATCTGTGGGTAGATCGGGCCCCAAGATGCCCAATTTTGTGACTCTGGCTTACACCCTTCCTCCAAGGCTCCTGGGAGCTCATGTGAACGCTTTACTTCCTCTCCGTTCCCCAAATCAGGCGTCACCCCATTAAACAGGTGACACTCTCTGCTGGCCCACCGGGCTGTGGGACTCATCCGTGGGACTAGGTAGTTTGGCAGAATTCAAAGGCTTTGCTCTGAGCGTGTGACATCGGGGGCCTGCTTCTGGGAAGAGCTCCCAGGCATCCCCGCAGAGTTGCCAGAGAAGGTCTGTGTTCAGCACAGTGTCCCACAACCTCTCCGGGGAGGAGGGTTTGCGGGGGGCTTCGTTTAAATGCAACCGATTTCTGCTTGCTGCTTCTCCATGGAGGCGGGTAGAATTACCCCCCGGTTGTAAAGGAATCACCTCTTCACAGACGCACGATAGTGTGTGAGCTGGGTGACTTAAATTTTAGCTTTTGCCAACATTTGCTTCCATCAGATTTTGTTCTTTTTATATATTATATATTTATGTATATTTATAAATATACATAATTTAGAAATGTATTTATTTTATATGTTATACATATTTTTTTGTCTCTTTCCTTGCTACAGATTGAGCCCAATGCAATAGTGAAAATATCACATTTCACCAAATGGGCTTTTCTATATTGAAATGTGATAGCTGAGGCTCAGTGGGAATCAATTTGCTCTCAAGTTTCCCGATTCTGTGCCCTCTGGTGTCAACGAGGAAAGCAAGGGGCTCCAGGCATCCCCATTCAGGGGCTGCCACCGAAACATCCACCAAATCTTCACAAAAGGGGGACATCGAAAAGATTCTTTTTCTATTCTCTTGTGTGTAACCGTCTGTGTGCACATCCGTGAGTGTTTGCATCTCGTGTATTTAAAAATCCTATTTAAAAATGCAAAGGTCCATACAGTGTCATTAAAACAAATGAGTATAACCCTTTGGTCATCTAGGTGAAAGCATTTTGTTGGTTTTTTTTTTTTAATTGCTATTGCTATATATAAAAGTAACATATAACAATAACCGTAGAAAGATACTGTGCCCTTGTGTATGGATAATTAAAATAGGAACATCTCCGGACTAAATTAAAATGTGTAAAAGCCAAATCCTTATAGCAGCCATGAAATTACAGAAGCTACAAGTGAATCACTAGCCCAGAGACGAAGCATTTCTCTCATTACTTCAAGAATCTCTTCCATGATCACAGTTTTACATTTTCACAAATCTACATGGTTCTTTTTATGTCACTAAATATCTCAGCTCACTTTTACTGCCCTCCTAATGTATATGCTAGCTGGTAACAGCATGCAAACAGTCTCCAATCATTTAAGAGAAACCAACACTTTTAGTGCTTCTGATGACACGATGACTACACGCTGTAAACTAAAAATCTAAATAGGATAGATGGAGATAAATTATATCTTTATGAGCATTAAAAAATGCATATTTTTCAGTTTCAGAAAATCAAAACCCATAGGTCATAATCTATGAATTAAGAGGACCTGAACACCTGAGGACCTGTACCCAGATTTTTCACCTTAACCCATGACCTACACAATCTGAGTGATTTCCCTCGATGGAGAGTTCCCGATATGCCCTTTCCTCCTCTGTACTTTGAGTATGAGGTGTTATTACCCATAACTTTTTATTTAAAGGAATTGTGCAGCTGGGGAAATGAATGAATTTAATTATCAATGCAGTGTGAAAAAAATCATTAGAGCAAGGGCCTGGAACGCCACATATTAAAAATAAACAAAGGCTATTAAAAAACAGTTCCGAAAAAGAATGTCAGTTTTTCTTCAACTCTTAAAAGGTAAGTACCAAAAAAGAAAACTGTATGTAAACATCATACTTACAGAAGAAATTACTCTTTAAGAAAATGGTAAATGACTGACTGGATCATTTAACTTTAAATCTATACTTTATGTGGCAGTATGGGAAGGTCATTTGATTGCTATGCATAGAAAAATGAGAATTCTAATATGTTCTCAAAGTTTCACCTTCATAAGACAAAATTTTCATTATAAAATTTTATTTAATGGTGAGCACACAGAACTTCTGGCTCAGTTGTACAGGATGACACTCCCATAAGCAGAGAGCAAGCTTTTCTTTGCCTTTTCAAAGACAGTAGAGTTACGTCTTTTAACCAAATTTTTAAAAACAACTCTTTATTAATATTTCCTCCATGACTGGAGAGTGAAAGCATTGAGTGTCGGGGATAAATAATAAGCAAAGTTGCCTCAAAAGGCCTCTCTGATTGGCAAAGGCTACAGAGAAGAACGCTTTCCAGGCAAGCAGGGATGCTGAACTGTTTATGGCATGTGCAGGGTTTCCCACTGGAACCAAATGGGACCTGTAGCTGCACAGACTCCCATGGGATATTTACAGCAGTGCCACTTAATAGTTCTGACCAGGAGGAGCCCAGGCAAGATGGATGGGGGCTCAGCCATTTTACACCAAGAGACGCCACGGGACAACAGAGACCGTGGTCCCCAGTGTTCCACCAGTTAGACAGAGAGCAGGAGACAAATTCAGGAATAAGTGAAGGAAGGCAGGTGATTCCACTTGAGAGGAAAGAGCAGGCACCCTTCACCTCCATCAGCTCAAGGAAGCTCACTGACTCATGGGGCCCTGAGACCTGGAACACTAAAGGGTATCAGAGATGCTGAAGAACACAAGAAAGATGCTTTATGGCAACAGTGAAGACTCCAGTCTATGGCAGAGAGAGAATGGCCCTGGAGGAGCTGTGTGCCCTCAGCTGTGCTCAAGACCCCTAGTGGAGCAGAACTTCCATTTTGTCTCTGGGAGGCAGACGTGACGGCAGAAACTCACATCAGACAATGGTCATTAACCAATTCCACACAATCCTGGTCGTTTTGGCCCAAAGCTTTGGTTTGTATGTATTTCCTACATGGCTCATTTTTACATCCCTCCTCTCCGCTGGGATTCCCTCTGGAAGGTTCTAGGAGGGAGTCCAGCAGGGCTTAGCTGGTTCTTCCCAGCCTCCCTCCTCTTGGAGCCCCACCAGGATCGGTCTCCAATGGTCCCCACCAGAACCCTGCCCAGCTTCCCTGCCAGTCCCCTCACCCGGCCTCAGCAGTGCCATCTGTAAAACCAGGGCATTGAGCAGATGCACACAAAGGTGCCTGGGGTCCTGAGCGCCTGCAGATGTTTGAGATCTTAGCCCCTGCTAGACAAGCCCTCTTTGAAAACGCAGTGAGAGCTATGGACTTTCTCCCCCAGAAAAAAACCACAATATTGCTTACAATTTCAAGAGGTCCATGGACCATCCCGAAGCTCATGATGGAGCCCGGGCTAAGAGCCCCTGAACTGTCTCAAAGGCACCACCCTCATCAACACGAGTTTTCATATCAAAGAAACTGAGGTCCAGAAAAGAGGAGAGTGTCCCAAAGTCCCCCCGAAAGTTGGTGTCCAAACTGGGGTGACAAGTGGTTTCCTACCTCCAGGCCAGGTCCTTCCTCTGCGCCCTCTCCTCTCTCCTGTAGTTTCCTGAGTCCCCAGTTTGTTATCTGGGTGCCACCATCCCCTCCACTCCAGAGCACACTTCCCAGCAAGGGCAGGGACGTGGAGAGAAAAGTGGAAGAGGTGGGACACGGAGCCACCTCAGGTCCCCAAACACCGTTTGCCATCCGGTGAGCCCCGGGTGACCGCTGCTGGCAGCGGGGGGCACAAAGGGGTCACCTGTGCGTCCCGTGCAGAATAGGAGGCCCTAAGCTGTTGTCTCCAAAAGCACATTTGCTATCTTTAAAAAAAAAAATTGTGGAGGAGGAAAGAATGCTCAGTCTAGATAAATTCAGAATGATTTGAATACATTACTGTAGTTAAGTTTAGTACATAAAGTACCGGGGATGGCTCTGCGGCGCATTTCAATGAAGCCCAAAATAATGAGACTCTGGCGGGCCGTTGCCACTTCGTCAGAGCGATTCTGCCCTAATAAGTGGGAAGGAGGTGTCCACGGCCCCCTGCCTCTGAATTGTCCTCATGGGATTGGACCCGGCCTCTGAGGGACGGCAAACTCCGAATGGGCATGAGATGAGAAGTTGAACACCTGGAGTGAAGAGCGAGCCAGGGAGGTCGTTTCCAGGCCTGACCCAGCAGCTAAAGTCTGTCCCCTAAACCTTCCAGTGTCCCAAGGTGGCCGGGGTGGAACCGTGGGATGCCAGTAGCGGGAGGGCAGCCATTGATACTTCTGCCAGCTCTTCCTTTTCGCCCTCCTCGGACCCAACCTACACCCCACCCCAGCCTATGGCACCTGCAGAAAATGGAACAGTGGCATCAGCTGAGGGACTAAGAGACCACCGCTAATTCCTTCCAGGACCTATCAGAGGGAGGAGCTTAGGAGAGAAGGAGGTTTGGGAAGGAGAGGAGGAGGGGAGGGGAGGAGGGAGAAGAGACAAAAATAGACAGAGGGACAGTCTCCCAGCCACAGCCTCCCAGCCCTTGAGTCAAGAGACCTGAGGTGTGGCCTTTTCCAGAATTTCTGGGCTCAAATGGTTAAATCTGCAAGAGTTAAAGGAGAAAAGACTGACTCAACTTGTGGCCACTCAATGAGCCACAAGTTCCAGAAGATATCCCGGGAGCCAACATCCGGGACAGGAGGACAGGAGAGTGTAGCCGCGTCTCAGAAGAAGAATGCTTGAAAGACTGGTGACCATCTGTGAGGACTCTTCCCAGACCCTGTTTCTGACTCCACCAGCAGAATTCCATACTCAGAAAGCTGGAGCAGAAAGAGCCCATGAAGGCACCGGTCCTGATCCCCTGCCAGGGGCAGGGCAGCAAGATTTCCTGTCCCATCTGACCCCAGTCGGGGGAGATCCGAGCTGCTGGTAGGTGAGCCCGGCAGATGCTACGAGCTTGCAAATAAGAGGTGAAAGTTACTAGCCTCTGTATAAAAGGAAACCCACAGACTGTGGGCCAACCACTCACCGAGAAAATATAAATAGTTAAATTGGTAGAATCAGCCTCCTTTTCTGTTCTCGGGATATAACTTGCTCCTGGACTTATGTGAATAGTTAACCGAAAAGCTGTTAGGGTGGACATCTGTTGTTTTTGCCTGCCCAGCCTCTTTCCTCCTTTTACTGGAAATAGCATCCTGATTTTCCTTGAGGAATCACTCCTCCCCCACGCTCGATCCATGTGGTCTTGGGAGGAGCTGAACCCACCCGCAGCTCCAGGGATAGACAAGTGACCCAGACCGAAACAACAAGGGCATCACATCCCACTCGCCACTGTGACTGGCTCAGGGGTGGGTTTAGGACCTAATCAGGGCCAGACTGACTCAGTAACAGGTGTTTGTTTGAAGAGAGAATCTTTTCCCTAGAGTTCCTGAGAGGATAGATAAATGTCTGGAGCTGCTGGCAGCCATCTCACCACCACAAAGAGTGTCCAAACTGCCTGAAAATGGAGTCAAGGCAGAAGAAATCAAAGGTGAACACTCCCGACAGTGTTCTTGCCCCTGGATCAAGCCACACCTGAAGCTGGCATTTTCAGTCACACGAGGCAAGATAATCTATGGCTTGACAAGCTCATGTGACTTGGGCTGTTCTGAAAGGGTCTTGACTAAGGTCGTTGCTCCTTGATGGACTGATTTCACAGGAATGATGGGAGGCAGAAGGCTCTTTTCTCCCAGGGAACAAAATGCCTATCAGGTTCCCAGGGTCTCCAGAAAAAGCACCTGCTGGTCCAGTTGCATTTTGGGAGACACTGTGACTGAAGGACTCCTTCCCTGGGAATCTATCAAACTGTGAAGTATTCACAGTTTTTAAAATTACTCATCAGGAGCTAGATTTTTTTCCCCCTCTGCTACCTTAGTTACTGATTATTTCCAGGTCCATTAGATACACAAACTCTTGTTTTTAAAATGCAATCAGCACACCCACGCACCCATCTATAGATAGCAAGGACTAGGTAGCCGTAGGCCCTGCAAGGTAATGCCGTCACCCAGGATGAAATGGATAGCATTACAAATGTACACTCAGCAGGAAAATACTATTTAGCTGGTAATTCAAGCTGGGGATGAATAATCATTCCATTTTGAATAATGAACCAAGAAAGCACTGCCAGTTAGAAAACTTGGGGTCCATCCTTCTTTTGGAAAGCCTGGTGTGGCTGTGTCACTCTGATACAGAAGGTCACCATCCCTTCCAGAGGCCCCAGGCCATGGTCCTCAGCCAGCAGGGCAGCCGGTTAGAGACCACCCAGGCCGACTTCTCGGACTCTGGTTTCTCATCCAGCTCCAGGGCTTTGGGAGGCCATACAAGGTCTCTCATCTCACCAACCACTGGCTCTGCAGGACAGATGGTACACAACTCTGTGGTCTCTGGACACGTTTAAAAGCCCCACTTGTTGGTTTCTTCTCCTCTGTGCATTGGATCCCAACACCGGGCTGCTCGTGGCCAGGAGCTACAAGGTCCTTAGAGGGAGGGATACTTCCAACTTCTCTTGACATTGCTCCAAAAAATGCTTGGGTGATTACGGACAATGCTCTTAAGACTTGGGACTAGCTCCTTGAAACATATACCAGAGGAGCATCAGTACAGGAAAATATGTTAGAAAGGGGAATTCACATAACACCCCTTCCTAGCAGATTTTGACTGTTTTGAAGAAAGTTTCTCCCTCTGTAAGTATGAACATGACGTGACGCGTGTGGCCTACACTTGGATCTCTTTTTCGGACACGGAGATAAACAGACACTCCTGCCCACCTGGCCGAGTCACCAGCCTCGTCAGGCACAGAGCCTGCATTCTCCCTTATGGTTGTCCAATCTCTTGAGCCAGTAGCCAGAAACCTCATCCCAGACCTCAGGACCTCAGCCTGCCAGGCCGGGGGTCTGAAAAATCCACACATTCTGGACTGTTGGTCTGGGCTGAAGCCATGCTCCTCCAAAGGCTGGATTCTCAGCCTACATAGGAAGCTTTAGAACTTTATTCTCATGAAACACTGACCTAATCTTTGCATGGAGGCTGCTGTTTACATTAAAATTGGTCACATAATGGAAAAAAAAAAAAGTAGTTCATTAATATGCTAAGAAGTGCTAATTTGAACATTGCTGAAAAGCAATTGCAAATTCCATTTTGCAACTTGCAAATGTGATGCAGTGCAAATTAAGGCTGATGGACCCATCTTCAGACATTCAAACTTCATCTGGATGCTTCCCGAGCATTCAGGGCTCAGCTGCATTCATTGGCTTCAAGACCCGAAGGGGTGACTTCTCCTTCATTTGGGAGGAAAGATGATGCCTCCAGTAGTGGAAGGATCCCACTATCAGCCATTTCTACACTGACATCTGGTGAACCCGAGTAAGGGCATCATGAGGGGTGTTGCTGAAATGACCCACAACGAAAAAATAGAATAACTCCAGATTTTCACTAACACAAGTCTTCCGTAAGGTGGAGCCACACCAGATCCACAACTTCCAGCCAAGACAGCCCACCCCTAGCCTCCAGCTGTCTTCCAACGGGTGATCTGTAATGTTCTGTTAACCCAAGTTGGCTTGAGAAGTAGCCTGAGATGCCCTCTCTCAGCAGGGCAAACCTGTGAGGGTCAGAGCCAGATTGGCAAGTGTTGGCCACTGTTCTCCCAAGGGAGCATTGGGGGCAGCTTTGTCAATAGGAAATAAATCCCTGAGGACTATGCCGCACTCAGCAGTGCCTTCCATCTTCCCGCCATCCTCCCGCTGTCTACACAGGCAATGGAATCAGAACTTATAGGAAGTGAGGTTCCAAAGTCAGCACATGCAGGGAAAGTTGTGTGGGCCTTGGACGACCCTTAGGCCAGCAGAGCATTAGAAACCAACATCCTTCTCCTGGTAAGTGCTGCATACTCAGCCTTTCCTCCATCTTTTGTTGGTTATTCCTTCTTCTGCTGAATACCAGATGAAGTGGTTGGCTGTCTTTGGGGCCATACTGTATTTTTTTTTTTTTTTGCGGTACACGGGCCCCTCACTGTTGTGGCCTCTCCCGTCACAGAGCACAGGCTCCGGACACGCAGGCTCAGCAGCCATGGCTCACGGGCCCAGCCACTCTGTGGCATGTGGGATCTTCCTGGACCGGGGCACGAACCCGTGTCCCCTGCATCGGCAGGTGGACTCTCAACCACTGCGCCACCAGGGAAGCCCCATAATGTATTTTTTAAAGTGTGTTATCTCTGAACATATAATAACCCATTAAACACAGCAAGATATTCCAACTCTGAGAGGCACCAGTCAGAGGCCCCCAATACCCACTGCCAAGGTTTGCCACCTGCAGGGTCAGCACAGGCAGAAGCCCCATGTCTTCCCCCTGCTCCAGGCGATTTCCCTGGAGGATGAGCACCCCTACCTGCTGCCACCTTCAAGGCAGGAGCATTTCACTCCTGACTGCATCCTCAGCTAGGTGTTCCTTGCTTGCTCCCTTGACTCCTCACCCCTTCTCAAAAGGATGCCCATGAAATAAAAGGATGAAGTAAAGAGATGAAGGGACTTGGGTAAGGCAAGGGCAGGAAAGTCAGTACTAGAGCCAGAAATAAGGTTAATACAGTCACATAGACACGCAGTGCCCAGAGGGACATGGAAAATGTAACTCTGAGCTTCCCTGGAGGCAGAGCAAAGAGGGAAACGAAAGGCGTCAAGAACTCTGTCCAGAAAACTAAAGAGGCAGTGGATCTGCTTTTTCTGCAGCTGAGGCCTAAGAGACATTTCTCTGGTGGGTCCCCTCCAAGGGAATGGCCAATGGAATGTACCCCCGTCCTTATCACAGAACGACAGCAGATTTCAAACCAGGCATTTGGCAGGTCAGCTCCTGAGACATCACTCGGTAGATGCTCGAAGCAATTTGAAAAGGCAGTTTTCCCAGGCTGTTCCCTCACCCTGAGACACAGCCTGACCTGGGTTTATCTCCCAAAGGTTTGTTTGCTGGGGGTGCTTCTACTCCAAAAAGGAAGCAAAAGGAAGAGGACACAGGTGCATCCCCCACACACCTTGCATTGGCTTCCAAGTCCCACATGTTTGTCCAGCATATTGGTACCTCGAGACCTGCTTGCCCCTCACATCAGCCACCTGGGGAGGCTGGGGAGAGCTTGGGCACAGCGATATCTTCTCATCACCTAGGTTTCCTCTCAAATGCTCCCTGCTCAGGAAGCTCTCTGTGACAGGTGCCTTCACTACCATCTGGAATTCCCCCTTTCCTACCACTCTCACCACTCCAAGTAGAATGTAAACTCCATGTGGGCAAGAACCTTATCCTGCTCAAGCTGAATCCCAAGCACAAAGAATTTTGCCTGCCATAGATAGGTATTTTAAAAATATTTGTGGACTAAATGAACTGGTCTAACAAACCTTTCCATAGCACATTCTATATGCCAAGCACCTCTAAGCCCTTTTTGAAACTAACTCAGTCTCCCTCAGAGCAGCTCTCGTATGTGAAGTTTTATCGCTAGCCCATTTCACAGATGAGGAAACTGAGGCACAGAGAGGCTAAGTCATTTGCCTAGGGTCACAGAGCTAGTGAGGTGTAGGACCAAGGGATTTGGCTCCCGAGTCAGAGCTCTTGAGCCCACAGCCGATGTGTGATGGTGGCGGGATGCCTAGCACACGGCCGACAGTTTTCATCCCCTTCCCCGAGCTCAGAAACCTTCTTACACTTATGCCCCTCTTCCAGAGTTGCCCAGCACACTGTCTGATTCCAGAGATAAGCAGCTTAATCCATTTAAATTCTTCTTTCTTTAAAGTTGTTGATTTTAGCTGAAATGCAAACTGTGGCTCAGAGGAGCCCAGACGGCATCCACTGGAGAGTCTGGGATTAGTTCATTAATAGGTTCGACTGCTGCCCATGAGGCCGCATAACATTAGGAGCTAACTGCTTCCGACCACGCACCACTTAGAACCGCGCATTTGCAAATCAGCTCGAGATGCATATCACCGTGAGAGATGGCAGTGTGAAAGGAAGGCATTTTTCATTTATTCTCCTAGTGAATACGATTGGTGTAGACAGTGCAAAAAAGTAGTTTTTCCTCATTTGTTTTCTAAACCAGCCAACATACCCCACTCATACCAGCACGGCTCTGTGGGCAGCTGTTGGCTGTGGGCATCTCAAACAGGGATCCACCGGGAAGCAGCCTGGCCCCGGGCAAACCAGAACCCCCTGGTCTGGCCTGGCCTGGCCTCCATGCCCAGGTCCAATGGTGAAAGCACTGACAGTCCCTGCAGAATTCAGGAGAGGGGAGTACAGGTTCTGGGGAAGGAGCGCCCTCTCTACAAGGGAAGGCCCCAGCTGAAGCCTGCAAAGTGGCCCCCTTGCCCCTGAAACGCATGCTCTGGTGTGACCGTGTGACTTTGTCACTGAACCAACCCCACCGCACCCCTGCCACTCCGCACGTCATCTCTGTCCTCAACAAGACTCTCTCTCTCTTTGCTGTTGCTCCGAGTGTCCACGCGTTTTCCTTGACTTCTAGTTTCCGCTGCTTCTACGTTCCTGCTTCCACTTGACTCCATTTGCCATGCCCTCCCAGGGCCCCATTCACCTTGCGGCTTCCTTGCTGCTTGCAGCTTCAAGTGTGGTCTCCCACACTGGGAACAAGCACTGCCTGGAAAAATAGCCACAAAAGTCAAGGAACTACCCCTCTCCTGGCTTTACTTCCCCAACTCCTTCCTCTGCCATTTGTTCAAAGAAGTATCCATGAGGTGTCAAGTCTCCTTTTTTAAAAAAAATTTATTTTATTTATTTATTTCTGGCTGCGTTGGGTCTTCGTTGCTGTGTGGGGGCTTTCTCTAGTTGCCGCGAGTGGTGGCTTCTCTTGCTGCGGAGCGTGGGCTCTAAGCACGTGGGCTTCAGTAGTTGTAGCTCGCGGGCTCTAGAGCGCAGCCTCAGTAGTTGTGGCGCACAGGCTTGGTTGCTCCGCGGCATGTGGGATCTTCCCGGACCAGGGATTGAACCCGTGTCCCCTGCATTGGCAGGCGGATTCTTAACCACTGTGCCACCAGGAAGGCTGGGGAAACCAGTTGGATTTCCCCTAGCAAATTTTAGTTCATCAGGCTTGTGGGAAATCAGAGCCAAAAATTAAAAATTAAACTATTTAGGAGAGGTCCCACCTGAATGACTCTGTCATCTGAGAAGAATGAGCTGGCCCATTCTACCTACTGATGCAACTACCTGCCTAGTTGGGGGAGGGTAGAAAACACTGCTGCAAGGAAATAGCTTGGCCCCAAGAAAGGCCAGCTCATGTTGATGCAGGAAGCCCAGTTTTCAGCCTATCATCTTTCTCACTGTTAAGTAACACATTGGGCTTCTGGGTTTATACATCAGTCTCACGACCTTGACTAACGTGAGTCTATACCTAAGATAGATCCACTCGCAGAATCTGAATAAACTCCAGTTTCTGGATTTGTAAGGTTGAGAATCAATCTCAAGCTGTGATAAGAGTGCCAGCTAACAAACGCCACCCTGCAGAGGCTGCCTCCGGTAAAGGCCCTTCCTCCCCCACCAGCCCCTAGTAAAAATCATCCTTGAGGGGAGAAAGCAGGCAAGGCTACTCATCACCCACAGCCTAGAGCAGTGATTCTTAACCCTGGCTGCAGAGTGGAATCAACTAGATCTTACCCCAGAGATTCTAACCTAATTGGCTCGGTCTGCCCCTTGGGCACTGGAACTTTCTAAAGCTCCCCTCGTTGTTCTGCCGTGCATTGAAAACCATTGACTAAAGCTTGGAAGCCCACAGGTCACACAGATATATAGAGATATTCAATCTGATAAGGACCAGAGGGTGGAGAGGAGGACCAACCCACTGCAAGCCTGAGCAGAAGCCTCTAGAGCAGGAGGAATAACTTCCACCAAGGGGATAACTCACCTCGTCCTCCTCCACCGCTTCCTCACCGAGTCCTGCCATCATGGTCCCTCCCACAAGTCAGGTGTCTGTGTCGGCTGCCAAGAGGAACTGCTAGCCCCGGCTGAAGTCTGGAACTGCCTTTGGATGCCAGTTAGGCCTATAATTAGAATTCACTGCCACTCCAATAACTCGGGGCCGACCGGCAGCCCAGGGCTCCAGAGGCAACGGCTTCAGGCCAGTGATTGAAAAACCTCAGTGGACAGATTCGCCACACCTTACATGCATCTCCTGGTGGGCTGTTCCCTCTGAGGTCCACTGAGGGGGAATTGAATTACGGCCTCAAATGCCAGATGAGAAGTCGTGGGGTTGGGATGGGGGCGTGGCAATTATGCACAGACCTGGATGGGCAACTGGGGAGGGGTGACAGGGGAAGAGAATCCAGCTCCCCTGCATCCTTCAAGTCTCCTTCCAAAAACCCATCCCAGCGCCCACCCTGGTAAAGAAGCAGCTGCCATGCTGGAAGCCACGCAAGGGGGGTGAGCTTCGCTGAAAACCTCTCCCGCAGTGGCAGGACGGAGATAGCACCATCAGCCTTCACGTTCACGAGTAATAAATACGCTCAAATTAAAAATGCATTTGTCCCATTCATCTTACCCCTGCATATATCATAGCATGTAAATACACATTCCACTTGTCTTTCACTAATTATTTACTTTCTATTCTCCTGTTGGTCAACAGGGGAAATAACTATCTTCCTATGTATCTCAATATCATTAATATTCTTTAAAACTTACCGGTTCTCCTTTAAGATTAAATGAGGGCTATTGCCTTTGGCAGTGGAAACAATTGGAAAATTGTGAGTTATACGCCTGGTTTGCTCCCATTTGCCAAGCTAAATATTTAAGAAAGCCCTCCTGTCATGACCGCTCGAAATTTCTTAGCGAGCTTAACAATTCAGTGAGAAGGGGTGTGGAGCTGATACCACACTTGGAATCGGGAGACTCTGGTTTGAGTCCCAACTCGTGCATGAACCTATTCTGTGACTCTATCAGCATCTCACCAGGGTTTTCATGCCCTCAATGAACTGGCAACCCGCCCAGCTGGCCTACCCACCTCGTGCTGGTATTAGGAGCATTGGCAGGTGCCCTGCGAGGTGAGAGGGGCTGCAGGAGGCAGGGAATGAGGGGCAGGAAACCCATCATCCCAGATGAGGCCACAGAGAAGAGTGTGGGCTCAGTCAAGGGAGGAAACGAGAAACAGCGGGTCCCCCAGAGGGGCCAGGGAGGAAGCAGTGTTCCCAGAGCCCAGTGTGCACTGGAACTGCAGAGGAAGGACCCCTAACAAGAGCTGAAGTGGGAGGTGCCCCAAAGCCGGGTGGACTGAGACAGCATGCCCCCCTAGTTCTCCTCCTGCCTCTGATTTCCTTTTGGGGCTCACAGTGGCCAAGTCCGGCTGGAACCAGCCACCAAGGACAACCCACATGGCCAGCCTCCAGGGGCAGAGGGAAAGGCAGAGAAGGCTGGAAATGGATGGGGTGGGAGTGATAACCAGCACAGAGGCTTATGCACAGTCAAAATCTACATTCAGCCCCAAGTATAAAACACATGGTACTCCCTTGCAAGGAGTTTTAAAAATCCCCCAGAATTCAGCTCTCCTCAACTCACGAAGACCCTGATGCTGAGTCAAAAGGGACATGCAGTTTTTATTGGCGTGCTGATGAATAAACTCTACCTTAGGAAAGTTCAATAGTCAAGAAAGCAAAGTTTAACATAGAATAAAGAAAGGTTATTCGCCTTCAAAGAGTTCTCCAAGTGCTTTGCACAAGGCTCTGTCCCAGGGTTCATTAAGCAGTGTGCCCTGCCACCCTGCTTCACACACACACACACACACACACACACACACACACTGTCAGAGGCTGGCAGGGGCTGGGGGAGGGGGAGCCTGCAGAACGGAAGGTGAGGGAGAGCGCTTGCTCATGGTCAGTCACCGGCCGCAGCCAACACCCTGTACCTGTTTAGTCCTGGACACTGAAGTGTCAATGGAGAAATGTGACATCTGGTGCAATTTTGCAGTGTACCAACCTGTTTGGTCTCTGACATTTCACTGTCAAAGGAGAAATGTGACATCTGGAGCAGGTTTTACAGCACCACAAGCAACCAGGCTGCACCCAAATTCTTGTTTCATCCTGGAAGTCCCAGTAAATGCCCCGGTCGTATCCTGGAACTTCATTTTAGGAGAATATCCTCATGTAGTAACTGGGTGGATCTCGGGGGGGTCAATCCAGTCTAAGCCTCTGTTTGGTAAATAAGGAAATTGAGAGCCAAAGAGCGAATGTGACTTGCTCAAGATAACAGAGTGAGTCAGGGGTGGAAGAATTCAGGCTTCGTGGCTCCCAGTCCTGTGCTCCTTATCCCCCGCACCACCCGCTGAGCAAAGTCCACATGAAAATACATGAGGATAAGGTCTTGGTCAAGATATAAAGAGGCCAAGAGCACAGGGTCTAAAATTAAACTGCTTGAGTTCAAACCCCCTGCTCCACTTAGCTGTGTGAGTTTGAGGAAGGTATTGCATCTTTATAAGCCTCACTTGCTTTCTCTGTAAAATAGGTATGAAAAACATTTACCCATTTTACCGACTCATTAAAAAGATGAGACGGAGCATGTAAAGTGCTAGGTACATAGTAAACAATAAGAAAACGTCCATTTTTGCCAGTTCATCAGAATATCAACATTAACGATAAGAGTGTTTTCTCAGCCAGACCGAACATCCATCACTGGCTGGGACATGGGACCCAACATGATTAGAGAACTCAGTGAATCAGCTGAGAGCAAAGCTCCTTCCATCCTCTCATGAAGAGTGAAAGTGAATTCCAGCACTGCCCTGGGGACGTGGAACCCATGCCTACAGGGACAGGATGGAAAGAGAAGCATGGCGGGCTGCTCCAGCCACTGACCTTGCTGTGAAACTGGTCTATCCACGTGTCACCAGCATCCAGGAGGCTGAAAAGGGGCCCCAATGACTTCAATTTTTTTGTCATTTTATTTTATTTTATTTTATGTTTTATATTGGAGTATAGTTGATTAACAATGTTGTGTTAGTTTCAGGTGTACAGCAAAGTGATTTAGTTATGCATATACATGTATCTATTCTTTTTCAAATTCTTTTCCCATTTAGGTTGTTACAGAATATTGAGCAGAGTTCCCTGTGCTATATAGTAGGTCCTTACTGATTATCTATTTTAAATATAACAGACTCACAGACTTAGAGAACAAACTTATAGTTACTGGGGTGGGGGCGGAGGGGGAGGAGGGGAAAGGGTGGTAGGGAGGGATAGATTGGGAGTTTGGGATTGACATGTACACACACACCAACACTACAATGGCCTGTAGTCCCCACTGCCTTGATTCTGGATCCTGGCTCTCTCCTCCTGCCCTCTGCCAAGCACCCTCATTTATCCCTGGGAGTCTTTAGTGTGAGCTTTTCAAACACAGATCGCTCCATCCATCTACTGCAGACACCACCCGGCGCTGCCATGTTCTCCCCTCTTCAGCTCCCCTGCCCCTCTGTTTCCACGGTAACTGCCTGGTGCTGCCTCTCCGGACCTCCAGGGGGCGCCAGACCGGTACTTGTTATAGTGCGGAGGGAGAGAGACTAGGTCTTAGGCTTTCCCTTTCACCCAGGTCCTTGGGTGTCTCCTTGCCATTCCTCATCTTCAATAACTCTCAAGGTCATCTGCCAGCCCTCCTGCCCTGCCCCCAAACGTCTCCCCTCTGGGTCCTCCACTACCAGTGCACTTAGGGATCTACACTGAACAAACAGGCCCAGCTGCCTGGAGTTGATGAATGTAAGGCAACCCAACATCTACTGAGGCCATGGTTAGCACCACCCCCCCGCCAGAGGATATAATATTTAAAGGAAAAATAAATAAAATTGCTATTGCTTCTGGGTGAAATATCCTGATAATCACAGGAAAGGAGAGCTTGAAACCATAATCGTAATCATCTGTGGTCTTTGAGTGTGTAGACCTGGCCTAAGGCTTAAATTTAAACCCACGGTGATGTTAAAAATTCCACGAATAGCTCATTTCCCAACAAAACTGCCATACAGGGAGGCAAATAATTTAAGTAGGGACAATGCTTCACCAGTAGGCACATATTGAAAGTTGAAAATCACAACCCAGGGAAAGCCAAAGAGAGAGAAGGGAAAACAAACTTTTGTCTCATTTCTTCCAGCTGGAAAGATCGGCCTGTTCCGAAGCTGTCCACAGTCTCCCGGCCAGAGGCATCTTCTCCCTCTGAGCCGGGGCGTCAGAGGGGGTGACTGTCACAGATGGAGTGTCGAGATGGAAACCTCTCCTTGGAGGTGCAGAGGGAGAAATTTAGAGGGAGAGAGATCCAGCCACCATCCACAACTGGAAATTTACTCTACACATGAGATTGATGGAAGGGAGGTCTCATTTCTAACCCCGGGAGCACTTTAGCACTTTCACAGGACATTATGTTTTCTGAGTGTTCCCCCCAGAATCAATGTATGGGTTATAGATTATTGATCACTAAGGACCCAGACCACAGCCTCTCTTTCAATGTCAGAATGAGAGCTATTGTTCTCCTTCCCAGGCTTCTAACCATGAGTCATCATACATTTTCAGACACAGAGCAATTATTCATAGTCAAGTTATCCTACCCAAGCTTATCAAGAATTTAAACGGAAAAATATGTACATGTGCCTTCTTGTGGCAGCACGCTATAGATACATGAGGGAAGTCAGAAAAAACGCTATTGGTCCAAGAGCAAACTCAGAACCATTGGATTTTGATTCTCTCCCTAATACACAGCAGTGTCGACGAGACTAATATCGCCATCCTGTGAACCTGCCAGCAGATAGAAGTTACTATATTATTGTGGTCTGTTTCTGAGGACAAATAAAGTATGCCGCTCTTTAGTGTTTTGTAGAGCACGCCACGCTCTAGACAGAAGTGTTTCAAGTCAACACAATATGAAAAAATTCAAAATAAAATGAAAAGTGTCTGAAAACAAACCAACATAAATATACAGCAGTCCTGTTAATTATGATTATTTATGATCCTAAGAACTGGCATCATTACTGTGGTTTCCTTTCCAAAATCTCGCAAACTTGTTACTATACAGCAGTTTCAGAGTTCTATAGGCTTAAAAAGGTGGAGTGCTGGAGGCGGAAGTCATTGGGGGCAGGGATCACGTGTGTCCCAGCTGCCGGGGCCGGCTTGTACACGTGCATGCGTGTGTGATGCTGACACACAATAAAACCCGCTCAGACCTTCCAGCACCCCCCCAACATTAAACTGCTGGTAATGCGTTACAGATGTCTCTGATGAGCACCGCCAATCTATTAAACAAAGTGCTCCAGTCGCCGGCAAGGGGCCTGAAGAATGATCTAGAAATCCACCCCCTTGGGGGCAACAGCCTATGGAACATCACCGACAACACTGAATATTTCATCAGGGATGACAGGACTCTTCTCTTCCCGGTCCCCCCCCCACCTCCTCCATCACCCTGCCTGCCACGTCCCCCCAACCCTTGCCAATTTTTTCTGCACTCACTTGACAACTAGTCACGGCCACATCACCGCCGTACTGCTGTCCTTGCAAGCTGACCTCTGTAGTGTGCGGTGCCCAGTGGTCATGCTGTCCTCGTCTCTCTCCAACCACATCTGACAGGAGACGAGGCGATCACGGCAGCGGCTCCTGGCACCTGAGACGCCCTGGGACTACACAGGTAAAGCAGGGAGCCCGTGTTGTCTCCGGACCACCAACAGAGGGAAAGACATGACATCTCCAGCCAGGAGCCCACGTCCAAATATTCAAAAGGTTCATCATGCGGGTGATGAAGGCGGCCCTCCCAGCCTCCCAGGATGAAGCAGGAGGGGGGTCGGGAAGGAGCACCTGGCCCTGTCCTCGATCAGGGGCAAAGAATAGCACAGGCATTAACAGGACGACGCTGGCAAGTCCAGACAGGGGTGTGGGAGCCCTGGGAGCCCCTCCTAGGCAGGCTCCAGACCCCAGAGATGCATGTAGCCATGTGGGCAGCTCAGGGCCACACCTGCCCACTGACCATACCCAAGGAGACAAAGAGGGGAAGTCGCTCCTTAAAAAATGAGATGGTGGTCTTTTGAGTCGCTATATTCTCTTGCAACTCCTTTTCGGCGAAGTGTCGGAGTGCAGAAAAACACGAAGTATTTTGACTGAAATAAATACTTGCATGGAAAACAGAGAGCCCTGGGGAGTATTCTGGGACTTGAAGCACGCCATACTATTTTAAGCAGGTGACAGTAATGTCATCGTCTGAGAGGTTAGGGTGCTTTCTCTAGACTTGCAAGAGGAGAGAGTAAGTTTGCTGTGAATAAAGTCAAGAAACACACTTCCCAGTTGCACAGATCACTCACAGGCTGCTAGGACATGTGCCCCGCTCTCCGCCTTTGACGGAATTAACCAGTCCTATTAGAGAGAGAGTGTTTGCTGCCTTCAAGCCGAAAACCAAATAGTGTACAAACACACTCTTCAAATCACTCTGGTTTTTCCAACTTTCATTACACCACCTGCATAAACACACCTGAAAGCTGTTTGTTCAAAAGCCTGTCTCAGCATCCGCTGCGGTTCTTGTGGACCGAGCTCTGGGGCAAGCGCAGACTGCCCATTCTATCTAACCCTGAGCTTGAAGCTTACTTCAGGCCACTCTGCTCCTTATTTTCCTTTCCTGCCTTGGTTGTACTGAATCGTCAACGAAAATAGAAAGCACCTTGTTGCTATCTACTAGAACCATGGGCACTGATGAAAATCTTTCCTTTCTACACAGCAGTAAACTATACACACAGGAGTCTTGCAGGAATCTTGTTCGAAGACCTTACTAAGACCATGTCTGCTTTACACGCAAGCTTCTTGCCCCTTCACGTCATTCTGTACCTGTCTGAGAATGGCTCTAGGGAGGGTGGAACCAGACAGGTGGCAGCCCCGTTCTCTCAGGTTCCGTGCCGAGGTCAGACACCCCTCCTGCTCCAGGAGCTGGAGAGGATGAGGATGCTCACATGTCTCCACCTCCCACCTTCCGTGCACAGGTGTAACTCGTCTCATAGGGAGAAAGCGCGTCCACTCCTGCAGCCCTGAAGCAGCGCCTGGGGACACCAGGAGCAGAGGGAAAGCAAAGGGAGGTGACTGAGCTGGGCCCCTCGTGCCTCTGAGCTCAGGAACTCCCGGACAATGATGGGGACAGGTGGGCAGCCATCCAGGAGCCCTTCTCTACCAGCAAAACTGCTGCAACTGCTTCTGCATGAGAATCTGAAATCTCTGGGGGCAGAGCAAAGCTTGAATGCCCTTGAGGACGCTCCCCAGGTGAGCACCACCAATCTCCCTCTTTGGGTACAGCCAGGCCCCGGGACCCCATTCCTACCCAAGCCAGCCCAACCCCCTTCCTTGGCTGATGGACCAGTCCCTTAAATGGGTTCAGGTGGATGGGCTGCAACTCTGAAGTCCCTGATGGGGTCACTGCTGAACGGAAGACCCTGGGAATTCCCTGGGATGCAGAGCAGCACCCACCCCTCCATCAGGACCCCTCTGGTGGGTGTCCCTCCAGCCTTGGGATGAATCTCTCTCTCTTCCCTGGAGCACCAGATGACGCGGTCATCTGCAGGAACCATATCATGAACTATGAATGTTTATGACTGCTAGGACCTCACTCCGTGCACCTAGGCTCTAACAGGGACAGTGGCAGGGGGGACCCGAGACCCAGCGAGGGCACTGCACATTCTGACCTCCTCTCCCTGAGGCAGGCAAGACAGGGCCCTGCCCAAGGACAGCCTCCTCATATATAGGCATTAAGCAGAAGGTAAAACATCTCCTTGTTTTGCACTTATTGAGGCCATGACACATGGAGGAATGGCATCTAAAACAGAAACTTTGTAGCATCTGAACAAGAAACTCTGATCTTGCAAAACCGTGGAGCATGCGCAATAAAATGCCCAGGCTGCTGATGACGCTGTACAACCTTCCACATGTGGGGCTCTCCACTCGCAAGGGGAAAATGAAGGGAAAACAGCTCTTAGAGCGCGTGTACGGTGGCTTCAGGAGACAAATGCACAGGACCCGGAGCTGAAGCAACCTGGTGCCATCCAGGCCACACCTCAGCCCTCCCCCCAATGAATATTCCACCCCCTAATCAAAAAGACCCCCACCCATTCAAAGGGCTAAAAATAAGATTAAAAAGGGATCAAAAAACCTTCACATGGGCTTCCCTGGTGGCGCAGTGGTTGAGAGTCCGCCTGCCGATGCAGGGGACATGGGTTCGTGCCCGGTCCTGGAAGATCCCACATGCCGCGGAGCGGCTGGGCCCATGAGCCATGGCCTCTGAGCCTGCGCATCTGGAGCCTGTGCTCCGCAATGGGAGAGGCCACAACAGTGAGAGGCCCACGTACCGGGAAAAAAAAAACCCATTCTCTTCTTTGAGTGTGTGCTTTCGCTTTTGCCTCAGTACACTGCTTCTTTTTTCTCTTCGTTCCTCAGCCTAAGTGGGTTTTTCTTCCTTTTTTTCTTTTGTGTGTGTGTGTGTGTGTGTGTTCCTCATCCAAATTCCTTTTGGATGAGTTGAACAAGAGCCTGGACTTCTGATAAAGCTTTTCTGGTATCACCCCCAGGAAGCTCATTCTGGGGTGACACTCACCAAGTAGGTCAAAAGTGGGTGGAACCATTAGAAACATCCCATATTTGATTTTTTTATTTTTCTTTCTTTTCTTTTTGTTTTGGTTGGTTGGTTGGTTTTGGGTGGTGTTTCTGTGTCCTGAGTTTATAGAGTCAGTAGTGCATGAGTTGTAGCTATTTGCATGTCACAAGCCCCCTCCTCACTCCCTCACACCCTGTGAAGCACACCCATGGATGGGGGAAATGCAACTGGGAAGGTTTAAAGCAGGTTTCCTCAACCTCGGCACCACTGACATTTCGGCCCAGATAATTCCTTGTGTGGAGCTGCTCTGTGCATCGCAGCTTCCTTCTTAAGCAGCATCCGCGGCCTCTGCCCTCTAGATGCCAGTAGCATTCAGTTCCCAGTTGTGACAACCAAAAATGTCTCCGGAGAATATCACCTGTCCCCTGGGGGGTGGAGGGATGGGGGTGCCAAACGACACCTGTTTGAGAACCACTGGTTTAAAGGATTTGCTAATGTGCAGTCAGGACTAGAACCCAGATGGATGAGGCTAAGCCTTTGTCCTTCCCACGGTGCCCTGGGGGAGGGGCAGGGTTTAGCCTCCAGGCACTGGCACACCCACCCCACTCTACATCCTGGCCTCCACCACTCTGATGCCACTCAAGACCCATAACCCCCAACCACAGAAATAGGATTTTCCTCTGAAGGAAGCTTACCTCTCAGCAAGCAGTGAAGGAATGAGACAAAGGTGTTGATAACCCACCCGGTGTCTTTAAAGCTGGGTCCCACGCTTTTGCAGTGTGCCAGGATGACAAGGCCTGGGTGGTAATGACTTCAGGGTACAGTGTCACCCTGCTGCTGTGTGGACTTCTGCTCCCCACCCACATGCTGGTGACGGTGCCTTGTGCACACAGCCAGGTCGTCAAGCCAGGACGGGACACTCCCCAGAGCTGGAGTCCACAGGATCCTCCCTGTGCTGCCTGGCCTGGGTCCCAGTGGGCCCCCAGGAAGGTGTACCTCATCCAGTCTAGAATAGAGGAGAGTTTCAGATTAATCTGTAAAAGAAAATCCAAACCCAGCCCAAGACTTCAGACCCAAATCTCTCACCAGGTTGTAGGAGCAGCTCTCACCCCTGGCCAGCCAGATCCCAGACTGGGCCACCAGCTTCAGGGAGGCCAACTGCCCCGGTTCCCCAGAGAATGCTCTGCCCCCAGCCCAGAGTGCCACCTGCGGCATTTCTCCCCGTGCATGGCCGCGAGATGGATTTTTATCTCGGTTATTCAGAGCGTCCTCCTGGAGCCTGTGCCTGTCTGAGCACATGGCTTCTACCAGAAGGTTGAACTACAAGACAAATGTGAGAAGCAACACACCTCTGAGGCTTGTGCTGGTGGAGGAAGCAGCTCACCTAGGCCTCTCTGAGGGGGGACAGTTGGACAGAGACACCAAGGACAAGGCAGCCAGCCACCTCCAGACAGGGACATGAGCAGGTACAAGGGCCCTGGGGCAGGACGGAGAGTTGTGTGTTCAAAATACAGAAGGAAGATCCTGTGGCTGAAGTAGAGACAGGGGTAAACCAGATCATCACATGTGGCCTTGCAGGCTATGGTCAAGAGGAGACGTTTTATTTTAAATGAATCAGAAGTCATCGCAAGGGTTTGAGCAGGCGAGCAGGAAGCTCTGTTGCCCAAAAGACCTTTTGGTCTCCGATGGGCAAAAGGACTATGGGAAAGAGCAGGTGCAAGGTGACTGGTCCCAGATGAGCGACGAGAGCACCTTAGGTACCAGGGAAGGTGGAGAGATGTGAGCATAATAGGGATGTAGTTGGAGAGTACGATACCTGTATGGGGCAGGAGGTGGGGGCTTTGCAGAGGAGGGATGGGTTACGGTGGTGCTGCAGTCTGCCGCAGTAATGCTGTATGAAAAATGCCCATGGGCTTCCCTGGTGGCGCAGTGGTTGAGAGTCCGCCTGCCGATGCAGGGGACACGGGTTTGTGCCCCGGTCCGGGAAGATCCCACATGCTGCGGAGCGGCTGGGCCCGTGAGCCATGGCCGCTGAGCCTGCGCATCTGGAGCCTGTGTTCTGCAACGGGAGAGGCCACAACAGTGAGAGGCCCACATACTGCAAAAAAAAAAAAAAAAAAAGCCCAAACTCAGGAGCTTGAGACAGTAAGCATTTATTTAGCTAACAAGTCTGAGCTGGGCAATTTAGGCTGAGCTTTGCATGATGGTTCTTCCTGTCTTGACAGGGCTCGCTCTCACATCTGGTGGTCAGCTGGCTGTTAGCTGGGCAAGTGTGCCACCTGCGTCTCCTCCTCCAGCAGGCTAGCCCACGCATGGCCTCGTGGTGAAGATCAAGGCAGAAGCGTGGACGAGCCCAGTCGAAAAACGTCTTCACACCTCTGCTTCTGTCTTATTTGTTAACACACTTTGGTGGGAACAAGTGGAAACAGCAGCACCCCAAAGACAGATGGCAAAGGGTGAGGACTTGGGCCACTTCTGCAATCGGTCTGCCACGGATGGCCCTAGGTGTTTGACCGGCATAACTGAGCAGCTAGAGCTGCCTTTTACTGACCCGGGGCAGACTAAGGGAGGAAAATACTGGGGCTTTCAGGCATCAAGAATTCTGCTTTGGGGCTTCCCTGGTGGCGCAGTGGTTGAAAGTCCGCCTGCCGATGCAGGGGACACGGGTTCGTGCCCCAGTCCGGGAAGATCCCACATGCTGCGGAGCGGCTGGGTCCGTGAGCCATGGCCGCTGAGCCTGCGCGTCCAGAGCCTGTGCTCCGCAACGGGAGAGGCCACAACAGTAATAGGCCCGCGTACCACAAAAAAAAAAAAAAAAAAAAAAAAAAATTCTGCTTTGGCTTAGGGATATGTCGGGCAGCTGTAAGTTCCTAAAGCACTCAGTGAGGGCTCCTGGGAGCTGCCCAATGCCAGATGGGTAATTCAATTCTCATTTTAAACAAAATTCACCAAGTTGGAGTTTCAAAGCTCCAAGGCCACAAAACCTACTGATGATGCCAATGAGCCTGCTTTGGAGAGACAGGCCTCCTCCAGCCGCTGTGTCCACCATTCTGTCTCCACTGCGGAATGATAGAAAACCTTTGCTGAGAGACTCTAATTTTATGCTGATCGTTAACTAAGAATATTTCTCTCCAGAGATTTATTACATTAATGAGCTCTGAAATTACTCATAGCAATTAAGTATATTGTTTTTAAACTCTTTAGAAATCATCTAAACACACTCTAGAAATCATCAAATAAGGGGTGCAGTTGGTGCCCAGACAAACCCAGCCAGCTCTCTCCCTGCTGGCTTTGAGAGTTTCTGGCCCCCAGCTCCCAAAGTAGATGTGTACCTGCCCAGCTGAGAGAACTTCCACATCCCATAAGTAGTGGAACTTTCTTTCTGGAGAGAGGACTGGACACTGAGTCCAAGTGGCCAGATCTCAGACAGATCTGTACCCGGGGCCAGTATGAGAGCCAGGGCTTGTCCTGCAAACTGCCCCCCACTCACACACAAGAAGCAGAATGAGAGCTGAAGTCTTCACATCTGGGTTAAGAAGGCCTCTCATTCCCAACAGCTGAGTGTCACCACTTCTGCATCCCTTGCCTCATCTAACACAGACCTGTAGGAGCCACGGCCCCCCGATCGTCCATGGCATGAACCCTTTAGAGCAGTCACCTTGGGTCTTCAGATGGGGTCCCTGAATTGCACACACGGCTCACTTCTCCTTGACAAGTCTCCATCATCACATTCACCTACACAAGCCACTTCCCAGGTCAGATGGAAAAGGGCAGGAGCTAAGAGAAGCCCTTAGGTTTCAAGCTGCCCGGACTCAAACACAGACTGTGGCTCTCACCAGCTGTTGCATATAAGGACTCTATTAATACAGTGTACGGCACAGAACTTGGTCCTCCTAAACACCCAGGAACGCCTTGTAATGATAGCTCAGCAATTTGCCAACATTCTGTAATTTACTTCTCACAGCTATGAGATGAGAGCCATTATTTTTCCCCATTTTACAAATAAGGAAACTGAGACACACAAAAGGGAAGTTATTTGCCCAAGTCAGCTGTAGGCCTGGGATTTGTGTAGGCTTGGGGGTCCTCTCTCCACACAGGGAGGCTGCCCCTACGTGGACAGTGTCATGGGCTTCCTGTTGGGTTCAGACGGTGGGAGTCCCTGTACGAGGGCAGAGAGGAGGAGGACACTTGGGGGTATTCATTCTCCCAGCTCCCTCCTGGTGGGGACACTCCTTACTGGTGACTGTCTCCCTGCTTTTCTCTGTCTTCAGGCTCCACGCCGCTCTCTCCCCCAACACTCAGGTCTGGGCTTCCTCACTCCCACCCCCGCGGACTCCTAAGCCCCACCTCCTCCTTTGCAAATTGTCCTTTCATTAAACTCCCCTAATTTGCACCCTCTGAGTGAGCCACCTGTCTCCTGCTGGGCCCCGAACCCCCAAGTGTGTATCCTAAGCACTATTCTGCCCTGCCTGTGTCCTGGGCCCCAGAAAACAAGACTTCTGACGGGAGGGAGAAACAAAATCATCTGTACCTTTTTCACTTTTGAGGCTACAGTGAAGACCAGGAAGGTCCTAACACTCTGAGCCCTTTGGCTGGGCTTCCGACTTGCTGATGGATGATGGGGGCCAGAAGAGCCCTGTCATGGCCACCAGCATGAACCCCGGTGGCCCACGGACACTGGCAGAGCCCTGGCTACTTAAATGCAGGCGAGAATAGTCCCAGAACCTCTGCTCAGCTCTGCTGTAAGCTGTGTGGTCCAGGGAGAAGGCCAACACTGTGTACAAAGGATAAGGGGAGACCCAAAACCCCAGAGCTGGGGAACAACTCACCAGCAAAGCTCTTCCTCGAAGCCCACCTGCCAGGAAATTAGCTGACCTTTCAGAGCCTCCAAGTCCCAAATTCAGCTGAGCACGGCCTTGGTCATTCTAGACCCGGGATGGCCAGAAGGCACTGGGCTTGGAAGGGGAGAGGCCTCTCCCTCTTACCCTGCTGCAGACCCCCACCACTGGGGTGAAGGCTCTGCCCTGGAGCTTATGAGGATAGCTGTGTCCTGAGTGACTGGGGTCACAGGACAGGGGAGTGGAATGGGAATGACTCCAACTATTTTCTTTGTGTCTTTGCTTCCCCCCGCCCCCATCACCTTCTGGCACCAACCACACCCATCTTCAGGTAGACATAAAATGCCTTGATGCATGTCCATTAGTTTCTAGCACCATTAAGGGCCCAGATCAAATCCATTCGCCTCCATGGAGCTGGGCAAGGGAATCCTCGCTGAGTCCACTCAGACTTTCTAAAATGCCTCTTGCTGCATTGTCCACCCAGCAGAAGCTCCATGAAGAAGAAACAAAGCCTTCATACTCTCACATATACTCATCCACCTCCTAATGCCTGCCGGTCTGGACACAGCCCACTTTCCAGAAATTCCAAACTGCAGTCAAAACAAAGAAAGGATATTGCAGAATACTGGGGCTAGAAGGGGCATCAGAGACCATCTGTGCCATTTTACAGATGGGAAAACTGACACACCCCAGGGGAAAGGGCTCAGACAAAAAGTCTAGATTCAAAGCCAGGAGGTCCGACCCCCAACCCAGGGCTCCCTGTGTTGTTGCAGACCCACTGCAGCCTGGTTGCCTCCACTTCCATCTCTAAATTGCCCCAGAACCCTGCTTGGACCCCCGGGAAGAGCCAACCCGAGGAGGGCCAATACCATCTGGCCTCTGAGAGTTCGGGGAAGGCACTCTTTAGCACTAGATGCCCTGTTGCACTGAGGCTTACTTTAAGTTGACTAGTAATCAATGTTTTCTGCCACTGTTGCCTCAAGGATTATAACCCAAGGCCAGCTGCAGGGCCAGGTTGGCACGCCATTTGTCTGCCTTGGAAGCGTGGTAAAGGTAGACAATGGTTCTCTTTTAAAATGTGCCCGTTAGGGCTTCCCTGGTGGCGCAGTGGTTGAGAGTCTGCCTGCCGATGCAGGGGACACGGGTTCGTGCCCCGGTCCAGGAGGATCCCACATGCCGCGGAGCGGCTGTGCCCGTGAGCCATGGCCGCTGAGCCTGCGCGTCCGGAGCCTGTGCTCCGCAACGGGAGAGGCCACAATAGTGAGAGGCCCACAAAAAAAAAAAAAAAAAAAGTGCCTGTTAAAAGTTAAAACATCCTAGAAGTTCAGTGCCAAATATGTAGATTCCAGCTCTTCCCACTCTCTACAAGCTCTGTACAAATAAATAGTAATGGTATTAATATCCCTACAGATTCATGTAGAATAAAGCAATCACATTGAAGCAGCACTGAACCACCCCGAAAGAAATGAACAAAAGAGGATGATCGGGGCTCGGTGGAGTGTGTCCTGAGGGTTACTACAGAGTGGCCCTGAGTCCCAGGCTTGGGAAGATCTGTTTGGGAGGGGGTCGTTTTCCAGTTTTCAAAATGACACTTTCATTTTTCAGGGAATAACAAACACCAACTCCATCAAGGAGGCTAAGTACCTATTCAGAGAGCTCCTACTGGAAGCACAGGGCAAATCATCGCATCCCAAACTCTGAAGAGCAATAAACGTAGTCTGTGAACAGCGTCCAATGCAGCCAGGCCAGGAGGCGCTATTGAGGAGAAGAGGGCCTCGTCCATCCTCAGGCTCACTCCAGCCCTCTGCCCAGTTCCCTCATGGCCACAAAAACCAAGATCCTGAACGGCATCCATCCGCCTCCCCAGTCACCTTCCCTCCCCCACTCTGGCCACACCTCCCACCTCAGAGCAGGTGTGCCTTTATTGAGAAGATCCTTTGATGAAGCCAAAGAGCTCAAACCAAGCAGGACCAAGGATCAAAATGGGGGACGGGGGCCTCCCTGGTGGCGCAGTGGTTGAGAGTCCGCCTGCCGATGCAGGGGATACGGGTTCGTGCCCCGGTCTGGGAGGATCCCATATGCCGCGGAGCGGCTGGGCCCGTGAGCCATGGCCTCTGGGCCTGTGCGTCCGGAGCCTGTGCTCCGCAACGGGAGAGGCCACAACAGTGAGAGGCCCACATACCGCAAAAAGAAAAAAAAAAAAAAAAATGGGGGACGACTCAGACACAAATGACCAGAATTGTCTCGAGTGACGTGTCCAGTGGAGCCCTCTGCTAAAAGGAGATCACAATGGCGCCACAGGCAGACCCTTAGCCACGGCCAGGCTCATGGGCACCATGATACAACAGAAATAAAAGTAAATTATATCACTTGTCATCATTAAGAAAAATTTTCGTCTCCGTTCTTCATTCGAAAAGCACTATATTTAATGAATGAGTAGTGAGTCATGACATGTAAATGACTAAAATATAGGAATTATACTGAGGTCAACTAACGTATTCTTTTTTTCTTTTAACATCTTTATTGGAGTATAATTGCTTTACAATGGTGTGAACTAACATATTCTTAAACCATGAAATTAAGGAACCTATTCATGCCTGTTCACAGTGCCACTCCCAGCCTCTGCAAGGCTGCCCCTGAGCACGGGGGAACGGTGGACAGTTCTACAAGAAGCAGACCAAGATTCCGTGGAAACTCTCCCATGATCAAAATGAAGAAATCTTGCTGACTTGTTTGCCCAGGTTCTGCAAGCCTGGGAATGCTGTGCATATCCAACAAAGGCATGGCTGGTCTCATGCAAGGCAAGCCCCATCCCAAAAGCATCTTGTAGAGTTATCACTCATGGGAGGTGGGACATTGGCTCCAGTGGTTCTTCCAAAATGGCGGCCCACACACGCTGTACATCAGGAGAACATCTCTTTCTCAACTGCATTAATTTCCTCTAATTTTCTCTGAGAAAATTAAGATGGCTCAGAGTCTGAACTCTGCAAAAATTTGGATAAAAGATGGCAGAGAAAAAAGATGCTGAGATCCACCAGGAAACCTGAGATGAGAAAAGTTATGGTGGGGAGCCATCTTCCAAGGACTTGACACTTTCAGGCTAAAGTGGGCATGTTTTAGTTTTTCCACCCTGCAGCCATCTTCAATTTTTTTGGTAAAACAATACTCCAAATTTCCTTTGATGAAAAAGACTCCCTTCTTTTCTCAGTCATGAAGGTTAGGTGGGGTTTACCCTACATGCAGCACCACGGTTGGATGCTAAGTGTCCTAAGTCCATCAATATATGACCTTACCCCGACCACAGGAAGTAATGACCCAGTTCTGGCCAAATAGTTGATGATTATGTATAGGCACAAAGCTTTTGATGTCAGAAACATTTGCATTCATGAAAGGAGGGCTTCGAGCTGTTGGGAGGGGGAGGTAATATTGTGTGGAAGCTGATAAGGAAACCAATACCAAGAGGGCCCTTGGTGATGTCCTATAGTCTGCTGGATCAAACCTTACCTGAAGGAGAACTGACTTGGAACTTTTGTTTACAAAGACCAAAACGTTTTCCCTCTCATTTAATCCAGTGAGAGTTGGGTGGTTTTCGTGACATGCAGTGTTCCCTGAATGTGGAAGTTTCATTCTAGAATCCTGTGTCCTAGAGCACAGAGAGGCTTTCTGAACCCTCCCTCCCTCCAACACCTAAAGATGACTGGACTCCAAGCAAGTGTTTCACAGAACTGATAACAACAGCAAAGAAAGGCAGCTGTGTCAGTACCAAGGTCAGGGAGCCCATGGTTTTCCCAAGAGCTGGGGGTAAGGGCTGACAGCCATCCAGGACTAACCACCCACCCCTCATTGTTTGTGGCTGACCTCTGTTCTTATTCATCAAATCCAGACCATCTCAGTCTTTAATATTTGGAAATTACCCCTGCTTTGAACTGTCCAAATCCACCGCTGATTAAGGCCCCCTACCAACCAGGTTCACTAGCTTCTCAGAGATTCTGGAAGCACGTGAGGAAGAAGCATGTTTAAATACCCCCACCCAAGTTCTCCATTAAGGGATCACATATCTCTCTCTGAATTTGATCACATGCTATAGGCTGCTACAGTCTTATGTAAAGCTGAAGGCTTACAAAAAGGGGAAGGAGAAAAATGTGTTCGAGGAGCCCATATTCTCACTGAGACTGAAGCCTAGTGGCAGAAAAGAGAGGTCCAGGCAGACTGCACTGTTCTTTCTCTCTTTCCAGCATTCAGATCAGGGTATAAGCATGGAATTTCAAGCTATGCATGGGTGGAAAGGACCTTAGATGTCACCTATTCTGACCCCTAATTTAATGTTTATTTCCTCCCCAAGCTCGCCTACAAGTGGCCACATAGCCTGTGTTGAATACCTCTGGTGATGGGGCACTCACTCCCCACTTCCTATGGAGGCAATACCATTTTGGATCAGTGCTGAAAGTCTCAAGTTTTCCCTTGTTCTGGTTACATATTCACCTTTCTGAAGTTCTCAGCCCTCAGAGCTGCTCAGAACTCACTGCCTCCTCTTCCCCTGGAAGCTCTTCAAATACAGAAAGCCAGAAATAATGGTTCCCTGGGTGTTTATATGTCTGAGTTGAATGTTTCCTATTCACTCCTCACATAGCCTTGGCCCTGTACATCTACAACTGTCCCAGTCTTTACTGACCACCGTACTTTCCAACGTGGTCTGGTCAGCATAGTAGGACAGAGCTCCCTCCCAATCACCTCCATTGGTCTTTATGCTCTACGCCCATTAATGCAACCACAATTGCACTGTGGTTGTAGAGACCTATAGCGGGGTCAGACCAACAGAATTTCCCTCCTCATTTTTCAACAAAGGTAACATATGGCTTGCTAATCATTTTCAAAATGCTGTCAATGACAGTAAAACCTTGTTCCTTGCTTTATTCTACTTTTATAATGTCCGCTGCCCCCAGCATCTTGGGCTGACGAGGGAGCACAGGGCAAGGTAAGGGCACACCAGCATCCAGGCGGCGGGGGCAGGGGAGTGTTTCTCCGCTTTGGAGATGAATGTGTAAGTAAAAGTGAAGGCTACCAAATCGAACCTGATCTATGTAGGCCACCTATTGTTAATTGTCACCCAGCTATTTTGCTGCTCTAGTCACATGGTGGGGTGACAGCCACAGACGTTGATGGATTCTGACCCAGACTAGAAACCTGGTTTCTCAAAAAGAGAGATAGGAAAAGGCAGAGGACACGAAGTTAACGCCCAGCATAAGGAGGAGGGGATGGGACTAGGGGTGTCTCTGACAGCTCAAGCTGAGGAGGAAAATTAGAAAAGAAAGCCGACCCCACCACCATATGTGGCAAAGCTGGCCAGGACAGCTGGAAGAAATATCGCCCGACCCGAGTCCCTGGCCAGGATTGTGATACATGCCTGCATACGGCTATCAATAACCCTGCATGATTAATGCTAATGATTTATGTTAATTTTGCCATAAGCTTTTTTTGTGCCAGTGCTGAACTTAAGGATGTCAAATCATTCCTTAGGAGGTTGTTAGATATTTTTAAAAGCAAAGTCTAAAATTTAACAGCTGACATTCCATAGATCAGGGCCCCAGCCTCCCCAGCTTTCTCTGGAAGACAAGGGTCACCATCCCCCGTGTAATTGCCTCTCATTGAGCAATAAGTCCTTGGAAAAGGATTCAGCATCCCAAGAAGGATGGCTCCTCAGGGTCTCCAGGTTCCTCTTTTTTTGGGGGGGTGGAAGTATGGATTTCAGAGCAGCAAAGAAGGCCAAGTCCATCCCTGGCACCCCAGCTGCCGTCCATGGGCCACCGTTCACCCCAGAAGTAGAGTAGGCAGACGGGCTCAGCAGGCCTCATCCCGGGTGGCGGTCACTGAGCAGTCACTGTACTTCGGGGAGTGGTATGTCAACAGGGCAGGGGGAATGCCCAGCCCACGTCGCAGTAACGCTGGGGGGTTCAAACACAGCACCGCCGTGGAAGCGCTTTGTTCACCGTGATCCTCCAACACGCCATGTCCTTCTGTCTCCAAGGAGGCTCCAAGTTCCACTTGCTTTCCCAGGACTCAGGTGTGGGAGCTGGAGGCGCAGGCAGATGTGGCTCTGCAGGAGGTCACCTGCCCACCTCACTCTGTGCACACATCAGTCATTGATCCAGGCCCCTTTGATGCCTCCTCTGTTAACTCCCAGACACTGGGGGCAACCTCTGTGTAGCTGGCCCTGCACAAGGCGAACAAGAAAAGTGGGGCGGGCGGACAGCAACTTGAACCTCTCAGGCAGGGGAAACGCAGCCCTCGAAACTGACCAAAAGGCAGAGCATAACGCCCAGTGGTGAGGAAGCAGCGAAAAGAATTGACCAGAGGGTGTCAACTGCTAAGCCAGCGCAGAGCCACTGGTCGTGGCAACCGTCCGTCGGCGCAGTCTCCTCAGTCCAGAAGCTCAGACCTTACACGCTGTCCTGTCTGCTCTGAGCCCAGCTGTGCATCGCACCCCCAGAGACTGGTGCCACTGTCTGCAGCCCACCTCCAGCCATCAGAGTTCCCTCCAGGGCCCATCGACAGCTCAGGGGACAGTAGCTTCTTCCACCTGTAAACCAGTCACCCCATCAGCGGCTGCCGTGCCTACAAAGTAAAGCCTTTCACGTTCTCCCCTATCAGAGCCCCAATCCAAGCCAGGACCCAGCTAAACCTCAAGCTGGCGGGGTGGGGGGGAAATAATACATGGGGGGTGTAAAGCCCAGATCTTTTTTATCCCCGCCCCACACCATCTTTTGTTAGAAATTCATTATCTATAGCGTAAAAGCAACGATTTCTATATGGGTTTGTACCAAAAAAGGAAATATTCTCTCTGCTTTCCTGGCTCCCTGGGATGGGGCTCCACTAAACCGGCTTGGTCTGGGCAGTACGGCGCACACCTGTCAAAACGTATGGACCACGCCATTTATCAAATAATCTGCTCCAAGAACAGATAGGCACTATCAGCAATCTGGTATTGATCTGAACAGGCCCCTGCTATTGTTCATCCCTGCAACCCGAATGGCAGCAGGAATTAATGAAAGAAACAAAACAATGCATACCAATCACTCAGCCGCACAACTTTGTTTGCTGCTCTCATTAAGTTGGGCAAAGTTTCCCCAGCTAATCCAAAAGCTTGCTTGGGAGAGGTGGTCCCAGGAGGCCAACCCTTTGATCTGCCCATGGACCCTCCAGCTGCTGCCTTCTCCCTGTTTTCAACAGCCATGGGGCCCTCGAGTGTTGATGCTCCTGAATCTTTGAAACCTATGGAAATAGGCACCCTACTGGCATGAGAATCCCACCTGGGTGCAGAAGCAGCTCTCCCAGGGTCTGGGAGGAGATGGCCTTTCTCTGACTGCCCCATGTGGTTGTGTTTAAGCTGCCCTGACCCGGGCCTTCTCCCACGTGGGGTCTGTTTACCTTCCAGGAGCGCAGACTCCAACTGGAGACAACACCCGTAGGCCACCAGAGGGAGGCTGGGCACCTCAGGGGGGAAAGAGATAAAAACCCAGCCCCTCCCCCCAAGGGAAGAGCCCACAGAGAGAAGCCCACCAACCTCCGTCTCTGCCCCCCATACACAGAGACACTGCTGCCTGACCATCACTGTGTCCACACCAGGGCAGCCTTCAAGGCTCAGCTTAAAGGGCACCTCCCAAGGTCTTTCCCGACCCTCCAGCCAGACCTCATCACTTCCTCCACTGAGCATTCCTCATGCTTCACCTGGGCTGTAACAGATAATAAACTTTGTGTTTCATCCATCCTACAAATTCAGAAGGAGTAAGGAGACAAAACAAGCACATAGTTATGAGTCCTGCCTTCTGAAGGCAGGAGCATCGATGTAGTCATCTCTGCGGCCCTGCATAGCACCTAACACTATAAACAACTGGATGGGTGGATGGATGGATGGATGGATGGACAGAGGGATGGTTGGATGGACAAACAGACTGATGGATGGATGGATAGATGGATGGATGGTTGGATGGATGGGTGGGTAGATGGACAAATGGATGGACACATGGATGAACGAATAGATGGATGGAAGGATGGATGGATGGTTGGATGGATGGATGGATGGACGGACAAACAGACTGATGGATGGATGGATGGACGGATGGATGGTTGGATGGATGGATGGATGGATGTACAAACTGATGGATGGATGGATAGATGGATAGATAGTTGGATGGATGGGTGGGTAGATGGACAAATGGATGGACACATGGATGAACGGATGGACGGATGGATGGATGGATGGATGGATAAGTGGATGGATGGATGGATGGACAGTTAGGTAGATGGGTGAGTGATGGGGAGATGGGTGGATGAATCTGAACCAATCGGGACAAGAACTCCAGAGTCCCTTGGCAGTGAGCCCCCACCTGATAGCATCCTGATGATGGCCAGCACTCTGGTTTCACTTTCCTTCTCAAAGTGCAAAGTACCTCCTCACACTCTACCCAGGAGCCCAGGAGCTTTCTTGCCCTGATGGAGCAAAGAGACCCTGAGGCCCAGGGAGGATGAGTATTTGCCTTGGATCACAGAGAACCAGGCTTCAAACAGCAGACCTACCGAAAGGAAAGAAACTTGCTCACTGTCTGGTCTATAGCAGACTCCTACCTACCCTGACTCCCGGGTCAGGAAGTCTCCAAGGCCAGGGTGGGACCCAACCACTGCCCCAGACCAGACAAGCCAGCAACTGCTACACCTGAGTGCCCCACAGTCCTGTTCCCCTCGAAAGGCCCCTACAGGGCTGGCTTGACTGTCTGGGCAGGGGGTGTATGGGGCTGTCTGTTTGTCCCTCATGCTGCAAACACTGAGGTCTTCCCTCTTCAGAGGCCTCATCCTCGGCTTGGAGAAACCTCAGCAGAAAAGCCACCAAGAAGTGAGCTTTCCACTCCGCTCCAGGCTTATCAGGAAAGGTAGCTCACCCCGGGTCCAGAAGATGAAGCAGAAACACTACATGCTGCTGACCGAGGCCTCGCTCAGCTGCACAGAGCCTCTGGGGGTGGGGCAAGAGACAGTTCCAGTCTGGCAAAGCAGCGACCAAGGTGTTGGGCCGGGCCAGCCAGGCATGCGACATGCAATTCTCTGAGGACAGACGGCAGATCTCCACCCGGGCAGGGCACGTGAAGCTCAGCCCAGGTGTGGGGGCCGTTCCGCCTTCACCGCTGCCCTGAGACTCCCTGCAGCATCACCCGGACATGGGACCCTCCTCAAGGGCCACATCACACATCTGCCGAGCAGGGAGGGAAAGGCAGAAGCAGCTCCTGTTTCCAGCTAAGGAAGACAAGTGTGGATGATGAGGGTGACTGGGCACTTGGCTGGGAAGACATAGGAAGGGGGAGGACATCAGAGAGTGACAGGAGAATAAAGCCCTGGTTCCTGCCCTTAGGGACCCCGGAATAGAGCTGGGAAGGAGAGCGGTGAGATTAGACAGTGAAGCCAGGAAACCGAACCCCAGCTCGGTTCATCTCGGGAGCATCTCTTCTTCAGGAATTCCAGGGATGTCAGAATATTGGGTGAGATTCCCCAAATCCCTCCTTCCTGCACTTCCAAATACCTCCTGAAGGAGATTCAGAAGGCAGAGAGGGGGCGTCACAAGGAGGGGATGCCCCGCACAGGTAGAAGCAGAGAAAGGTGTATGGCGAGGAAGACAATGACCATTTCCAAGGAATCCCACCACATGCCAAGGACGGGTGGGTGGGAAAGGCCGAGGTGTGAGGTCCAGGCCCCAGCGACACAACAGCTCACGTCCTAGTCAGCGCTCGGAGCATCAGGGCTCTCAGTGCGAGGACCCCATCTGAGTCCACCTCTAATTGCACTGGAGCAGGCAGTGGGAAAGCCAGCGCACAGCAATGCTGCTCAGTGTTCCGGAGAAAGACACTAGGCCAGGTCCCCATGCTGTCCTCAGCCGCTGAGGGCTGACACCATTAGCACATCCTGGCCATGCAGTGACTTATGTCAGCTATGGAAGCAGAGGCCCTGGAAATGGGACAGGCCACCTTGCTCCAGGACTCCACGGGTCACTGCGGGCTCAGCGTCGGACCACTCACATTGACCCAGATGATGGCTCTGCCACCCCCCTGCCCACACATGCTGGCCCAGCCCCTCCGGCGTCCACATGTGCCCCCAGGATGGCAGCCATCGTCCCTGGAGCCTTCCACCCAGACAACTCTGGGCCTCAGTTCCAGCATGCTGGCCCTCTGGCTCTAGGTCAACTCCAAGAATGCTGACATAGCAGTAGAATCGGACTTGGTGGCACCCGAGAGGCAGTGCTGGCGGCCCTGAGGCTGGCTCGGTGAGCCCGGAGCCACTGTGCCCACAGATTGCATTCATCTCTGTGAGGCAGGATATTGCTTTTCAAATGGGTTATGTTTGCTGCCTGCAACCCCCTGAATCAAATGGGATGTTGCTCAGTGGGATTTTCCCAGGACTTTGAACGCCCCCCGCCCTCCTCTTCACGGACGGACGTCACCTCTCGTCTTGGAAATCTCTGCATGCTCGCCCAGGAAGGGCCAATCTCTCTCACCCCCCGTCTCTTTCTAACGCCAGCAGCTCATCAGCACGCACCTCCCCGGGAGAGTACCAGCTTACACCGAATATCTGCTGGTGTACAGCCTAAGGTGAGACACTGAACAAGGAGGAAAAAATGTTTAAAGCCCTGGTCCCCGCCCTTAAGGATCTAGGATATAGTGGGGAAAGAGAGCCATGGGCTCACATCGTCGAGCAAGGACAAGAAACCACACCACGGGCCCCAGTCCCAAGAGCACCCCATCAGGAATTGCAGGGGTGCACAGAATATCAGGTGAGATGCCCCAAATCCCCCCTCTCTGAACCTCCAAATATCTCTTCCCCAGCGCTCACCTAGGCTCTGATCACCCCCGAAGACCCCACACCAAGCCTGGGTCTGGGAGGCCGCTGCTTAACGGGGATGTTTGCGCAGAGCTAGATTCTGCTGCTGGAGGTGAGGGTGGGGCCCAAGTGGACCGGCCCATCCTTCCTGGTGGCACTGCTGTCGTGGGAATCCCCCACCTTAGCAGCTCAGATATTTCCTACTGCTCAACCCCAGACTGCTCCGAGGCCATCAGAACCCCATTCAAGGCAGGCTGGATGAGATGGTGTCCAGACAATTTTTCTCACATCCTCTTCCCTGAAGCCAAGACTGGAGTAACACAGCAATTCCAGGACTTGGGAGACGTCGGGGAGTGGAAAGGGACAAGTCCGTGGTCCAGCTTGCTCTGGCACCAATTATTTTTTCACTTTCATTACCCAACACTTAAAATTCAAAAAGTTGTACCTTGTTTAACATCTGTGCTACCACTTCTATGTGAACAATGGAGGACCTGATGATCCTGGGTCACGTTCCCACCTGACCATGTGGGCTGCAGCAGCGCCGGCCTTTCCATCCCAATCCACTGATGTCAGCCACCTGCCTGGCCCCAGCAGGAGTCTGGTTTGCAGTCCCGGGGTGGATGTTGGCCACAGATCTCAGCACAGTGAGAAGGATGGAGGATCCCTGAGAGATCCTTGGCCGTAGTGACCCCCACCGTCACGTAGCCCCTAAAAGAGTGTGACCTTGAAGAGACAATTCTCTTTCGAAAGAGGTTCTCCTGGGCCTGGAGAGATCATCCTGGAGCCAGTAAAACTTTCCTGGTTGGAGTAGTAAATTTTTCAGAGAGTCAAGTCCAGGTCTTTATGAGTCCCTTTGAAAGGAGGCTGGTATCCCAGTTCAGCAGCTATTAACAGCAAGTGGGTCCTCAGCTGGAGGCTGCTTCTAGAGCAGCAGGCCTGCTTTAAATGCAGGGAGGGCTTGTGATTGACTGCCAAGATCCACTAAACAAAGGAGGGTAAAAAATCAAGCCAGGCTTCCCGTCTGTCCTTTGCACACTAACAGCCACTATTTGCCCGGCTTCCACATGAGTAACACGGGTGCCCTGATTTCTATTACACAGAACGTTGATAAGAGAAGACACTGACCCTCGATTGCTGAGAGCCAGGTAAATGACGGGCAGGGAAAGGGGCCGAGAAATGGTAAGCATTTTACACCGCACGACTCGAAGGGGAATGCATTGCCTATAAAGACGACGGGTGTTGTAGCACTGAGGAATAAAACATAATTTTTCATTGAGGTATACGGCAGCAAGGCTGGAAGGAACACACATACTACAGTAGATCCATTAACTCGATGACAAGAAACAGTGTTCACATCCACTGACTAAACTGTTTTTGATTCTTTAGTACCAACATGCAAAATGATCCTTACATGATGTTGCCAGGGAAAAAACCTTAAAATGCATTTATTTCATAATGTAACTTTCTTGTATTATCATAATAGAGCCATAACGGTTGTTGCCAACACAATGGGGTCTAAAAAAAAACACCGAAGGAGAGTTACGAAATTGGAATTTTTTTTAAAAGGGGGAAATTCGGAGTGTCTCCAAGATTATACCTGCCCATGGGGACAGGGAGAGCAGCCGGGACATCTGACCTCTGGCCTCTTCTTCTGGCTGTCTGAGCACCGGACCCTGAGCTCCACCTGTCGCAGCCAAAGAGGACTGGGAGATGCGTGGGAGAGGCAAGTGGCGGCCACAGAGCCATCCGTGTCCTGTTACTGCATGAGAAGGGGGGTTTGCAGGCAGGCGTGACAATCACTTCTCCAGCTCCCCCATCCCCGCTCCACACCCTCCCCTCCTCCTCATCCAGTATTCCTGGCCCTGTGGCCCGCATGTCCCATCTGGACAATGGGGACGAAAGTGGCTCTTTCATGGCATGGGCTAAGAACAGTGCCTGGACGCGTACTGGGTATTCAATGGATGCTTATTAGTAGTTTGACTGTTCTTTGTCATCCACACTCTGACCAGCGTGATGAGAGCCCACAGCCGTGGAATTGGCGGGGAACAGTGTCTGAATGAGCCCATCCCAGGTTGGAACCTTGATTCTGCTCTATCCTCAGTCCGTCAAACGTGGAAGTTATCCTGATGGCTATTATAGCTGATACACCTTCCTCCAGGCACTGTGCTCACATGTGAGGCTTGCCTAGCCCCACCTGGAAGGACTCTACCTGCGGCGGATGCAGGCGATCCAGGAAGCAGCAGCAAGGCAGAAACTAAGGGTCAGAGGTAAAGGAGGCAAAAGAGGGAGTCCTGTCCAAGAGGCAGGATCACGAGACCTGGGATTTAACAGACACAGAAGGTGGTGAAGACATTCTGGCGAAATGAGCAAGTAGACGCTGATGGCCTGTGCAGGTGGGGAGTGGGGTTGTCTGGGGCAGCCAGAGCCCAGCCCTGAAACCGGAGAGAGGAAGGCTGGGTTAGCAGTGGGGAGAGCCTGACTCTAAAGCCCTACTTCTGGTCACCCTCACGGCCGCCATGATGAACTAGGAATGGGACCAAAAGGAAGGGACAGGAGGATTTCTTTCCTTCCTTGGACGCCTGGGTAGTTGGCAGAGGAGCCGATTTGAGGGAGGTAATGAGGTCAGGAAGATGATAGGCGATGAGATGGAGGATGATGGACATGTAAGTCCCACAGTTCGTTTTTCAACTGAATGAGTGAAAATACAAAGGGATCGGGGATAACAGCAGTAACCCGAATTCACCAAGGACTCTGGGCTGGGCCATCATAGGGATGCCCACTGCGCATTCATGATCTCATTCGGGCCTCACCCCAGCTGGGCACGAGAGTGTAATCCCCGTTTCCACAAGGAGGAGGCCCAGGCTCAGAGAGGGTTGATAAGGCATCCCACTACACAGCTGGCTGGTAGTGGAGCTTGGATTCAAACCCAGACCTCACCGGATCCAAAGTTCATTCTCTTAACTGGGACTGTTTCTTTTAACCTCAGCTCCTCTGTGGGCACTGGAAAGAGGTGACCACCAGGTTGGGAGCCGTGAACTTCACAGTACAGCAGAACTAACAATAACATCACCACGGACAGGCCATCTGGAAAAAATAAAATGCATCCCTTAACACCACCAATAAAAAAAAATCATCCTAGGCAGATTCAAGATTTAAATGTGGCAAAATAAAACCGTAAAATTCCAGGTAAAATTTAGATGATTGTTTTTACCACGGTGGGGTGGGATTTACAAAATATCACCAGATAGGGTTAGACCCGCTACCCAGATTTTCACCATCACCTGCTCCTCCCTTTGGCTGAAAGGAGCTTGGTCTTTAAGCCTCTTTTATTAAGATGCAGATTCTCCCTGAGAGGGGGGATCACATTCTGCAGAGGTAGCTTATCGGCTTTCTTTCCAGCCCAACAGTACACAGGAGAAGGGACGGGCCCTGGGCAAATACAGCTTGATTGGGGTTGGGGGAGGGGAGCTGGGGCAGAGGAGAGGTTATCCTTGAAGTCCTGAGGAGGGAGGGCAGCTCATGTGATTTCCAGGTTGCAGGGGGCATTTCCCTGCAGCCCCCTGTCCAGATTCTACAAATCATTACTGAGGTCCTACTGGGTGTCACACCCTGTGTCGTAGGTAATGAAGAGGTCGTTAAGAATGCAGATGTGCTACCTGCATAGAGTTCAGTGCCTGGGGACAAAGGCAAGACACAGAACGAAGGGCCTCTGACCCAGTAAGTCACAGAATCAACAATCTCTCTGTCCCGGCAGAGAGAAGACCATGGCTTTCCAGAGACAGGAGCCTCTGAAGCTGCTCTACCTGCCCGCATCCCTCCTTCACCAGACTTCACAGAAGCTGCCAATCAATATTACTTCTCCACAGTTTAATGCAATCAGGTCACCTAGCTTGGTACAAGAGGGAATCACAACAGGACCTGGACAGCGTAGGTAAAAATAGTCGTAACCCGCCTAACTGCCATAGCTCAGGTCTGGTGCTTCAAAAAGGTGATAACTTCCACAAACACGTTTCAAGCCCAGAATCTCTATTGGCTGCCTGTAAAGAGACACAAGAGTCTTCATCGCCAATAGACACTCCTGGGAGCAGACAATGCCCATGCCCTCTTCTGGTTTTTCTTTTTTCTTTTTCTTTTTTTTAATTTTCCAATGAACATGGTTTGCACTATGTGATGTTTGCACTGAATATTATGTATATATGTGTGTGTGTATATATATATATATATAACCAACATTATACTGTTTCTTGGTGCCATTTCCATGAATAATTCAATGTGAGAGGTACGCCTCGGAAAATCATCACAGGAAATCCACAGTGAGGAGCCAGAGCAAAGTTGGAGGGTCAGCTGTGCAACTTCTTGTTATCCGTCCAGAAGCCACCGTAAATTCACTGCAAAAAGCGAGATCCTGGCTCCCGGGAGCACAAGGGTGGCTGGAAGCAAAGCAGGAGAACGTGGCTTTATTTAATTGAGAACTAAATATCTCTGGGATGGTTTTCTCTCTCCGAAGGAATGTAGCTTTGCTGTACAAGCATGTCCACGCCTCCCTGGTGGTCTGTTCCCTGATTAAGCCCAGCTTCCCTCTCTGCATTATAGGTTCCTCTTCCGTGTTGCAGAGACACTACCTACAAAGCCAGTATTTGGATTTCCAAGATCATTCCCTACACCCTCAAGCCCACCACGCCTCCTTCTCCCCCTCAGTCAGGTACTCAGAGGCACCCACTCAGAGTCACAGAGACTCACAAGGTATTAAGATGGCAATATCATCTTATTGGCTATTAACACAAATGTGCCAATAAACATAGTGCATAAAAATACACATATTCCCTTGGAGTCCATAATTCCGAACTGCTATGGCATAATGCAAAACACACTTCCCCAAAAGTAATGCCTGATGTCACGATGTACAAATTGAATTTTAAATAAATTTCCTGAAATAACACCAGTGGTTCTAGCCACATGAGCTATACATATTTGCTAAAAATAAAACACAGAGTGCCCGTGCCTGCCCCTACCTCAAAGGGATGGGACCGGTGGGCATGTATCTGTCTGTCCCACTGTTTCGGGGGGAGCTCACTACACATGCATTTGGGTGCAATTATTAAAACAATCCAATGTATTCCCCTCAAGGGTTTCCCCTAATTATCAGGGATCATCAGCTTCCAAAAAGTCAGCTTGTCTTCACTTCACTCTCTATCAAAGACGAAGATGCTAATTGCGTTATCGCCTTGCCAACACCCTTGGAAATGCTGTAGTGATCACTAGCAGTCTACCACAGAGCCGGAGTTGGCCCAAATTCCGAACCAAACAGTGAAGTCATTCCCAATCCCACTGTGTGCAAACACAAAAAATACAGGACAGCCACCATGGAAAAGGGGGCTCTGGGATGTTTAAAACCAGACAACTGGGGGTGGGCAACACTCCCATAAAATCCAGCTGGTTGGGCTCTGGGATCCAACACTCATGCACCCATGCCCAGGCACACACACAACAAAGCAGTGAAAAACTAGCAGTCCTCCAAGCCTTGTCATTCCCCACCCCCAGCCCAAAAACCTGCCTCCCTGACCAAGATGGAAATCACCGTGAAGCCAAGTTGTTTTGTTTGAAGATTGTCGGCATGCCTCCTTTCTTAGATCAGTAAGTGCTTGCAGTCTTTCACATGTTAGCAGCAGCAGAGACCAAGACCAAAAATAGCTTGCTCTTGTTCACTCAACTTATTTCCTTAAATGCACAAAGTGATGGTGTGGTGTTCCTAGGTATACCTCCCATGACTCACCCAACCAGGTACCCGACTATCAAAATCCCCCAACTCTTCAAGTCCCAGCTCAAACCCCAACTTGCCTATCTCAGCCCCATCAGAACAGACAAGATTAACTGTTGAACAGTCGATGACTTTATGCTGTAAAGAGTTCTTTCCTTTGAAAGAGTCCTTGAGGAGAACTCACTGCTCAAGGAAAAGAAAAGAAAAAATGGGCAAATGACCAAACAATTCCCAGGAGAAGAAATATACATATGCAAATAGACAGATGAAAGTTTATTCTACCTCAATATGGAAGAAGTTCTGATTTTAAATAGTTTCATCTATCAAACAGGCAGCTTTGTAGAGACCATCTCCTGTTTGGAAAGCGAGGCTGTCACTCTCCCATGTGGCTCACAGAACCAACCTTCCCTGGAGATAAATTTTTCAAAATAAAGAGGCCTCGCCATATAGGACTTCCTCTTCCAGGAGTTCACCATAAGGTAAAGCAGAGGTACACCCCATGATTAATGTTAAAGGATATTTGTCACAATTTCACTGGTAAGATCAAAAAATTAGAAACAACTCAATGTTTCCCAAGAAAGAAATGGCTAAATGATATGGTACATTCATAAAATGTAATTTTGTGGATTCTTATAATTAAAAAAATAAGTTTGTGAATGCCATTAAGGACATGGGAAATGTGTACAGTATGTTAAGGGGAAAAAAACAGGACATAAATACTATATGTATAGTAGAATTCCAATTTGGAAAACATAATACTACTTTTAAATGCCCATGGGTCTGTAAAGAAATGCATAAAAAATTTATCAATGTTCTTCTCTGGGTAGTGGGATTACAGGTAATTTTTATTTGCTTCATGAAACTTCCCTGTATTTTCAAATGTTCACAGATAAATTTGTACTCCTCGTCTATTCAGAAAGCAATGTTTTGCTTGTGCTCTTTACATGTGATGGACCTCTCACAGAACCTGCTGTCAGAAAGACTTACAGCAAATTGCCTGTTGTTACTCCATTTCTATGGGAACTTGTTCTGGCTTCTCCCCAAGGCTGGGCCTCCCGCAGGAGAACTCAGTCCTCCTCTTCCCTTGCTCTTGACCCAAGATCTATGGGCTCAGTTCCTTATTTTTGCTGTTTGTCCCCAACCTGACCACTTAGCTCGTACCAACAAATCCCAGACAAGCTGCCATGCTTCCCTGGGGTAGGGACCCAGCACTCACACACAGCGTCCATAAGATAAGGGTCAGCTTCAGCTGGACTGTCCTGCCTCTCCTGTGTGGTGTCCAGTGGAGCACAGTGGTCTTGTCCACCCGGCGACAAAAGGAGGCAGCCGTGGCCTTGATAGGCATCCTTTTGGTGTGTCACGCTCTCAGCCGCATTTAGCCGTGAACCCATGGTTCAACCACTTTTAACCATGAACCATGAACTCAGGGTTGAAACTCCCACTGGAAGGGCCTTCTCAGTGATCTGCACATGAAAGGAGTGGGAATTGGAGGGAAATGGGTAGAGAAAGTGGACAGATGGAAGTAAGAGGTCCAAGAAACTCTCTCTGGTCCTGCTGGAAAATTGGCTACCGTGGATTTGGTTCGTGCACGTGCTTAATTCCTAGGAGTCCCTTAATCTGCACTTGTCATAAGATCGAGAGGGGATGACGCTGCTGCCCACTGTCCCATCAGTGAGCCTCTACCCTGGGGGGCCTGGAAACAGCACAGAATCTGCCGGTCCCTCGATCAGGGTCTCAGCTCTTCTGAGGCCCTCATGGTCTGATCATTTCACCAAACCAATTGTGATTCTAGGAGTCTAAGCAGAGATACAGCAATCTGTTCCATCACTAGAGTGGAACAGGCTATGTTGCACTTGGGGTCATTCTCTAATGCTGTGCCTTCCCAGCAGACTAGCAAAGGAATTGTGGCTTTCTCCTAATTTTACCTTGCACAGCACACTGTCTTTAAACCCTACTCCCTGGGTGACAGTGGGCCGTACTGTTTTGTCCTAAATTATCCATCCACTCTCTCCATCCTGCCTGGTCCCTGGAAAGACTCTCAGAGCCCTGGATACCATGCCCCTCTCCAAAGCCCTCCCTTCCCCCTCCTGTGGCCAGCTGTGCAAGACCAGTTGTCCTAGATGGCAGCACAGCCCTGCACCAAATACCGCAGGGTCCTGCCACAGCCATCGTTGGCCTGAGATGGGAGGCGCCATTGTAGAAGGTTAAGAAGTGGATGACCTGTCCGTTCTCTGATGTATGTGCTTGTTACATAATAAACACTCAGCAGCTGATGGCTCCTCCCCAGATGGCTGTTAAAATGGCAATTTCGGCCCCAGGAGCTCCCAGATGGGCACAGGTTCTGGCCAGGCTCTATCTTTGGCTGGTTTGGTCACGCAAATCTATCACCCATTCTGGCCTTCAAAATGCCAAGGAGACTGATCCACACAGGTGAGTTCCCACTCAATGGCCTCCTCCCATCCTGAAGGAAGGGACACAGATGGCAGGTACAGGAGGACAACTCCACCCTCCCCATGGAGCCAAGCCTTCCTGCCAAAGAGCGAGGAGATAACAGATCACCTCCGATGGTTGTGATAACTAATGGGAAGGCCTCTCTCACCCAGCTTTCAGAGGAAGCTCACCCTGGGACAGGGTCATCGACACCCCAGGTGAGACAGGAACAGAATTTCACGCCATCCCAGCAGTTTTTGACATGATGCTACCATCTTTCAACTTCCTCCACCAGCAGGGCCAGGCTGTCCCCTGGCCTCCACTGCAGTTAGCCTGACACGCTGGAAGCCTCAGAACAAATTAAATGAGGCAGGGAGGCCATGCAGTGATCATTCCATGATGGCCCCTCTGATCCATTTCCATGAGTGACTCACACAATCACTTTTAGGAGGTGAGGCATCTTATTGAATCAACACTTAATCTCTGTGCAGTGTCATCCTGGAGGAGGGGTGAGGGACAGCGGGTGCATTATCCCTGATCCTTCTCTTTGCTGAGACCCTTGCTGGAGATGGTCTGCTGGGGGCGGGGGGGTGGGGGGGGGTGATGAATTCTGGGGAACCTTGACCCTGTTTCAGGTAAGCTTCTGATGTACAGTTCCTTGTGCTTTCTAACGAATAATTTTTATATAATAATTCCACCAGTGAGCACCAAACCTTCTTCTTAGAAATGCAATTAAGGGAAAAATTAGCCATAAATTGTTTTCAGGACTTTAACCCAGCTCCAAATTTATGGTTGCTGCAATTTATTGTTTCAGAGGCCTGAAAAATGGCAATGAATTTTGTCCCATTGACTGTCATTCACCCTCAAAACTGAAATGTAAATAAGGAACCGTTCACTGCCTTGGGTTTTCCTGCTCATTACAAACCTCAAAACCTTAAGTCCCTCTGGCCAGTTCCCACTGACAGCTCCCAAACCTTAGAAACAGAGGGAAACACTCCTCATCTGCAGGCGGGCGGCTCCTTTCCTTCCGCCGCTGCAGCTGCACGCAGCCCCACGAGCTGCCCCCACGCAGGATGTGCCACACGGAGTGAGTATAGATGAGAAAACACTAAGTTAGCTCTTGACGGCCAATGCTGGATGTATCCGTCTGCCCTATAAATAAGCACTGATCACCTCCATTTTATTGAACTCATTTTCCAGGCAAGCAAAACCCACAAGATTCTTCTGCACATTTTCTGTTTACACCCTCCAGGACGGCTACTAGTGTCAACCCCGACAGATTTATAGCCCATTCATTCATGGGAACAAAAACCCTGCCATGGCTGGTCATGGGACACGCAATAGCAGTTAGTTCAAAAGATAACAGCTGCAATACCTCACCTCTCCATTCAGCACTACAGAGCCAGCACTACTTTGGAGGTAATAAATGCTTCTGGTTGTGTGTTTGAGTCCTAATCCAGAAATCACTGTGGTGGACCACCCCCCCAGCCCCGCCTCCAGGGAAACCATGTTCCTCCCACCCTACCCCAGCCTTAACTCCAGTCCCCCTCTGCCTGAAAAGAGGCTGACAGGGGACTGAAGGCAGCCCCCTGTGGAACCAAAAAGAACACCCGGCCACTCCGTTCCAGTCCATTCATCATGGACTGTGGCTGCTCTGTGCGACTCATGCAACTATGCAAAGCTGAGAAGCCTGACTTCCACTGGTGAGTGGTGATGCAGGCACGTGCATTTATTCCCGTCTGCCAGGTGCCCTCAGCTGGCCCCAGCCTGGGCACGCATTTCCTCCTTATGTCCTCTCTCAAGCAGTCAGTAAGCCTGACTAAGGGCCTCCCCACTTTCTTAACAGACCCATAGCAACCAAATGTGCTCTGGAGGGCAGCCCGTGAGCCTGATGGAGAATCAAAGGCAGGTTGGCACTGACCTTGCAAACTGGTCAGAAACATCAGAGCTGTCATGGGATGAGCCCCATCCCCACGACAGGAGGAAGCTGGTCTGACTAGTTCACGTCCATCCCCAGAGCCTGGAATGAGCCAGGTACAAAGTAAACACAAAACAAGCATGTGTTGAATAAACTAATGGGGTTTTTTGTTTGTTTTTTTTTTTAAGCAAACAATCTGGAAAGGAATAGAGGGGATCTGTCTCAAACCCCTCTTGTGACAGATGAGGAATCTGAAGCTCAGAGTAGGGACAGTTTTGGACAAAGAGGCAGCACTGTGGTTAAGCGTTCTGCCCCATTCTGAAGTCAGCTTTGACCCCTTCCAAGTCTCAGTTAACTTATCTTTAAAAATGGGGATATTAACTATACCTAACTCAGAGCATTGTTGTTAGAATTAAGTGATAGATATAAATATATTAAATGATATATATTATATATATTATATAATAAATTATCATAAATGTGTTACATACATAGATATGTATATAAAAGCATAGCAAAGTATTAACCAAACAGTGTGTATTATCAAATAAGTTTAGTTTAGTTGGAGAAACAAAAGATTCACACAAGAAAATCTAAGAAAGATAAACAGAAGACAGAAGATCCTTGAGGACAAGATGATGCTTCAAGGTACATGCCTCCAGTTTTTGAAACCTCCAACAGGACGCAGACACCTGCCTCCACCCTATCAGTGCTCTGTGGCCTGTTTTCGTTAGAGATGTGTTATTTGTTGCTGTTATTCTAGCATTCTGACAATTAAACACCAAAGAAGAAGGCTGATAAGGCAGGAACCTAAGAGTCTTCCCTCAAGGGCCCGCCCACCCTGGCCTGTGGGTCACCCTCCTTGGGGTCCAGGTGAGAGAAGGGTGTGAAGAGAGAGTGGGTCCAGGGCAAGTCACTGAGATGGAAGTTGAGAGCCCCCAGGCTGTAGAAAGTGCCAGAGAGAGAAACCAAGGTTAATCTCTGAATGAAAACGCAAAATTCAGAGGGCAGGGGAGCTTGTGAAATGCATAGAAAATGACACGGGGCATCAGTTGCTGTAAGTACGTTCTCTGCTAATCAATCAGCTTTTATTGTGACGTCTCCAGCTCAGCTCGCAGGAAAGCAGCTTCAGCATCAGTTTAAAATGTTTCCAGTTTAATAATCCCTGCTAATTGAAAGCAGCTCAGAAACAGGGGTAAGGTGGGAGGTGGTGGCTGTGGTTGGGGACACTCCAGCATGGTTGAAGGCAACAGAGCTGTTCCTACAGGGAACAAAATACCCTTTGATGCTGGAGGGGGGAACCTGCTTCCCTAGCCCTAAACAACTAATTCCTACAACTGTCTGCTTTGGCGTTGTATCCTTTTCTCCTTCTGTTTTAATTGTGGAACATTATGGCTACAGAACTGTCGTGAAACCTGTTTTTACCTATGGAAAATTAACCACCCCCTGCTGCAAAAAGTGGATTTCTTTTCTTCAACAGAGAATTAGATTCATTTTTATAATTGTTCTTTCCTTTCAAATCTCCTAATATGACAAAGGCTGGGCGACGTTATAGTTCATCTGCTAAAGAGTGCCTTTATGAGTTGAGGCGTCAATGCTTTAGTGGAGAAATTGCCTGATTTAAGTAAATCATGTCACCTTCCCCCTTGCAACCATATTTGTTGCATACATCTGCTGACCTAACTGCAGAGCAAAAACAAAAACACATTTACATTTCCCAGCTGAGATATTTGGTTCGCATCATGTACAAATAGGTCATAATGGAAAGTAATTCTAGTACACGGCAAAAGTATGATTTAAGAATACTTTGACAGTTTTTACACATACATAATTATTCAGTATTGTAATTTAAACAGGTAGAAGACAGATTTTTAGCACAAAAATCCTCCGATTCCTCAGCCCGCGTCTCTTTGACTTCGGAGGCAGAGAGCTACACTTGGGGATGTAGATACAGCAGAGGGACGTCATCTGTTTGATGTGTCAAGAATCAGCTGGAGCCTTCCCTGGTGGCGCAGTGGTTGAGAGTCCGCCTGCTGATGCAGGGGACACAGGTTCGTGCCCCTGTCCGGGAAAATCTCACGTGCCGCGGAGCGGCTGGGCCCGTGAGCCATGGCCGCTGAGCCTGTGCGTCCGGAGCCCGTGCTCCGCAACAGGAGAGGCCACAACAGTGAGAGGCCTGCGTACCGCAAAAAAAAAAAAAAAAAAATCAGCTGGGTCCATCCCTCCTCCCTTGGGTACACACAAATCTTTCCTAGAATGTGGGTTCTGGTACCCAGATCTTGATGCCTCCTCCTGTTCTCCATGACACCAGTTCTTCCCTTCATACAGTAGGGAATTAAAACACATTTGTTCAGTGAATGAATAAGAGTATCCAAAATTTGGAAAAAGATCTTTTAAAAAATCAACAAATACACAAGTGTAAATGTGAATGTGCATTTCTCTAATGAAGGCAATTAACAAATATCCCAGGAAGCAGATACTCCCATCGCGGAGAACTCAGACCTTGGTCCCCCTTAAACCTGATTCTGCTCAGTGAACATTTATTCAGCCAGTTTTGTGGGTGGGGGTGGGGAGAGGGGTTCCCCTCATTTTCCCTCTGCTCCTACTCAACCCCATGGAGGTCTCTGAGTAGTAAAAACATATTCACATCCCTTGCTTTTCTTCGAAGCCAATCAAGCTTTTCAAGTGTGCTTCTTGTTAACTGTCAGAAATCTAAAAGAGGCTGGAGGTCTTACTGGGCAGCAAGTCCCTTTAGTAACAAAATTTAAAAGCTACACATTAACCTAACTGGTAAAACTTTATGCATTGCCTACATAAACTATACCTTTATGTTTAGCTGAATTTTGCCATATACTAGCAGTCCATCTACAAGACACCATAAAATTATGAGGCATTACAAGTGTTATGCTACTCTAAACAAGGAGACCTTAAATTTATAGTCAGTGCCTCTAAAATAGTATACATACTTCATTCTCAAAATTCCATCTACCACCACCGCTACCCAAGATGATTTGGGGGGTTTCAGTGTGTATTTTTCTTTTTTATTTAAAGGATCCCCAGGGGGATCCCCATCTTTTTTAATAAATGTATTTATTTTATTTATTATTTTTGGCTGTGTTGGGTCTTTATTGCTGCACGCGGGCTTTCTCCAGTTGCAGCGAGTGGGGCTCCTCTTCGTTGCGGTGCGCGCGCTTCTCATTGTGGTGGCATCTCTTGTTGCGGAGCACGGGCTCTAGGCACGCAGGCTTCAGTAGTTGCAGAATGCGGACTTCAGTAGTTGTGGCATGTGGGCTCAGTTGTTATGGCTTGCGGGCTCTAGAGCGCAGGCTCTGTAGTTGTGGCTCACGGGCTTAGTTGCTCCGCGGCATGTGGGATCTTCCTGGACCAGGGCTCAAACCCGTGTCCCCTGTATTGGCAGGTGGATTCATAACCACTGCGCCACCAGGGAAGCCCGTGTGTATTTTTCTTATAATTTCAAAGCATTTAGGATATTTACATTTTTTCCTCAATCAAGGACTAGGCTTAGGGAAGTAGATTTCTTTCCTGGCAAAACAGGTTGATTTCTTAGGAAAATGGTGCTGGCACCACATCATCTGTTCTCTACTTACAATCATGGTAAGAGGTGGGCTGGCTAGGCCAAAATCAGAGACCCCCTAAAACTGGACACACTTTGGTGTTCAAGGTAGAGTCTGTGAAACAGAGAAGCAGTGCCTGGTCCCAGCTCCCTTCCAGACCTCTGAGCCCCAAGCCATCCCTGGGAAGCCCTCCATTCCATTCAAGCCAGAAAGAAGATGCTCCAGAAAGTGGTTCACCTATCACGGTGGTGGGGTTAAAAAGAAGAGCATCCATTTCCATAATGAGAAACTGTGTGTGTCCATAGGCACACCCTGGGATTCTGGTGGCCAGGAGGCCCTTCACAGATCATCACAGTCTCTGGAAGAACATACTGCACGTGACATGGGCATATCGTGAGACACATGCTTGTTTAATCTTTTGGTTCCAGAGTTTTAAAGAGTTCTCTAAATTCACCGTGAAGATGCAACATAAAAGAGAAGCAGGACAACTTAAGCAAGAAAATAAATAATAGTAACATAATGTAACCCTTAGAATAAAACATATATCCATAAATCCATGCCGATATCTGTAAATAACTGAATAAATAAGTAAATGGGGAAAGCGGACAGCTTTTCCTTACTACAGAATTTTCATTCACAAGTATAGATGGAATAATGGAAATAGAAAGTCACCATTAAGCAAAATCATGGTAATAAATTTTTTTCACTTAAAAACACACCTTAGGGCTTCCCTGGTGGCGCAGTGGTTGAGAGTCCGCCTGCCGATGCAGGGGACACGGGTTCGTGACCCAATCCGGGAAGATCCCACATGCCGCGGGGCGGCTGGGCCCGTGAGCCATGGCCACTGGGCCTGAGCATCCAGAGCCTGTGCTCCGCAGCAGGAGAGGCCACAACAGTGAGAGGCCCGCGTACAGAAAAAACAAAAACAAAAAAAAACACACTTTATTTCGTACCAAGTGGGTGTCACATTTATAAACTTTGTTGTTACAAGTGTTTATATTCTCTTCTCTAAAAACGTTACTGAAGAGCTCTGACATCCATTCCCTGAAATAACTTTCTACTCAATGTATCCTTTAAGTACCCCTCTCATAAACATCTTTAATGCAGGTGCTTTTATTTTGGGGTTGTTATTTTTATTATTGAATAAATTTGATGTGTAACATTGTGTAAATTTAAAGTGTATAGGGTGTTACTTTGATACATTTATACACTGTAATATGACTGCCGTTGTAGCGGTATTTATCACATTATATAATTATAGTACAATATTATTATCTATATTCATTATACTGTTCATTAGATCTCTGTGGCTTATTTACTACTCATTACAAATTTGTACCCTTAAACACTACCAATCCTTTCCCTTCATCCCCCACCCCCTGATAACCACCATTTTACTCTCAGTTTTTTATAGGTTTGGGGTTTTTTAGATTCCACGTATGAGTAATAGCATATAGCACTTTTCTTTCTCTGTCTGACTTATTTCACTTTGCATAATATGCTCAAGGTCCATCCATGTTTTTGCAAATGGCATGATATTCTCCTTTCTCGTGGATGAATATTATTCCATTATATATACATGTGTGTGTATAGATATATGTGTACATATCACATCTTCTTTATCCATTCCTCTGTTGATGGGTATTTGGGTTGTTTCCTTATCTTTGCTATTGTAAATAATACTGCAATAAACATGAGAGTGTATATATCTCATCAAAATCCTGCTTTCATTTCCTTAGGGTATCTACCCAGAAGTGGAATTGCTGTATCAAATGGTAGATCTATTTTTAATTTTATGAGGAACCCCCGTATTGTTTTCCATGGTCATTAGACCAATTTATATTCATACCAACTGTGCATAAACGTTCCCTTTCACCACATCCTTGCTGACACCTGGTGTCTCTTGTCTTCCTGATAGTAGCTGTTCTAACAGGTGTGAGGTGATATCACATTGTGGTTTTGATTTGCATTTCCCTGATGATTAGGGATGTTGGGCATCTTTTTATAGGCCTATTGGCCATTTTGATGGCATCTTTGGGAAAATGTCTATTTAGTTTTGCCCATTTTTAATTTGATTTTTTTTAAGTTGTCTGAGTTCTTTTTATATTTTGGATATTAACCCCTTATCCAATATATGGCTTGCAAAACTTTTCTCCCATTCTCGGACTTCCCTGGTTGCACAGTGGTTAAGAATCTGCCTGCCAATGCAGAGGACATGGGTTCGATCCCTGATCTGGGAAGATCCCGCATGCCACAGAGCAACTAAGCCCATGCACCACAACTATTGAGCCTGCGCTCTAGAGCCCATGAGCCACAACTACTGAGCTCACATGCTACAACTACTGAAGCCCACATTCCTAGAGCCCGTGCTCCACAACAAGAGAAGCCACCACAATGAGAAGTCCGTGCACCACAACGAAGAGTAGCCTCCGCTCGCCACAACTAGAGAAAGCCTGCACACATCAATGAAGACCCAATGCAGCCAAAAATAAAAATAAAAAAATAAAATAGAATAAATTTTATTTTACATTTCTCCCATTCTGTAGGCTGTCTTTTCATTCTATTACTTGTTTTTTTTCCTGTGAAGAAGATTTGAGTTTAATGTAGTCCCATTTGTTGATTTTTGTTTTTATTTTTTATGCTTTTGGTGTTATGTCCAAAAATTCATTGCCAAGACCAATTTCAGTGAACTTCTTCCCTACGTTTGCTTCTTGGAATTTTATAGTATCAAATCTTGTGTTTAAGTCTTTGATCCACTTCAAGTTAATTTTGGGGAGTGGTGTGAGATAAAGGTCCAATTTCATTGTGCTGCATGTGAATATCCAGCTTTCCTAATACCATTTGTTAAAGAAACTGTCCTTTCCTCATTGGGTATTCTTGGCTTCCTTGCCAAATATTAGTTGACCCTATATGCCAAAATTTTATTACGGGCTCTCTATTCTGTCCCATTGGTTTATCTGTCTATTTTTTTGCCAGTACCATACTGTTTTTATTACTATGGCTTTGTAGTATAATTTGAAATCAGGAACCATGATACCTCCAGCTTTGTTCTTTTTTCTCAAGATTGCTTTGGCTATTTGAGGTTTTTTGTGGTTCCACACAAATTTTAGGATTGTTTCTTCTATTTCTGTGAAGAATGCCTTTGGAATTTTGATCCACAATAATAATTGCTGTAGGTAAGGATTGGCAATGGATGGTAAAATTAGCAGGCAAAAGTATGGTAAGAAACAGAAAAGCCCTGCAAGAATTAATTACAAAGGGGAAAGCAGCAATTTTATAGCAGAGAACCTGGTAGACAGCACCTTAACCAAGCAATCAAACTTAACATCACTTGTAATACGATAGACACCCTTTACTGCCTGATATAATACCATGAGATACTAAAATACAAGTCTTTTTCCTTTAAAAAATTCTGTTACTTATAAGTTGTAATATGTGTACTACAAGTACATGAGTAACAACATGACTTACAAATTGCAAAAAAAAATTTGTGTCATAATTTTATATAATACAATAAATAATACTTTATTAATATGATATTTTGATTGATCACAAGATTTCTGGCTCTCTTTTCTGCAAATTTCTGAAAATTCATTTATTAGGTTATCAAAATTTATACTTTTAGCAGTTTCATCTTCAGCTGATACAAGTGAAAGTGATATCAAAATCAACCTTGACAAATGCAAGATTGCAAATAATATTTGATCATTTTTAATTTGAGAATGATCTTTCTGGTAATGTAACTGTTACTGGAGCTCCTAAGAATATTTTACAGGCTGTGACCGCATTGGTATAAATTTCTGATAAATCATTTCAAAATACAAACTTTAGTACATCTAGAGCTGATGATTCCCATGAAACAATTTTTCTAAAAAGATTTAACTATTCAGTCTGAATTTAATTTTCAATGCAAATTTATACAATGGCATTTTCATGTTTCCTCTGCCATTTCCTGTAACTTGTGGAGGTCATACAAGAAACTGAAAGTGGCTTCATCATTTGTATTGAATTCAAAATACTTTTTTCTGCATTCTCTCACTGTGTCTCCAATTACAAGGAAAACTTAATTTTAAAATTGTCCCCTTCATTAATTGTTTTTTTTCCTGAAGCTTCATATGAAAATAGCTTCATATGAAAATTGCCATTGGCATATATCCAGAGAAAAACCATACTTCAAAAAGACACATGCACCCCAATGTTCATTGCAGCACCATTTACAATAGCCAAGATGTGGAAGAAACCTAAATGTCCATTGACAGAAAAATGGATAAAGAAGATGTGGCACATATGTACAACGGAATACTACTCAGCCATAGAAAAGAATGAAATAATGCCACTTGCAGCAGCAAGGATGAACCTAGAGATTATCATACTAAGTGAATTAAGTCAGACAGAGAAAGACAAATATCATGATAGCACTTATATGTGGAATCTAAAAAAATGATACAAATGAACCTATTTATAAAACAGAAACAGACTCACAGACATAGAAAACAAAATTATGGCTACCAAATGGGAAAGGTGGGAGGAAGGATAAATTAAAAGTTTGGGATTAACATATACTCACTACTGTTACATATAAAATAGATAATCAACAGGATCTACAATATAGCACAGGGAACTCTACTCAGTACTCTGCCATAACCTATATAGGAAAAGAATCTGAAAAAGAATAGATACTATATGTATATGTATAACTGACTCACTTTGGTGTACACTTGACACTAACACAACATTGAAAATCAGTTATACTCCAGTATAAAAGAAAAATTTTTTAAAAGAATGGGACATTTGAGCCTGTGAATATGTGCTTTTCATTGTGGTAGCAATTGATAAAAACAAAAATTCTAAAGTCTATGTTCACAAACAAACCAAACTTCATGCTTTCACCTTGGTACCCTGCAATCCTCGAGTTTTCCAAACTTGAACTTCAGATACAAATAAGAACAAATGGAACAAAAGAGAACACCTTTTGGTTGAGTTGGTTTGATGCTGATCCATGCAGTGGAGCTAATCTGGGTAGGTGGGACAAGTTGGTGTCCAGATAGGGGAGATGGTGGCGTCTAATTCGCTGTGTCGAGCTATGCTCCCTCCCAGGGAATTCTCTGCTACAGTCTTTAAACCTAGTTTCTCTCTTATATATTATGAAGACAGTACGAGCACACGCACGTTTGGAAGGCTGAGACCACTAAACACCTCTCAACCTCTGTCATCCTGGCTAATAGAGAAGGAGGGCATCATTCTCCTAACTCAGCGCTGCCACAACCAAAAGGAAACGAACACTCTTCAACAGAGAGGAGAAGCCCACTGCCTGGGGACCTCTGGCTGTGGCTCATTGAAGCTAATTTGGCAAAGGAAAACCACGGTAAATCTAAACTTTTCCCTCTTCCCTTTTACCTGGGCCTGAAAGATTTAAACAGGAGCCCTTAAACTCTCTCAAAACCCCCTACTCGATAACACTCTGACTGCCCCGTATGGGAGAGAAAACAGAGAAATCATGAGCCATATGGAAATATTTAGCCATTCAAATACAGACATACATCGGAGCAATTAGAGCAAATGTCACATTACATGGCACAGTTAGTACAAGAAGCAGGAGAAAAGGGTAAAGATTCTCAAGGTATTCTTCCTAGAGAACATTTCAACTATGAAAGTATGGGAGGCAGTATTAAAAGGAAAAATCTGAAAAGACTGATTTTGGGGTGAGAAATATGATGGACACGTTTTTAAATGGAGAATTAAAAGACCAGCTCAAAAATTATTACAAGGACTCAAAAAAGGTCAGCAAATGAAAAATGAAAAAGAAAGAAGAAAAAGAGGGCTCTTAAACTGGATATAAAAGTAGTTCAAAAGGAAATAGAGTGGAAAAGCAATAATTAAAAAGAAAATGTCTTCCTTAGGCTACATGAATATGGAAGGTCTTCAGGGTAAAAGAACCACAGAGATCCTCACCCGGAAAGAACTACATAGGAAATGCTTTAATTTCACATAAAGAGAAAAAAGGCCTAAAAGGAACTAAGCATAAAATGTAAATGAGTTAAATTTCTCTATTAAAAGAAAAGAAAGAACGAAAAGTATGGGTCAAAAACAAAATCCAGGGCTTCCCTGGTGGTGCAGTGGTTGAGAGTCCCCCTGCCGATGCAGGGGATGCGGGTTCGTGTCCCGGTCCGGGAGGATCCCACATGCCACGGAGCGGCTGGGCCCGTGAGCCATGGCCGCTGAGCCTGCGCGTCCGGAGCCTGTGCTCCCCAATGGGAGAGGCCACAGCAGTGAGAGGCCCGCGTACCGCAAAAAAAAAAACAAAAAAAAACAAAATCCAGCTTTGTGCTATTATAAAGGAGCACACCTATAATAATATGTCCCAGAAAGTTTAAAAAATTCATTCACACATTTATTCATTGAACAAATAAATATTGAGTTCTTTCTACCTGCCAAATAAAGTGATGGGCAAAGACTTACCATGCAAACACAAACAAAAATAAATCAGGGATGCTAATATTAATATTTAACAAGGTAGAGATTGAAGCAAAATGGTCAATGTGAACATTTTTTTCTCTATCCTAGCCAGATACACAAAGAAAATAGAGGGGATTTGACCAATATTATTAATAAACTTGAAAATGTATGTCATGTAAAATTATATAGATCCAATATGATATTTGAAAAAATGGATTTGAATATTAATAAACTTGAATATATACACATACATATATATGTGTGCTTCAAATAAGATATATATATATATATGCATCTACATTATATATGTATATATATACATACATCTTTCAAATCTTACACCCAAAAATTTAATACGGTAGCCATGAAACACAAGTGGCTGCTTAAATTCAAATTTTAACAAATTAAAATTAAATAAAATGAAGAATCATGTCTTTAGTCTTACTAACCACATTTTTGTGTCCAGTGGATCCCATATTAAATAGTGCAGATACAGAACATTTCTTTCATTACAAAAAGTTCTATTGGATAATGCTGCTTTACAGAATGCAGCTTTTAAAATGCTTTTACAAAATTCCCCTACAACATAACATGCAAAAAAGGATAAACTTTTTAAAAATTTAATTGAGATTAATAATTAAAAATCAAGATCTTAGTACTAGATAACCTCATTACTACTGGCATGTCATGGCTTGTAGTTCCTCTCAGCAGACAGAGCTGGGAAATAGGTGCATGCATACACACACACACACACACACACACACACACACACACACACACCACGTATACACATTACCTAGGCATCAGTATTTATTTCTGGATCTATAGATGGATAGATAGATAGATAGATGATATATAGATAGATAGATATTAAAAATCATGAGTTCGGGCTTCCCTGGTGGCACAGTGGCTCAGAGTCCGCCTGCCGATGCAGGGGACACAGGTTCGTGCCCCGATCCGGGAGGATCCCACATGCAGCTGAGCAGCTGGGCCCTGTGAGCCATGGCCGCTGGGCCTGCGTGTCCGGAGCCTGTGCTCTGCAGCGGGAGAGGCCACAGCAGTGAGAGACCCGTGTACTGCAAAAAAAAAAAAAAAAAAAAAATCATGAGTTCATCTGCTACCTTCCATCTCAATCCAGCACAATAGGGTACATTTCTAATCTCCTCCTTTTCATATCTCCCCAAGAATGAGAAACTCGGTTCCCATTGTCCTCAGTATATGTATTAATTTGCTCAAGCCTAGAACTCACAGAAGGAAAGTTCAAAATTCTAACTCAATACCATTGCAGAAAGGAAACCAACCAGAATCACCACCAACTAGGGATCAGTATTTGCTTACAGTTTGTTTTAGGTAAGTCGCCTTGGAGAAATAACTGAGTCTAGAGCCAGGGCATAGAAAGTACAGGATGAGCCTGAAACATCTTTCTGTGTCAGAAATTAAAGTAGTACTCAAAGAGTCATGAGGACAAGAACCAGATTGAAGAGATGCCCAATTGCCAAATCTGGGGCAATTTGAACATCAAAATATGTTTTTATATAATGAGAGCACAGGATTATAACCCACTGAATAAATTGAATCCATGAGTCTATATGATATTAATTAATTGGTTAATTTTAAATTAAGAAGGTGGGGAGAAAAAACTCTTCCTTACAGTAGAACGCCAATGGATAATATAGACTGAATGATGGGGTTAGAAAACCATCAGCATGTACTAAAAGTAGGAGGTAAAAATTTGATGAGGAAGTGAATGTTTACATAGTATGAACGTATCTCCCCACAAAGGGGGAAATGGCAACTTTACAATGGAGAAACCAGATAAACATTATCTAATCAAGTGATCAAAGTTAACATCACCAGTATTGGAACAACAACAGCATGTGACTCTCAATACGATGCACTGAGAGGGCACAACGTCACTCATGTGGCATTCCTGCCAAAAGTGCATAACCCTCACCATACAAGAGGACTCATGAAACAAACCCCAAAGACAGACATTTTGTGAAATAACTGGCCTGTGCTCTTTTAAAATGTCAAGATCAAGGAACACAGTTAAAGGCTGAGTTCCAGATTAAAGAAGGCTAAAGAGACTTGACAGCTAAATACAATACTTAATCCTGGATTCATCTCCATCCTGCAAAGAAAAAAAAAACAACAGCCATAAAAGACAGTATTGGGACAACTGAGAAAATTTGAATATGGATTGTGGGTTAGATAATAGTATGGTATCAATGTTAAATTTCCTGATTTTTCTGGTGCTATGGTTATATTTTTTTAAAAGGCCTCATTCTTAGGAAATAACATTGAAGTATTTAAGTATAAAAAAGAATGATGTCTCCAACCTATTCTCAAATGATTTAGAAAAAATATTATTATAAATACTCATGTATACACTGAATATTAGTGCATGCATACTAATTAGTAGGTGTAAAAGGAACAGAGAAAGTAAATGGGACAGACTTAAACAATTTATAAAGAATATGTGAGAGTCCCCTGAACTATTTTTGTAACTTTTATGTAAGTTGGAAGCAATAACAAAAGGTTAGCAAAAATTAAAAATAACTGACAATTTAATTTTTTAAGTTAAACTACTAAATAAATTCAAGAATGAGTTCCTGAAAACAAACACACCCCTGCCAGGTTTGAGCAAGAAAAAAGTTTTAAAAGAACAAACAATTTTAAGAGTAGAAAAGGAAAATAATCACTGCTATGGGGGTGGCGCTGTGACAACTTCATACCAATAATTTTTTAACACAATCCAGACTTTATTTGGATTTCACCCATTTTTTCACTTGTGTCCTTTTTCTGTACAAGAATCCTGCTCAAGATAGCACATGGCATCAGTTTTCACATTTCCTTGGTCCCTCTGGCCTGTGGTGGTTCTCAGTCTTTCCTTGTTTGTCGTGACCTTGACCGCTTAGAGGTGTTCTAGTCAGGTAATTTGTAGAATGTCCCTCAATTTCACATCGGTGGTTTTTAAAATCTCAATAAGATTTATAAATTTCTTGAAAATATATTGATTACCAAAACTGTCAATGAAAGAAATATTGAAAAAATTTTTTTTTCTAAGAGGAGGAGGGATAAACTTAGAAGAGCTGGGAAAAAATGTCAAAGAACTGAGTCCAAAAACAAGGTCTTGAATTAAGTTTTAAGGGCAATTTCTTCCAAACATGAAGCCATTTAAGTTGCTTCAGAGGAAAGAGAAACTTAGGAATTCTCCCAGTTCATTGTTCAAAGCAAGCATGATGTTGATACTAAAACTTGTTAAAGATGGAACAAAAAGTAAAAATCTATGAACCAATCTCATTTATAAACACAGATGCAAACATCCTAACTAAAATATTGCAATTCAAATCCAACAAGCTCAAGAAGGTTTTCTTGCCAAAATGCAAAGATGCCTCAACATTAAAAATGTTTATTAACTATAATTCAACTCGTTGGAAAGTCAAAGAGGAAAAACCATGCAGTCATCTTGATGGAACTTGAAAGACATGGTATGAATCCAAATATCTTCCTGATGAAAGCTCAATAAATTTGAAAAAGAAGCATCCAATCTTAGAATGATACAAAATATCTACCTCTAACTACAGACAGTATCACACATGACAGTGGAAAACTAGCGTCATTTTCACTCAAGTTAGCAACGGAACAAGGATGCTCCTTATCACCATTAACAGCATTCTGCCTGTTCTAGGCAATTCAATACGACAAAGACAAGATTCAAAATGTATGACTATTGGAAAGGCGAAGGCACTTTTTCGGTCTTTCGTATTATGTTTGTTGACCCGGAAAACCCAAGAGAACCAATTGAAAATAAAAATTAGAACAACTAAGAGAGTTCAATCTGGTGGCCAGTTACAGGGTAAATATATAATTTTAAAAATACACTTTTCTGGGCTTCCCTGGTGGCGCAGTGGTTGAGAGTCTGCCTGCTGATGCAGTGGACACGGGTTCATGCCCCGGTCCGGGAAGATCCCACATGCTGCGGAGCGGCTGGACCCGTGAGCCATGGCCGCTGAGCCTGTGCGTCCGGAGCCTGTGCTCCGCAACGGGAGAGGCCACAACAGTGAGAGGCCCACATACCGCAAAAAAAAAAAAAAAAAAAAAATACACTTTTCTATTTATCTGTATGATCAGTAAAAACTAATGATACAAAATAATATCCCCCACAATAGCAATATAAAATCTGAATACATAGAAATAAACTAAACAATAAATATGGGGAGTTCCCTGGCAGCCCAGTGGTTAAGGCCCACTCACCGCCATGGCCTGGGTTCAATCCCTTGTTGGGGAACTAAGATCTCACAGTGTGGCCTAAATAAGGAAATAAATAAATAAATAAATCCCTAGAAATAGAAATATTAAAAAAAAAAAACACTAAATATGAAGGGTCCCTGTGAGTAAAACAAAAAATTCTGAATACATGGTGACATAAGCTATGTTTTGACAATATTGTAAAGATAGTACTTTTTCAATTGATTTATAAATATAATTCAATTTCAATCAAAATCTTCATAAAAGTAAAATGTTCCTAAAAATTTTGAAAAAAATGGGAATTATAAGGGTATGTCCTATCAGATAATAAAATACATTACAGAACTATGATTTTAAAACAGTGTGAAATTGACCCAGAAAAAGACAGATGTGAACAAGAAGTTTATCTAAAAAGAAATAAAATGATCAATGACTATATTTAAAGGATGTTTAGCGCATTAGTTACCAAAGACATGCAAATCAATACCAAATAACCAGTTTGGGCTTTAAATGGATAAAGACTGGAAAGGACTTAAAAAAACACAGTGCTAATAAAAAGGTAGGGACTGGATACTCTCCATATACACTGAATGCAAGGGCAAATTTCTGTAACCTTTAAGGGAACAGTTTGGAAACATGTAAGAACTTTAAAATTTAGTGCACACTTTGACTCAGGAATTTTATGTTTAAAATTAGAAACAATTATCAACTTGCCCTCATGGAATACTATGCACCCATTTAAAATTGTATCCCTGAAGAATATACTATTAAGTGGAAAGATGCTTACAATATAGTAAGTGCAAAATGCAGGTTAAGATTGACTTTGCATAGTAGGATCCCATGTGGATAAAGGGACAGGCATCCAGCTGAGTCTCTGTGTCTAGTCTGCTTGCCTGCAGAGTTTCTGTTGTCAGTCTTCCGTGTTGCTGTTCATCTTTCCCACCTCAGCTTTATCTCTGCCTTGACTTTGTTCAGCTTCTGGATGGCAGGGTCGTAATTCATTCATCCATTCGTTTATTGTATGAGTCAAGTGTGGAAATAAATGAAGACCACCCAAACCAGAACAAGAAAGGCTGTTTATTCAGAGCTTGCCCTAGCAAGGGAGTCAAAGACTCAAAGGTAAGCAGAAGAGGGGTAAAGCTTTATGGTAGAAAAAAGAAAAGCCTTCAGGTACCCCCTGTTGACACAGGGAAGCTGTAGGCAGGCTAAAGTAGAAAGAGGGCATCCTTGGTAATTGACTGGGGGTGGGAGGGGGGCATATTTGGCTTTCTAAAATTGGTCCTAGATTGGAAGCTGGGGCAAAAATTAAGTACACTGCCAGTTATTAATCAAGTCCTAAGCATTTGGGAACAAAGGTTACAGGGGTTACTGTTTGGCTTCCTGCACTGGTTACTAAGGATAATACTTTGACTTCCTAGACTGGTTACTATAGATAACGGGTTGGTTTCCTGGGATGGATTTTGCAGATTGTGGGTCAGAGTTCAATTTTTATATCTGGCCTGGCTTATCTGCATATTCAGCCTCTCATACGCACTGAGAAAAATGCTGGGTTTACAAAGATGCATGAAATATATTGTGCTGAAGGAGATTATGGTCTGATGAAAAAGACATGCCACTATTTTGTAATTTCCTGGTTACTTGTTCATGTTCTATGGTAGGGATGTCTATCTGGTACTGTGAGAGCACACTTCACTTAACATGAAAGCCACACTCCATCACCGTGGCCTGCAAGACCCCTGAGTACTTGGCTCTTGCCAGCCCGTTCAACCCCATTTCTCCCTCCCCTGCCCTTACTCACTGCTATCCAAGCAGCACTGGCCATCCTACCAGTGGAAAACCGGCTGCTCCAGACACAAGCAGAAACAGAGTGCATTGTCTATGCACATTTTTATCACCATGTACCAGCAGCTCTAAACAATGTCGGTGATAAAGTACTCCTATCCCCCAAAATCTTTTGTTGGTCTAGGCTCTAAATAACTGCTACCATTACTTCGAGTTTTAACAACATATATGCAAGCTTCAAATGAACACATATTTATCATTCGAACATTTTAATACACATTGATTTCTACATGGCAATTAATTCAAATAACTCCCGGTTATATGGAGGTCCCTCCCTTATATGGAGACACACGAACTCAACTATATGCATTTGTTTTAAGAGTAAGTGACTAGCAACTCAGAATAGTTCAAGTTCACTTTGGGCACAGGCCCTGTCTGTCCAATCCCTGTGGAACTACATATACATCCTGCACTTAAATGGTAGATTCAAAATCAACAGTGATACCCTCATGATTGCAACAGAGAAACAGCACTTATATGACGTCAGTGCTGTCATCCTAAGGGATCAGTTGCAAGTTCATTTGTGTTTAAAGCTTAAAACAGAGTGTAAACTACGTGGCGTTACCTTGTTTCATAAATTGAAATTAAAGAGTGCCTTTAAGATTGAAATTCATTATTTTCCACTGTCAATTGTTTTTTAAACTAAAAGAGAATCAAGAAAATAAACTTTTACAATGATGGTTCAATTTAGTAATTTTTACCCTAGTGTGAATTTATAGATGAGGTTAATCTGTCACAAAAATATTTGACACCAGGGCTTCCCTGGTGGCGCAGTGGTTGGGAGTCCGCCTGCCGATGCAGGGGACACGGGTTCGTGCCCCGGTCCGGGAAGATCCCACATGCCACAGAGCGGCTGGGCCCGTGAGCCATGGTCGCTGAGCCTGCGCATCCGGAGCCTGTGCTCCGCAACGGGAGAGGCCACAACAGTGAGAGGCCCGCGTACCGCAAAAAATATATATATATATTTGACACCAGCCAAAACCTGCCTTGAACAATGTACAGTGATACATCAAACTTTAAAACTGTTCCTTGACTGGGAGGGGGAAGGGATAAATTAGGAGTTTGAGATTAACATAAGCACACTATTATATATAAAATAGATAAACAACAAGGACCAATTGTATAGCACAGAGAACTATATTCAATATCTTGTAATGACCTATAATGGAAAAGAAACTGAAAAGGAATATATACATGCATGTGTGCATACATATATACCTATATGTGTATAATTGAATCACTTTGCTGTACACCTGAAAATAACACAATGTTGTAAACCAACTACACTTTATTTATTTATTTATTTTTGGCTGCATTGGGTCTTTGTTGCTGTGCACGGGCTTTCGCTAGTTGTGGTGAGCGGGGGCTACTCTTCGTTGCGGTGCGCGGGCTTCTCATGGCGGTGGCTTCTCTTGTTGCGAATCACGGGCTCTAGGTGAGTGGGCTTCAGTGGTACAGGCACACGGGCTTAGTTGCTCCGCAGCATGTGGGATCTTCCCGGTCCAGGGCTTGAACTTGTGTCCCCTGCATTGACAGGCAGATTCTTAACCACTGCGCCACCAGGGAAGTCCTATACTTCTATTTTAAAAAACTGTCCCTTGAAGATCTATGCCCAGAGATTGCAGAGAAGGCCATTAACTGCAGCCAACAAATACAAGGAAAAGTATAATTAAATAGAAAACGAATCAAATTTTAAAGAATGCCAGGAAAAATGACAAAAGATACTGCTCTAAAAGTGCCAGAAAATATTGAAGGAACAAAGTTTGAAGGGCTTGATCCTTCTACACCAAGAACTGGACACTCAGTTCTAAAGCAGTGGATCCAATAATGTCATGTCACTCTCATTTAACCATCTTTCTGGTTTTTGTAAAAGAAGAAAAACTTGGAAAGTTTCTACTGAATAAAATAGAAATTTGTGACAAACTTTCTGGTGACAACACTTTAGTGATTTTTCAACTAGGGGAGACATTTGAAATGAAATTTCTATAAATCTATGCCAAAAGTATCCTCATATTTAAGACTTTTCATAACCATTTGTATATCTGTTGTTTCATGTGAAAAAAACTCTTTGAAATTAAAATTAATAAAGAAGTTTTCTTCAACCAAGTATGTGCGAAGACAGACTGACCAATCTGGCTGCAGTGAATCCTGAGCATGAATATATATGAAAAAGTTGGCAAAGTCATTGGCAAATTTGCAGGAGTCAGGGCTTAAAATGAGAAACCATAATGTTATTATTCACCACTACTGCAGACCAGTATCTAGGAATGTTTTTCCACATTAATGGAATTTAATAGTATTAGTCTATTACGTATTTTTTTTTCGTACTGTAATTTTTTTCTGGCATGATTACACATACAAAGTTCAATGAAAGAAAATGCCTTCACTGTCTATATTTATTTTCTGGTCAATATTTTTAGTATTTATTTCCTTTATGAATTATTGCTGAAAATCATTTTGGTACTCAGAGCATAGATGGTGTTGGAAACAATCCTCTCTGTGTCCAGAGCACCAGGCTTGCCTCTGCTCCTGGGCACCTTCGGACACATCAAGCCTTTGCCCAACTCTGAGCCTTTGAACCTACTCTTTTCCCTGCCTGGATCACAAGCCTTCCAGACCTTCAAGGGGTGGGGCTGTCACCTCTCAGAGGGCCTCGCCTGCTTCCCCCACTCAGGTCTCCCAGTCTCTTTTTTTTTAATTTTTTTTATTTACAATGTTGATTTACAATATGGTGTTAGTTTCCGGTGTACAGCAGAGTGATTCGGATATATATATATATATATATATATATATATATATATATATAAATTCTTTTCTCTTATAGATTATTAAAAAATATCAAGTAGAGTTCCCTGTGCTACACAGTAGGTCCTTATTAGTTATCTATTTTATATATAGCAGTGGGTGTATGACAATCCCAATCTTCCAGTTTATCCCTCCCTGCTCCTTGCCCCCTGGTAACCATAAGTTTGTTTTCTACATCTGTAACTCCATTTCTGTTTTGTAGATAAGTTCGTCTGCACCCTTTTTTCCCTTAGATTCCACATATAAGCGGTATCATATGACATTTGTCCTGCCCAGTCTTGAGCTATCCTATTTACCATTTGCTTGTTCATTGCCTGTGTCCTGTCTCCAACATGGAGACCCCAGAGGGCAGGACTGTGCCCCCCTATTTCCCTGCCTCTCCTCAGCGCAGCATTTAAGAGGCTTGCAGGAGATGCCTGGCGTTGACCCCTGAGCTCTGGGGAGCAGTACCTGACCCAGAGGGGCGGGGGACTGGGGTCAGATCCACCAAGTGCAGCCGCCTACCCATATGGCTGAAACTAGAAGGATGAGCAAGTAAATCAGAGCCCGAGTGGGGAGGCAGCGCTGTCTGTGACTGGGAAGTGGGCGTGTGTCTGTAGGGCACAAAAGTGGCCCCGAGCCGTTCATCCTGACCCAGATCCAACTGATAAGGGACTTTAAGGTGTTTGGTCTCTATGCTCAAGAAAAGAAGGAGCTGTTTTAAGCAAGGGAGTTACAGGATGTGATTTGCCCTTTGGATGGCAGACAGGGAAAGTGGTAGAGGTCAAGAATAAGAAAGGGAAAACGGGTCAGGGCTGCCCTCTTTGGATCTTCCGGAAAAGCACAGGGGCTGAGGTGAGCCCACCACCTCTAAATTACCTCCACCCTGTCCTCCAACAACTGGGATTTCCACTGGTCCTGGAGCAGGTTCCTGAGGGAGAAAAGATGGGGCCGGTGAGCCAGGCAAAGAGGGGGAGGGGCGTCCTCAGCAGCAAGCATGGGGGAGGTTTGCGCAGAGGTGTCCTGAATGGGACGCTGGTGTGGATTTGAGACTAGGGGCAGCCGGAGGTTCCACCGACACAGAATTCAATGCGCTTTTCACTCTTTTCACCCCCAGAGAGCTTTGGGTGCAGGAGGCCACGGAGGGTTCCCTGGGGACTGACACAAATACAGAATTTCCAAGAAGCAACCACTGAAAAATGAGGGGGCCACTGGAACTCCTTTATTAAAATCCAGTTTGGCAAGGAAGTCTCTGCAAAGGCTGCCCTGCTCTCACCCTGCAGAACCTCGCTCAGCTCCCACGCACAGGGACAGACAGACAGGGCTGGGGAGCTGGCAGATGTTTCAGGGACCCCTCCCCCCACACGGGTGGCCAGCGCTCGCCTGGTCCCCTCCTGACTCAGCTGCCGAGGTAGGAACCCTCCTGGGACAAGGAGCAAGGGGCACGCTTTAAATCTTTACATGCCACAAGGAAGAAAATCAATTTCAATGCCCGAAGGAGGGAATTACAGCAGCAGAAGGTCACCAACCACGACAAGTCGCTGTATTGTTTGGGAGACTTGGACAGGGAAAAATGCCTCAACATGAGGTAAGGATGCTCCAAGGTCTGAAGCAAACCCCTCTCCCCAAGAATCATGTGAGAGAGTCCCAGGGGGGCCAGACCCCTCAAAGGAAGGGGCTTCTTTGTTTATGCAACACTATGGCATCTGCCACTTCAGGCAAGACATCAATGTTAGCAGCAGGGTTCTGACTCATGTTGAATCTTGGAAGAACCGGCTGACATTTGAACATGATTGTTACAGTAGCAGCAAAACCAGTGGCAATGACCACTTCACTTGGGTGGGAGAGATATGCTGCCCAGCCCAGCCTCGGGGCTCCAGAGCGCTCTGGCTAAGGCCGGACTTCCTGAGCACTGATACAGGAACGCCAGGCTTGAACTTCAGATGTGACTTCTAGATCCACTCCAGCAAAGCTGGAGAGACCCCACTTATGGCCAAGTGCCATGTCTTTTAGGGAAGCCAGTGCAACAGAGCACACTCAGGGCAGAGGACAAATGAGAAGGTCTCTGAACTGGACACTTAAAAGTCCCATTTCTGGGAGTAGAGACCACAAGCCCCTGGAGCCCACCTTCTCCATCAGGCGATACAGAGGTGAGTGTGGGGTCAGTTTCCTGGGATTTTGCAGCTCTGTCAAGGATGCCACTCCCTGATCCATTTGCATTAAGTCCCAAATCCTTTTGGAGGATAAGGGGCAGCATCTCAGCTTGTTTTCTGATATCAGAGTTAGAGAAACCCACGGGGTGGGCTGTAGTGGCCCCAGCCAAGACCAGGGCCATGAAAAGCCATGAAGCTTCTGGAATGAAGACACCATAGAAAATGGGAATCGAGCTAGGGGACCAGGCCCACCGTGGGAGCACAGAGAGATAGCCTCAGTGACTTCCTTCTAAAGACACCTCCCACTGGGGCTTCTGAGAGATGACATCTGTGGACCAGTGTCCCTCCTGATAGAAGTTCTAGCTGGTGACAACATGACCAAAAGGGAACTGGAGAGGGACAGAGAGCAGGAAGTGGGGCAGAGTAGGAGCCCTTGCCCTGCACAGGCACTGCCTGAAAGCCACACCCGAACACTGCCCATAGTCTGAAGAGAATTAAAATAAAATTAAAAACTGCTGGGATGACACCAAAAGCACAACCCATGAAAGAAAAGAATGATAAATTGGACTTCATCAAAATTAAAAACTTCTGCTCTGCAAAGGACACTGTTAAGAGGATGAAAATACAAACCACAGATGGGTAGAAAAATATTTCCAAATTGCATATCCAACAAAGCACTCCAATCCAGATTATATTAAACATTCTTAAGAGTAGGAAAACAAACAACACAATAAAAAATGGGCAAAACTTTCAGCAAACATTTAACCAAAGAAGATAGACAAATAGCAAATAAGCACACAGAAAAAGTGCTCACCACCATTAGCCATCAGGGAAAATGCAAATTAAAACCACAGTGAGATTCCTGACAGATGCTTTTTTTCCCCCCTTTGGTTGATAACATCCAGAGATACCTGCTTTATGTCTTACTAGGTGATTGCATTTCAGGCTGATGACATCAAATTACAGTCTAATTACCAACTAATTTTGTACCTCTGAACACCTATTAGATTAGCTAAAATACTAACCAAAAAAAAAAAAAAAAGTGACCATACTAAGGGCAGGTAAGGATGCAGAGCGAATGGAATTCTCATACAGTGTTCGTTCAAAACGGTACAGCCATTTTAGAAAACAGTTTGGCAGTTTCTTATAAATTATAACCCTAAAGAAGTGAATGATGTTCCCACAAAAACCTAAATCCAATGTTTAGAGTGAATTTGTCACAATCTCCGAAAACTTGGAAACAACCCAAATGTCCTTCAACTAGTGAATGGATAAACAAACTGAAACAATGGACCACTACTCAGTAATAAAAAGGAACACACTCTTGAGACACACATGAACACAGGAGGATCTGAACTGTGTAATGCTGAGTGAAAGTCAGACACAAAAGACCACATCCTGTGCGATTCCATCGATAGGACATTCAGGAAAAGCAAACACCATGGTTCAGTATCTCATGGCCATGGTGATTATATGACGGTCACTTTTGTCCAAGCTCATTTACCGCATAGGAATGTTTAAAAAGTGAATAAATTTGCTAGAAGGGCATTTAAAGAAACTGGTGGAGTGAAACTTCTTTTCCAAACAGATTGCCCCCCCACCATTCAATGAACATTACAAGGAGACCCTTTCCTTTGGGTTTAACAGACATAGACCCAGCACCAGGGTGAACCCCTGTGTGGCCGGGGGGTCTGGGAGTACTTAGATGTTGTCACTTCTGCCTTCAGGGCATAACGTGGGAGCAAAGCAGGAGCAGAGAGAACACCCAGCGGGAGTCTGGGGGCTTCTGTGGAGGAGGGAAGGCAGGCAGGAGTGGGTGCACTTGGACGAGGCCGATTCCAAAACGGGAAGTAGGGGTGAGGTGTCAGATGGGGTGGGGGGGTGGGGGCGGGGGAACTCAGCCAGAGTATGGACAGCACAGCCCCCAGGACCCTGTGGTGACTTGTTTGGGAGCCAGATGGAACATAAATAAATACCCAAATCAAGCCCAGTTAGATCAAATGGTAAAAGAGGGTGGAGAAAGGCTTTCTTACAAAAGACTGTAAATAGCCCATCGGAAGAGAAAGTATCCGGGAGAGGTCATAATGACCACATGAGCTGATTTATGGGGTGCCTACCCTATGCCAGGCTCTGTTTCAAGTGCTGGATAGGTACTGACTCATTTAATCTGCCCACAACTCTGTGAGACTCTTCTGCTCTTCCCATTTTGCAGGTGAGAAAATTCAAGGTGCAGAGAGATAAAGTAACGTGCACAGCACCACACACAGGTGTGCACAGGTGCACAGGGAAAGTGGCAGAGCTGGGGTTCAAACCCAGGCAGTTGGCTCCGAGCACACCCCCTTAACTATATGCTGAGCTGCTGTTTGATCTGGGTGATTCTAACTGCATAGAAAGCTGAGGTGTATTTTCCCAAGCATCTTGTCTTCCCTCATGTGCTACCCGTCCACCACACCAGCCTCCCAGGCTTTCTCGAGTTCAGGTTTACACCTGCGTGGCATTGCTCAGCACGCAAGTACACAGACACACACAGACACATGCTCCAAGGTGGACAGGGCACTGCCTCTCACCCCCAGGAAACCAAGGGAATCAATACAGTCAACCGCCATGGACGAATCATGAGACACCGGTTCTTAAAAATAATCAGGCTTTTCCAAAAGAAGCCAGCACATACAAGTAGCAGCAGCAGCCAAACGACATCTGAGCACTACAGCCAGTAAATTAATTTCATGTGCAAAAAAAACCCGGTTGGCCCTGAGTTAATAAAGATCCTGCCGACATAAAGATCTCATTACGAAACAGACTTCCCTGGCAAGGGTCTCCTTTGCTGAAGCTGTTTTGGATTCGAGCTTCTCCTGGATGCCCTACAAAGATTCCACATCAAATGCAGAAAAGATGGAGCTGTCTAGACATCCCCCTGCATGTAAAAACCACACAGCCCTCACCTCAGGCGCACAGAAATGCACCCTGTATAGAGTTCACCCCACTTCCAGCCACTAGCAACTGACAAAACTGGGGAAGTGCCCACCTTCCTGCACAAAGAAGGGCCTTGGCTGTTCTGACTCAGACATAATATTCGGGCTTGTAGGAATTGGTTATTGAGCTTCTAGAAGATCCTGAGGGTTCTTAATGAAAACTAAAGAGGGGAAGGTTTTGTTGTAGAGCCAGCAATCCCCTGGAAGAAGTGGAGAAACATAACGACTCCTTGATGAAATGCAGACTGCTCCAAATCCAACTTTGTAGTAATTCAGCCAGGGCTGAGCCGATGTCTCCCTTGGGCATGGCTAGAAGAGAAAGGGCTCAGTAAGGACACAGGTAATGTAAACAGGAAGGGGGGTGGAGTGCTAGTTAATTTCATTGATAACAACAATATTTATTCTGTGTTCATAAATATTTAGCCAGCACCTACCCTGGGGCAGGCACTCCCTAGGAGCTGGGTGCAGAGGTGGCGAAAATAGGTGAGCATCCTAGGCAAAACCAGACAAGGCCCCCAAGAGCACACAGGACCAACTCCAGACTGCAGGCTAGCCCTGCCCACCTCTCCATCCTCATCCTCTACCACCCTCACTGGGCCACAGCCCCAGGGTTCAGCTGCCTTTGGGACACAGCCCAGCACACCTCTCTGCTTTCTGTGCCTTCCTCCTTCAGGGAGGCCTTTCTCCTGGCCTCTGTTCAGCTGGCTGTTCACACTTCAGTTCTCAGCTCAGATATCACCTCCTCAGGGGCCCACCCCACACCTATAGAAACTCACCCGCTCTCCCTCCCTGCCATGAGATGACACATTTACCCTGCTTCCTTCCTTCATGTAACTTTACTGAAGTTTTGTTCACCTATTTTAACTACTGTCTCTTGAGCTAGATTGCCACCAACGTGAGGACAGGAAACTTAACTGTCTCGTAAGCCACTAAAAACCCAGTGCGCAGAAAGTGCCTGGCAGGTGGTCAGCATCCAGAAGGTTTCTTAAAACTGTGAAAGAAACACTAAGGTTCTGAGATCAACTTTGAGGTAGGGAGGCCTACAAAGGGGTTGGGGGGAAAGCTGGCTCTGAGAAGGTGACAGGTAAGCCAAGACCAGAAGGATGATGAGGCTCACCAGACACATGGGAGAAGAAAGCTCCCCAAGCAGAGGAGAAGACATTCCAAGTCCCCAAGACAGGAAAGCCTTGTGTTGGAGGAATTGAAGGAAGGACATCATGGCTAAGATACAGATGATAGCGTGTGTGGCTGGAGAAAAAGGCAGGGATGTGTGAAGGAAGGCAGCAGGAAGGCTCCAAAGCGTTTATAGCAGGTGTGGGACTGCTTTATTTATTTAAAAATTGATATTTGAAAGAGATCACTATGAGGAGAAAACCCAGATGACCTTGCGATGACAATGACCTTTTAGACACAACACCAAAGGCACAATCCGTGAAAGAAATAATCGTTAAGGTGGACTGATTTAAAATTAAAAATTGCTACTCTGTGCAAGGGGCAGTCAAGAGAATGAGAAGACAAGCCACAGAGTGGGAGAAAAAAATTGCAAAAGACACATCTGATAAAGGACTGTTATGCAAAATATATTAAGTACTCTTAAAACTCAACAATAAAAAAAACAACCTGATTTTAAAATGGCCCAAAGATCTTAACAGACACCACACAAAAGAAGATATACAAATGACAAATAAGCATATGAAAAGGTGTTCCACATCCTGTGTCATCAGGGAAATGCAAATTAAAACAAACATGGGATACCTCTATACAACTATTAGAATGGCCAAAATCCAGAACACTGACAACACCAAATGCTGGTGAGGATGTGGAGCAACAGGAACTCTCATTCACTGCTTGCCTACAAAATGGTACATTTTGGAAGACAGTTTGGAGGTTTCTCACAAAACTAAAACTATTCTTACCATACAAAACAAAAATTGAATCCCTTGATATTGACACAAAGGATTTGAAAACTTATGTCCACACAAAAACCTACCTGCTGATGTTTATAGCATTTTTATTTGTAATTGCCAAAACTTGAGAATAAGGATGTCTTACAGCAGGCGAATGAATAAATGAACTGTGTTACATTCAGACGATGGAATATTATTCAGGGCTAAAAAGAAATGAGCTATCAAGCCATGAAAAGACATGAAAGAACCTTAAATGCATATTACTAAGTGAAAAAACTCCAATCTGAAATGGCTACATACTGTGTGATTACAACAGAAAAGAAAAAACTATAGAGACAATAAAAATATCAGTGGTTGCACAGGTGAGGGGGGTGATGAATAGGCAGAGAACAGAGGATTTTCAGGGTCAATACTCAGTATGATATTATGATGATGGATACACTCGTTCAAGTCCACAGAACATACAACACCAAGAGTGAACCCTAAGGTAAGCTATGAACTTCAAGTGATTATGATGTGTTACTGTAGGTTCATCCTTAGTTTAAAAAAAAAATACCATTCTGGTGAGAGATGTTGATACTGGAGACTATGCATATGTGGGGACAGGAAGTATGTGGGAAATCTCTGTACCTCCCTCTCATTTTTTTGTAAACCTAAAACATCTCTAAAAAAATAAAGTCAAAAAAAAAAAAGAAATTATTATGCCTGTTGAGTAGAGAATAGATTATAAGGGGAAAAAATTAGAGGTGAAGAGACAAATTAGAAACTACAGCATTAGTCGGGGGAGAAATAAAATGTGTTGGGGGTGGGGGACCAGTGGGATGAGGGTAAAGATGGAGAGCAGTGGATGGATTAGGATATAGCCTAAGGTAGATCCTGCAGGCTGGGCAAGTGTGAGTCTGAGAAAGTGCAGGGGTTAAGAATAACAACCAGTGATTGTTTCAGTAACATGATTTGCAAATCGTATGTCTGTAAGAACACTTACAACTCAACAATGAAAAGACAAACAACCAGATTAAACAATGGACAAAGGATTTGAATAGACATTTCTCCAAAGAAAATATACAGGTGACCAACAAGCACGTGGATAGATGTTCAATATTACTGGCCAGTAGGAAAATGCAAATCAAAACCATAATGACTTCAAACCCACAAAGATGGCTATAATTTTCAAAATTTAATTGAAATAATAATAATAACAATTGTTGACGAGGATGTGGAGAAATTGAAACCCTTGTACTTCGCTGCTGGGAATATGAAATGGTGCAGCCACTGTACAGAAAACTTAAACATAGAATTATCTTGTGACCCAGCAATTTCACTCCTAGGTATATACCCCAAATAATTGAAAACAGGTACTCATATAAACATATGGACACTTGTGGTCATAGTAGCACTATTCACATTACGCAAAAGGTGAAAAACAACCCAAATGTCCATTGGTAAGAGATGAATGGATAAACAAATGTGACATATACACCCAAAGGAATATTATTCAGCCATAAAACAGAGTGAAGGACTGATACACTCTACGTGGATGAACCTCAAAACATTATACTCGGTAAAAGAAGCCAGACATAAACAAATCACACATTGTGTTTCCATTTATATCAAATGTCCAGAATAGGTAAATCCATAAGGACAAAACTCTGGTTGGCAATCGCTGGGCCTGGGAATAGGGAAGAATGGTTTGTTTTGCTCTATGGGAATGTCTCAGTGCTGCATAGAAGTGGTGGCTGCACAACCCTGAAAATGCACTGAGTGTCACCAAACTGTTTAAAATGGTTAATTTTATGCTTTGGAAATTACACCTCAGTAAATTAATTAAAAAACAAAACAAAATAAAAAATAGCAACTGGGTTTAGGGATTGAGCAATGAGTGGATATAGGTGCTGCTTTCTGAGGTGGGGAAGACTGGGGGAAAGTATTTGGGGATAAAGATTAAGAGTTTAAGTATTGGACATGTTACCCTGAGATGCCCATGAGTCTGAAGAGCGTTTCCAGGGAAACATTTGGAGATGAGAGTCCAGAACTCAGATGGGAGATCTTAGCTAGAGATAAAAATATGTACATCAGTTTATACATAAAAAAAATTTTTAAACCAAAGATACACATGAGATCAGCTGGGACCACAGTATAGAAGAGAAGAGGATCCAGTATTAAATTCCTGAAAAAGCCCAACATTTAGTCGCTGGGTAAAAGAAGATGCACCAGCACGGGAGGCCAGAAGATACAGAGGTGAAAAGGAACCTTAGTAAGAGAGGGAATATGGGTGCCATACAGTGGGACAAAATGGACAAGAGAGGTCAACTGTATTGATGCCCAGAAAGAGACAGAGACAGAGAGAGATGAAACTAGGAAAAAAAAAAAAACCCAAGTGTGGCAACATGGCAGCCACCGGGAGGGACAGGAACAGAAGTGAGTCCCTAGGAGTTAAAAAAAAGAAAATGGAAGTAAAGATACGTGTAGACAATTCTATGTAAGCTTTTATAAGCTCCTACCCCTTTTAAGGGGATTTAAAAAATAAGGAAATGACTGGGGGAGATATGAGGTCAAGAAGGACACTTTCAAAAGTATGGGAGCTGGGAATTCCCTGGCAGTCCAGTGGTTAGAACTCAGCTCTTTCACTGCCAGGGCCTGGGTTCAATCTCTAGTCAGGGAATGAAGATCCCACAAGCTGGGTAGCTTGGCCAAAAAATATACATATATATGTATGTATAAATATATATGTATAGGAGCTATTACAGCCTACTGAGAAACCAACCTGGACCACTCAGTCAAGAGGGGAGGTAAGAAATGCAGGGAAGAGGGGCTGCATGAATGTGAACAAGCACAGTCCTTGAGAAGAAGCTTACAAAAAGGGGAAGAGGACAGAGGAAAAAGAGGGGCTGACCTAAGCAGGTAGATTTGTAGAGCGTTGGAGGTGAAAAGCTGAGGGCATTTCTGACCAACCGCTTCTATCTTCTTGATGAAAGAGGAAGCAAGGTCCTAGGGCACCTCCAGGCAGCCCAGGCAGTTTGAGGAGGGTGGACAAGACATCAGATGGTAAGTGAGGCGTAGAGGCCAACACGGCCGCTAGAGAAACAGCTGAATAACAACAACTTTCATTTTATAAAGCCTCCATCCTATCTGATTTCCACAGGAACCTCAGAAAGCTGATCAAACAGGTTTTAAAAGCCCATTTCACAGGCAAAAGAACTCAGAAGGGCTAGAATGAGAACATAAAGGTGAGCTCTCTAGATGAAGTCTAAGCTCTTCACTGTCCAGAGTAAACTTGTGCAGAGCCTCCGTTTCTTCCAACAATCGGCATGGCCATTACAGCTGTCACGTTAAAAGCCCTTCCCTAAGGGCCACACCACCAGACGTTCGCCGCCTCTGGAACAGATGTATGGGAGGAGAACCAGAACTCCTCAAAAATGCTCGCATAAACTCAAGTCAACCCTCTCCTCTTTTTGCCCACAAGTCACCTCACGAGGGTGGACGCCACTCTGCACGCCGCCGGCTTCCAAAAACGGACCCCAGCATCCATCAGCAACGCTCAAGGTTCTGCTCCCTGTCCAAATCCAACGCTGAAAAAAACAGATCAGTGAGTTACCCTGAAGGAGATTGTCCATATGGAGCCAAAAACTCAACCCAAACCAAACAAAGCCAAAAACAGAAACAACACAGACACAGAAGCCTAAAGAGCAGGATCTATCAGGGTTTGTCTAGCATTGTGCGGCAGAGGAAGCAGATCTGAGTCTGGGAGAAGCAGTATTGCTCCCCAGTGATACATACTCTGTAATGGGACAGGAACTCATTGTCATGCCCATGATAACCCGGCTGAGTTCTTCCTTAAAATTCTTCTCCCATGGCTTGAATGCCAAGCTCAACAAACAACCTTCTCTTTCCTAATTATATTGTTTTGGCACCTTCAAACCTCAATTTGGAGGACCCCAATGGATCCCATTAGTTATTTCACTGTAAAGGTAAAGCCCTGACTAGCACTTTACAATATGTCTGGAAAGAGTGAGGAAAAAAAAGAAAAGAAAACCAGATCACAGGGTTTTGTTGTCGTTGTTTAACTAGAAAAAAGATCCCATGCTAATGAGTTAAATCCTGTTTCTTGCTGCTAGCGCATGTCGGGAGTCTAGTAGTACTGACATGCTGGTGAAAGTCTGCTCTGACTTACAGAAATTCCAGAGATTTCAGGGGGAAAGGTAGATCTGAATCTGCAAAGTGAAGCAAGACAGCTCTGGGGTGAGATGGACACCAGCCCTTCACCTCCTTCAGATCTTTGCTCAAATGTCATTCCTTTCAACGAGGCTCAGGCTGATCACCCAGTTTTAAATTGCACACCACCCCACCCCAGCTGCCAGGCCCCCTCACCCTGCTTCTTTTAAATAGCACTTACACCTTCCAATATACTGTATAATTTATTATGTCATTCACAGGTGTATTCCAAGTCCTTGGAACATGGTAGGTGCTCAATAAATATCTATTGAGTGAATGAATGAATGAACAAAATAAAATAGCTTCCTCAAGTTTCATGAGTGTCTCAGCTTTTGTTACTTTGGGTACTTTTATTGGAATGGGTGGTCTTGTCCTAATCATGAAGGAGGAACCCCAAATTTACTGATCACACAGACGTGTCAGTAAAAAATCTGGCCATGCACTCCAATACATGAATAATTTATTCACATCTTTGGTTAATTCTATATGTGTTACTACATGTGTAATGCACCATGCATATTTTTAACTACCCAACGTTTTTAAATTAAATATAAAGTAAAATAAATACTAATAGTTTATATTTTCTTTGAGTACCAAAATGAAGCAGCTTCTACTAGAGATTAGACACTAAACACTACCCTACACCATAAATGAGTATCATGTGCCAAACACATGCACGTGTCACAGTTACCACACTAACCCCCCACATCCATTAGTATTCCCATTTAATGGCTGGGAAAACTGAGGCTCAGGTAAATTAAGTAACTTGATCCATGTCACAGTTACCAAGCGTCAGAGCTAGGATAAAAACCTAGGGGAGCCTAACTCCACACCCCATGGGCTGCAGGGTTGGCACAGAGACCACACCCTGGAAGTAGCAAGTCAAAGGGAAGCAAATCAGGATCACCCAGCATTCATCCCCAGCTCACTTTCCACCCAGGTGGACACAGCCAACGTGACGGGATCCCCAGCTGGATCCCAGAACAAGCCATCGGCCAGTCCAGACAGAGACCATTTGAATACCCTGCAGACCCACATATCCTTCAAGGCCCTCCATGCTCATGCAGGCACCAGAATCTAAAAATTCCCAAGATCTAGGCAGCAGGAGTGATCAAATTAAAGATTGAGCTATGTCAAAATCATCTATTCCCAAGGCAACATTTTATGCCAGTTTGATAGGAATGGTCTCCATTTAATAATCAATATACCCCCCCTTCCACTCTCGAAATTTTATCACATCTCCTTTTACTCTCAAAAGTGCCCTGGTTTGGACAATAAATTATATGGTCACCCAGTCTATACTCTGGCTCAGTGCACACAAGACTGCTCTGATTAGAACAGAAAATGCTGTGGTTTCTGATATTCAGAGAGCACCCCACCTCCTCACCCCACCCTGAGGTCAAAGCAGCAGGCTTGCCATTAGCAGTAACAAATCCCCAGCAACCCAGTTGCCCCTGCATGGAATTCCCACCCGGAACCCCGGGCACTGTGAGCTGGCTGGGCCTGCTGTTCCATAGATCACCCCCACATCGGACGCCTCACCTGGCCTCCAGCCCCCGTCAGGTCTCACCACGATAGGAAAGCATTATCACAGACATTAATGGAAGGTTTACCTGGGGCACTGACACAGGTGATCAGAGCCTTGTTGTATTAGTCAAGTTCACTTGACGGACAGAACCAGACAACCAGTCACCTGCTTGGAGCCCTGTAGGTGACACCACACCTGGGAAACAATAAGGAAAGGGTTGTGTTGGGTCAGCCAGGGTCAGGTCCACCTGCAGTGGAGCCTCCATCATGGGAATCTTCCCTGGCATCATCAGGTGGCTCAGGTGTCCTTCCTGGGGTCCCTTCCCGGCCAACATTGATCCTGAAGGCCCACGATTTGCTCCAGCCCCCTCCCACTGTCAGCCCCTCCCCGCTGGCCATACCTTTGCTACAAAGCCCAGCCTTCAAGAGCCACCCCTGGGAAGTGAGTTGGAGCCTCGTGCTCCTGGGCAAGCAGAAGGGCCTGGAATCCCACCCAAGTGGGCCAGAGAGGACCAAACGGTCCACAGTGAGGTACACCTGCCTGGAGGCTACAGTTTCCCCAGCCAAACATTAATATCACTCACTGTCAGAAGCACCCCTAGACCTTTTCCAAATTACCTGGACCCTGAGAAGGGCCAAGATCCACGTTCAAGTTTTTTTTTATTTTCCCTGCCTCTTGGCTGTGACCTCTGTCCTGAGACAGCTGAGGCAGAGGCGGTGTGGGGGGTTGGAGGTGGGGCAGCCAGAGAAATAAAGGGATTTCTGTCCCTTTCTGAGTCTGCTTGTGGGGGAGGGGGCACAGAGTTGATTCTCGACTCTAGCAAGAGTGGATTCCCCTCCTTAAAGCACAAGTCCTGAGCCAGGGAAAACAGAATGATCTAAGATCAAACTTTATTTGGCATGGTAATTCTCTTTTAAAATTTTTTTTTATTGTGGTAAAAGTCACATCATATAAAGCCTACCATTTTAACCATATTTAACTGTACACTTCAGCAGCACTAAGTACATTCACTTTGCTGTGCAACTCATCATCACCCGTCTCCTGAATTCTTTACCTTCCTAAACTGAAACTCTGTCCGCATTAAACACTAACTAACCCCCCATTTCCCCTCCCCACCCGTCCACCCTCCTGCCCCTGGCATCTGCCAGTGTACTTTCTGACCCTGTGAATTTGACTGTTCTAGGTACCTGGTGTAAGTAGAATCAAACAGTATTTGTCTGTACCTACTGTATATGGGAATGGCATGATAATTCTTAAAACTGTAGAAAACTTTTCCACGATAAAAAAAAAAAAAAAAAAAAACAGGGCTTCCCTGGTGGTGCAGTGGTTGAGAGTCCGCCTGCCGATGCAGGGAACATGGGTTCGTGCCCCGGTCTGGGAAGATCCCACATGCCGCGGAGCCGCTGGGCCCGTGAGCCATGGCCGTTGAGCCTGCGCGTCCGGAGCCTGTGCTACGCAACGGGAGAGGCCACAGCAGTGAGAGGCTCGTGTACCGCAAAAAAAAAAAAAAAGCCTAGTCTTTGTTCTTGGTGTGGCTGGTTCCCGCACCCCCCCGCCTCCACCAGCAGACTGTAGGTTCTGCCTCTCATTAGCTGTGGGGTCTTGGGCAAAGCTGTGCCCTCTGTAGGCCTGGGTTTCCCCATATGTGTGCTTGAGATGACTCTGCAAGCCAACAGGGGCTGCTGCCCAGGGAAGAGTGACCCCAGCTTCCTATCAGGGGACAGCCTGTTTAATGCCACCTGGATTTGCTTCAGTGCCTGGGGGAGAGTGAAGATGGTGGTAGCTTTCTCTGTGGTTCCTTAGCAGCCTAGACCAGGCCTCAAACTTTCCCTCTTTGATCAGAACGAGCCCGCTCACTGGCAGGCAGTCCCCAGGGACTCAAGGATCCAGACTTGATAGAATTGACCTGGACAGTTTTAGAGGGCAATGCGGACCCGGCTGAGATGCCCAGTTTATCTCTGTGTCCTGGTCTCGGGCTCACCTGTGAGGGTCTCCAAGATCAGCTGCTGCATCCCCCTGAGCAGCATTAAAGTAAACAGTGGGTGATGGGGAAGGGAGGCTCTCCAGGAAACCCACTGGCTTCACCCCTGACCCTGAATGGTTTGCAGTTGGAGGGTCCCTGTGCCAGCAGTGCTCATGCCCACCCTGGGTGGCTTGGGTACCTGTGCTGACACTATCCTAGCAGACAGGATGTGCAGCAGCTCCTGGGCATGGTGAGTTTTGCCCACAAGCATAAGGGTTAGGGTTAGGGTTAGGGTTAGGGATAGGGTTAGGGTTAGGGTTAGGGTTTAGGGTTTAGGGTTTAAGGTTTAGCGTTTATGGTTTAGGGTTAGGGTTAAGGTTAGGGTTTAGGGTTAGGGTCAGGGTGTTAGGGTTAAGGTGTTTGGGTTAGGGTGTTAGGGTTAGGGGGTTAGGGTTAGGGTTAGGGTTAGGATCAGGGCCAGGGCCAGGGTCAGGGTCAGGGTTTAGGATTTAGGGTCAGGCCATAGGCTGTCTTACCGCCTAGGCTGTGGACTCTTTGAGAAACCGAATCATCCCACCCTGCAACCATCCCTCAACAGACACTAAACGGTGCAAATCCCTTCATTGATTTTTCTTTACCAAATGCCTTGGCTCTCATGTGAGTCCAAAGAGGGCCCACTATGATCTTAATTTTTAAAAGCTGAGGGTGTTGCTCCTGGATTTCCTCGCAGCCTAGGGTTAGAAAATAAGAAAAACAGGACTGGAAAAATCTTCGAAGAGAAGATTTGAGACTTGTGATTCACCATGTAATCTATCAGAAGGTAGCCATCCCCACCACTTGGCGGTTCAGTCCGTGCACTAGTAAATGCTCAGGGGTGGAGGGTAAAGGCAGCACACCCAGGCTCAGGATTCCCAGGAATAACCAGCCATCAGCCACTGGCCTGTCCCAGCCAATGGAAGAAGTGGTCCTCAGGCCTCCCCTCAGCCCCACTGAAGCTGCCCAGGTACTGAAAATCTAAAAGAATGCATCCCCCAGGCGTTAACCAACACCTTCAGCAAGCATTTGTCCTCTCCTCCCTCAAGAATTTTATGGACACAGAAGAAATAAATTGAAAACAGTTATTAACATTAAACAACAGTCTGATCAATATCAAATTATAACAGTACGACACCTTCAGCAAGTATTTGTCATCTCCTCCCTCAAGAAGTTCATAGAGGACTTCCCTGGTGGCTCAGTGGTTAAGAATCCGCCTGCCAATGCAAGGGACGTGGGTTCAAGCCCTGGTCTGGGAAGATCCCACATGCCAGGGCACAACTAAGCCTGCGAGCCACAATTACTGAGCCCGTGTGCCACAACTACTGAAGCTCTTGCGCCTAGAGCCTGTGCTCCACAACAAAGAGAAGCCACTGCAATGAAAAGCCCGCGCACAGCAACAAAGGATAGCCCCCTCTTGCGGCAACTAGAGAAAAGCGCGCACACGGCAACAAAGACCCAACCAATGCAGCCCAAAATTATTTATTTATTTATTTATTTATTTATTTAAAAAATTCATAGACACAGAAGAAATAAATTGAAAACAGTTATTAACATTAAACAACAATATGATCAATATCAAATAATAATAGTAGCTACTAATCTACCCTTTGAGATTAAAAGATTAATTCCATTCTATTTATAAGAAAGCTTTATAACATTCATTGGATGCTAATTATAAGTCAGACATATTCTACATATGATCATCTCACACATAAACCTCATGGCATCATTTGTGGTAGGCTCTACTCTCAAGTTCATTTTACAAATGAGGACACTGGAGCCCAGAGAGGTTAAGAAACTTGCCCAAGCTCACACAGCTCATAGGTGGTAGAGTTCACATTTGAACCCAAGCCATCTGACTCAACCTCTACTGCCTCAGAAAGGTCAGAAGGTGTAAATGGTTTCCCATTCACATAGCTGCTACACTGGAGCCCAGAGTGCACCCCAAGCCCTTGGACTTTTAACCTCATGGACAAGTGCGGTGTCCACAGTGCATCCTGGACACAGAAGCCTTGGGCGGTGCGTGGTGAGGAGCAGGCTGTGCTGCAGCCCCGACAGGATGGACACCCGCCAGCCTCAGGCCCTGCAACATTCTCCTCCATTAGGCGCTTTGGAGACTTGGAGTCCAGAGGTGGGAACAGCTGGGCTGGCGCTGCATCTCTGACAACCAGCATATCAGGAAAAGCCCGGCTGCCCACCCTGCACTCCTGGTCTCAACCCAGTCCAGCCCCTTCATGAAAAACCACAATCTCGTCTCTCTCCCAATTCCTCAACCCAGAGCACTGTCTGCCGTCTCCTCTCATCCCTCACACCTTCACAGGGACCGTGGGACATGAATCACTTCCCTCTGTCAAGGTTATATTTTCTTGTTTTAAAAAGAGCACCTATTCTTCTTATTATTCTGAGGATGAAAAAAATTTGCCTCTTTTTTTGGCTTAGAAGGTAGCTGAATTTTTCAATATATTCATGCAAACGAGATATTTCATCTCATGGATTTTATCCCAGTTCTGTCTATGCACATTTTAAATAAATTAAGATGAAATAAATCCATTTTATTATATTACCCAGTGCCATCTCCATGAAATAATGCCCATATTTGTATTTCCTAAGGAATGTTGACGTGGCTAAAAATGTTGCAGCAAGTGTAATCTTTGAGGATTGTGCTGCCAGAAAAAAAATAAATCTAGGCCTTTGTTTAGAGCCTAGAGTGGCACCACTTTTGATTGAAATGGCTTGAAATATCCATCCCCAAAACATGGACAAGGCAGTAAAGTATACAGAATTGATCATCATTGGCTCAGACACAAAAGTGGTGTGTCTTCCTTTGTTTTCTTAACATCTGTTCTCTCCCTCCCAGCATAAACCACCCCACAGAAATAAATTACGCAGGCTCCCTTTTTCCCGGGAGGAGAGGGGAGGGTTTGCAGGGGCTGGTCCTGAGGTGCCCCGGGCTCTCCCCACCACCCATGCAGCAGCCATGGAGTCTCCAGACCATCTCTTCCTGGCTCCCCTCAGTACTGGCACTGACCACAAAAACTCCAGCCTCTCCACTTTCTACTTCCTTCAAGAAAGGAAGGGACCCATGTGGATCCTGGGAGAAGAAACCTTACTCTCTTAGCATCTTACTTCCTTTGAAAGGCAGGTGGGCAAGCACTGGTGACCACTGTGTAGTCAGCATTGCTGCCAAGCCAATCTCTGAAGCCGGCTGGCACTCAGGGACAAGAAGGGCTCCCTTTCATCCAGGAGGTAAACTGGGATCACAAAGAACAGATGAGACTGAATGACAGCCCAGCCTGTCAACAACCAGAGCCGCGCCAATCCTCCTGACTGGGGCCAGGGTTTGCCTAGAACTCAAAGGATAAGGTGGAGGTAAAAAAAAAAAAAAAAGCTGGGCTTCCCTGGTGGCGCAGTGGTTGAGAGTCCGCTTGCCGATGCAGGGGACCTGGGTTCGTGCCCAGGTCCGGGAAGATCCCACATGCCGCGGAGCGGCTGGGCCCGTGAGCCATGGCCGCTGAGTCTGCGCGTCTGGAGCCTGTGCTCCGTCCGCAACGGGAGAGGCCACAACAGCGAGAGGCCCGTGTACAGCAAAAAAAAAAAAAAAAAAAAAAGCCGAACAGTCAAAAATAAAACAAAAAGCAGCATGAGGGCGGGTGACTGCAGGCTCCAATCTAAAGCCCTGGCCCACGCATAGCACGGGGAGATCAGCTCGGTGCTCTGTGACCACCTAGAGGGGTGGGATAGGGAGGGTGGGAGGGAGACGCAAGAGGGAGGGGATATGGGGATATATGTATACGTATAGCTGATTCACTTTGTTATACAGCAGAAACCAACACACCATTGTAAAGCAATTATACCCCAATAAAGATGTAAAATAAATAAATAAATTTTTAAAATAAAATAAAGCCCTGGCCCAGCTCTCCCACTCTTCCTCCTCTTTCTCGACCACACCTGACATTTTTCACTCTCCACCTGGTATTACACGCAACATATGCTTGATGGATGGACAGGAAAACAGATTATTCAGTTGTACCCAGATCTTTCTAAACAGCCACTCCGGGTATAGTAAACAATGGTAATAATTGCTGGCCCTCTACACAACAGGCAGGGGCGTCACCCATTAGCACACCTGTGATACATCAGCCCTCAAGGCCGAAACAAAGGTCCCTATGTTCCTGAGCATCACAGCTAAGGAACTTTGGCTCTTTCTGTGACTGTGCTTGTGGGTATGATTCCCATGCTTTCTGGCAAAAATAAGATGCCTCATCAGAGCAGCCTGCCAGGTTCCCCAGCAAGAACCCAACACAAATGTACAGCAGCCTCCCTATTAGGAGCTTGTTTCCCATCTCCGGAGACTCCAGAACAGGCAAGTGCTTGTGCTTGCCAGAGTCTCCAATAGCTGGAAAGATACATACAACCGAGCAGACAAAAGTTTCCCTTGCAGTGGCAGGTATTGTATCAGGCACTGATAGTGATAATGACCAGGGTTCTTGGTCTTCCCCAACCAATAGAAATTGATTAGAGGCCAGACAAGAAATTCAGGCAAGGCTTTATTGGGGGCCCTGCTGCAGCAGGGGGGAGCAAAAACAAGTAACAAGTCCCCTTGTTCACTTGCTCCCCAAGGTGGGGCGAGCTGGTACCTTATATGGAGTGAAGGTAGGGATGTGTCCAGGGGTCGGGCCAGAGGGGTGGCCTAGGTGTTTGGCCCACCCCTTTGGTGGTGTTGAGTGCAGGGGGCAGGCTCAGCACCCTGCTTTTGCCCCCACCCTGTTTTTACTGCTGGCTCTTCAGAAGTGGCAGTTGGGGTTTTTTGTTCTTTTTGTATCTTTTGTCCAGAATTTGCGCCAACATGCACGCAGTTACTTTTAGTCCCTTATAGTTTCTTTGTATTTTGTTGCTCAAGGAGATGTATGTCCAGGTGCAAAGACTGCAGCACTGCAGCACAGGGTCCCAGGTCCCAGCCTGTCTCAGTTGAAGAAAAGGCCTCCAGACCCTTTTGTGGGCACATTCATCAAGGCGACCTGTACTTCCGGTTCCCAGGGACTTTCTCAGGGAGGCCTGATAGCAAATCCCCAAACCTCCAGTGTCTGCAGGCCCAAGTGATATTCTGGGCTGGCTCCTCCTCTCTCCACTGCTATTAGTGTCAATTAAGTTCAGCCTGACAGGCCACCTTTGACAAAATGCTGTAGGCACAAGGACATAAACAACGCCAAAGCCTTTGGAGTTGATATATGGTTGCATTTAATAAACATTTGTTTGCATATTTTTTATCATGCTAATGAATATAATTACTTTAATTTATGTCATCAAGCTAGGATTCTGTTCTGATCTATACGTCACTTGAATGTTTGGTGTTAGCATTTTGCACACATTGGCAATTTGAAGAAAGGGAAGGATCAGCCCCTCCTACAAGAACTTGGAGCAACCTTCCACAGTTGAAAGCACCCTTGTGGCAGCTAAACACAGATCTGCAGCTGGGGGGCCCGGCTGAGCACACCCAGAAGGGTGGATAGGCTTTCCACTTCCCAGAAACCCTTCTCCAGAAAACACACATTTTTACTTCCCTGTAATCTCCCCGAATGGAGGCCTCTGAGCACTTACCCCAGAACAATGTCCAACACAGAGTTGTGGGAAAAAAAAAAGTTTTAATCATGGTTTTACTGATTATAAAAGTAATGCACGTTTATTTTAGAAAATTTGAAAAAACATAGACCACAAAGAGATTGGTTGAAGTTGATGAGCTAAACTTCTATTCTCAAAATACTTAGAAAAAAAAAAAATATATATATACATATTTCTCCATCCTTCTAAACTGCACTGGATACAGGAAGGGATATTCTTGGTAGATCAGAAGGCATGAGAATTCCCTGAAATATAAAAAAAGGATAGGATCTGATAAGGAAAATATATGCTTAGAAAAGAACCACAGCAAATGGTGCAAGGGTGCCAGGGATGTGTCAGGCTTGGGGCTGGGCGGGGTTGGGGTGGTGGGCACCCCTGGAGCACCTACAGAGCATTGGTTGAGAACTGCATTAAGAGAGGTCAAGCGGGTCACCCTTAACCACTTCCTTCCCATGGCCAATATGTCAATCATCACTCTGGATAGACACTAGACTGCAGGAGAGGCAATGTTCTTGAGTACCTCCTCCAGAGAAGCAGGACTGTGCCTGGGTAACCAGAGCCTTCACTCAGTAGCATGGGCCAGCCGCTTCTCATACACACAATACATGGGGGCAAGCTACAGAAAAAGATGAAAAATTAACTGAAGCACCAGGCCTGAGACTTCTGCCCCCACCCAGAGACACCATGCAGCCAGAAGTGCTGGAGAGGGGGATCACACCATAACAGCCGTACCAGACCAACAAGTAATCTCCTTCCACATGGCGCCTGAGGGTCCCCTTCCTCACTCAGAGATACCATGAAGCCAGAGGACCTCTGGCAAAAGGGACCCTGCCACAACAATCACGTGGCCCAGGACACATTTTCCATCCCCACAGGCAGGGGGCAACCTGCCACACAGCACCCATCCTGGGAAGTGTTCTTTGTCTCTGGGGAAGATCCTCTCCCAGCAAGATTTACCAGATTGTCCAGCCTGGGGAAGCTTCTTCTCATTCAAAGAGCACCAGTGGAGATCAATGGGAGCCCCTATGGGAGGAAATAAATCAAGCAGAGCAAAATAACACCATATAGGCTCTGAAAATCAGACTGACATTGAAACTGTAGCCCACAAAAGTTGGCCAGAGCCTGCATGCCAAGACTAAACAAGGTGACTGCCTGCTAAAATGTTTAGGATATAATAATCCAAAGACATCCATCATACCAAGAACCAGGAAAATAACAACTTGAATGAAAAAAGGCAATCCATAGATGCCGACACTGAGATGACTCAGATATTGGAATTAAATGACAAGGATTTCAAAGCAACTATCACAAAAGTGGTCCAATAAGCAATTATACATTCTCTTGAAACAAATGAAAAATTAGAAAAAAATCTCAGTAAAGAAATATAACTTATTAAAAAGAACTAAATGGAAATTATAGAAATGAAAAAGTTAATAATGGAATTTTAAAATTTGCTGGATAGGCTCAATATTGAATGGAAATGACAGAGAATAAAATCAATAAACTCGAGGGCAGACCAAGAGAATTTGCCCAATCTGAACAACAGGCAGAAAATAGATTGAAATAAATGAACAGAGATTCAACTATGTGTGGACAAAAGCAAAAAATGCAAGATTTGTATAACTGGAAGAGGAGAAAGAGAGTAGGGCTGAAAGAGTATTCAAAGAAATATGGCTGAAAATTTCCCAGATTTGGTAAAATATATAAACCCACAGATTCAAAAAAGAGTAAACTTCAAATAAGATAAATGCTCCCCCTCAAAAAAGATCCATGCTAAGATGCATTGTAATTAAATTTCTGAAAACTAAAGACAAACGAAAACCTTAAAAGCAGCAAGAGAAAAACAGCACATTACCTAAGGAGAATACCAAATCAAATGATCAGATTTCTCATCTAAAACCATGGAGTCCAGAAGGAAGCAGCTGAAAGAAAAGAATTCTCAAATGAGAATTCTGTATCCAGCAAAACTACCCTTTGGGAATGAAGGGAAACAAGCAAACAAGAAATCCTCAGAAAAAGGAAAAACTAAAAGAATTTATCATTAGCAGACCGACCCATAAGGAATGATTAAAAGAAGTTCTTCAAATAGAAAGGAAAAAAATAAAAGGAGATATCATGAAAGATTGAGAAGGAAAAAAAGAATAATGGAAAGAGTAGAAATATGGATAAATACAATAGACTATCCTCCTCCTTGTGAGTTTTCTCAATCACATGTGATGATTGAAGCAAATACTATAACATTATCTGCTATCCAAGAAAATATTTAAAGCTGGGGATATTTTTCACAAGGGAGGACTGAAATATAAGTAAGGTTTCCACACATTACTCAAAATGGTAAAATGTTGATTTTAGTAGACTATGATAAATCACATGTTGATATTGTGATATCCACTGTAACAACTAAGAAAACTATACAAAATGATAACTCAAAAGCACTATAAATAGATAACCAACAAGAACCTACTGTATAGCACATGGAACTATACTCAGTGTTTTGTAATGACCTATAAGGGAAAAGAATCTGAATTAAAAAAGATATATATGTATGTATAACTGAATCACTTTGCTGTACACCTGAAACTAATACAACATTGTAAATCAACTATACTTCAATTTAAAAAAAAACACTATAACTAAATCAAGATTAAATCTTTTAAAATCTTCAAGTGACCCATAGACAGGCAAGAATGGAGAAACAGAGGGAAAAAATAGAAAACAAAATAAAAGAAAATGGCACACTTAAGCCCTAACACACCTTAAGTAAATGACTTAAATATATCAAATAAAGTCAGAGATTGGAAGGGTGGATAAAAATAATAACCCAAATATATGTTGTTTACAAGCAACTCACTTCAAATTCAAAGGCATAAGTATGTTAAAAAAATAAGAGGATAGTAAAATTATACCATGATAGTATATTAATTTCTAAAAAGCGGGAGTGGCTATATTAATATCCAGTGAAGTAGACTTCAGAGACAAGAAAATTACTATAGACAAAGAGGGACACTACACAGTGACAAAAGGATCAATTCACCAGGAGGACAAAATAATCCCAAATTTGTGCACAGACAGCAAAATTTCAAATAGATGAAACAAAAATTGATAGTGCTTAAGAGAAAAGAGAAATAAATAAATACACAATTATAGTTGGGGACTTCAATATGTCTTTGGCAACTGATAAACTACCTGACAAAAAATTAGCAAGGATAGAAAAGATCTGAACAACAAAATAAACCAACAAGTTCTTTCTTACATACAGTAAGTCCGCTACATTCAAACGAGTTCCATTCCGAGAGGGTGTTCGTAAGTCCAATTTGTTTGTAAGTCCAACAAATTTAGCCTAGGTACCCAAATAACACAATTGGCTATATAGTACTGTACTGTAATAGGTTTATGATACTTTTCACACAAATAATACATAAAAAACAAACACAAAAAATAAAGAAAATATTTTTAATCTTACAGTACAGTACCTTGAAAAGTACAGTAATACAGTACAACAGCTGGCATACAGGGGCTGGTGTTGAGCGAACAGGCAAGAAGAGTTATTGACTGGAGGAGGGAGAGGAGGTGGGAATTTGTAGAGCTGAAGGATCATCAGCAATAGGAGATGGAGGGCAAGCTGCAATTTCACTCACACCTGACGTTGATGGCACAGGTTCTGGTTCCTTGATAGGTTCAATTCTATCTACCCTCTTGAAAAAATGATCCATTGATGTCTGGGTAATAGCTCTTTTTTTCTCATCATAAATGACACTGTAGCACTGGATTGCATTCTGAACAGCTGTTGCAGTCTTCATGTACCATTCAATGCTCGAGTCCTGTGCCTCAAAAACTAACAGTGCCTCCTCAGGTAAAGAACATCCCCTTGCCATTTCCTGCATCATGAATCTCTTCGGTTCTTTAGTTACTTCTTCTTCTTCTTGTCTCTCTTCATCCTTTCTCTGGGCCTCCTATTCCATCAGGTCTTCATTAGTAAGATCCTCGTGTTGCACAGCAAGGAATTCAATGAAGTCATCTTCTTGAAGATCTAGCTCCAGCTCCTCACTGAAGGTCATTAAGTTGCTGAAGACCTCTTTGGACTCCTCATCCACCTCAAATCCATGAAAATCATGAACAAAGCACAGGCACAGTTTCTTCCAAACCCCATTCATGGTGATGGCCATAACCTCACACCAAGCAAAGTCAATGTTTTTTATGGCCTTGTAGATGTTATAGTCCTTCCAAAATTGTCACAAGGTTGTTCCTGATTCACCACTTGCCTTTACTGCCTGACAAAAAATGTGACGTAAATAATATTTCTTGAAAGTATTCGGTAGCAGGTGTACTACATTGATGTTGGAATGAAAGTCGTCCATGAATGGGGGGTGGCCCAGAGCATTGTTGAGCAGCAAAAGAATGTTGAATGGGACATACTCCTCCAAGCAATATTTCTCTACCACTGGGATAAAGTGGTGGAAAAACCAGTCCTGATAAATGGCCTGTGTAACCTAGGCTTTGGGGTTACTCTTCCACACAACAGGAAGAGAGCCCTTGGCTATGTTTTTAAGGGCTCTTGGGTTCTCTAAATGATAAATAAATAGAGCCTTAGGCTTCATATTGCCAGAAGCATTGCCACCAAACAACATGAGTTAGCCTATCCTTTGCTGCTTTATACTCTGGCATCAATTATTCCTCCTTACTGATATAACTTTGGTCTGGCATCCGCTTCCATTACACACCTGTCTCATCTGCTTTAAAAAGCAGCTTGGGTAAATACATGCCTTCATCAATAATTTCTCAAAGCATTTCAGGAAATTCCCAGGCAGATACCGTATCTGCACTTGCTGTCTCACCACTTACTTTTATGTTGTAAAGGTTGGCTTTAGCCTTGAACCAATGAAACGAGCCATGGCTGGCATTAAAAGATGCACCCTCTGATTCTTCACCATGTTTCTTCTTCAAGTCTTCAAAAAATCTTTTAGCTTTCTCTTTAATCAACACTAAGCTGAGTGGGACTCGATGCTGATGCTGATCCTGCATCCACACACTGAGAAGTTTCTCCATCTCCTCCATCATTTTCCACACTTCTTGGATATTATTGTCGACGTCATTGGCACAGCAGACTTCACATGTTCCATGATCTTGTCCTGTTCTTTAGAATCATGCTGATGGCTGAACAATTCATGTTATAAGAACAAGCGATGTCTACCATCTTTTCACCTCACTCCACTCTCTCAATTATTTTCACTTTTGTTTCCATCGTTATCGCTTTGCGTGTCTTAGCAGTACAAGCTACATCACTGCTGCTTTTACGCTTGCATCGGAACACGCTGGGCTTGAAATAAAGAAACTGTACTACTGTACCCTATACGTTACTATAAAGTACACAAAAGCACAACCACTTGTAGAGGATGCACACACATGACGATGTACGCCAGATATGTGAACTAACTTACATGATTGGACATGCGAACACACGTTTGCATCTTTGAAAGTTTACAACTTGAAGGTTTGTATGTAGGGGACTTACTGTATATAAAATACTCCACACAGCAACAGCAGCATATACATTTTTTCAAAGGGCTCATGGAATATTCACCATAAACCAAATAATGGGACCATAAAACAAACCTTAACAAATATAAAACAATTTATGTTATACAAAGTATGTTTTCCGACCATATCAGAATCAAACTAGAAATCAAATAATGAAAAAGGAAGGAAGGAAGGAAGACACAAATTCCATACAATCTACTCCAGAAAAAGAAAAATAAGAGGAAACACCTCCAAACTCATTTTACAAGGCCAGTATTACCTTTATACCAAAACCAGACAAAAATAGTCAAAAAAAAAGAAAGAAAGAGAAAATTACAGACTAACAAATTTAGACACAAAAATGCTCAACAAAATATTAGCAAATCAAATCTAGCAATGTATTAAAATAATTACCCACCATGACAAAATGAAATCTGTTCCAGATATGTAAAGCTGGTTCACCATTCAAAAATCAGTCAATGTAATCAACCATATCAATAAGCTAAAGAAGAAAAACTGTGTGATCATATCAACCAAAGAAAAGCATTTGACAAAATATATTACCCGTTTAGGACAAAAACTCTCAGCAAGTTAGGACTAGAGGGGAACTATCTCAACTTGATAAATACCATCTACAAAAACACTATAGCTAACATCAAACTTAATGGCAAAAGACTGAGTGCTTTCTCTCTAATATCAAGAACAAGGCAAGAATGTCACTCTCTCCACATTTATTCAACATATTACTGGGAGTTCTAGTCACTGCAAAAGGAAATGAAAAGAAACAAAAGGCATACAGATTGGAAAGGAAGAAATAAACCATCCTTATTTGAAAATGAGGGCTTCCCTGGTGGCGCAGTGGTTGAGAGTCCGCCTGCCGATGCAGGGGACACGGGTTCGTGCCCCGGTCCGGGAAGATCCCACATGCCGCGGAGCGGCTGGGCCCGTGAGCCATGGCCGTTGGGCCTGCGCGTCCGGAGCCTGTGCTCCGCAACGGGAGAGGCCACAACAGTGAGAGGCCCGCATACAGCAAAAAAAAAAAAAAAAAAAAAAAAAAAAAAGAAAATGATATGCTTATCTACAGAGAAAGGGTTTTACAAAAACATTCCAAGAACAAACAAGTGAGTTTAGTAAGGTCACAGGATAAAAGATCAACACAAAAAGCAACTGCATTTCTATATATCAACAATTAACATGTAGAGACCAAAATTTAAAACGCAATACCACATAAAATCACTCCAAGGAAAATGATACATTTAGGTATAAATTTACAAAAGATATCCATGATCCAAATGCTGAAAATTACAAAACGCTAGTAATGAAATCAAAGACCTAAATACGTGTAAAGACATACCACATTCACAGATTATAAGACTCAAGATAGCAAAGGTATCAATTCTCTCCAAACTGATTTATAGTTTTAATGCAATTTATATCAATTTATATGGAAAAATAAATTCTAAAATTTATATGGAAAGGCATAAAACTTAGAATGACTAAAACAATCTTGAAAAAGAATAAAGATAACAAATAAAAGACTAAATAAGGAATTACTCTGCCTGATAACCAAGCTTACTATAGAGCTACAACAATCAAGACAGTGTGTTACTGGTGGAGGGGATAGACACACAGATAGAACAAAATAGAGAACCCAAAAATAGACCCACACAAGTATGCACAAATGATTTTTAACACCACCATTCAGTGGTGCTGGAGCAAGTAAAAATTCATAGGCAAAAACCAAGCCCTATACACTTAAAAAAAAATAAGACTCAAAATAGATTATGGGTGTAAACATAAAAGATAAAACTTTCAGAAAAAATATAGGAGAAAATTTGGAGGATCTACAGCTAGGCAAAGCATTCTTTGACTTGACACCAAAAGCATGATCATAAAAGGAAAAATTTATATATTGGACTTCAGAAAAATTTAAAATTTTTGCTCTGCAAAAGCCCATGTGAAGAGGATGAAAAGATATGCTATAGATAGGGAGAAAATATTTTCAAACCATATATCCAACAAAGTACTAGTTTCTAGTATATAGAAAGAACTCTCAAAACTCAACAGTAAAAATATAAATAAATGAATTAGAAAATGAGCAAAAGACATAGCATCATTTCACTGAAGAGTACACACAGCTGTCAAATAAGCACACGAAAATTCAGTCAACATCATTAGCCATTAGGGAAATGTAAATTAAAAGCACAGTGAGACATTACTACACACCTATCAAGGTGGCCAACATAAAAAATAGTGGCAATACCAAATGCAAGTGAAGATGCACAGAAACTGGGTCACTCATACATTGCTGATGGGAATACCAAATGGTAAGCCGCTCTGGAAAACTCTTTGGCAGTTTTTTAAAGGGCTAAATATGCAACTACCATATGACCCAACAACTGTACTCATAGGTATTTATCCCAAAGAAAGAAAATTTATGATCACATAAAAACCTGTACATAAATGTTTATAGCAGATTTATTTGTAATAGCCAACACAGGAAACAGCCCAGATGCCCTTCAACAAATAAATAGTTAAGCAAACTATGGTACATTCATACCCTAGAATACTACCCAACAGTAAAAAAGGAATGAGTATTGATTACATGCAACACCTTTGATACATCTCTAGGGAATTAAGCTGAGTGAAAAAGGTCAGTCCCAAAGGGTTACATACGAGGTATATAGTTCCATTTATATAACATTCTTAAATAGCAAAATTATAGAAATGGAGAACCGATTCTTGATTGTCAGGGCTATAGCCAGCCAGCCGGCTGTGGACATGTGGAAGAGCAGGGTAAGGGATCCTTACAGTGTAGAAATGTTATGTATCTTTTGAGTAGTTCAATGTCAATATCTTGGTTGTTATATTACACTGTAGTTTTACCAGATGTTACTATCGGAAAAACTAGGTAAAGAGTACATGTGATGTCTCTCTCTTACTTCTTACAACTGCATATGAATCTACGATTATCTCAACATTCTTAAGTCATAGCCACTTGGAAAACATTTTGACAGTTTCTTGTAAAGTTCAGCATATAATTACCATATGACCTAGCCATCCTACTTCAAGGTATTCACCCAAGAGAAATGAAGACATAGGTCTACACACAAAAAAAAACTTATATGTAATTTTTCATGATCACCGGCATTTAGAAACCACCCAACGGTTCATCAACAAGTAGCACATCCATACAATGGAATTCTACTTAGCAATACAAAGGAAGAAGCAATGGACATATTGCAACAACATGGATGAAGCCCAAAAGACTTGTGCTGAGTGAATGAAGCCAGACTTGAAAGGATACATATTGTATGATTCATTTTATGTCACATTCCAGAAAGGCGAGACTCTACGGATGGAAAATAAATCGGTAGTTGTCAGGGTAAGGGGAGCAGAATGACTGAAAAGGAGCCCAAGGGAGTTTTGGGTTAAAAGAAATAATGTATTTGTAGATCATGGTGTTATTCACACACTGTCTACACTTGTCAAAATTCATTAAACTGTAAGTCTAAAAAGTATGAAAAAATTAACTAAGGATCCTAATTATGAGATAATGATGCAGCCAAAAACTACCAAACATTTGAGGAAACCTAGCCAAACAATGAGGGGCACCAAATTCAATAAACAGAAAAATAATGAGTGTAAATTGAGTCAATAGACAAGTAGAAACCAACTTTAAATGAAGTATTAACAAAATACTATATCTTCAGAGTAACTATGAAAATGGCTATTTCAAACAATCAACTTGAGATCTTGTGAAGAAAAACATAACAGTTAAAATTTAAAAGAAGAAACTCAACAACAGATTAAATAGAGAATAGACACACGTGAAAAGCAAATTAATGCACTGAAATACTGATTCCCCAGAATAAAACACAGGACAAAATGATAGCAAAAAAGGAAGGAAGGAAGTGGTGGAGGGGGAGAGGGAGGAAGGAAGGGAGGGATGGTGAGAGATAGACTTTGAAGGTAGATCCAGAAGTCCTGAGATCTTCTTAATTCCAGAGGCAAAACAGAGAGAATGGAATGGAAGAAAAAGGCAGAGAAATAACATGTGAAAAATCTCCTGAAGGAAAAGAATCAAGTCTTTAAATTGAAATGGTCCATAAATACTAAGCAGAATAAAAGAAAAAACCGTAATTAAAATTACATCTGTGAAATTCAGAGAGCCAAGTAAAAGCCCTAAAGTCTCCCAGAAAAAAAAAAAATGTTACCTGTAAAAGAAAAAGGATCAAAAAACAAAACAAAACAAAACAAAAAACAACAAGGATCACACTGGCAACTGATTTCTTTTCAGCAATTCAGAATACTGAAGAGCAACATTATAAAATTTCTGAGAAAATAATTATATTGAATTTACATTTCTATATCCAGCCAAAATATCAGTCAAGCATTTTAAATCATTCAACGACTCAAAGTTTACCACACACAAATCCTTCCTGGAAGAATTACAAGGAGATGTATTGAAGCAAGATAAAATAAAGTAAGACCCAAGACTATTGGAAGATAAAAATAGTGCACAAGGAATTTGGTAAAATTTATAGTTGAGTCTAAATAATCAAAAGAAAATTATACAACAAATGGGGAATAAAACTTCAACGGATAACTATACAGGAGGTGGCAGGGGACAGTGGGAGAAGAAGTAGGGAAACAAATAGAAGGGAGAAGATCTCAATTAAATCTAGAGATGAAAATAAAATCTAATCAATATTTTCAGAGTAAATACAAACAAAATTTTTTGATGATTTAACTGCCAAAATATTGGAGAGAAAACATGTATGTAAAATGTGTAGGAAAAGTTGTAGAGGGACAGGTGCTGGTAATGTTGAGTCCCTGAGGGGTTGGTCTGAGGGATTTCAGCTTTATCTGTAGTATGCTCATTTTTACAAGAATGTGTTTGTGTACTTTTGTGATGTTTAACAAAATGAAGTAAATAAATATAAAGCACAGAGAGAATGATAAATGTCATCACTGCCCAGAGATAATAAATTTTAACTCTGTAGTGCTTTCCTATCTAGGTTTATTTACTCACACATACAGTGTTTAGGGATAAATAGAGATAAAGTTAAAGATAACTTTATATGTATTCACATACAGCGGGGTTTCCTATCTTTTTTAAAATTAAGCCTTTATATTTATTGACGTTTTGCAGTTCTTCCATATATTCATAACATATTTCCATACCAGTAAATAGTCTTCAACAGCATTATTTTTAATGGCTGAATAATATTCCATACTTTATGCACCATGATTTCTTTAACAATTTATTGGATCAAGATGGTGGAGGAGTAGGATGTGGAGCTCACCTTCTCCCACAGAAACATTAAAAATACATCTACAGGTGGAGCGATTCACACAGAACAGCTACTGAATACTTACAGAAGGGTATTCAGACCCCTGAAAAGACATGAAAACCTCCATGTAACCAGGTAGGACTAAAGGAAAAAGAAAAAGAAGGAATAGAGATAAGTCTGCGCCCCAGGGAGGGAGCTGTGAAGGAGGAGAGGTTCCCACACCCAGGGAAGTCTCCTCACCGGCAGGAAGATCAGACTGATGGAGGGGGAGCTTCGGAGCCTAGGAGAGTGCACAGCAACCAGTTTGTGGAAGGCAAAATGGAGAGGGACCTGCACAGAGGGTCGACACTGCTTTCTTGCACTCCCCAGCCTGAGACACTCCTCTGTCAGTGTGGGTGGGGGCTGAGTGCTGAAGCTCCAGCTTCAGAGGATGGACCCAGGGAGAGGACCAGGGCTGGCTGTGGGGAAACAGCCTGAAGAGGCTGGGCTGTGGCAACAAAGGGTGTACGCGGAAGAAGCCTGGGCCTGCCAGGGAGCAAGGCTCCATATTGGGGGACACATGAGGAGAGGGGCAGGACTACCATAAGAGCTTCTTTTCCTGTGAGTGCTTCCATGGAACAGGACACTGCCTACAAGAGCTCCCAGGGCAGGCGCAAGTCACCACCACCATCATGGGCTCCAGAGGCGGGCATGGGCCTGCACTACCAGACCCACGAGCAGAACCCAGGCCCTGATTCTGCTGTCCTGGGAGGACACAGATAGCACCTGCCCCTAGGAAATCCGTGAGCAAGCGCCAAGCCCTGCCCCCAGTGTCCCAGCAGAGGCCAAGGGCCGCTGTACCTGTACCCCATATCAAGGGGATAATGGTCAGCACACACTGAGGGAAGAGGCAGCAAGCATCCAAACTAAAAACAGCCCCTCGATTCCAGAAAAGAGGGCTGAGTAGAGGAACTTGAGCTCACCTCCTCTCATAAAAACACCAAAATCACAGCTAACTGCTGAACAACCATCCATAAAAAAGACTGGAACCTACCCAAAAAGATATTTTACATCCAAAGACAAAGAAGAAGCCACAGTGCGGCAGCAGGAGGGGCACTTTCATGACATAATCAAATCCCATACCCGCCGGATGGGCGACCCACAAACGGGAAAATAATTATATTGCAGAGGCTCTCCCACAAGAGGGAGAGTCCTGAGCCCCACGTCAGGCTCCCCAGCCTGAGAGTCTGGCGTCAGGAGGAGGAATCCCCAAAGCATTTGGCTTTGAAGGCCAGTGGGGCTTGAGTGCAGGATCTCCACAGGACTGAGGGAAGCAGAGACTCCACTCTTGCAGGGCGCACACAAGTTTTCACATACACTGGGACCCAACACAAAGCAGTAACCACTCCATAGGAGCCGGGACTAGACCTACCTGTGAGTCTCGGAGGGCCTCCTGAGGACGTGGGGTCAGTTGTTGCTCACTGGGAGGGCAATGACACTGGTGGCAGAGGCCCCAGAGAATATTGATCAGTGTGAGCTCCCCCAAAGGTCGCCATTTTGGCATCAAGGCCCAGCCCTACCCAACAACCTACAGGCTCCAGTGTTGGAAAGCCCCAGGCCAAACAACCAGCCGGATAGGAACACAGCCCTACTCATCAGCAGACAGGGTGCTTGAAGCCATACTGAACTCACAGCCACCTATAAACATACCACTTGACACGGCCCTGCCCACCAGATGGACAAGACCCAGATCCACCCACCAGTGGGCAGACACCCAATCCCTCCCACCAGGAAGCCTGAACAAGCCTCGAAACCAGCCTTACCCACCAGACAGCAGATACCAGAAGCAAGAGGAGCTACAGTGCTCCAGCCAGCAGAAAGGAGAACACAAACACAGAAAGTTAGACAAAATGAGATGGCAGAGAAATATGTTTCAGGTGAAGGAACAACATAAAAACCCACAATAACAACTAAATGAAGAGGAGATATTTAACAATTTATTATTGGATATTTACATAGTTTTCAATTTTTTCCTAATTTAAATAACACCACAATGGACATTGTTATATATGGATCTCTGTGCACATCTGCGATTATTCCACTTGAATTTCTAGAAACTCAATCAGAATATACACATTTTTAAGACACTTAATGCTTATGGCAAAACTATCTTGCATAAAATATATCTCATCTAATATGGAATAAAATCATCTTCATCAAACTTCCTTCAGCATTTATAATACGTTTTCTAAATTTCTGACAGTAAGTTAAGACTGTTCAAAGCTGCATATCTTTGATTACTACTGAAGTAATAAGGTTAAACAATTTTTGCCTGTATTTATTGTCCAGTTATAGTTCTAATTTTGGTAATTGCTGTTTATTCTCTTCTATCTTTTTTCTATTTCATGTTAATCTATAAAATCTATTCATATTATAAATAACAGCTTTATCCCTTTGATATGTATATTTACCCTTTAATTTCATTTGTGATGTTATTTGAAAAACAATTTATATTTTTATGCCATCTAATGTTACAGTTTTTTCCTGCCTTTGATGTCATGTTAAGAAGACTGTCCTCACTATTACATCAACATTTACCTTATTCTTATTCTATTTTGGTTTCATTTTTGTGGTCTAATCTCTAATACATCTGGGACTATCTAGCTTTATGGTAAGGCTCTACCTTTACGTTTTCCAAATGATTAAATGGTTGTCCCAATATCATTTCTACTTTCCCCACTGATTTTTTAATAAACACCATTTATCTTAATTCCAAAAGAATATTAGTATATACCCTTATTATAAAAGTCAAACAATCCAGACAAAGCAAAAATTCTCTTTGACCAAACCCTTATTCAACCTCCAGTTGCATTCTCTCATCAGAAATAACTGTTGCTATCAGCTTGATATGTGGAGACCCAGAGTTTTTTTCATAGCACAAATAGCTAACTTATGAGTGCTTACCACATGCCAGGCAATGCTCTAAGTGCTTTACATATATTAACTTGTATAATCGTCCCAACAGCCTACAAAGTAGATGCAACAGCTATTTTACCATTTTATGCAAAAGAGGAAACTGAGACAAGAAGTTGGAGGGGGTGGGGACTGAGGAACTTTCCCAGGGACACCCAGGTGGCAGAATCAGAATTTGAACTCCAGGGAATCCAGCTTCAGAATTAGCCAGAACATTAATCAATGTCCTTCCTGTTGTCTCACAATACACTTACCTGCACATCAGTGAAAACTACACAGCATTATTCACTTTTAAAAAGAGAGTTTGGGGATTTGATATGATACAATACATATTATGCTGCAAGTTACTTTTTCCAAATGTCAACTTATCTGGGGTTTTTTTCCATATCAGTTCATATAAATCAACTTCATTTTTTTACAACTGCTATTCAGTATGATTTACCATAGTTTATGTAACCCTTCTATCATGTACATGTATATTTTGGTTGTTTCCAGTCTTTTGTCATTGACAAGGCTGCAAAGAACAGCCGTCTGAGCTTGATGTTCTCTAGAAAGTATACTTTTGACTAGCTTTCTAATTTCTTCAATGGAAATTAACATATTTACATTTTCTATGACTTCTTGAGCTAAGTTTGGTAATTTGGTTTTCTTAAACAAAATTAATTTCATTTACTTTTTTAAAGTTATTAATATAAAGGAAGTATCTTATAAAACTTAATTCCCTCTGTATCTGTAGTTACTGCCCCTTATCTTATTCATGATGCTGTTTATTTATACTCTCTTTTCTTAATTACATTTGAAGATTTTATTGATCAATTCTAATGGCTTTGTTTCTCGTTTGTTTTATTAATGTCAGTTTTTATCTTTATTACTTTCTTCTACTTTCTAGAGATCTGATAATTTTTTTGTTCTGTTTCTAGTATCCTGAATATTATGTTTGGTCCATTTGATTTCAATTTCCCTCATTTTCTAATGTGTGCATTTAAGTCCATAAATTTTCCTCTGATTGCTGCTTTGGCCACATCTCACAGGTTTTAATATTTAATGCTCTGTTGCTTATTTCTAAATAGTTTGCAGCTTGCACTTCTTATTTCCTTATTAACAAGAATTTTTATAAGTATTTTTATATTTATGATCATAGGGATCTATTTCCTCTCTCCTTGAGTTGCTATTTCCTCATTTGGTCAGTGAATAAGCCTATATGATCTCTACTTTTTAGAAGTTGCTGAGATTTCCTGTGTCAAATATTTTATCAATTTGTATGAGTGGTTTATACATGTTTGAAAAGAATGAGTATTAGATGTTTCTTAGTACCAGGTTGTTCATTGTGCTAATTAAATTCTATTTTTAAAATAGTCACTTATTTAAAAAGTGTGCAATTTGTCCTCCTATGATTGCAGATTTGTTAGTTTGTCTTTGTTTTTCTATTTGTTTTTGTTTTATATTTTCCGAAGCTACATTTTTAAGGGCACAGGTACATAATTGTTACATCATCTTGGTGGATATTTTTAACAATATGAATCCCTGTACATGCTCTTTAATGTGTCCCCTCTGACTTCAATAAAATGGCACCTAAATTACATGTAAAATTTTTTGATACAGTTAGACTTATTTCTTAACTCTCCACTTCTCTCCATTGATTTAACTTATTATTTGGGGGCCACTACCATCTTTTGTCCATTGTGGCTTTATAAATTAATTTATTGGATAGATATATTATTGGTTGCTCTAGTATATTCATTCATCCATATTAACTTTAGATTTACTTCATAAAATTCCCAAAAAAATCAAATTAAAATTTTTTCTAGAATAGAATTATTTATAACCAATTTGGGGAGATCTCAATGTACTTAAGTCTTCCCACACAAGCCTCAGGAAAATTTTATTTCTTTCATATGTGTCTGGCCCACTTCTTAATTATTTTCTTTTTTTCATATATTTTCTATTTTGTGTCATCTATATAAATAAAATATTTTTCTTTCTCTTTTATCTCTGTTATTACTGTTTTTATTTTATATAGAACATCTTTTGATTTCTATTATGTGTTTTATAATTGGACATATTATTGAAAATGGTATTGGAATATTTCAAACAATGCTCTTAAGGTTTTTTAATATTGTCATAAAATAGCAATAATTTTTATTTGACCATTCTGATCTTTATTCCACAATTTTTTATTACTTTGACTATAATGTTCATTGTGTAACTATCTTAACTTTGTTTGTTACTATAACAAGAATTCCTTTATATATATAGGATATATATAATTTATATAATATATAAATTCCTTTATATATTCCTAAATGTTGAGTATGATTTAGGCTGTCATTTTCAGATAGAGTATCTTTATCATGCAAACCAGGATTTCTCAAACTTGGCACTTTTGATATTTCAAGCAGGATAATTATTTGGGGGGGGGGTGGTAAGGAAGCTGTCCTGTGCATTGTAGGATGTTTAATAGCCTCCCTGACCTTTACCAAGTAGATACTAGTAACACCAACCCCAAATCATAACTATTAAAAATATATCCAGATGTTGTTAAATGTCCCCTTGATGGCAAAATTTTCCCTGCTTGAGAACTACTAGTGTAATGATTTATCCTCCTATTACTATTTTAATCTAACCTTCAGAAAGACTGGATTTTGAACTTTATCAAGAATCTTTTTGACATATGATTACATATTTTTCTCCAATGGCCTATGGATATGATAAATTTTTAATTACATATTTCCTAATTTGGTCCATTCTTATAATACTAGAATAAGGCCTTATTGGTCAAGGTATATTATTTTTTAATAGTGTTCTTCTCTCTGAAGATCATTTTGGCTATTTGGGGTCTTTTGTGGTTCCATGTGAATTTTAGAATTGTCGTTCTATTTCTGTAAAAAATGCCATTGAAATTTTTATAGAGATTGCATTGAATCTGTAGATTGCTTTGGGTAGTATGGATATTTAAACGATATTAATTCTTCTAATCTATGAACATGGGATGTCTTTCCATTTATTTGTGTCTGCTTTAATTCTTTTCATCAGTATTTTATAGTTTTCAATGTACAAGTTTTTCATCTCCTTAGTTAAGTTTATTTCTAAATATTTTATCCTTTCTGGTGCAATTGTAAATGGGGTTGTTTTCTTAATTTCCTTTTCAGAGAGTTCACTTTTAGTGTATAGAAATGCAACTGATTTTTGTGAAAATAGATAAGGAAATACAAGTTTTAAATGATACGTTAAACAAGATGGACTTGACTGATATTTATAGGACATTCCATCCGAAGACAACAGAATACACCTTCTTCTCAAGGGCTCATGGAACATTCTCCAGGAGAGACCATACCTTGGATCACAAATCAAGCCGTGGTATATACCAACAATCAACATTGTAAAAATGACTATACTACCCAAAGCAATCCACAGATTTAATGCAATCCCTATCAAACTACCAATGGCATTTCTCACAGAACTAGAACAAAAAGTTTCACAATTGGTATGGAAACACAGAAGACCCTGAATAGCCAAAGGAATCTTGAGAAAGAAAAATGGAGCAGGAGGAATCAGGCTCCCTGACTTCAGACTATACTGCAAAGCTACAGTGAACAAGACAGTATGATACTGGCACAAAAACAGAGATATAGATCAATGGAACAGGACAGAAAGCCCAGAGGTAAACCCACGCACATATGGTCACCTTATCTTTGATAAAGGAGGTAAGAATATACAATGGAGAAAAGACAGCCTCTTCAATAAGTGGTGCTGGGAAAACTGGACAGGTACATGTATGAAGAATGAAATTAGAACACTCCCTAACACCATACACAAAAATAAACTTAAAGTGGGTTAAAGACCTAAATGTAAGGCCAGACTCTCTCAAACTCTTAGAGGAAAACATAAGGAGAACACTCTATGACATAAATCGCAGCAAGATCCTTTTTGACCTCCCTCCTAGAGTAATGGAGATAAAAATAAAAATAAACAAATGGGACTTAATGAAATTTAAAAGCTTTTGCACAGCAAAGGAAACCATAAACAAGACGAAAAGACAACTCTCAGAATGGGAGAAAATATTTGCAAATGAAGCAACTGACAAAGGATTAATCTCCAAAATTTACAAGCAGCTCATGCAGCTCAATATCAAAAAAACAAACAACCCATTCCAAAAATGGGCAGAAGACCTAAATAGACATTTCTCCAAAGAAGATATACAGATTGCCAACAAACACATGAAAGAATGGTCAACATCACTAATCATTAGAGAAATACAAATCAAGTCTACAATGAGTTGATCACTTCACACCAGTCAGAATGGCCATCCTCAAAAAATCTACAAACAATAAATGCTGGAGAGGGTGTGGAGAAAAGGGAACACTCTTGCACTCTTGGTGGAAATGTAAATTGATTCAGCCACTATGGAGAACAGTATGGAGGTTCCTTAAAAAACTAAAAGTAGAACTACCATATGACCCAGCAATCCCACTACTGGACATATACCCTGAGAAAACCATAATTCAAAAAGAGTCATGTACCACAATGTTCTTTGCAGCTCTATTTACAATAGCCAGGACATGGAAGCAACCTAAGTGTGCATCCACAGATGAATGGATAAAGAAGACATGGCACATATATACAATGGAATTTTACTCAGCCATAAAAAGAAATGTAAATGAGTTATTTGTAGTGAGGTGGATGGACCTAAAGTCTGTCATACAGAGTGAAGTAAGTCAGAAAGGGAAAAACAAATACCGTATGCTAACACATATATATCAAATCTAAAAAAAAAGAAAGAAAAGAAAAAAAGTTCTGAAGAACCTAGGGGCAGGACAGGAATAAAGATGCAGACATAGAAAATGGACTTGAGGACATGGGGAGGGGGAAGGATAAGTTGGGACGAAGTGAGAGAGTGGCATGGACTTATACACACTACCAAATGTAAAATAGATAGCTAGTGGTAAGCAACTGCATAGCACAGGGAGATCAGTTTGGTGCTTTGTGACCTCCTAGAGGGGTGGGATAGGGAGGGTGGGAGGGAAACACAAGAGGGAGGAGATATGGGGATATATGTATATGTAGAGCTGATTCACTTTGTTATAAAGCAGAAACTAACACACCATTGTAAAGCAATTATATTCCAATAAAGATGTTTAAAAAATTAATTAAATTAAATTAAATTTTAAAAAAGGAATGCAACTGATTTTTGTATGTTGATTTTTTTATCCTGCAACTTTTCTGAATTTACTTATTAATTCAAACAGTTTTTTGTGGAGTCTTCAGGGTTTTCTATATATAAGATCATATCATCTGCAAACAAGGATAATTTTACTTCTTCCTTTCTGATTTAGATGCCTTTTATTTCCTTTTCTTGCCTAATTGCTGTGGCTAGGAAATCCAGTATTATGTCAAATAAAAGTGACAAGATTGGGAATCAAATCCTTGTCCTGTTCCTGATCTCAGAGGAAAAGTTTTCAGTTTTCACTGTTGAGTATGATGTTAGTGGTGGGGTTGTACTATATGGCCTTTATTACACTGAGGTATATTCCTACTATACCTAATGTGTTGAGTGATTTTTTTTACTCTGAAAAGGTACTGAATTTTGTCAGAAGCTTTTTCTGCATCTATTGAGATGATCATATAAATTTTACCCTTCTTTCATTCATTAATTTTCATATGTTAAGCCATCCTGCATCCCAGGGATAAATCTCATTTGATCATGATGTGTGATCCTTTTAATGTGCTGTTAAATTATGTTTGCTAGAATTTTGTAGAGGAATTTTGCATCTATGTCCACCATGGATATTGGCCTGAAAATGCTGGAGGCATCACACTTTCTGGTTTCAAAATACATTACAAAAGCTATAGTAATTAAAACAGTATGATACTAGCATAAAGACGATATATAGACCAATGGAACAGAATAGGGAACCCAGAAATAAGCTCACGCATATATAGTTGACTGATCTTCGACAAAGGTGCCAAGAACATAGAATGGGGAAAGGATTTCTCTTCAACAAATAGTGCCAGAAAAATCGTATATTCACAGGCAAAAGAATGAGACTTGACCCCTTTCTTACACTATACATAAAAATCAACTCCAAATGGATGAAAGACTTAAAAATAAGACCTGAAACTGAAAAACTCCTTGAAGAAAGGAGGAAAAATCTTCTTGACATTGGTCTTGGCAATGATTTCTTGGATTTGACATCAAAAGTATAAGCAACAAAACCAAAAATACACAAGTGGAACTACATTAAACTAAAAAGCTCCTGCACGAGAAGGAAACAATCAACAGAATGAAAAGGCAGCCTACAGAATAGGATAAAAAATTTGCAAACCATCTGTCTAGTAAGAAGTTAATATCCAAAATATATAATAATCTCCTACAACTCAATAGCAAAACAAAAACAAAAACAACCCAAGTAAAATATTGGCAAAAAACTTGATATTTCATTAAAGAAGATATACAAAAGGCAACCAGGTATACAAAAAGATACTCAACATCACTAATCATCAGAGAAATGCAGATAAATACCACAACGAGATGGCACCTCACACTTGTTAGGATGGCTATTATAAAAAAAAAAAGATACATGTTGGTGAGGACATAGAGAAATTGGGACCCTTATACACTATTGGTGAGAATGTGGAATGGTACAGCCACTACAGAAAACATTATAGAGATTTCTCAAAAAATTAAAAACAGAGCTACCATATGATCCAGCAATCCTGCTTCTGGGTATATATCCAAAAGAATTGAAATCCAGATCTCAAAGTGGTATCTGTAACCCCATGTTCATTGTAGCATCATTCACAATAGCCAAGATATGGAAACAACACAAATGTCCAGCAACAGAAGAATGGATAAAGAAAATGTGGTATATATGTACAATGAAATATTATTCAGCCTTCAAAAAAAGAAATCCTGCTATTTATGACAATATGGATGAACCTAGAGGACATTATGCTAAGTGAAATATGCCAGTTACAGGAGGACAAATACTGTATGATTCCACTTGTATGAGGTATTTAAAATGGTCAAACTCATGGAAGCAGAAAATATAATGATGGTTGCCAGAGCTGGGAGGCAGGGAAAATAAGGAGGTGTTGTTCAACGGCTATAAAATTTCAGTTATGCAAGATGAATAAGTTCTAGAGATCTGCTGTACAATATAGTACTTACAGTTACCAATACAGTATTGTGTACTTTAAAATATATTAAGAGGATAGAATTTATATTAAATGTTCTTACCACCAAACACACACACACACACACACACACACACACACACGCACACACACAAGAACACAAGGAAATTTTTGGAGGTAATGGATATGTTTAGTACCTTAATTGTGGTGATAGTATCATAGGTATATGCGTATGTCTAATCTCATCAAGATGTATTGATAAATACTAAATGTGCATAAATTTTTGTATATCAATTATACCTCAATAAAGTTCAGATATAGACATAGATAATGTTCTTTTTTTTTTACTTTTACATTTATGTTTACATGTAAGGTTGACCTATAGGTTTTGTTTGTTTGCTTACTATTTTTGTTGGGTTTGGTATAAGATTATGCTTGTAAGGTGAATTGGGAAGTTTTCCATCTATAATTATTAGCATAATGATCCCCTATCTCTAAGGAGGTTTAAGTGGATTTCCTACACAACCATCTGTTTTAACAGTCTTTTCCTTTCTTCCTTTGTTATTCAACTATTCTACAATTAAAATTTGTAATTTAAGGGGGGCAAGAGATAATTGGGAGATTGGGATGGACATATACACACTACTATAAATATAATAAAACAGATAACTAATAGGGTCCTACTATATAGCACAGGGTACTCTACTCAATATTCTGTAATAACCTATATGGGAAAAGAATCTAAAAAAGAGTGGATATATGTATATGTATAACTGATTCACTTTGCTGTACACCTGAAACTAACATAACATTGTAAATCAACTATACTCCAATAAATTTTTTTTTTAAAAAGGAAAAATTTCTCGTAATTTAAAATTTCCTAGAAAATCATCCAACAAAATTTTCTGTGTTAACATATACTATATTTTCTATCATTTTTTAAACTTTTTGGAATACATGAATATTTCTTCTTCTTTATTTCTAACGTTTAATATATTTTCTCACTCTATTTTACTTGAATATTTACTCAAATATCTTTACCTAGTTCTCAGTCTTAGATTTGACAATCTACTATCTGTTTTCTGATTCACTAGCATGTTTTGTCTTTATCAGTATCTTCCTAGGTTTATTTTGTTGTTGTCTTTCTAATGTATTGTCTTTAATGCTTAATTAATTTTTTTATTCTATGTTAATAATGTTGATATTTAAAGCTATGTATGTATTTTACCTTGAGTACATCTTTGACAAAACATCATAAGTTTTGATATATGGAATTGTCATTGCCATTATTTTCTAATTGGTCCCTAAGTATAGTTTTGATTTCTTCATTAGCCTAAGAGTTATTTCAGAGAGGCTTTAATAGTTATTTTAAAATTGGTAATTAGTATTTTAATGACTTTCTTGTAAAATATGATATTTGAATACTTTTTTATGTTTAATTTTTTTAACATCTTTATTGGAGTATAATTGCTTTACAATGGTGTGTTAGTTTCTGCTTTATAACAAAGTGAATCAGTTATACATATACATATATCCCCATAACTCTTCCCTCTTGCGTCTTCCTCCCTCCCACCCTCCCTATCCCACCCCTCTAGGTGGTCACAAACCACCGAGCTGATCTCCCTGTGCTATGCGGCTGCTTCCCACTAGCTATCTATTTTACATTTCGTAGTGTATATGTCCATGCCACTCTCTTACTTTGTCCCAGCTTAACCTTCCCCCTCCCCGTGTCCTCAAGTCCATTCTCTAGTAGGTCTGCATCTAGGTACTTCATGACCATTATTTATTTATTTTTTTAAGATTCCATATATGTGTGTTAGCATACGGTATCTGTTTTTCTATTTCTGACTTACTTCACGTTGTATAACAGATTCTAGGTCCATCCATCTCACTACAAATATCTCAATTTCATTTCTTTTTATGGCTGAGTAATATTCCATTGTATATATGTGCCACATCTTCTTTATCCATTCATCCTATGATGGACACTTCCATGTCCTGGCTATTGTAAATAAAGCTGCAATGAACATTTTGGTACATAACCCTTTTTTGAATTACAGTTTTCTCAGGGTATATGCCCAGTAGTGGGATTGCTGGGTCATATGGTAGTTCTATTTTTAGTATTTTAAGGAACCTCCATACAATTCTCCATAGTGGCTGTATCAATTTACATTCTCACCAACAGTGTAAGAGGGTTCCCTTTTCTCCACACCCTCTCCAGCATTTATTGTTTCTAGATTTTTTTATGATGGCCATTCTGACTGTTGTGAGGTGATACCTCATTATACTTTTGATTTGCATTTCTCTAATGATTAATGATGTTGAGCATTCTTTCATGTGTTTGTTGGCAATCTGTATATATTCTTTGGAGAAATGTCTATTTAGGTCTTCTGTCCATTTTTGGACCAAGACAGTATGGTACTGGCACAAAAACAGAAATATAGATCAATGGAACAGGATAGAAAGCCCAGAGATAAACCCACGCACATATGGTCACCTTATCTTTGATAAAGGAGGCGAGAATATACAGTGGAGAAAAGACAGCCTCTTCAATAAGTGGTGCTGGGAAAACTGGGCAGGTACATGTAAAAGTATGAAATTAGAACACTCCCTAACACCATACACAAGAATAAACTCAAAATGGATTAAAGACCTAAATGTAAGGCCAGACACTATCAAACTCTTAGAGGAAAACATAGGCAGAACACTCTATGACATAAATCACAGCAAGATCCTTTTTGACCCCCTTCCTAGAGAAATGGAAATAAAAACAAAAATAAACAAATGGGACCTAATGAAACTTCAAAGCTTTTGCACAGCAAAGGAAACCATAAACAAGACCAAAAGACAACCCTCAGAATGGGAGAAAATATTTGCAAATGAAGCAACTGACAAAGAATTCATCTCCAAGATTTACAAGCAGCTCATGCAGCTGTATACTTTTTGATTATTGGTATGTATTCATTATTTTATAGCCAGTGTAAGCTGTGTATTTTGTGACTATTTCATGGACCCTAATGTAATCTTTCATTTTAGGAAAAATGTCAATTTAAGAATCAACTTTGTTGTTTGAAATCATCTAAATCCTTAGAATCTTTGACTACAAAATCTGTCTAATACCAAAAGAGAGGACTTAAGGTTTTGTTTTTTTTTAATACAGCTGTGAATCTCTCCATTTCTTCTTGTACTCTTAACAATTTGCTTACTGGATTTCACTGTAATGTTATTTGACAGGATCATGACTAGTTCAGTCTACTAGACTGTAAGCCTAATGAAAATAGGAATCTCATCTGCCTTTTTTTAACATTGAATAACAAGCCCCTGGTCCAGTATTTATTGAATAAATATAAGAAAGTATATGCCCTTCATCAATAAAAATAGCTTCTCTGTTATAACTAATATTTTTACCCTCAATTCAAATTTTTCTGATGCCAGTATTCTGTTCCCATATTTTCTTGTATATATCTTATATCTTATATCATGTATATCTTGTATATCTTGTTTTTGCTTTTTTTTCTTTTCCTTTTTATGTTTCTTTTTCTGCCCTATCCTTGATCTATGAAATCTATTTTGTTTGTGACTGTATTCAATAAACAGTCATCCAGGTTAGAATTCAGTTAGTAAATGGTTTTAAGTGTCATAAAAGTATTATTTAATCCCTCTATTTAACTCCTGTATTAACACATCATAGTTAACATATTTTTATTCTCCTCCCCCGGACCCTGTGTCTTCTTTATCTCATCCTTAGACACTTATTAAATAAACTGGGATCTTACATTTGGATTATTATTAATTTTTACATAATATGACTTCTCTTCAAAAGTTTTTTGGGGTATTTTTCGGTGTTTTGTTTTTTTAATGAAGTATACTTGGCTTACAATATTATATTAGCTTCAGGTGTACAACATAGTAATTCAATATTTTTATAGCTTATACTCCATGTAAAGTCAGTATAAAGATTGGCTATATTGCCTATGCTGTAGAGTACATCTTTGTAACTTTTCTACTTTGTAGTTTGTAGCTCTTAATCCCCCTCACCCATTTTGCCCATCCCCCCCAACTCTGTCCCCTCTGGCAACCACCAGTCTGTTCTCTGTATCTGTTAGTCTTTTTCTGTTTTGCTATATTTGTTCATTTGTTTTATTTTTTAGATTCCACATATAAGTGAAAACAACAGTATTTGTGTTTCTCTGTCTGACTTACTTCACTAAGCATAATACCCTCCAGCTCCATCTATGTTGCCACAAACAAAAAAATTTTATTCTTTTATATGGCTGAGTAATATTCCCGTGTGTATGTAGTGTGTGTGTGTGTGTGTGTGTATCACATCTTCTTTATCCATTCATTTGTTAATGGACATTTAGTTTTTTACATTTAAATTTAGTTTTTCAAACAATGTCTCAGTTATTTTGACCAATACTTCCTAAACATAAATTATGCCTTAAAGTTTGTCCTGCTTCTTCCAGGCAAAGACCTGGGCCTTTTTCCTCCCACACTGACCATCCTTGGCTATGGGCCACACCAGGTGCTGGGAGATGACAGAATTCCCTCAGGCAGTTCCAACTCTCCTTACAGGGCAGGAGGCTTCAGTGCCAAAAAGTCACTGAAAGGGGTGATGGTGAACGGGGGAGCTAAGAGCAAAACACACAGAAGCTGCTAAAAAGAGGAGAGGGGTCCAGACAGAGCACCAGTGGTGTCTGCCACACCAACACCTCAGTGCAGACAACAGGTGGGAGCAGCGGTCCCTTGGGGGAATGAACCAGCTGTACTTTCTGCAGGCGACCCCTCACCCCGCCCTCCTCGCCTGGCCTTCACTCTCTGTCGCCCCTCCTATCAGAAGTGGAGGCGCTGAAGAGGTCACACTTGGACTTACCATCACTGCCAGGCTTTGCATCAACTGCATTTGTGCAGAAACTTCGATTAATGGGTAATTCTATCGCCTGCGAACCAGAGGGAAGGAGTGCTCTTCTAAAATTCGCAAGTGAAAAGTGAGGGTGTCAGATGCAGGATGTGCGACCACGGGGTTTACCACTTTATTAAAACTGTTGCCCACGTAAAGACTCAACCGGGTCACATATTAATAATTATCACTGACAATCTTTAACATCAGCCGAAGCCCACACGTGAAGCAATATTACATCTCTTGGTCTCATTTATCTTACTGCTTATGGCCCCTCTGTGGTCAGCACGCCATGAGCTCCGTGGACATTTAATTATGAGCGCATCATAAATGTAGCTGACAAGGCAGAGAGGCTGCCTGGGGAGGCTCCTGGCAAGGGGGTCAGTGTGGAAAGTAGTGACTTGATGCCCCCCACGACAGGGAGAGGTGAGAACACTTCCCTGCGACGTCCCTCTGTGGCATCCTGTTGCCCGCTGGCTGGACGGGGCACCGGGTAGGATGATGCCTGGTTCCCATCAGCCCCTTGAACGTTCAGGTGTATCAGTCATATAGTCTTAAAACTTAAGGCCGGTGTTTTGTTTTGGAGTGTTTTTTGCAGATTATATTCCATTATAGGTTGTTACAAGACATTGGGTATAAGTCCCCATGCTATACAGTAAGTCCTTGCTACTTATGTGTTTTATATACAGTCATTTTTATCTGCTATTCCCATACTCCTCCTTTGTCCCTCCCTCCTCTCCCTTTCGCTTTTGGGAACCATAGTTTGTTCAATTTAAAAAAACAAAAACCAAAAAACAACCTAAGGCCAGCTGTGCTCTCTCCTGAGTACCTTGACCCTCTTTTGTTGTTGTACCTGACCTTTACCTATCCACTGTGGGTTAAGCCTCCACCCCAGAGCCCAAGGATCTAGGAAGCCCACCTGGACCACCTTCGACCCAAACCACTCAGTTCTAACAGGGGCAAAGGCCAGTGATGGTGCTGAGAACACCCCACCAGCCAGGCCTACTCCAGCAATAGCTTTCCACTCAATCAGACAGAGGGGCCCCCTGCAAGACAGGCCTGGCATCTGTGTCTAATTAGCCACCACTCTGCCATGAGGGTCACTGCGGGGCACCCATGAGTCCGCACCCCTCTGCGTGGGCCAGGGGAGCAGCAAGACCAACTGGCATGGCGTGGGTCAGAGCCTGTCCCCGTCCTCAGAGGGGGTGAGGGCTCCCCCAGCATCCCCACCACCCAACAGGCTCGGGCAGACCAGACAAAGCGTATAATCAGGGGGCGCAATGGAAGAGCTCCTAGGAGAATGCTGAAAAGTAGCTATCATGTTGGCAGATAAATTCTACACACAATTATTCATTCCTAGCCTCTTGACATGTAGATTAATGAGTTTGATAACCCAGGCTTCTAAGAAGTAGATTTCACTCTGTTCCCAGGCTTTCTCCCCCTCTACCTACAAACAGCACACGGGTCTATGGAGAAAAAACAAATCGATACATTTGCAGTAGCCATCACTGCTTTTTGTGATTGGAGCCCTACGTCAAAAAGATGATGTGTGTTCTCAAAATGGCCTCTCCTTCTCGGCCTGGGAAAAGCTGGCAGTGGCCGGGCAGACGCTGGAGGGGACAGGGGACCTCTGACCTTGACCCCGCTTGCGCCCTGGACCATCTGTGGTGGGCTGGGCAGGGAGCATTTCCCACGCTGACCCCGAGGGGAAAGGGCTGTTTGTTGACACAGCAGTATATAACCTGCAGTCACAACTTGGGTCGGAGTCTCGCTGGATGTGGCACTGCCCATCCCTGGTGGGCACCAAGACACCCTTGCCAAGAAGGAGTTCTGTGCGAGAAAAGGGCACACAGGAGTGAGGCATGTACCCGCAGCCTCTCCGGGCATTTCACTGTGGATGGACCGCCCCGAGCTTCGTTTTCTGTTCCTTCCAACCCCAACGTAAGGAGTTCAAATCCTCACAAAGACGAATTGGGTCCACATTTATCATCATGGTTTGGTTTTTATGCCATGATTGCACCACCATCCCCAACCAGGAGTGGGTAAAAGTCTGAAGATGTATTTGGAGTGTCAGGAGAGTGTTCCCTTGGCCATTGGGCAAAAGCGTTTCTTGATCATCAATGGTGTTTACATTCTAAAAATAACACGTGCTTTTTGCAACAAATTCAAACGATATGGAAGGAAACAAAATATTGGGTTGGCCAAAAATTCGTTCAGGTTTTTCCATAAGATGTATGGAAAAACCCGAATGAAACTTTTGGCCAACCCAATAATAAAGGTAGATGTTTCTCCACTCACCGTCGATCCTACTCACAAGGGACAAACATGGGTTAAAAGCCTGGTGTGTACCCCTCAGGACATTTCCCTACACCTTGGCCTGTGCTGAAAGAGGGTGAGTGGGGCTATGGTGCTGGGTATGGGGGAGGTAGAGGAAATACAGAGGAAGGCCCCTCGCCTGCTCATCTGCTACCTGCCAGGAGGCTTTGCCACCACCTTCCCCTGCCAGGCAAGCCCTGTGGGGACCAGCACAGACTTCAACAACCTGGATAGAGCTCTCCCTGAGTACTGGGTGAGCACATTTGATGTCTGTAGGATCTCTGTGGATGCTGGGGGGACAGGGCTACAGGTGGCATTCTGCAGGCACCTTCCTGTATCCTACAGAAATAGGAATTAATGCAGCAGAAATCCACCCAGCTCACAAAAACCCAATGTGAGCTTTCATCAGCAACATGGACTAGTTTAAGCATTCCTGGAGAGACAACAGAATTTCAGCATAACCTCCATCCTGCCTCTAAACAGACAGCCATAAGCTATGCCAAAAGGGTCAAGAGTTCCTCCCTATCCAAGCAGCCGTGAGGCGCAGGGTCATGGTGTCTCAAGCACACAGAGTCTCGGGGTCAGCACTGCCATGTTTCACAAGTAAAAATTCAGGAAGCTGGGGAAATTTGAATTCCAGTTAAACAACAAATAAATTTTTAGTATCAATGTCTCAAATATGCATGAGGCATACTTATGCTAAAAAAGTTCCACTACATACTAAATACGAAAATAATACACTAAGAAAATAATTGTTAGTATTAGTATATCTATAGTATATTAGTATGTATATTAGTATTATATTTGAGACATAGGTGTGCCAAAAAATGATTAGTTAGGGACTTTGGGATTGACATGTACATACTGCTATATTTTAAATGGATAACCAACAAGGACTTACTGCATAGCACAGGGAACTCTGTTCAATATTATATAACAACCTAAATGGGAAAAGAATTCAAAAAAAAATAGATACATGTATACGTATAACTGAATCACTTTACTGTACACCTGAAACTAACATAACGTTGTTAATCACCTATACTCCAATATAAAATAAAAAGTTTTTTAAAATATCATCTATCTCATGGAGTTTTATGAGAATTAAATGAGATAATCCATGTAAAGTACTTACTTTGTAAGTACTCAATAAATGCTAGCATAGACCTTCGGGGGAAAAAATGATTAGTCATCTGAAATTCAGATTTAACCAGACATCTTATCTTTCATCTGGCAATCTTAGTCAGGGTGTCCCTGTGAAAGTACTCAGGGCAGAACCTGAGTGGGACCAGGGAGAAGAAAGCAAAAATAGTTCAGCTACACACAGGAGCCCCGTCCACCCTCCATCCAGCCCCCCCTCAAACTCCCAGCCTCCTGAGCCCAGAGCCCAGATCACTGGAGGAAGCTTTGGACCTCAGGTCCTGAGCGGGTGAGAAGCCCCCATGTCTGGATTCTGGGGCACTGTATATGGCAGCCTAAATGAGGGGTGGAGGGAGTTGGGGAGGTGTATCTCAGGCTGGATACCAAGGCAGCAGCACAAGGGACCATGGCCCAGGGAATTCTGGACAAATCTCTTCCCGCTCCCAGAACACAGAACATCAGCAACTCCTCACAACCTGGCTGGAGCTTCTTCTAGAAGACGGCGGAAGTTTGGAGGTCCTAGTCTCCATCTGGCCAGGCAGCCATCCCTGAACAGAAAAACGTAATGCACTTGGGGGGAGGTGGGGAGAATAGCCAGCTCTGTTTCTTTTTCAAGTCAACTATGGCCAGACTGACTCATCTTCTCTCGTAGACCAGAAAGTCTCACATCTTGCTGCTTCTTAATCATATGGAAACCTAAATATAGATATGTCTGCAGAAGGACAAGCCTGAGAAAACTGGTGTCCTTGTTCTCCCGGGGGAAAGCTCGAGTCTCACGATTTTCTCCTGAATTGTGAGTGCTGGGCTGCTAGCGAGACTAGGTTGAGGACAGTGTCCTCGGCAGTGATTCTATCATGGTGGGTGGAGCGGGGGCCTGTCAGAGCCACAGCAGTAACTCAGACCTGCCTCCAAGTCAGCTGCTGTGCGGGGGTCCCACACACCCCCACTTTGTCCCCTCTGGACAAATCTCCAGCTTCACCCTGCCACGATAGTGGCATAGTGACAAGGACGCAGGTATCTTGGTTGCATCACAGCAGAATGCCTGGGCCAGAGGAAACCTCACTGCCATCTGCCCTGGAGCATCGGCCCAGGGCTGCAGGCTGCAGAGAAGGTTCCTGCAGCAGCATCGCACTGAGCACCCAGCTGCTTAGGACCCAGTGTAGCCCAGCACCCAGGAACCAGCAGGACCCCCACAGCACCAGGCTTTCCTACGTTCTGCATCTGAGTCCAGTTCACTTCACTCAATTCTGTGAAGTAGCACAAAAGATGCACCTTTTTTGAGAAATAGCTCAATATCCTTCAGGAAGTTTCTCTAGGCCTGAAGGTTCCACAAGCTAGGGTACAGGAGTAAAGAGAGCTGTGTTGAAGAGAACACAGGTACAAATGAGATAACCATCAACACAATCCCACTAAACATCGATTTGTCCAGAGAAAAATTTTAGAAGAGATAAACGTCCTATCAGATTAGCCACTAAAGGCCTTTCCAAAACACAGTGGTCAAGTTAAGCAGTGAGAATGAGACCTGAGAGCCAGGCCAACAGCCTGGTATTCCAAGACTTCACTGTCCAGCCCAGTGCAGGAGGACCCGGGATAACCCTCCTCTGTCTCCACTGCATGTCCAGAACACAACACGCATGTCCTCTCAGCGTCCCTCGACTAGACATCAAAACCTGGCAGCTCACAGTCCTCAGTGCAGGCCACAGTCTTGCTAGGTTTGCACAGTAGTTCATACAGGTTTGAATTAATTGCCAATATTTAAAAATCAGGATATTTCCCAGGAAAATCCTGATTTCCAGGTTCCCTTGAAAAATCAGAAGCTCTGACGATACTGGGCCTGGGTCCGTCCAGTTGGCGGGAACTGGGGAATAGCTGCCCCCTTCGATGGGGCACCAGGCTTAAAGATGGCTGCCAGCTCTCTGCGGTCCCCAGACGCCCTACGGCGGGGCACCGTGGAGGCCCCACCCATGGCCTGAGGACCAAAACAGGACACGGACAACCACTGCCCTCCGCCATGGTCCCTCCCACCTCTCAGAAGAACCGTCATCTAAACATCTTCCCTCTCACAACCACAGCTTCACTCCCCTTTAGATCCCCCAAAGCCTGAGATTTACCATCTGTAATCTCAGTAGCAGCATCAATTAATAAGACAAACAACTCCAGAGTCTTGGAAACCACCTAGAAAATAAGTTAAATTGAAGAAGGATCGCTTTTGCCAAAACGAGAACAGCCACGCCCAGGGCCCAAGGCAACAATGACAGCATAGCTTATGTGCCCATTTCACAGACTGTGGCAACAGAGGTCACAGTCCTATTTCCCCCAACTCTATTCCTCTTAACTTCCAGGATGAATGGCCCACCAATGGGGGCGGAGGGGAGGGAGGCTTCTTCAATATGTTGTGTTGAAGGGGAAAGAAAAGTTCTGATTGGCTGACTCAGGAATTGGGATTCTGGGCAGAGCTTTACAAAAGGATAATGTATCTTTAAGCCTAGGTGCCCTTCAGGGAATGTATTGGATAAATGTCTTCTGAAAAGCCTGTAAATATTCCATCGCCTCACTGTCATTACTACCATGAAATGATAATGAAGCATGAAAGAAATATAATTCCACATTCAGATGACAGCATTAGCCTCCATAAGCAAACTGAAATATTTATTAGTAAAATGTTCAGTATCTACGCCTGTAATCTAAAAAAAGGACAAAAATGTTTTATAATAAAAAAGAGATTGAATGCAGAGGTAAAATCTGGTTGGCTGATTTTATTGCTTATTATTAAATCCTGGCAAAACAATTATTTTTTTCTTTTCATTAGTAAGACACCCAAATTAAAACTATGCCCTCTGGCTGCAAGGTTTACAGTAGTGATTAAAAACAAGGAATTGTGATGCATGGGGCTTTTGACAATGGCATAATCAAATTCATTCATATTGTTCAATCTTTCACTGACAAATAGTTTTACAGTGAAATATACCAAACAAAGACTCGCATACAACAACTATCAATACAGAGAAATTAGGAAACCTTGTTATTATTTAAATAGTGAAGTGATACAATGTTGCCATAATCTTGAATACAAACATTATAGTGTAGTTAATTAGGGTAATTATTGCCTAAATTGTGCTTAATTGTCTTATACTGAATAGGATGTGTGAATGAAGCTTTTTGAGCTTTTTACAATACGTTCGTTAAGTGCTGCCGAACTACTTAGTTATAATTTAATAAGTTTTGATGGTATTTCCTATAAATCAGGAAATACATCTGAATACAAACTGGGAGATAAACAGGAGCCATAGGCCTTGACCTCTGTTTCACCTTACTGAAAAAGAGGCATAAGAGAGTCATTTAGTAGACCAGCAGCACAGAACGTTCCGTAGCTAGAGCACATTCCTTTAAGGAAAGGGGAAAGAAAAAAATCAGGGTCTTTGAAGTGAATGAAAAATTAGAAATTCAAGTGACCACGATCAATTCTGAAACACTGCACAAAATTAATTACAGTTTTGCATCAGAAGCAAGAATGTAGATTTCAGACAGTCGGTGTCATTTATCTCAAGCTGCACAATATACAAGGCGATTAAAAAGCCAAATCTGTCCCCACCTCCCAAGTCTAAGGCCTCTCAGAAGCTGTGAAGTACAAATGATTAACTCCAAATTATGCAAGGGATTGTGCGGACGCTTCAGCTTGAATGGAGTGTGTGGCAAGTCGCAGAAGCTGGAGTGGGACAGATTTGGCGGCTCTTTATCAAAACCCAGTCTGGCCACCAATGATGGAAATCAGATAAATTGCACAGAGACCTGACAGTGGCTGTAGAAAGCTTGCTCGGCAAAATCCAAATCTCTAATTTCTATCTGCTTTTAATTGCTTGCCTTAAAATTTGCATTTTTCTACAATTGGTTTAAAGGATTTACTCTATTCCATAGGCTACTCTGACCAAATTGCTTCCCATTTCACATGGAGTTGCAGAACCCTGTCTTGGGGGCTGGGGGTGGAAATTTGGCTTGGTACTCACCTCTCACAAGCAAGTTTAGTGTCCAAAATACACCTCAGCTAGGGAGGTGCCCTGCCCTCTCTGACACTCAGGACTAGCCCAAGTAGCCATCGGCATCCAGAAGGCACACAGATGCCCCAAGCCTATATCCCCAGAGGAAGCCCAATGAGCAAATACCCCACAGAGAAACCCAGCCGCACCCTCCTCCTTCCACTGGGGCCCCGTTCTCATTAGCCCCCCTTTGGAAAAGGCAGGACGGACATGTGTTCAAAATACATCTTATTCTGTTGTCAAAACGAACTCAATATCAGAAAGGCTGACAGATTTTCCCTGACTCCAAGAAACCACACATGGTGTGTCCCACACACCCGCACAAGCACACACAAGCTGGGTGCCTGCTTCATTTAACCCTGCATCCATAACCGACTTATTAACACATTAACATTGCCAAGTGAAAAACTGTCATTTTAAGATTTGTAAATTGAGCCTCACCTAATGAACTCTTTGATTCTGAGCAATTGGCTCTGGGTCCTGTTGAAACCCCAGCTGTCCTCAACCAGCTGGACCTTAATAAGCTCTACCCGACTTAACCCAGGTCTTCCCAGGTCCTCCCCTGGTGCCTCTGCCGAATCCCCTCAAACCTGTCCCCAGGGGTTTCTTGAACACATCTGGAGACATCACATCACAGAAGCATCTCCATCCCACTCTCTCATCTAAGGAAGTCTGTTTATCCCCATGTTCTCAGAAGCAAATGGCTGCTGGGTCCAGGGAAGTCACATAGTGGGGAAGACTGGTTGTGAGAAAAGACCATGTCCCATTGCCCCTTTGGGTAGAGACATGGAAACAGAGAGTTCTTCATCTCCTGTCAGGAAAAACAACAATATAAGCACAATATAAACAGCGATGGACACCCTGCCCCAATGCCAGGGATACTAGGGAGGGGTGAGGACCGTGGCTAACTTTAAACACATGATCCCTCTGAAGGGGCAACTGCACCTCTGCTCAAATAGATGTTGCCATGAAGACAAGCCACTCTATATGGCCAGATATTTTGAATTTTTTATGGAATCTGGACTGTTTCGGAGAATTCCTTCATTTTTTTCATGTTGATTCACATTTTTAAAGTAAATAAAAGAACCATTCTGAATAAAAGCACTTGATGGCCAAATCGATCAGGGCCCCCAACTTGTGATTTTAGGTCCACACCTTTGATGGATATATGCGTTTTCACTGCTGAATGGTTGTAAAGGATACACCTCAAGATTCTAAAGGGTAGATCATCCCCTTAACCCGCGTGATAGTCAGAAAGACCCTGTAACAGGAGCCCCTGAATCCATCCCTGTGTTGTACTAACCACTGCCTAAGAGCCCCACCCTGTAGTGACCATCACTGCTCATAACACTGGACAACGTGTGGGCTTTGGCCCAGCTCAGGGTCCATCCCCAGTGGCTTTCAGGTTCTAGAACCAGCCTTGATTCACCTTTTTTTTTTTTTTTCCAATCCTTGGACTTTTAGAGAAGTTAAATAAATGCCTAAAAGCACAAGCCCAAGACTTGTACTCAAGTGTGCTGGCCTGGCCACCCCTGATCCCTGCTGCTCCAGCCTGGGCCCTTCCCTGTTATGTGCAAGCCTGGGCTTCCACCCCTGTGCTCCCGCTGGCTGGGATGTGTTCCCTCTCTGGATGGACTTTCCCACGGCCTCAAGCAGCTCAATAGCACCTCCTAGAGAGAGAAAGATGTGCTCATCTACTGCGGAGTGCCCTCGAGCTGCCCCCTGCCACTGCCCATCAACCTTACAGAGTGAGGTATACAGAAGGCACTGCGCTGGGTGCCCAACCAAATGCCTCCCCAAAGCAACCGATAACTCACTGCTCATCACTGGCTGAGAAAACACTCAGCTCCCACACTCTGGCTTCTCCCTGTCCCAGCTCTCCTGACTGTCAAGGCCACGACAGAGACCACATGAACCCAGGAATCTCTGGATAACACCCTGTTCTTGCATTGAATTATTTATGCTCTACCCTGTGGCTGAGGAGGTGTGGCCTGAATGTAGATTCAGAAGCATGTGGTAGCTGTAGCACCTTGGGCAAGTCACGTGAGCTCAGAGCTTCTGTTGGCACATCCAGACAGTTTATACCACCTGCCTTGCAGGTGCTGGAAGAATTAAATTTGCTGTTCAAAGACTTCATATCATCATGTAAACACCAGGGTGAGTCTTTTCTTTTTTTAGGATTACGTGGCAGTGGGGACAATGCACAGTGACTGGGCTCAACCTTGAGTCACAAAGCTTCCACTTTAGGACAGTAGTGCAATGCACCTTTGAAATGAAATTGCTAAGAATATATTTTTCTAAGAAACTCACTCTGTAATAATTTTAAGATGCATTTAGGAAGCCCTGGGAAGAACCTAATAAAATAAGAATGCATGATTCCTACCCTCAAGGAGCTTCTAATCTCTTTTCAGGGCACAGATGGTGGTGGGATAAAGTGGCTGTGAGGTCCAGGCACCTGAAATCAGGCCCCACTGGCTGGGGCTGCTGTCCTTACATCCCAAGCTCTGGGAAACAGCTTCCCAAAGGCCCATACCAGAGCTGAAAAGGGAGAACTATTATTTTTGATGCTTATATTATTCGAATCTCCTGAAAATAAACACTCACCTTCCTAAAGGCAGGGAGAGGCCCAGGCAGGGGTCTTTTTGCCTCTGCACTGCAAGGTGGCTAGCTAGATGAGGAAGGAATCCAGGCGGGTTTGCTGCTCCAAGTCAAGTCCATCACCAGGATTTGATTAAATGAGATGACATTTGAGAAAGGGTCTTATAAACGATTCTAGTCATTTAAAATATTCCAGTATTGTCTTCATCAAAGGGATTATAGTGTATAAACTCAGAGCATTAAAGAGAAAAGAGAAGTGTTGGCTTTGGGAAATCTATGAATCAGAGAGCTCAGGGTTTAACAATTTAGGAAATCATTTTTTGTAATATCACAAGTTTGAGTCTGTTCAGGCAATATTTATCTATTTTTTTCACTCTGCATCATGATTTAAGCTGTAAGAATTTACTATGAAATTAACAGAATGTCTATCTTGCCATTGGTTACATGAAATTAGAACCACCGACATTCATGTTAATACCTCCCAATTACCACTCCTGGTAATTTGGTCTAGAATGCCTCAAATTTACTTGAATAACCAAATTCTCTTCAGGGCACAAAAAAGACAACATGCCCTGCAGAAGAGACCAGCACCTGGTTCACCCTCTCAAGCTTTGGTTTTCAGAATCAGGGAGCAGCCTTACAATGAGGAAATGAAGGATCAGAGAGGTGGAATGACTTACAGAAAGCCTCACAGCAAGTTGGTGACCTAAGACTAGAATGCCCAGTTAGAGCTCACTCTCTGCTCCCCCAGGGTAAGGGAGCCCCTCTACTGACACTTGAAGATCTCCATGTTCACAGGGGATTGTCCTAGACCTTGGGGAAGGGAAAGGTCATCCATCCTCCAGCCTGAGGGCAGTCCTTACTTGACTGCAATTCCTGAGTTCCACATCAGCTTCACGCTATGGATGGCTGCTGTCAGAGAGGAAATGCACATCAAAGGCACTCCAAGTCATCTGCAGGGCTGGAAGGGGTAAACCATGTGGAATATTCTCAAGGCCTTCAGGAAAACATGCATGAAACAAATCTCAAATTACAAGAAAATTTTCCTGAGCATAGCTGTTGAGAGGGTATGTGTGTGGTTGTCTCTGAAAATTTCCAGAAAAAGGGAGACCCCAATTAAATTAGAAAGAGACGGGCGTCCCTGGTGGCACAGTGGTTGAGAGTCCACCTGCCGATGCAGGGGACACAGGTTCGTGCCCCAGTCTGGGAAGATCCCACATGCCGCGGAGCAGCTAGGCCCGTGAGCCATAGCCACTGAGCCTGCACATCCGGAGCCTGTGCTCCGCAACAGGAGAGGCCACAACAGTGAGGCCCGCTTACCGCAAAAAAAAAAAAAAAAAAAAGAAAGAGATGCACAGAGACAAAGTTCATGGGCAATTTTTCATTGACTCCGTCCTTGGCAATGTACCTTAGAGAGATTCTGACAATGACAATGCAAGTAAGATGATTTTCTTTTCCAATTAGCTATTGGATACCTCACAACCCAAAGCTTAGTATTCTAGGAGAATATCTAGGAGAATAGCCAAAAGCAATGCATCACACTGTTAAATAAGAGCCAAATAAGTTTCACTAGAAAAGAGAATGATCCAGGGGTCATAGTGGGCCACTACTGATGATGAGTCAGGATTGTGAAGCAAAATGGAAAAACAATGTAACTTAGAGTCAGAATTCCCTACTCTGCAACTGACCTTGGACATTCCTCTCCTCATGTCTCAGTTTTCTCAACCATAAAGTGAGGGTTATATGATACCCCTCCTACCTTTCTCACAATGTTGATTTGGAGGCTCAAGAGAGAATGCAGATGACAGCATTTGAAAAGCCTAAGGTGCCACACATGCATCAGGCTTTACTGCTGAGATGTTGGCTGGCCCTGGGGACTAGCAAAGTTACAGACTTGATCCTCCTTAACGTGATTTTTTTACATTTTTTAAGAAGAAAATTAATACATATATACAATGGAATATTACTGAGCCATAAAAAAGAAGAAAATAATGCCGTTTGCAGCAACATTGTCATTCTGAGTGAAATAAGTCAGACAGAGAAGGACAAATATCGTATATCGCTTATATGTGGGATCTAAAAAATGGTACAAATGAACTTACTACAAAACAGAAATAGAGTCATGAATATAGAAAACAATCTTATGGTTACCAGAGGGGGAAGGGAGGAAGGGAAAAACTGGGAGATTGGGATTGACATATACACACTACTATATATAAAATAGATAACTAATAAGGACCTACTGTATAGCACAGGGAACTCTATTCAATACTCTGTAATGACCTATATGGGAAAAAAATCTATAAAAGTTAATATATGTGTATGTATAACTGATTCATTTGCTGCACAGCAGAAAGTAACACAACACTGTAAATCAACTATACTCCAATTAAAAAAAAGAGAGAGAAGAAAATTAAGAATGTCCCCAACATGGGATTTGTCCTTGTGTTGTTTCTTTTCCACTTTAACACAGGAACTTCATGAATAACTGTGGTGTCAGTAATAATATCTATTATTATTAGAGAGTTCACTCCAAGCCCACACATGGAGAGAGATTACTTCTGCATGTCAGCATAAATTAAAGGGTTAGATCAGAGGCCCAGCCAATGGCAGAAGTGGGGAAAAAAGAGGGCAGTGCACACTGTCTGACCCATAGCCCACTCCTACCCCAGAGGATGAGAGCCCTCGTAGAGGAGAACGGAGGTGCCCTAGCCAAGCACTGGTCCACCTCCAGACACTCGAGTGAGGCCAACCTAGACCATCAGCTGCCCAGTAACCTGCCAGCTCACTGTGAATGTACACGGAAGCCCAGCAACCCCCGACCAACCAGGCTGGCCCAGACAGTACAATTGCCCAGTGATCCACAGAACGGTAGTTCCCTGAAACCACTGTTTTGAAGTGCTTTGTTATGCAGCTGAGACACCAAACAACCTCATTGTTATAGATGAAGCAATAGGGCTCAGAACTTCCTCCTCTCCCCTCTGCAGCTCCAGCCAGTCCAATCCGCCCCTCTCTCAGCCTCCAGAGTGTCAGTTCCAAATTCAAAACTTACCATGTCTCTGCCTCCCAGGAGCCTTGCATTCCAAAGAATTCCCCCAACTCCGCTCCACCCAGCTGGCTGTCCCGGGCCCAACTTTCCACCCATGTCTCTCCAGATTGATTTCTCCAGAAGAGGATCCTCAGCCACTGCCAGTGGTTCTTCGAGAACAATTCCCCCCCCCCCACCAAGCCTGGTGCTTTCTCAGGGGATCAAGGCTCCAGAGAGACCAAGGCGGCTGACCTCCAGGACCCAAGAGTGGGTTCTTGTCTAACACGCGGAAATAAGTTGCAGGGGAGACACACGTACTGACAGAGCAAAAGACTTTACTGGAAAGGGGTGCTCAAGTGGAGAGCAGCAGGGCCAGGGAACCCAGGAGAACTGTTCTGCCACATGGCTCGCAGTCTCAGGGTTTACGGTGGTGGGGTTAGCTTTCCAGTTTGTCTCTGGCCAGTCATCCTGCTTGTGCCCGTATTTGGTCTGACTCAGGGCCCTTCCTGGCGGCGTGCATCTCTCAGCCAAGATGGATTCCAGCATGAGGGTTTCTGCAAGGTTGGCCAGACATATTATGGGCTGGCGTCTCCTCCCTCATTTTGACCTCTCCCGAATTCTCTGGGTTAGTTTTCAGCAGCAGCACGGCACTCCTTATCCCGACCTCCTGTTGTGAGACGGCTCATGCTGGGGGTTATTGTCGTGCCTGGCCAAGGCGGGCGGTTTCCGTCAATGGTTTCCTAACAACCCTGCTCTGGGTTGCTGGCTCCCTTCTCCTCGGACTAGGAGGCTTGTCCTCCATCCACCACTGCCCCGCTCTCACTGCTTCTTGTACTGTCACTCCGCATCTGCCCTGTCCTCAGAGCTCAGTCCCCAAAGATCCGGGGCCTCTGCTTCACCTCGAGCACCCCCACAGAGCCTGGCATGGGGTCTCAGATTCCCTGGACGCTGCTAAGAGTTTGCTGTGGCTACTGCAGCTGCTGATGGTGGTGATGCTTACGAACCCTAGCAGGTGTGACACTGGGAGGATTCCAAATGTGTGACGACATGGAAAGAACCCCGGGTTCAGGTCGTGCCCCTTGTCACCTTGTGATCAAGGGGCAGGTTGCCAAACAGCTCAGAGTTCTGGTTTCCTCGTTTGCGAAAGGAAGCGGATGAATCTTGTCCAATCCACAAGGACACGGACTGAGTTGAACGGAATGCAGGTTCGTCCCTACCACGGTTCACCTGACCAGCTGACCCCGTAGCATGCTCCCCGCCCCTTCCACTGAGTGACGGTAATGCCCAACCTTCACATCCCCTCCCCCACCAGCCACCTCCGCCACCTACCACGATGAAAGTTGTGATGCGCATGCGTAAATGCGCCCTCTCCTCTTCTTGCGCTTCCTTCCGGCTGGGAAAGGCCACCCCGGCATCCTTAGTCGGACAAAGACGACCTGTCTGTCGGCTTATTGGATTTTGTTTCGGAAATCTGCAGGAGGCAGCCCCCAGAATGGAGGCGGCTTCGCTTACGCACCTTGTTTTGTCTCTCCTGGCCCCGAGCAGGGAGTCTGGGAGCATCCCACGTTCTGCCGAATTGACCCATTTTACAGATTCCCAACAGTCCTTAAAAACCACGACTCCGGTCGTTGGCAACATACATAGTAATCCTTAAAAACAGAAGGCCTGCCCTAGACAGAGCCTGCCGATCGGGGTGGCACAGATGACAGTGCCACCTAGAAAGTGGGGGTTAAAAGCAGCGCCTCCCCGCCCTGCCTGCACTACGTGTACAGCCCCTGCCCCCAGGCTCCATTCCCTAGACCTTCCACCGCATGCTTGGTGGGCACACAAGAGCTACGAGGAGCTGCTTTAGAGAAATGAAAATGCCATTGTCTGACCAATAAAAAGCATCCCTGTATGTAATCCCTGTACTCGATTTTTAAATTCTCGGTGCTGAGACACTGTTATGTGTTCATGGTTATTATCTGTCCACTTCCAAACCTTAAGAGGTTAGATTGTTTAAAGATTTGTTAGCTATGAACTACTTAAAGAAGGCAAAGTAGAAAACTCCTGGCTAATTGAAAAATAGCATTTTATCAGATTCTCCTCTGATATGATATTGTAATGGTCGTACTTAGAGTACTCTCAATACTTCAATAAGTGGTGAAATTTTAAAAAGAACATCGTCAGGGCTTTGCAGAAAATGTGCTGTTACCCATTTATACTGCTTTTTTAACCATTATTTTCTTATATTTCCCACAATGCCTCGGATCAGAAGCAAACAGAAACTGAGTGATTACCCCAAAGTGTGCTAGATGAACTGGAAAAAGTCTATTCAAACAAAGCTCATTAGTTCTGATACCTCCAGGGCTATGACAAATTAAGCGGCTGGTGAGTGTGCTTGCAGACAAAAGGAGGATGCCGAAACGAGGGCTGAGCTAGGCACGGTGTCAATAAATTCCCCTGAAAAAGGTAAAAATTACAATTGGAGCTAAAGTGGAATCCCTTTAAGGAGCATGTACAAAATAGATCATCCCTTCTTTCTTAAGTACATTTGTGAACCCGCCTGTGATGAATTATTGCAGCCTGGGAAGTGGCCACTCCAGAAGGACTGCCGGGCCAGGTGTGCATCCAAGGCGCTGGCTGTTCCAGCGCGTCCACCCTCTCGCCTCTGCAAAGACTTGGCCCTGCCCAGAGGAAACGGGTTCCAAACTCAACAAGCAGAGTGCGGACTTTCAAAGCCGCAGGGCAGGGATTGGGCTTGCCTGCCAGGCTCCAGGAGGCAGCTACCCAGCTTCAAAGGGCTCCATGACCTTAAGATAACCTTGGCCAAAAAAGGAGTAGCCGTAGAACCACAGCTCTCCTTTTCCTGGTTTGTGAATCCATCGATATGAAGAATCTTAGAAAATTCTAAAATGGCCATTGTACTTGCAACGGATCTGGCACCAAGAAGCTCTAATAATTATTTGTTGAATAAATGAATAAAGGATGAACAAGCCAGGCCTTCAGGTAGGGCCACCCAATGAGGAAGTGGGAGTATCAGGACTGGGCCCAGGTTCTCGAGACTGTCCTTGGGTTTTCTGGTGCACCTACGTGTGGCCACATATGCCCTCCTGGTTTGTGGGAGCCTCACAAGCATTTTTACCTCATTGGCAGGATTTCTGTGCCACGGAGAATCATGGTCTAACAGTAATTCTCAGACCAACAGAGTGGGGAAAACCCACAAAGAGCTCCCAGTGCCCTGATCAAACACTAGAAGAGCTGGGACCAAATCTGACCCACAGACTTTTGGCCCCATGCAGCGCTGCCTTTCCTTTTTATTTGAAATACTTGCCACTTAAAACTTTGGAGATTTCTCACAAACATTCATATTCCCAGCTTCTTTGGAAACTTGAAAGATCTGGCCAAACAATATGGGCCCATATTGCCACGTGGCACAGATGACCAGGATGGAATTGCAGTTTCCCCATTTAACAATGATGCCCACCCCAGTGTGACAGCCTCTCCCAGTGCCCTGCACCCAGATATGTTACCAACTGGCCCCTGCAGGCATCTGAGTTAACAGCCTCTGGTCTAATCAATCATCAGTCTAGTAGACACAGGGAAAATCAGACCCAGAAAATGGGAGTGGTTTCTAGGACCGACAGAGTGCCCGTGGCAGTGCCAGGATTAGATGCCAAGTCTGAGTATTCTCAATGCCAGGCTCAGTAGAGCCCTCTATCCCACTCCCCCTCCCCATCCCCAGCAAAGCGAATTTTTCCCTCTTTTGGTTTTACTTCTGTACCTTGTTCATGTCTCTCTCAATGTCCTACCCAGCCATCCAGCCACGCAGGCAAGAGCTAGACTTCGGGCTATCATGCACTCACCTGTTTGTAGCTCTGACTCCCCCACTAGATTGGGAGCCATTCAAGGGCAGGAGGATGGTGATAACTATCTCCATCCGCAGTGTCTGATACGCAGGAGATCTTCAGCGAAATCTTGTTTCCCTTTCATCATAGTCTCATGGCATCCTTCAGGTTCTGGGTCCCAAATGTTGATGGATGCGTATAGTAACTTGGGTAGGTAGCTCAAGACCACCATAACCACCAGTCTCTTCTTCAACCCTAGACTCGTCACCCATTTCCAGCCCCACTTCTGATGCAGACCTAGACATTCTGGCTTTCCTTAGCTTTACTGAGGCTACCAAGAGAAGCCCCCGAAGGTTCATTCCATCCACACAGGCAGGGAATAACTCCCTTCTTTGTGATCCTCCTGATTTATTTACATTTTACTTACATTTTCAGAACCAACAATATTGAGAGGCAATTCTTCTCAAGCTGATGCATACTCTCACCTACACGTGAACTTGCCATTGTTTTTGTAATCCTGCCTCAGCATGGCTGTGGCTTGGAGGCTTGTGGCATGTGATCATGGGGCCTGAGAACCACAAGGGAAGCAAGAAGCAGGAGCTATGGGCACCCGTGATGAGGAAACACCAACCCCATGAAATACGGACCCCTGTGCTCCCCCCATACCACCTCCCACTGCATAGGCGGCTCAGTGCAACACATCTGTTGCTGTAGAGAAGTTAAAAACAAAGGCATGGACAAGAGAGAAAATGAAGAGCAGAACACGCTAAATAAGCAGCATCTTTGTATATAAAAGCCAAGAAAAAGGGGTGAAGACTTGGGATTTCACAATACAATTAGATCCCTTCTGCTGGTTTCTTTCTGTAAAAATACTTTCAATAAACTAAAGAACATTTTTCAGAAAAAATTTTTTTTTACTTTTGTTTTTCAAATGTTGACAGATGGGTGGGAAAAAATTAGGAGTAATGTGCAATCCAGGTGTTCCCTTCACCTAGTCAAAATTGGTCTAGGGGAGAGGAGAGAGTCAGAGGGGCAACAGTACAGAGCCCGAGGCCCAGTGGGCATCTGAGCAAGACCCTGGGTCCCACCTAGCTCATTCTAAGCACGACCCAACAGACTGCTCAACTCCCTGGAGCACCAACGAAAAGGATGGGACAGAGATGGGCTTGTGGAGCTGGAGCCGGCAGGTCTGCATCAACCCCTCCGAGTTCCCAGGGGCTCCGGAGCAGCTCTGGAAGGTCACACATCTTTCCCACGCACCCGGGAAGAAAGTGACATTAGCTGGGAGAGAAAGCAAGCAGCACGGGGGCACCTTCTGCAGGATGAGGCGCCGGCAGGTGTGGGCACATCATGGACCAGTGAGAAATCTCTAGGCAGCAGCATCGAAGGCTATCTTCACTGCCTGCGACCAATCCAGCTCCTCTATCCCTTAGATAAGAAGGCGGGAAATCCCTGACTTGACTGAGGAACTCCAAATTAACTGTTTCTCCAGAACTGATTAGCTTGAGTTTCTACCACTGGCATGATGTTTATAGCAACATAAAAAAGTTAGAGTATGTCCCCCTTTTGGTACATCTGACTTGGTGGGCTGAGAACTTGTCCCCATCACCTACTGGTTCATCACCATTTACGCTTGCTGCCACCGCGAGGCATGTTGGAAAGCAACTCTCCCAGGAGGAGCCCCCGGGCCTGGCGGAAGGAGGAGACCAGGTCTAGCTGCTGCCTAATGGCTGCAGGGAGGGCAGGGAGGACTGCCGAGGGGAGGGCACCTGAGGGCAGGCGGCAGGTCACTTGAGTCAAACAGGGAGAGGATGTCTTCCACCTGGTGTGGCAGAAAGACTCTAGCACTGAGGCCAGCCCACAGGGCTTTGCAGGTGGCCAGGATGGTGGCCTGGGTGCTGGGCCAGTGGGAAGCTCTCTGCAGCCCACCATGGAACCCGAGTATCCCTTCTTCCCAGAAGGGCAGAGTCCACATCTGCCCCCAGCCAGAGACACCCGGGAGCCGGCCAGCCATGACCATTCCCAAAGGGTTTCCCCCAACTGCCACCAAGAGGGAACAGGAGGACAAGCCTGTCACATGTGGGCTCTGCTCAGCGCAGCTCCACAGGCCTCCCCCAGGGCGGCTCCAAGCCTGGGAACACTGCACAGAGGAGGCAGGCACACAGACAGCTCAGCGGGACCCTCCCTGTCCTCTGTCCCCAGGCCCTCCCCCAGCCCCTTGCCAGCTCAGCTCCTCTTGTCTCTGGAGTTGAGGGGTCCTTCTCCCCTGCTTCACCCTGCTCCTCCCCCACCTCCCTGACCATCCCTTCCCGGGCCTCCTAAACGTAAGGATGCCCTGAGATTCTGACCTCCTCACTGCCATGTCTCTGCCTGGTGGCCTCGTGCCCACACCTCTGTGGGAGCAGCCTCCGCGTGTCCATTCCCGCCCCCACCCCTCCCCTGGACCCAGCCTCCGGCCCCTGTCGCCCACCGGGCATGCCCATTGAGGGCTTCCATTCAGACTCACAGTGGCCGTTTCTCCAACCTCCCATCCATGTGTTTCTCCAGCGTATTATCACCATTTCAACATGGCACCCTTCCAAAGCTGGTGAACAGGGGTCTCTTCTGTAGGAAGTGATCAGGGAGGGCACCACCCCTCCTAGCCAACCACATCTTGCTCATCCCTTCTTCTTCACATCCCTGCTTCAGTGCCACCCCCTCCAGGAAGCCTGCCCTGACCACCAAGACGGGTGAGTCCCTCACTATATGTTCTCTTTCTTCAAAATATTTATCAAGATTCTGATCAATAAATGGTCTGTGCAATAATTAATCTAATATGACTCTTCTCCCTGCTAGACGGTAGATTTCACAGCAGCAAGCAATGGGTGATCTCTTGCTTGCACATACCTGTATGCAATAAGTACTCCATAAATGCTTGAATGGGAGAGAGTCAGGCACATTTATTCATTCAAGCATTTATAATGCTTGATGAAAACTAGCCACATGCAAATTGGAATTTGTATTACATATCCTTATTTGTGATAAATTTGTACCAACAGCACCTATTTAGGAATCTAGCAGGCTAGACATATAGGGCCCACATCTTCTAGATACTTCTTGGTCACAAGTTTTTGCATTAATTTTGACTTTTTCAATACTGCATTCAAATATAATTTAGCCTGATTGCCGTTTGTTTTCACTCCCTTAAATTTTGCTCCTGTGATGAGAACCTCCTGTGCCCGAACCCAGCCCCTGACTCCCGCCTTGGTCACCACCGTGCAGCCAGCAGCCAAGCCACATACCTCGTGTTTCCAGCATCTCCGGCCACTTGCAGACTTGCAGGAAACACCTCACCTCTGGGTATGGGGCTGGTGTGGTGAGAAGCTGCCAAAGGTGCAACCCAGAAGATGCATCGTGGAAATGCAGAGGAGATACCACCCAGGGGGTGAACTGTGACCAGAGGGAAACAGGAGATGGGAGGGAGCCAGGCACACAAATTCCCTCTTCGCATTCACTCCCAGCTACTCAGAGACGGAGTTTCTGCAGGCACAGCCCATCTGGAGAAGACCACAGAGCCAAGCAAAGCCACCTACTGAGTCACCTGCTGTGTCTGTCCGTCACCACGCAGGACCGCACGTGGCTTCCCGTCCCTCCTTGCCTTGCTTCCCCCTGCCTCCCTCTCTCTGCCCAGTTTGCACCTCCCACATAAAACATCAGCACTTTCACCCTTGCCTCAAGCCCTATTTTCTAGACAGCCTGGGCTATGACAGGTCTGCGTTTGGATTTTATGTTTTGTTATCTTGATCTGTTTTGTGGCTTTAAAATGCGTTTCAATATCTAATACAAATTCTCCATCTCTCTTTTTCCCCCAAAAAATGCCCTTGCCTATTATTAATCATTTAATCATCCAAATGAACTTTCCCAGAAGTTGAATTCTGGGGAAAAGAAATGCCTTTCTATTTTTTAAATCATCTTCACACTTATTATCTTTTTCTAAATCCAACACAAATATTTATTAACAGCTTGGATGAAAGCACAGTGGGCTCTGGGGCTCTACGGGATCCCAAGGGAATTGTATTCTAACCGGGGCATGAAAGGGAATGATAAACAACCTTTGTGTAAGCCCTCAGGGTAGATGGCAGTATCCCTGGTTTGCATGGAGCCAGACCCAGAAGTGCCAGAACTGCCTGAGAGGAATGGTGGGGGGAGCCCCGGTTAAGGCTAGAGCCCTGGTCCCCCGACCCTTCAAGTCTCTGGTCTGTACACTCGCCAGCCTGGAAGAGTGATGACTGCAAAGGCAATGAGCCTCAGGAGGGTGGGGAGATGTCACAGGAGGCTTCACGAAGAACAGATAAGATTCAAGGAAATGAGGAAACATCCTTCCAAGGAAAGAGAACATCTGTGGAAGATTCCAAAAGCAATTGGAATTGGATTCCAGAGAGGACCTGGAAGCATCCAGACCCCAGTGGACAAGGCACACATACAGCAGGGAAGCATAAGTCCTGGGGGTGCACAGCTGGTGGTCAGCCATGGCTTCCTATCCTAAGTGCTCGCTCCTGTCCCCTGAGAATTTTCCTCTGAACCCCCTCCCCTTGGCCCCAGAATAGGCAGAGCTCTCAGCTTGTCCCACACACTGTTTGGTGGCCTGTGTCTCCCAGCCAGAAATTTCCAGGGAGATGGTCCAGAGCCAGGACAGCAATGCCCCACCCTTGTTTTGCAGGATTTTTAAAATCATCTTCAAATGTTCGATTTTCTTGAGCCTCTCAAAACAAAATTTGACTGAAAATAATACCTCTTATTATGGTAGTGGTCTGCGTGCTTCTTCAAAATTCTTCAATCGAAAATCATTTCACATGACAATGGGATGACAATGTCTCATCCATCCAGTCCCATGCACAGAACTCATCATGCGCGCCACCTCCAAGAAATGTAGGACCCGGCTCTCCTTTGTGGGCGGGGATGTCTCCCTGCATCCTGAGCAGTTATCAGAGTACCCGGAGCATCGTGGACTCCTCAGTGAGTGAAAGAATGAGTAAACTAATACGAACCACGGAGCAGACTCTGAGCCCCTGGTGCCGTGTGAACAAAGTGCCAGGGAAACGCAGGAGAGGGAACAGCCACACATGCAGGGGACACTGTTGAAGCACCAGCCTCTTCACCCAATTCCTGCTCAGCTGCCAGGGGACCGGGATGGCCCGTATCATCCAAGGAGCAATGTGAAATGATGAACCAACCTCGATTCCTCAGAAGGCAAATGCCACCTTAGGGGATGCGAATGTGTATGGGTGGGGGGGAAGGGACGGATTCCTGAAACAGGACTTGTTTAGAACCCTCTGGAAGATCCTGATTCGGATATTTCAGGGAGCTGGGAGGGCCTTTGCAAAGGCATGAGGCTAGAGCCGTGAGTGTGCTTTGAGCCTGCGAAGTGGTCCGAGGTAACTGGAGCCAGTGACTGCACAGCATGGGGCCGGGAGGGAGGGAAGGAGGGGTGGAAGAATGGATGACCTTGAATGCTGGCGGAGGGGGAGGGGGCCTCTGGGTGCCCCTACACTACCTCCAAGAGAGAGGCTCCGAGAGGTACGTTCATCCATCAAATATTGGCGGTGCACTTCCTATGGGCCAGGTGCTGCTCTGGTGCTGCGGATGCAACACTGGGCAAGAGAGATGAGATGCCTGCCCTCATGGAGCTGACGTTCTAACAAGAAGAGGAAGCCTTCTGGACGTAAGAGCTTTGAAGAAATGCAACAGCTGTGGTGTGACAGAGAGATAGCCATCAGGAAGTCAAGACCCAAGTGACAAATTGCATTTCACGAGCAGAAGGAACGGCAAATATTAAGGCTCACATTTAAGGAACCAAAAAGTCAGTGGCTGGAGCCTCCCAAGCATCAGAGGAAGTGGCGTGGGGTCAGAGGTCAGGCCTGTCTGAATCACGGAGGTCTGTGGAGGCTGTGATGAGAGGTAGGGGGTTATTCTAATGCAATGGGGAGCTATTGGAAGGGTTTAGGCAGGGTAGTGGCAGGACCAGATTTCTGTTTTAGTAATCATTCTCTCTCCCATGTGAAAACACAGGAGGAAGGTGGTGTCTGCAAGCCACGAAGAGCGCTCTCACCAGAACCTGACCATGCTGGCACCCTGATCTCAGACTTCCAGCCTCCACAACTGCAAGAAAATTCATTTCTGTTGTTTAAGCCTCCCAGTCTGCGGTATTTTGTTATGGGAACTTGAGCTGACTAATATAGGGGTCCTACTGCCATATGGCACTCTGCCCTGCTCCGCTCTCTTTCCAGAGAATGCCATGGAGTGCTGGGATTGAGGGGAGTCCAATTTTCAGAGTGTCAAACTCCACAGAAGGCAACAGCCCCAGCCCGCACTGTACGCCCTGTAGCGGGGGACCTTCTCACCCTTCCCAGCTCTAGTGCCAACTCGTTCATGTGTTTCATTATAATCCCCATCATTATGGGGGATCCAAAAGCTCCCACAAGCTTCTTCCCTAAACACAGAAAAAAGAGAAAGAAAAAACACCTCCACCAAAGATCTCAGAAAAATGTATAAGTGGTCTCAGATACTCCAAACGAGCTCAAGCAGGGTGTTGTCGAGACCTTAACTCTTGCAACTTTGAGCCACAAGATCAGGCCGTGCACACCAGGCCGATTGCTGGGCTGTTGTTTTTGTCCTTTGATATGGCAATTCACCAACATTCATACGCACGTGTATAGGGCACATGAATACAAGATGAAAGACGAAACAACTACCCAGAGTCTGGGTAGGAAGGTCCCAGACCCATGTGGCTGGCATTTCAAGGTCAGTGTTTGTCCTTCCCCAGCAGGCCACCTGCCGCCTCCCCAATCCACCTGACCTTCAGACGGAATGGCTTTCTTCAGCCTGGTTTTCCATACGGCAACCTTTCTGAGAATCAGGACAGCATCTCCAAAGGAAATGACATAACAGATCAAGAGAATTTCTTCTCAGGGACATGGGGGACTCTTCTAGAGTTTAACTCCAGGGCACCCCTGGTAATGCAGCAAGTCGGCAACAGAAGCCTATTCTTAGGTGATGGTTATACCCCCAGACCTCCCCCTCCCAAGTGAAGGCCACAAGTGGGTCCCAGAATGCAAGGACACCCCTGAGACAGGCGGTCACATTGCATAAACCCAGCTCCAGAAACTCTCAGCAAAGGAACCCTCTGTACCTGGTGCAGCTAAACTCCAATCCACCACACGGCGGGGGTGGGCTTTTTGGAAAGCAGTGGCCCTGGGCTGTGTGCAGAGCAACATTTAACCTGATGCTGAAGGCTGCATATTCCCACTACTGCATACATTACCCTTTATCTAATTCAACTGGGCCCCCATCTACCGAACGGCCAATTAATAAGGTAGTATTGGAAAGGTGGGTTGTTCCTGTAGTTGGACATTGTGGCAGCCCCCTGTCCTTGCTTTCACCATCTTCCTATTAATATGAAAACTTTGTCCCTGCCTCGCCAGAATGTCAAGGCAAACCAGCACCTGCTGGGAAGCAGAGATGGCGCCCTATAGAATGGCCTGAGAGACAAAGAGAGTTTGTGGGAGGCACAGTCTTCTTCATGGGCCCAAGGACAAGAAGCAGCCATAAGCAAGAGGCTCCTGGGCCTTGACTTTGTCTCTCGACTCTTGGGCCTATGGATGTCCTACAGGGCATAGGTCCTGTAGAGGCAGCAACAGCGGCCAGCTCAGCTGCCTCTCCTCAGTGGAGGTCACTCAGAAAACATCCCTGCCTTCCAGCCTCCCCCCAGCCAGGGAGGCAGGCCTTGGGCAGAGCGTGAGCTGGACTCCAGGAAGTGGCTGCTGTGTGGAGCTGAGGCTTCATCCCTTTTGAAGGGTCAGCTGTGCCCTGTTACAAGCTGCTCCAGCTGCCAACCATGGGAACAGGCGGAGGAGAGAAACATAGTTTAGGGAGCGTGCTTTTCAAAGATAAGATCATAATGATGCAAATTCATGTTTCAGCAAGTAGGGGCCAAGGGCAGTCGGCAACATCTCTGTCCACCTGACCACTGTCCCCTCTCCCTACCCCTTCTCTCTCTGCCCCGACTCTGCTCTCAATAAGCAATAAGAAATGTCTAGACTAATAACTTGATCATCAGCAGAAGTCAACCACTTCCACAGAGCCCAGGGAAGGGGTGGGAATACATGGTGTGGACGCTTCCCCTCTACACCCTTCTACATCCCCCGTCACTGGGCCATCTATGATCAGCAAAGCACCACCAGAAACTTCTAAATGAGAGGAAAAGAGGCAAAATGCCTATGGGAGCCAGGCAGGCAACCCAAAGGGGTGATGCCAGCCAGGTGTAAGAAATACAGCAGCGCAAATCCAACTTTATGTGGACTGCCACCCACAGCAGGGCTGCGAGAAGGTCCAGAGCTGTGGGGACCAAGGCAAACTACAGAGCATGGCCTCGTCTGAAAGGAGCAGCCCTATTCGGCACCTCAGTCATGTTCATGTGGGAATCTCTGGATTTTTTTTCAAGAGAAGTCAGAAATTTGGATTTTACATGCAGAGTTGTGATTTGTAAAGGCTGGAACCTAATTCAGGTTTTGCTAAAAGAATGCAGAGGGAGAGAGAGAGAGAGAGAGAGAGAGGAGGGAGGGAGGGAGGAAGGAAGAAAGAGAAAGAAAGAAAGGAAGAAAGGAAGAAAGAGAGGGAACTACCTCAGCCTGAAGACAGCCCATGGACCATCTGTTTGCAACCTCTGTAGTCCCCAGGGAAAGCCAACTAGTAAGGGGTCCTGGGCAGGCTAAAACCCCAGTGCAGGCCCTGACTCAGGGATCTGCTCTCCCGGGAATTGGCATGCCCAGCCCCCCTCTTCTGGTCTGTGAGTGAGGCTGAGACTTGATCTTAGAGAACAATAGAGAGACCAGGGAGAGAGGACCTTGTCCAGCTCAGGCGGCTCACGGCTGGCACACTCTACACAGTGAGCTCTGCGGGGTGGTGGGGGGTGGTTGGGGGGGCCCATCCACATGCAGCAGGAGCTGGAGGAGGATGTGAGTTCCCTTCTACATGGCTCTGCTGTCAACCCAGTTGAAAAAGGTATTTGAACGAATTAAATTCCACGAAAAAGTTCTGTTTCCCTGTCAAGGCAGCACCTATTTCCAAGTGTCTATGATTGACATGACTCTTAATGTGCATTTTTAAACGAGACCATTTTGTGTGCAAATATGGCAGGAAAAAGAATTTCTTGGTCCAGCGATCCTGAGGCTTCCTCTTCTGGTGAGACGCCCAGAGATGAAATTGCCCTTGAATGTTATCCTCTTCTTCTATTATTTTTATCTTAGGTTCCAGACCACAAATGAAACACATTGGGGAAATAAGATTCTGTCACCACTTCTGGGAGCCTGTCGAAGGTGCTTGCATCCTGGCTGATCCAGTGGCCTTCCCCGCGCCCCGTCAAGCTGTCCTGGCCACAGCTGAGGTAGAAGAAGACCAGTGCTGTAACCAGGGGGACCCCAGGCTCCAACTTTGGGTCTCTTCTCTCTAGCCATGGACAGAGGCTGCCACCTGTGCAATGCACAGAGTCCCTCACTCAGAAGGGCTCTGCACTGGGTTTAAGAATCTGCAGCTGTGTCTTGAAATTCTTAATTTTGTTAACAAGGGGCCCTGAATTTTCATCTGACCCTGGTCCCCGCAAATCATGCAGCCAGTCCCTCCCTGAAGGGCGCACACTGTGACAGCTGCCCTGCTATGGGGCTCAGCTCTTGAGGGAATTCCCTACCCCAGAAGGTGAAGGTACACTGACTCTGAACTGGGGGCCACCATCACATCCAAGGAAGCCTCATCTAAAGCTGTTTTCGTGTGGTTGTGTAAGGAGCCCAGAAGCCTGAAGAGGGAGAGAAAGTATGCGTAGACACAGCGTTGGAAAAGCAGAGCTCGCTGTGGGCTTCCTGGAGGAGGGGACCCGGAGCTGAGACTGAATTGGACAGATAGGCAGGGTCTGGAGGAGCCATGAGGATGGAAGGTGGGGTGTGTGGTGCACAGGAAGCAGAAGTGGGATCAGCAGGCAGGGGGCCCATGATTGTGGGGGAGGTCTTGGAACCCCTGTCCCCAGCCACCCCAGCCACTGAGCAGTGACTTCACTCATCCTCCCAGGGTCATGGCACCTGCCACCCCTCAAGCACCCCCAGCCCCTCATCTTTCTGCACAAAGGCTGCTCTAATTCTCCTTGCAGCCTGGGTGAGAGGCAGTCAGAGAACAATGCTATCTGCGCGTGGTGGCGCCCAAAATACAACTGTCATTTATTTCGTTATATGAAATTAGAGCACGCCTTGTAGCCATAATGAATCATTTCCTTCTTGCCTCGGCCATGGTGTCAGGCAGGAGCTCGGCATCTCCCATTCAGGGCCTTTCACTTCATCGCAGGCTAATAATAACCCACCCGGGTGAGCACACATCTTCCCAAGACAATGCAGGGCCCGGATGGGCATCGTGGGCAGGAGAGCAGTGCCCGCAGGGGAGGGGGAAAGATCAGGGTGTCATGGCAGGAAGAAGACAATGCTCATGGGGAGGGGAGGGAAAGCCTTAGGGCGGTGGCTCCTGTGGGAACCTGGGTCCCCCAGGTCCCTTTTCCAGCTGCTCCACCTGATGGGGGCAGGGAATAGAGCCCACTCCTAGGCTGCCCTTCTACTAGCATTTCTTTCAATCATTGCCCAGGTCCAGCTCAGAAGCCTCCTTCTTGAGGAAGCCATATCTTGATCCCCCACCACCACTAGCACCCGCATCTTCCATTCGAGTGTGAGCTTTCAAGGCATTAACTGTTACCACAGCCTTGTCTCAGCCCTGCCCAGGCCTGGAGCTGCCAGGAGTTGGCCTCACCTCTCTCATGTCACATCCCTGCCCAGTGTGGGCTCAGCAGTGGCAGACACTAATTACATGAGTAAGTGTGTCCTGATGGAGCCAAACCTCCAGTTGTGTCCCACTGGGACTGTGACCAGGAGCCCCATCTCATCCTGGGCAGGAGAAGCAAGGCCCAGACCCTGTCCCCTAGAACCTCCTCCTCCAGGACAAGGCAAGGCCAGCCAGGGGAAATCATAGGGTCTACTCAGACACTATGATTACTGTCTCTTCCACTAACTATAACTTAAGATCTTTTAGTCACCATATCTGCAGGAATAGGCACAGAGCCAGTTTTGTTGAATGAAAGAATAAATGAATAAATAAATGAATGAGCACCAAAGGCCATGTGCCAAATGACAGAGAACAAACCGCAGGGGTAAAGTGATCAGAGAAGGGAGGCTGCTCACTGGTCCCAGAGGCAGACTGGGTTAGGACCTCAAGACCCAAGAAATGTAGTCAGTTCCCGTGGTTTTCCTTTTGCTTCATATATGTTAGACTTGGAAGAGAAGAAGTCAAAAATCTGGAAGCTACAACACACACAGACACAAAACAAAAGCCCCAACAAAAGCCTGATCTCTCTAGTCAAAGGACAAAGAAAGGGGCAGCTTAGTAAGACCAAAAACTCTTATACAATAACCAGTCTACTCCACCCAAAACTAGAAGAAAAGAAAACAAAAAACTCTGGTCCCACTCATACCCATACCCACAAAGACCAAATGGGGGAGTCTAGACTTCCATCCTCAAGAGACTATAACAAGGAACCCCAGAGTTCCCACTGAGGTAATGTCAGAGAAGGACAGGTATGGAAACAGGATCTTCATCCCCACTGGGCTCCCTCTCCCAACAGGGTCAGTGGAGACCATGGGGAGCCTGAACTTCACCTCTCTCTTGCCAGTAACAAAAACACCCCTCCCATTCTTGATGGAGTCAAAGCAGGCCTAGTGGAGAATCAAGACTTTCATCATCGCCCAGCAAACAAGGCCACGTCATCACTGTATCAGTGGTGCCCACATGAGGAGCCAGTTTTCCTACCCACACCCAAAAGTAGTAAGGATCCTATTCCCTCCAAAGGCAACAGAGTGGGGAACCTGGAGGTAGACTATATTTATATCAGATAAAACAGACTTCAGAGCAAAGAAAATTATCAGAGACAGAGACATTATATCATAATAAAAATGTTGATTCACCAAGAAGATATATCCATCCTAAATGTGTATGCACCAAACAGAACTGCAAAATATGTGAACTCAAAACTAATGGGCAGCATTCCCCCTCCCCTACTAGAGCAGTGGCAGAGAAAACCATCTAAAACAAAAGATTTGAGTAAGATCCAGAATCTCCTAAGATAATGCAAATTCCCAGGTTTCAATAAAAAGTCATCATCATACCACAAAAAAAAGGTCTCAAACTGAATTTAAAAAGACAATCAGATGCCAACAACAATATGAAAAAGATGTTAGAATTATCTGACAAAGACTTTAAAGCACTCATCACTTTTTAAATGCTTCAATGAGCAATTACAAGCCCATTTGAAATAAATGAGGGGAAAAAAGAGTCTCAACAAAGAAACAGAAGATATAAAGAAGAACCAAAGGGCAATTTTAGAACTGAAAAATGCAGTACCAAAAAAACAAACTCAGTAGTTGGGCTTAAGAGCAGAATGTAGAAGAAAGAGGAAATAATTAGTGCACTGGAAGAAAGGACAATAGACATTACCCAATCTGAACAATAAAGAGAAAAATAGATTGAAAAAAATAGTAGAGCCTCAGGGTCCTGTGGGATTATAACAAAAGACCTAACATTCATTTCACCAGAGTCCTGGAAGGAGAGGAGAAAGAGGACAGAACTGAAAAGTATTCAAAGAATGACACAGCGACCTAAGACAGCAGGCCACATCAGCCGGGCATGGCGGCATGGAGCCCAGCCTTGGCAGCGCCTCTGCTCTGTGGAACCTGCTGGCTTCCTCTTCTCCACTGTGCCCAGTGAATGTTTGCCTTGCAGACTGAGGGGGGAAATCAAAGTGACCCAAATTCTCAAAGAAAAGTTTCCTCGAGCTACAGCTATCAAAGTCACTGACATTTCAGGAGGCTGTGGGGCAATGTATGAAATTCAAATCAAATCGGAAGAATTTAAGGAGGCGAGAACTGTCCAGCAGCACCAGATGGTAAATCAGGCACTAAAAGAAGAAATCAAATGTATGCATGGATTGTGGATATTTATCTCTGTCCCCAAACACTGACCACGCCCTGGCTGCATAGATATTGATGCTGAAACCTTGGATAAATCTTATTGCCACCATTCTTTCCTAGGCATATGACAAAAAATTTATCTATTTTATTCATAGACATTTCCATATTGTAATTATAGAAGAATATGGTATCTATTTAGATGTTAATTAAAGGCAACAGACAACTAAAAATTTTTTTCATTACAAAAAAAACATGTATTCAAAGAAAGAGTGGTTGAAAACTTCCCAGGTTTGACAAAAGACATAAACCTTCAGATTCTAGGAGCTAATTTTACCCAAACAGTATAAATACAGAAAAAGCCATACAAGACACACCATAAACTTCTGAAAGCGACAGACAAAGACAAAGTCTTGAAAGCAGCCAGAGAAAAATGATATGTTAATACTGAGGGAAAAGAATGAGAATAATAGTAGATTTCTCATCAGAAACTATGGAGGCCAGTGGAAGTGACACAATGTTCTTCAAGTGCTGAAAAAAAGGCTGCCTAACCCAAAATTTTATACCCAGTAAAAATGCCCTTCTTTAATTAAAGGGAAATCAAGACATTTTCCAGTGAAAATAAACTAAGAGAACTTGTCCCCAGCAGACCTACCCTAAAAGAAAGGCTTAAAAAGTTCTGTAAACAGTAAGGATGCTATTAAAGAAAAACAACCTTGGAACATGAGGAAAGAAGAATGAATACAATGAGCAAAAATGTGGATAAATACTATAAGTTTCCCTTCTCCTGAGTTTTCTAAACATGTTTGATGATCAAAGCAAAAATTACAATACTGTTTGATGTAGTTCTAAATGTATGTAGAGAAAATATTTTAAACAACAATATTATAAGTGGGGAAAATAAAGGTAGTTAAAGGGAGGTAACGTTTCTATGCTTTATTCAAACTGGTGAAATGATGATACCAGTAGACTCTAAGTTATATATCAAGAATGTAATGCCTAGAGCAACCACTAAAAAAGTTACACAAAGAGATACCCTCAAAAACATTACAGGGCTTCCCTGGTGGCGCAGTGGTTGAGAGTCCGCCTGCCAACGCACGGGACACGGGTTCGTGCCCCAGTCCGGGAAGATCCCACATGCCGTGGAGCGGCTGGGCCCGTGAGCCATGGCCGCTGAGCCTGCGTGTCCAGAGCCTGTGCTCCGCAACGGGAGAGGCCACAACAGTGAGAGGCCCGCATACTGCAAAAAATAAATAAATAAATAAATAAATTACAGATAAATCAAAGTGGAATTTTTTAAATGTTCAAACTAACCCACAGGCACACAGAAAAAAGAAAACAGAGAAACAAACCACAGAAAACAAATAAAAGACAATGGCAGAATTAAGCTCTAATATATCAATAATTATATTAAATATAAATGGTCTAAGTATACCAATTAAAAGAGGTGGCAGAAATGGATTAACAAACATGACCCAACTACATGCTGTCAACAAGAAACTCATTTCAAATACAACAACATAGGCAGGTTGAATGCAAAGGGATGGAAAAAAATATATCATGCAAACATTAAATAAATAAAAGGAGTATAATTATATCAGATTACATAGACTTCAAAGAAAATTACTATAGATAGAAAAGGATAATAATGATAAAATGATCAGTCCACCAAGAATGCATTCTTTTTTTGTTTTTTTGTTTTTGGCCATGCGGCACAGCATGTGGGATCCTAGTTCCCTGACCGGGGATTGAACCTGTGCCCTCTGAAGTGGAAGAGTGGAATCTTAACAACTGGACCGCCAGGGAAGTCCCAAGAATGTATTCTTATATACATTATTCTTGTATACTTGTGTATACACTTAGAATGTGTATATATCTTAAATGTGTTTATACCAAACAAAAGAGCTGCAAAATATAAGAAGTAAAAACTGACAAAACTGAAAGGAAAAAGAGATAAATCCACAATTATAGTTGAGTGCTTTAAGTCTCCTCTCTGAGAAACTAGACAGAAAAGCAACAAGGATATGGAAGAACTCAACACCATCAACCAAGAAAATGAACTGACATTTAAAGAACAATCCACACAACAGCAGAATACACATTTCTTTCAAGTGTCCATGGAACATATAGAAAAATAGGTTATATCCTAGGCCATGAAAAAAAATCTCAACAAATTTGCAGGAATTTAAGTCATTCAGAGTGTGCTCTTCAACCACAATAAAACCAAATGGAAATCAATAGCAGAAAGATAACAGAAAATTTTCCAAACACTTGGAAAGTAAACAACACACTTCTAAATAACCCATGGATTAAGAAAAAAGTCTCAAGGGAAATTTTTTTAATGAAACAATGAAAATGAGAATACAACAATCAGAAGTTGTAGGACACAGCCAAAGCAGTGCTGAGAGGGAAATTTATAGTACTGAATGCATACATGAGAAAAGAGGAAAGTTCTCAAATAAATAATCTAAGCTCCCACATATAAAAGAAGAGCAGAATAAACCCAAAGGAAACATACAGATGGAAGGAAATAATAAGGTAAGAACAGAAATAAATGAAATTAAAAGAGAAAAACAATAGAGAAGATCAATGAAACAAAAAACTACTTCTTTGGAAAGATCAATAAAATTGACAGATCTCTGGCAAACTGACCAAAAGAAAGAAAGAAAAAAATTAGGAAAACACAAATTGTCCTAACAGGAATAAAACAGATGATATCACCACAAACTCTGCAGATATAAAAAGAATGATAAGGCAATACTGTAAACAACTCTATACCCATAAATATGACAACTAAAACAAAATGGGTTGATTCCTCAAAAAACACAAGATACTGTAATTCACCCAATATGAAAACAAGAATGTGAATAGTCCTATAATGATTAAGAAATTTGAATTTGTGATTTAAAATTTCCAAAAAGGAAACCTCCAGGCCCAGATAGTGTTACTGATGAATCCTATCAAATGTTTAAAGAAAAATTAAGGCTATTCTATAGGATTTCTTCCAGAAAATAAAGAGAAGGGAACACTCCCCAATTCATATTATGAAGCTTGTATTACTCTGATGCCAAAACCAAAGACTGTGAAAGAAAGAAAGAGAGGAGGGAGGGAGAGAGAGGGGAAAGGAAGGAGTGAGAAGGGGAGAGAGGGAGAGAGGGAGGAAGGAAGGAAAGAAACTACATGAATGTAGATGCAAAAATCCTTCACAAATATTAACAAGTAGAATTCAGCAATACATATAAAGAATTACACACAGTAAACAAGTGGGATATGTTCCATGGATGAAAAGCTAGTTCAGTATTAACAAGCTAAAAAATAAAAATCATATGATGATATTAATTGATGTTGAAAGAGTATTTGATAAAATTCAACATCCATTTATGATATTTTAAAAAAGAATGATGCTCTCAAAAAACTAGGAATAGTGGGGAACTTACCTGACTGGATAAAGGGCATCTATAAACAACCTACAGCTAACATTGCAGTCAATGGTGAAAGACTGAATGTTTTTCCCCTGAGATCTGGAACAAGGCAAGGTGTCACTCTCACCATTCTTATTTAACATATTGGTAAAAGTTCTAGCTAGTGCAATAATGAAACAAAAAGGGAAATAAAAGACATGCAAATCAGAAGAGAAGAAACAAAACTGTTTCTATTAGTATTTGTAGATGACCTGATTATCTATGTAGAAATCTACAAAAATTCTCTTAGAAATAACAAGTGAATTCAACAAGGTTGCAGGATACAAGATAACATGCAAAAATCAGCCGCATTTCTATATACTAGCAGTAAACACGTGAACACCAAAATTTTTAATATAATACATTTATAATTGCTCAGAAATAATATATTAAGTTGTAAATCTAACAAAACATGTACAAGGCTTGTGCAGACAACTACACAATGCTGATGAAAGAAATCAAAGAAGATCTAAATAATCATTCAAGGATTAGAAGACTCAACAAAGAGATCAATTCTCCTCAAATTGATACACAGTTTTAAGGCAATTTCTATCAAAATTCTAGAAAGACAAAGGCATACATATTAACACACACACACAATGGTATTCTAAAATTAATTTCAAATGCAAAGGAACTAGCATAGTTAAAACAGTTTTGGAAAAAAGGAATAGAGTGAATGGAATTGGTCTACCCAAGTTCAACATACTGTACAGCTACAGTGATCAATATGGTGTATTGGTAGAGAGATAGAACTGTATATCAATGGAATACAATAGAGAGCCCAAAAGTAACTCACACAAATATGCCCAGCTGTTTTTTTTTTAATTTTTTAATTAGTTTCTGCTTTATAACAAAGTGAATCAGTCATACATATACATCTGTTCCCACATCCCTTCCCTCATGCATCTCCCTCCCTCCCACCCTCCCCATCCCACCCCTCCAGGCGGTCACAAAGCACCGAGCTGATCTCCCTGTGCTCTGCGGCTGCCTCCCACTATCTATCTACCTTACGCTTGGTAGTGTATATATGTCCCCAGCTGTTTTTTTTTTTTCATTGAAATATAGTTGATGTACAATATTATATGTTACAGGTTTTCAATATGGTGACTTGCAATTATTAAAGGTTATACTCCATTTATAATTATTATAAAATATTGGCTGTATTCCCTATATTTTACAATATATCACTGTAGCTTATTTTATACATAATAGTTTGTAACTCTTAATCCCTTACTCCAGAGTCCCTCCCCCATTCCCTCTTCCCGCTAATTAGTGGTGACCACTAATTTGTTCTCCGTATCTGTGAGTCTCTTTTTTGTTATATTCACTAGTTTGTTGTATTTTTTAGATTCCACATATAAGTGATAACACGGTATTTGCCTTTCTCTGTCTGACTTATTTCACTTAGCATAATACCCTCCAAGTCCATCTATTGTTGCAAATGGCAAGGTTTCATTCTTTTTTATTGCTGAGTAGTATTCCATTGCATATATATATATATATATATATATATATATATATATATATATACACACCACATCTTCTTTTTCCATTCATCTGTTGATGGGAACTTAGGTTGCTTCCATATCTTGTATGTGCAGTTGATTTTTTTTTTTTTCGGTACGCGGGCCTCTCACTCTTGTGGCCTCTCCCGTTGTAGAGCACAGGCTCCGATGCACAGGCTCAGCGGCCATGGCTCATGGGCCCAGGCGCTCCGCGGCATGTGGGATCCTCCTGGACTGGGGCATGAACCTGCGTCCCCTGCATTGGCAGGCGGACTCTCAACCACTGCGCCACTAGGGAAGCCCCTGATTTTTTACAAAGGCACAAAAAGCAATCTAATGAAGGAAAGATACAGCCTTTTCAACCAATGGTTCTGGAGCAATTTGACATCCATAGGCAAAAACAAAAAACAACACAAAGAAGAATATTGATCTAAGTTTAACACTTATAAAATAAACTCAAATTGATCACAGACAAATGTAAAACTACAAAACTAGTAAAAAGCATTGGAGAAAAATCTTAGAATCTAGGGCTAGGCAGAGAGTCCTTAGACTTGATAGGAAATCATAATCCATAAAAGGAAAAATTGATAAAGTATACTTCATCAAAATTAAAAGGTTTTGCTCTTCAAAAGACCATGTGAAGAAGATGAAAAGACAAGTTCCAGAAAATATTGTATATCTTAAAAAGAACTAGTATCTAGACTATAGAAAGAACTCTCAAAACTCAGCAGTTTAAAAAAAATCAGTCGAATTTTTTAAATGGGCAAAACCCAAAATATCATTATATGTGCATATTCATTTGCTTATCAAATAACAAGGTCTAATGGCAGATCCAATAATTTCTAAATAGAGATGAACACAAATTATAGATCGAGACACCTACAATAGCTATAATGCTATATGGAAATATCTCTGGTTTCTATTGGTGACAAAGTCACCGGATATACAAGAGACATAGGAACATAAGTGACACAAAAACAAAGCAATCAGCAAAATCAAGTCTGTAGGAAATGGTACAATTCATCCAGTTCCTTCAATAAATTCCAAGGGTAAAAAAATAAAACTAAAAATAAATTCCAAGGAAAAAAGAGAAAGAGAAGGTGGGGACTTAGAGATGAAAAAAGATGAGTTATGTCAACCAATTGCAATGGATGGAACTTATCTGATTCAAACCCCCCAAAAAACAGCTTAAAAGAAAAAAAAAAGACTATGAGACAAAACTGACTATTGCCTGGATGTTTGACAATATGAAGGAATTTTTGTTAAAGTGAGATAAAGTTATTGTACTTACGTTTTTCTAAGGAGTCCTTATCTGTTAGAGATGCATTCTGAATCATCGATGGAGGAAGTAACACGGTACCTGAGATTTGCTTCAGTAAACCAGGGGACAGGAGGGGGCCCGAGAGTTGGATCTGGGGAATGGGTACATGGGGGTCTGTTTTTCTGTTCATGCTACTTTTGTACATTTTTTAGTTTTCTATAATAAAAAGTCAAAACTAAAGTTGCAGTAAACATCATTGTACATGATTCTTTGTTTTCATTTAAGATTATTCCCCGCAGACATTTCCTAAAAGTAGAATTGTGGCATTCAGGGCTGTGCACACCAAAATGCTTTTGAAATGCCCTGCTTGAGTGAATTAGCGGAACATGAAAAACCAGGAGTAGCCCAGGACCACTCCCTGCAGGGAGCCAGGGAACAAACTCAGAGGTGAGGATTGCCTTCCTCCACCCTACCTCTCCTCTTTGCCCGGATGTGTCCTTTCTCTATGAAAGAAACCAAATCTTAGTCAGCTCTTGACTCCTGGTTCTCACCATTCCAACTTCCCTGGTTCTTGCACCCATCTGCTGCATTTAAATCATTCATTCATCTAGTCTGGTGGGTAAACATATATGTTTCATCAGTACCTTTCTTTTATACTAGATGCCGTAACAACACACCTATAGCAAATTGCTATGCTCATTTGTAATAATGTCCTCAGGATAAACCCCTAGAGGGGTCTCCCTAGGTCAGAAGAAAGCGTAACTTCTCCTGTTCCTCACCACCACCACCCCACCCACCGCCCCGGCAGCCAGCAGTGCTGCTGGTTCCTTGCCTCTGACTACATACCATCAAGTCCACAAACACTGACAAACTTGGTGGGTTAAGATAAGATCACTTTGCTGTTAACATTAGCATCTTTTATTACTGGGAGGTTGAATCTTCTAATTGTGGTAAACCCTTAGGAGCACCGGAGAAATTTTATTTCCTTAGACTCCCGAGGAAAATAAGGTCTAGCATGGATCCTTCCTCTGGAGAGTGGATTTTCTGTTACCAACCCCTCTACAGCCAAAGCCCCCATGTTCCCTGAGCTGTGATCCCAGCGTGGGCCCCAGCCCCTGGCATGGGAACCGCTGGAGAGGAGGTCCTCAGGCAAAACTCCAGGAGCGGAGTCTCTGGGAGTGGAGACCGAGCATCACTGAGGAACTCTGATGAAGGCTTCTGACCAGCGTCACATCCCTAAAAACTTAGCGGGGCGCTCTTTCCCAGGAGGCAGCCCGAAACACTTCTTACTAAATGAACCAACAAGGAATTAGAGAAGGAAGGAAGGGAGGGAGGGAGGGAGGGAAGGAATTGCTAAATTAACTGACCAATATATTCATTAATGAACAAATGAGTTGATTCATTAACAAATGAATAAATGAGGGAGTTGGTGGGCTAGTAAATGAACGTCTATGAGAGAGTTGGGGAACCCGGCAGAGATGGAAGCCTGCCAGCCTGCCCTCTGTCACAGGCAGCCAGGTTGGAGGAAAAGGGAGAATCACAGCCCACCACCAACCTCCCTTTAGGCACCGGGGATGCCTACTGGGGCGCCCCAGGACCCGAGCACCAAACTGCACCCATGATGCTTCTCATAAAACAACAGAGTTTTACGTTTTCTACACACTTTTTCAAGGAAATTTTGTATGTGTCCTCACTACTAATGAAATAATTATTTTGGAGGAAAACTTTCAACTTTCCTCACTACTAATGAAATAATTATTTCGGAGGAAAACTTTCAACATCTGAAATAAAACAACACAAGCTGAGGAGAAAATGAACACTTGCCTTGTGAGTAAGCAGAATGGATTTTCCAAATTTCCACGAGGGGAAAGAGATCTGAGCAGCTTGGGAGCTGGAAGCTCCTCTCTCCTTTCTCTCCTGCCTACCCCCACCTCCACCTTTTCCTTCTTTGGCTTCCTAAGAAGGATTAGCACAGGTGAGAATAAAGCTGCTCAACATCCCCTAGGGCTCCCCATCCCCTCCATGCAGCGTGCAAGAGGCAGGCCTGCACCCCTTGCCAATCCCCACCCGGAGGCCAGAGGAACAAGGACATGTCTGGGGTCCCAGGGCAGCTCACAGGCACTGAGGTCTGGGGTCTCTGCTGTCTGTGTTCAAACCCCGACCCCAGCTTCTTCAGGGACCCACAGGCACCTGGGGTGGGATGAGACCCCAGACTCGGGAATCAGGGATAGGTCAATGGCCACAGGCAGGGCACACACTTTTTCCATAGAAAACCCAGGAATTACTCATTTTTATTGCTTGTTCCTCCAAGTTCTTGAAAATGAGTGGCCCAATACTTGGGCAGGTTTTCCCAAGGGGTTTCTTTTGCCCCTCTGCTCTGCCTTCTGGAATACACCTCCCCCTCCTAGCAAAACAGTGCGGCCTCTGCACCCTGGGAAAGCAAGAAATGCTCAGCCAGTGCCTCGTTGCTATTCCCATAGTCTGAGCACCGCCACCTTTGTGTGCGTCACTGTCTAATTCTGTGGCAAAGAAACAGCTCCAGCTACACCTGCCCCTGTCTCCACCCCGGAAGGCGAGCCAGGGTGGCAAAGATGAGGTTCTCCCCCTCGGCACCCAGGATGCTCATCACCTCTCAGCCCGGCTGTCCCCACTCCAGCCTCTGCCTTTGCTGCCAGCCTGTCCTCCTCCCTCACCTTCAGGGGACCCGTCCGGCCATGCACCTCTTCCCTCCAATGTTACTACAACTTCTCGTCATAAAACGAAATGATTCCACTGTTTGTGCTGTTAGCTACATTTATCTTTAAGAGCAAAATGTTGAGTTTAGTTTAATGATGAAAAAAGCCTTTCAAAGGATAACTCATTGGAACTCATTAGGTACCATAAAGGCCACTATTTAAAGATTCAGTAATTCCAGTGATGATCTTTTTAAAGCAGATTTATAGCAGAAAATAGTTAGATTCTTTGACTTCGTTTATAATTTTCCATTTTGTAATTTAATACTCCTTTAGTTTATATTTGCACATTAAAAATACAGCATCTAAAAGTCCATCATTAAATACTTTTAATAAGTGCAATAAATAAGTTTTACAGTGTGCATAAATCTAAAAACAAAACCCAACATAAATTGTTAATCTTACACTTTTTCTCATTAATTGCAATACATAAACATATGTTTTATACAAAGATATTTGCTACAAAATAAGTATAATAAATACAGTTTACCACATGTATTAATCTTAATAGTTACAAGCTGTTAATCTTATATATTAGGTAATAATTTGCAATAAATAATTGTTTATTATCTTGATGTTTGCTTGTCTTGGGTTTTAGCAAGATGCAATAAAGAAATGCAATTTTGAATAATTTGATTGTAAGACTGCTGGGGAAATACTGTATGCTATAATTAGCTGGGAGACGATTCTGTTCACAAGAAGAACAGTGGAAATGGGGTGAAATAACCAAAACATACGTTAGTGAGTCCATAAATAATTTAAGAAAAGTTCAGTTTCAAATAATATATTATTCTGAACACTTAAATGCAAATGCAATTAGTGAAACATGTCACATTCTTTCGTGCTTTCATCCTTACATATTCAAAGAAGATGGAGAAAGTGGTAAGCCTCATGGAAACTGCCCAGTTCCAAGCTGGGATGCAAGTACCTTTGGTGATGCCTTTGGTGAAAAGAGCGAACTGCCCGCCCCATCAGCCAGAGGCTCCCCGCAGCCTGTAAATGCAGCTTCTGGAACAGCCCGCAGAGCACGCACAGATGCAGCACCCTCCAGACCCAAACTTCCGCCAGCATTTGTCCAATTCCACGTGAAAACCGCACACCCATTTTCAGGGAGGGGTTGTCACCTTTACCGAACTTAATAGAAACGGTTCATCTTATATGTAAAGGTAATAATTTGTCATAAATAATTGTTCATTATCTGGGTATTGGCTTGTCTTGGAGTTTAGCAATATGCCATAAAGCTGTGCAATTTTGAGTAATTTGATTGTAAGACTGCTATGAAAATGAGGTGGATTGTAATGAGCTGAGGGAGGGTCCTGTGGGTGAGAGACATCAAGACAGAACCAGACCACTGTCTACCAGCGACTGTAAAATCAGGGTCCTTGCCGATGACAACATGGGGTCTTTGCATATTCACTCAAAGACAGAGAGTGAATCAGTTTCCCTTTCTTCCCTTTTGGAGGCAACCAGCTCTGGCTGAATGAAGACTTGATCCCTTAGTGATGATGCAGAGATAGCCCCAGGGATGCTCAGGTCCTACTTATGGGTGCTGGGGGTGCAGCTGCAGAGGAATGTCTTGGCCAAGACCCCACAAGGCCCTTGTGCTGGCCAGTTGGTGTCAAAGGCTCACCTGTTGGTCTGATGCTTCTCACTGCAGCAACCACACACTGTCACACCCCTGCAGGCACAGAGCCGGACGGGTCCCAGTCACGATGAGGCTGTACTGGCTGGGCGCTAAGACCCTGCGAGCTCTGCCCTCATGGGATCCCAAGGGCACAGTCACTTTAGAAAAACCTCCCCCAGCCAAGAAAGGAAAGGAGGAAGGGAGGAGGGAAGGAAGGAAGGGAGGGAGGGAGGAAACGGAGAAAAAGAAACAGAATCCCAGATCCATTATAACCATGAACAACTTTTCCAACTGTAGACAATATTAGCAACCCCACAAAGATACACACACACACATACACGCACACGCATGCACGTGCATCAAGTGATGCAAAAGTCTCCACACCAAAGCACGCTAGTAATGTGCTCATGTCAGTAGTTCCACCTCCTTCTATGCTTCTTACTACATGTCCCTGGTACAGCCAGCCTGGCTTCTTTTTTTTACACCCAGCTCCTTGGACAGCCCTCCCAGCCTCACCTGGAGGGTAAGCCCCTGGCACCCTCTGGCCAGGCTGGGTGTGGCCCACAGGCTGGGAGGAGGCTGTTCATCAGGGCAACAGATCAGCTCAGTCCCTGGACGTTCCTGCCTAGGGTGGGGCTTCAGGCAGAGCTGGTTCCAGGCTCCTAGGAGCAAGTTCCATGAGCCTGAGGCTCAAGGGATCTGAAGACATCACAGACTCACTGACTTGTCCTCTCCTTGGTCACAGCCAGCAGCTTCCATCCCGCTGCCCTGCTCTCTGCTGGACAGGGAGGAAGCCCACCCCACCCCCAACCGTCCCACCTCCGCCCAGGCACAGTCTTCAGTTCTCAGGTGTCACTACCCCAGGCTCCCCAACCTCCACCCTGGATATGAGATAACAGGTCTCAGGATGCAGCTAGCACTATGGGGGCAGGGACTGGCCCACTCCCACCCCATCCCCCCATATCATGACTTTGGAGAGGCCTCCTAAGGTTCGTGAGGGGTCGGCAGAGCCGCACCCCAGCTCGCTGAGGGGAAGGAATTTTAGAACATCCCTGGATAGTCGGGAAATCCTGACTAATCTGGACTTCCGGTGGAGGGCCCGGCTTGAAGTGGGGACCACTCTGATACCCCAGAAGATGATGTGAGAGCCCCAAAGGGGGAGCCTTGGGCTCCTCTCAAACTCAAGGGGAAGGAAAAGGAGTCAGGAAAAGTCTGCTGCTCAGAGGCAACTGCCTCTAAAACCCAAGATGACGAACACTAAAGCTCGTTTCGGCAGATGGAAACGCGCCTGCCTCCTCGCCTGAAGATGCGAAAAGCAATCCGAGTCCCTGGGCGGCGCAGGGCAACTGCGGAAATCTCGCAGCCAGATGAAGCTCATAAATTTCCCCTATGAACAATTGTTTTCATTTCCCTCCCATGCCACTAGATATTATAAGTGGAAAGCAAAACACAAGTAAATATGTTCATTCCACTCTTGTGATCAGTGATAAACGAGAGGCCGCCGAGGCTGACAAAGGTCAGCGGGTCGCGCGGTGGGTCTGCGGGCAGACACTGCCACCCTCCGGCCGCGTGCGGGACTGCACTTGTCGGCGCCGCCCGACTCGCCTGCCTGCCCGCCGGAGCCGCAAGCGCGGTCTGCAGGCTCACTTCCCATAAACGTTCACTTTGCTCCCGTTAGGGCATCAATACATACGAAGTGCAGAAACGTGAGAAAGTACAGAAAACCCCCAATTAAAAATAGACATCATCCATAACCCTTCTTCTAAATCTAACCACTCCTATTAACATTTTAGTACATTTTTCTCTTATTCTGTGACCATCCTACAATGCATGTAGAAGCTGTACATACATTTTAAAGTGTCCATATAATGTTCAATCCTGATTTTCTATGTAACGTTTCAACTAGAACAATTTCCATAAATATCTCATGAATATCTTTTTAGGGGCTGCATAGTATTTCAACTTGTGACTGTATGAAAATTTATTTAACCATCCCCCAATTATTGCTCATTTTAAATGTTTCTGATTTTAAATCTTTGTAGATCATGCTATGACTGAAATTTTATGCATAGACTTTTGTTCACATTGTTAAGACTGATCACTAAAGGTGGAATTATTAAGGGAATTAATTTTCAAGGCTCTTAATGACATTATTTCTAGATGTGTAATACCTGTATGAAGAATATTACAGGAAATGATGAGTGAGCATAAAACAGTGCCCAAGTGAATAATGAAAGGTGATACACTAGCTCCTGGACAGAAAGGCTCTGTACTGTCAACATGTCAATCTGCCCCCACTTAATCTTGCAATTTAATGCAAGTCCAATCCAAATTCCATCAAAACTTTTTTGAGGTTTTGTCACAATGATTTCCAATTTCATTTGAAAGCATGAATAAGTAAAAAAAAACGTTCAGGAAACATTTTTTTTAAAAAAAAAGGAAAAGAGAGATGGAGAAATGAAAAGAAAGTTTCTCAACCAGGTATTAAAATATGTTGCAGGGAACAACAATAATTAAAACAGTGAACAAATATGCATACGTTTATAAAGGCATTTATATCAATGAGAAAAGGATGGCTAATTGATGAGGTTGTAAGTACATTCTACCACTCACTCAAAAAACAAACTAAATCAGTGCCTTGCTTCACACAACATATCAAAACAAATCCTATAGGAATTAAAGATTTTAATTTTTAAGTGAAACTACAGAAGTACCATTTATATACATTGTAATGGGGAAGCTCTTTCTAAGACCAATTCCAAAGGCAGAAACTAGAAAGATAAAAGATAGCTAGATTTGAATTGTGCATTTAAAATATCCATATGTGAAAAATGCAACTTTGAAATTGAAAGGTAAACCAAAACCAGGAAAAAAATATTTTCAACATATATAACAGAGAGAAGGTTAATGATGCCCCTAATGTAGAAAGCTTTCTCACAAATGAATAACAAAGACAAATATTTCAACAGGAAAAAAATGTATGGAGGACATGAGCAGCAATTCACAAAAGAATAACTACAAATGACAAACACATAAAAGATATTCAGCCTTATTGGTAATCAAAGACATTGCAATTTGAAACAAAAATGAGAGATCATTTTTGCTCCTATATTGGTAAAGATAAAAACAATTGATAATATATGGTGTTTTCAAGGAGGGGAGAGATGAATCATTTCAACACCACTGATGATAGGGTAAATTGGGTAACCTTTATGAAGGGTAATTTGGTAATACTATCAAAATCCTTAAAAAATGCATGACCCAAAATTTCTACTTCCAAAGGAATCAATTATGGATGTGTCTAAAGATTTAGCTGTAAGTTGTTCATTGCTATTGGAAACAAATCCAACGCCCAACGACGGACGAGTAGAGAATTATATATATTCTCCATACAATAGAGTCCTTAAAAATAAGGTTATACAAATGTACCTAATAACATTTAGGGATGTTCATAACATAATGTTAAGTAATAAAAAGCAAGTTACAAACAATGTAACTATGTTTTCTACACACATAGGAAAAAAACTATAGGGGTGTACCTCCAAACAATAATGGCAGGTGAGACTACAAGTAATTTTTTTTGCATCCATAGTACTGAATTTGTGTGGATAATCGATACAGATAAACAGGCACACCTCATATACAGTTACCAATACTTTTTTTCCTTTTATTGAAGTATAGTTCATTTTCAATGTTGTGTTAATGTCTGCTGTACAGCAATGTCTGCTGTGATTCAGTTATACATATATATATATGCTTTTTCATATTCTTTTCCATTATGGTTTATCACAGGATATTGAATATAGTTCCCTTTGCTATACAGGAGGACCTTGTTGTTTATCCATCCTATACATACTAGTTTGCCTCTGCTAGTTTGGGAATTTGGGATTAGCAGATGCAAACCAATACTTTCTTATACAGTTCATGCTTCAGTACCTCGACACTATTCTATTTACACTCTGTTTATGTACGTTAGAGTCTTTCTAAAGTTAGTGCATTGTCAACACATTTTATACAGTAATTTATGAGGCGAATGTAGTTAATAGTTAATTTCATACATAAGTAATTTTTAATATTTTTTGCTGATTGGTATTTGCTAATTTTCTCCATTTAACGATTTCTTATCGATCGTGAATGAGAAAAACAGTTTTTAGGGGTTTCTAGAAAGGTCAGAGAAGAATTTGTGATCTCCATCATCCTCACCCAAAGTTGGATCTGCCTGCTCTGTGTGTGTCTAGAGGACCATGTGCTCGGGATAGGGGCAGGGGGGTTCTTTTGTGAAAGGCAGATCAGGAGTTCTACCTGCACCCTAATGCCCAGAGGCATCACCTGGTTGAGTAGATGCAAAGGCACCAGAGAAGGAGGTGCCTGTGTGGATACAGATACTGGGACTCTAGTTTGGGATCCCCTCAACCACTTAACTGTAATCCATCTGTCCCAAGTAAGGTATGTGCTAAGAGAAGGGCATCCCCAAAAGAGTCCCCTGGGCACAGTGCTATGAGAACCCACTGCACTGGCATGGAAAGATCTCCTAGGAAGTGACACACAGAGCCTACCACGGACATCTTAGTACCAGCAGTCTCTGACATGTCCCAAGGTATCACAATTGACCAAAAGCCACAGCCCAGCCTGGATGACATCACCACACCCAGGCAGCCATGGCATGAAGTCAGAAGGCCTTTCCTTTCCACTCTGGCTGCATCAACAAAGGAGCTCACCTAAAAGACACCTTAAGAACACATGCATCACCTGTGAGCATCTCAATCCACTGCTCGGCCCTGGCACTCAGTGCAATGTTTGGCACATGGTAGACGCTGAACAAGTGTTTACTAAATATAGGAAGGCACAGGGGAGAGTGGAAGGGAGGTGCAAACACAATCCAATGGCTTGTTTCTCTCCCAGTTTCGTATCCAAAGGCAACACTGCATTTCCGGGTCGAATTCAAGTGTCTTCATCAATTTCATACTGAGCATCTGCTGTGGGAGAGAAGACCATGCCCACAGTCTGGGTGGCTCTTACCTCCATGACAAATCACCTTCCGAAAGACACTCCCCAAGTGCTGCTGGGGAAAAACGTGACAGAGTCAGAACTGCCCTCGGGGACGGCTGCAGCGCAGAGGCAGGTGGGCGGGAAGTTGAGCACATGCTACTCACCTGGCAGTGGGGAAACCTGGACAAAGCTGGGTCTCTGCTTCCCCATCTGTGAGATGGTGTTAATTACCCAGGCTTGTCCCAAGACTCTAATGACGTAATGAGCACAAAAGCCCCTCATTAACCAGGGCTAAAGACATCGCTGTGCCATGTTTCAGAGAAGCCCTGTATGCCACTGGCCAGAGCAGGAAGTGGGATGAAGGGATGAGTACCCCTATCTGCAACACACTGAGCCCAGAATTTTAGCCCTGGGGCTCCTGCCCCTCCTCTTGGGGACCAGAACTGCCTGATGGCTGAGTCCCTGCTGAATGCTCAGGTGTACGTCGCTCTGCCCTGGAGGATGGGGAGGGCTCATGGTTGGGGGGCAAGGGAAGGCATCCCCCCATTTAAGGGTCTGTGCTCCAAGTACCTCCTTTCCCTTGTGCAAGGAGGTGGGGGTGGGGCACAGGGTGGGTACACGGCTACCCCCAGTTCAAAAGGCCTCTCCACTGGCTCATCCCAGGGTCCTCGCAGGGAGCCCACGGGTCCCTGCACAGGCGGCTCCACCATCACTGGACGTGACAATAGAATGTCCAGCAGGTAGGATGGATAAACAACAGGGACCTACTGTACAGCACAGGGAACTATATTCAATATCCTAGGATAAACCATAATGGAAAAGAATATTAAAAAAAGAATGTCTGTATGTGTATAACTGAGTCACTTTGCTGTACAGCAGAGATTGGCACACCATTGTAAATCAACTATACTTCAGTTAAAAAATTAAATTTAATTTAAAAAAAAAAAGAATGTCCAGCAGGGACTCCTCAACTCTCTCTGTCTCAAAATGGCTAAGGGATGAGAGGTGACACAGATTAGGAAGTAGATAAGCACATTTAATAGACACTGAGAAGATAGACTCATACTTTTTTTTACCCCGGCGTGAGATACCTAAGCCGACACAGCCACGCCCACTCCCCAGGATTAGTGTAGGATGTTCCCACCAGGCCACGTGCTCTGGGAAGGGTCTGCGTCCTGCTGCTTCCATGACCAGGGACGAGCCCCCAAGCAGGAAACACAAGGATGAGGCCTGCACCAACGCTAAGCCTGCCAAAACACGACCAAGGCAGTGCCCCTCCTGCACCCGCTGCCATGAGGGTGCCGCTGCAGTGACCTTCACCACACTCGGGCTCACCGAAGAGACACACACATTTTAATCCAGAACGCCCCCCTTCAAGCTGTTCCACTGAAGGACCCAAGGACAAAGCCGGGAAGCTGGAGATGGGCAGGTGTATCCAGACAACCTGCAGCACCGTCACCCTCCTCAGGCCCGAGGAGGTCACCAGAAAAGGAAAAGAGGCAGTTCCGGCCCGGGGAGTTCACAGTGTGCCTGGGGAAGAAGACCCGAGCTAGGAGGGAACACGGGAGGATGCAGCAAGCAGGGCACCGCCCCGTGCTATGTGGCTCCACGCAGAGCAGTGGAGCTGAGTGGGCAGCAGAGGCCCACCCAGGCTGGGCAGTCAGGGCCCCTACCAAGCAACGTCAGGTCAAAAGTGGCCTTAGGGCTTCCCTGGTGGCGCAGTGGTTGAGAGTCCACCTGCCGATTCAGGGGACGCGGGTTCATGCCCCGGTCCGGGAAGATCCCATGTGCCGCGGAGCAGCTGGGCCCGTGAGCCATGGCCGCTGAGCCTGCGCGCCCGGAGCCTGTGCTCCGCAACGGGAGAGGCCACAACAGTGAGAGGCCCGTGTACCACCAAAAACAAAGTGGCCTTAGAGGGACGTGCTTAATTGGACTCCCTGGCCTGGATGTGCCTGGTGGCCCAGAGGAGCTGGCTGGGCCTCTCCGTGTCTCTCCTCTGGGAAGAGCACGGGAACCACAGAGCAGACCTTGTTTTGTGCAAGGCCACACCTGCTGCCCAGCACGTCCTACTCATACCTCCAAAAACCAGGCATCGGTGAGGGACGAGGGGCAGTGTGTCACTCACAGGAAGCCACGGGCGGAGGGCACAGGGCATTTTGCTGGGAGGTAACTACCCTGAAAGTCTGAGGGCTCACCCAGCCCCCCGTTCTGCCTTTGCTTCCTTCCACCTCACATTGAGCACACCAAGCCCTCTTCCATCTACAACTGAGTGCGTGTGTCCCCTCTCTCTGGAATGTTCTCCTTGGTCACGTGATAGCCATGCGTCTGGTTGCAGGTCAACCCCCCTTCCTCGGGGGCATCGTCTCCACCCACCCCAGGCCTGGTCTAGTCGCCCCGATTCACAGGGACAGGGACAGGGGGAGGAGAGTAAGGCACTCACCTCAAAGTTTAAGGGGGCACCAAAACACTCAACAATTAGGGTAAGTACAATATTTTGAAAAATCAAAATTAATACGAAAAAATCCATATGAGCACAATCTCAAATTTTAAAATAAAGCTGACCCCGCCTCAGTGGCCTCCCCCAGCCCCAGCCCTGCCATTTCACACGTCACAATGCCCAGTGCTTTGTCCTCATTGTCCTCACCACGGCCATAAATCAGTATTCACAGGGGGACAGCTGGATTCATCTCTGATCCCACAACGGCAAGGGCAGCGTGCTTCACCAACCCTGGTGTCCCGGGCACCCAGCTGAGAGCTTGGCACATAGTAAAGACGTACCTGGGAATCCCAGAGTGAACGTCACAGGTGGAAAATAGCCCTGACAGCTGTGTGGCGTCTGCTCAGATGCCACAACCCGCTAGAGGCTTCGTCCCCCGGCCCTGGGAGACTCGCCCGCTGGACCAGTCACTGCCACCCAAAAAGCCCCTATCTTCCCACAGGAAGGAGCCAGGGCTGGGCTCTGACAACCCCTTTGCTGTCATTTGTGAAATGATACGTTAAGGGCAGAGCCGATGGGATGCGAAAGCCGGTAAGACTCGCAAAACAATCCGGAAGATCCTGAGAAAATGTATCACCTATTCATTTCCTACGGATTCCGTGACTTTTTCCCACCTTTCTCCCAAGGGCCACCACGAAATGGCGTAGGAGGGTGTGTCCTGCCGGTCCAGGCGCTTCGGTACCTGGGCTTCCGTTGCTGGGGACCCAGGTTGGCTCCATTCCAAGGCAGTTGCTCCCTGTCCACTTCTTCACAGAGAACATTTCTATTTTGAAGAAGTATAATTTAAGTACGGCCGGAATCACAGTGGATAGGTTTGCCTGAAACATGCTAAAATGCAGGCAACTGCTAAATAAAAATCCCCAAATAACCATGCTCTATTTTTGTGCTTTTATAAATTCTTTGAAAGGAAAAAGAGAAAGATATTAAGAAATGCAGCATTCTTCCATTTTCTTACCTGATGTCCCAGTTGCAGGAAAAATAGGAAGTGGGGGGGACACGAGAGCAGGGGGAGTCCCACATGGGCTGGCACTCCTGCTCTGCGGGTGGGCACTGCCTCAGCCCTCCAGATGCACCTTCCTTGTCCCTTGGTTTGGAGGGGCAACTGTGCTGAGGATAGAAAAGGGGAGAAGAACCCCAATTTTTATCATTCGCTCCCAAGTTCCTCAAAAGATGCCCAGCTGGAGAGGTGCCCGTGCCCAGCCCCCAATGCCAGCAGCCCAGTGTTGCCAGCTCCTGGGGACCCAGGGCAAGCCAGAGACCAGCCTGGATGGGCTCATTGTTGAGGAGACATGGATGAAGAGGGAAAAGCAACACGCTGTTTTGATTCTTTGTTAAAAACTCACAAGCCCTGGCAAAGGGTCAGTCTCGCTTTCAGAAAGGACATTAGGTGCCGTTTTCCTCCTGGAAGCCCCATAAACCCCCACGTCTCCTCAATATACAATTCAAAAAAGGCCTCAGAACTGCCACTGCTGTCATGCTAAGCACTGGAAAGTTCTGCTTGACCTTTTATTAACATTTTTCTAAACCAATATGCTTTTTTTTTTTTTGCTACAAGCACCCTGAGGAATTATGAAAAATACTTTTTTCTGTAGTTTATCCCATATGCACTTAATAGGCTCACAAATATAATACCATTATAAAAAAGAAAAACTGCCAACTCTGCTAAAAAAATTGTCATAACACTAAATTATTATATAAATATAAAAGGAGTGTGTCTGTAAAATATTCACTCAATGAACATCCCAAGGTGATGGTTTTGCTATGTTGTTTTTATTCCTGAGAGATCCATAACACATTTGGATATGCCACATGTCACCACATGAATCAGGCAGTTAATGCATGTGCTTTTTAGAAGCAGGGATGTCTTCCCAATAGAATGTGCTATAAAAAAATGTAGAGATCCGGCTGCTTTGTCTGATAGGCATAATTTAATGTCTTGCTTATAATACTGCATCTTAGGGAAAAATACACACTGTCCTATGTAGTTATTTACAATATATTGCTAAGTCTATGCAAATATGTTTCCCCGAGCCCAGGATTATATAACAAAGGTCAACAATGTTTGAAATATTTTGAAGCATATTCCCAGTATGCTTAGTATATGGTGCTAATGTCCAATATATGCACATATATCTTAATATATTTCCAGATATTTCTGTTCATTGTTCTTGCCGTAGATTCCCACAGAATACTATTAGAGGAAGGTTTTCTTCTGAAGAAAGCCAAACATCGCCTATCCATCTTGGAAAAATTTATTAAGGTGGCTAATTATGCGGTCCTTAATATTGCATTAGTATGGAGGTTGCTCAGTGCCACTGCGGGAGAGAAAAAGAAGCCAGTTCGATAATTCTGGAACCAGAGATTCAACATATGCAGAACAAGCACACACCTATGTGATCCTATTTTTCTGTCACAAATTTCCAAATCTGGCAATTACACAGAGGCATCACACTCATGCATACACACATACAAGCACACACACACACATACGTGTTTGTGATCTGGTGTACACAAAACAAAGATGACAAGTCACACAGTCTAACTCTCATTTCTAAATATTGCAAATTCTGTCCTTATTTTTCTGAGGGGAATTTTGTGACCACATGTAAATTTCATTCAGATCACTTTCTCAAGCAAAGAAAGTCTGACTAGTTGCACAAGGGTGAGGGAAGGAGTTGTAAAAACCATACTTCCAGGGCTTCCCTGGTGGTGTAGTGGTTGAGAGTCTGCCTGCGGATGCAGGGGACACGGGTTCGTGCCCCGGTCCGGGAAGATCCCACATGCCACGGAGCGGCTGGGCCCGTGAGCCATGGCCGCTGAGCCTGCGCGTCCGGAGCCTGTGCTCCGCAACGGGAGAGGCCACAACAGTGAGAGGCCCGCGTACCGCAAAAAAAAAAAAAAAAAAAAAAACATACTTCCAGTATCCAAGCCATGCCTAGAAGAGATTTGTATCAAAGGTATCTGAGATCTGGGCCCTCAACTCCACCCTCCGTTCCAAACATGCTGTTCTCTTACCGTTCCCCAATCACTGGGTTGGACACACACCAAAAAATTTTTTTTCGGCCACGCCCACGTCTTTCGGGATCTTAGTTCCCCAACCAGGTATTGAACCCGGGTCACGGCAATGAAAACGCTGAGTCCTAGCCACTGGACTGCCAGGGAACTCCCTGGATCAAATTTTTAAAACCTACACAGTCACCCAGACATCAAAACAAGCAGCTGGTGCATATAAGAAGAAGTCAATTCTAGGAAGATCCTCATCCCCTGTGTCAGTGGGCTTCTCATTTCTATGCTGTTGTGACACTGTGTAGCTGTCACCAACCCTGGGCCACATCACTGCAGAGGTTCACTCTGCCAACTTCACACCCCCTTAGTCTTTAAGGTCCTCAAAAACCCCAAGGCAAAACCCTTCCAAACAATCCACCATTTAAGAAACTACAAACATTACCAGCTTCCAAGGACTATGAAATATGTCTAAGATGTTTTCTTAGAATCCTTTTCCATATGATCAATCCAGCCAACCACACAGCCCACCTGATGAGGCCTCTGAAAAGGGCCAAAGCTATGAAATTAGCTTTCCTCCACCCAATGCTTTGCATCCCCACCATCAGCAGAAATGAGTAACCCAGAGTAGCCTTGAGCATGGAGTTCTCACAGGAGCTCAATCACAGACACAGTGCAGGCTCCTGGTGAGAAGGCACTCTCTCCTTTTTCTCCAGAAGGAAACTTCATGAACAGACTTTGTTCCAGATGACCTTCTTGTTTGACTCTGGCCATGGGATCCCCTGCACCCCAGTAGTGACCCCACTTGTGTAGGGGAGATTGGAAGATAGGACAACATGCACACACATGTGTGCTGAGGACAGCCCCTAGTCTTGCTAAACCGTACACTGGTTCCATGAAGCATTCTAGAAGGTTTTCAGGAAGAGTCTCACAACGGCCAAGAGAGCTGTGAGCATCTTTGTTCTCCCACTGGAAGCTCAACTGTATATAAGGAAGAGCAAATGTTAAATCATTTAAAGAGAGCTTACGTTCTTATACATCTGTTGTGTTTACTCATCCCCTAGTTCTGACTCTTAGAGATAGCAATAAATCTATTTTTTAATCCCCTCTTCTGATGACTGATTATTCATCGCTGAAAGGGATGGAGGGAGGCCATGTGAGGAGTGATCCACCCTTTGGAGCAAGCTCCACTTTCGCAAGATAAACAAGGTCCAGGGAGATTCCTCTTCTGTCCTGGGTAGTTTATGCAAACGAAATAAGGAGTTGGTGGCAGCTCACAGAAATATAAATTACCCTCTGGTGGGAACTCCAACCACTTGTTACAGTCAGTTTCAGCAAGGAGGAGCCCATGGTGACATCTACACAAGCAATACAATTCATTTTTATACCACGTCCCTAATACAAAGATCACAAATGGCTACGTGGAAAGTCAGTCATCCCTGAGCGAAAGCGAAGAGGATGGGAAGCCAACCAGGTGGAAGCAGGAGAAAGAGAATCCTCCACTTCTGCGCCCTGAGAAGAGGGGAGGAGTTGCCAAAGCCAGTGCCTAGAGAGCTCTGTAAGCCAGGATAGGATAGGCTTGTGCTGCTTAACAAACAACCCACAAAGCTCAGTAGCTTAACACAGCAACGTTACTTTCTTGCTCTCACAAAACCCACTGAGCTTCTGGGAGGCACATAGGACAGCTGTCTACATTCCATGTGACTCAGGGATCCAGGCTGTATTGATCCTGTGGCTCCCACCTCTTAACAGAGGCCTACGTGAGCAGAGGAAGTGAGCCATGGGTAGCCAAATAGGCACTTTGATGCTTTCACCTGGAAGATGTCCTTTGACCAGAGTAAGGCGCACCATCTGTATTTGCAAAGGAGCTGGGAAATTTGGCAGAACAGAGGGGAATATTTGGTAAATACTCCTATCTCTGCCACTGGTGACAAAACCATTCCACAGAGAGTCAATCATGGCAGAAGGAAGTCAGTTCCCAAGCAGGACACATAATAAAGGAGGTTCCAAGCACTTTTCCTAAAAAACTGTTTTCTCCCTTTGTCTCTAACTAAACTGTGCTTTGTTTAACTGGATCTCTTGGGCTAAGATATCAAAGAAATGTAATTTCCTCATCTGTAAAATGTGGGTACCAATGCCAGTCTAACAGGTTATTATAAAGATTTAAGACTTCATGCACTTGTAAAGCTCACTCTGTTAGTGTACACATGTGGGTTAGTAGAAGTAACACATAACCAATTGGCCAGCATTTCAGCATGTTGGAACATGCTCTGGTTCAATGGCTAGAACCGTGGCATCCAGAGTGGTCTCCAAATGGTGATACCCATCTGGTTCCATGTGATGTTTAGCCTTCTGCTTTCCATGCCTTTCATTGTCATATTTGCTTTAACACCTCTGCCAAGAATAAACACTTCCATATTTTTTGTATACACATTCTTATCAAGTGTCAGAAGTTCACGGTTCCATGTACTTGATCCCACAGCAGAATGCCTAGATTACTGGCTAGAATTTTGTATTTTTTAAATGAATTCCAAATATGTCCCAGGATATCTAGCAGGTTCCTGAATTTGCACTTAGTACATGCTTAATCTTGTCGGTTTTCCCACACTGGAAACTTAATTCTAATGGGTATACAAGGGGGTCGTGGATCCAGGTATTTTTCCAATGGTCTTATACTGATTTTCTTGGTTTTTGGTTAGATATATATTGCAAACTATTCTTCCTAAAAGCTTCTTGACACCGTCTCATCTCTGAGTCACATATGAAATGACCAACTGCAAACAAAACCACCTTGAGACTTGACAAGAGGGAAGAGATGAGGTGGAAACTTTCTCACTGGGCTCAGTGGAGATGGCATGGCATGGCAAAGTGGAAGAATCTCGACACTGAACTTGGGTTCCAATCTCAACTCTGCCATTTGCTAACTTGGCCTTGAGCAGATGGGATCCTCTCTTTGGCCTCTGCTGGCAGGAGAGGAGGACAATACAAGGTGGATTCAATAAGACAACACGCCCAAGACTGTGGCTTGGTGAGTGCTGAGTACTCAGTGAAGTCTAGTCCTTTTCCTCAAACCTCTGGTGACACCCTCATCACTGGGCATCCAAAGTGCAGTAAGACTCTGGCCATGTAGGTGTCATGAGCACACTGGTTCAGGGAGTGCATGGGAATAGTCTCCTCTTTATAACTCTGTTGGTAAAATGGAGCCACTTCCAGAAAGTAGCCCGTGAGATCCTCCTTGCGGCTTGAACTGGGATCCCCTAGAAGTCCCCAAAAATGGGGCCATCCATCCATGGGTTTTCCTACTCAAACGCACAGGACAGAGTCTAACCTTTGCCATTGCCGCCGCCTCCAACATCATGGATTGGAATTAGTGTTCTCAGACTACACCAACCCATGCCCAGTTCAGCTTTCTTAACCAATCTATTGGCTATTTCAACCAAATTACCAAAACACAAAGATAAAATAATCAGAAATGCTAATTCGTTGCTGAAAATCTGGCCAGCAGGGCCTAGATGGTGTGAGCAGTTTTAATATTATACTTTTGTGCTTTCCTAAACTAATTTAGCCTACTAATTTTCTATAATTACCTGAATGCTCTTAGCTTCCGCTGGTCAGATGAATTCTGAGACACTTATATAACCAGCATTAGAAAGATGCATTTAGCAGCTCGGATTGTTAAAGTAACAAAGCCTGTAGAATCCGGAGGTTATTGTATTCTCCCAAAAGTACTTAAATAATAGCCTAAAATCTGAAGAATTACTTTAATACTTCAATAAAAATAACCCAATTCAAAACATTTTCAAGGAAACAGAGTTCTTTGCTCTAGGCTACCAAGTAATGGCTGAGAGAAAGTATATAGCCTGTCACTTCTGATTAGAGAACTGTGCCTCTGTGCTTTGAATGAGGGGCATGTCTGGTAATAGGAAGTGCAGATATTAAAGTTAATAAAATAATGTGGAATACAATATATATGAAACTTGACCAAGTATAGCACAGAATAGAACATACATTACCCTGTTCAGTCAACTCCTGTGGCCCGGCATCTAATGACAAGCTTAATTTCTGTTTCCAGTGAGAGTACAGCTAAAAATACAATTTCCAGATTAGACAAATATTTTATCCGACTCCCTAACAAATGTAACCAAGGATGGCTGACGTGTCTACACAGATGCCTGGCGACCATGAGAGGGAATTACTAGGATTGCAAACTGCTCAGCCTGAAAAGTCCATGAAACCTCATCATCTTTGAGGTCATTGTAAATAATTAGTTGCAAACGCGGCAACGTCGAAGCTTCGCCGCTGGAAAAGGACTGGGGCGCCTCCATTTCTCTCCTACCCTGCGAGGCTCCCGGCTCCCTCTCGGCACAATTAGGTCTCCCCAGACAACTCGACATCAAGGCCCCTGCACACCCATTATTGCATCTTTAATCTAAAACCCCAACGCCAACTGTAATGGTTTTGCTTTTCGATACATTAACCTTCAACTCGTATTTTCACTATTAAATAACCAGCTTGAGAACCTCCTAGAATTTTTTTTTCCCCAGTCACCTACATGAAACCATACGGTACCCATGATGTGACCCTCTTAGGGGATTTAAAAGCAATTCAATGAGCTAATCTCGGTAAGCCTAGAATCAAAGTTCTTGTTTCCATATTTCACTTTCAAAATATTTAGAACTTTGACAGATATGACATTATGTTTTCATTAAAACAGCTGATTTCAAAATGCTGCACTGTGCAGAAACGCCATAAACAGTTTATGATGAACTGCCATGCTCTTAATTAAAACAATAAATCCAGCACACAATATTTGTGCAGCCTCCGGTCTGACCTTTGCCTCTTGCTATCCACCACCAAGCCGCGGCTGCGTTCCCAACGCCAGACGGGGAAGGTTTTAAAACATGATCTGAAAGGCACTAAAGATAAAATAAGAGAAAACGTACCATTAGTCTTCGCAGTTATGATTAATTCAGTTCATATTTTACAATCTGGTTATGGAGTAAAACTGCAGACTTTACATCAAGTATTTGCCATTCACTATACCTAATGTATAAAAACGCTTGATATTTTAGAAAATGGCACCAAGCTAATTCACCACAACTCCACGAAGGACAGGAATTGAAATCATAAACACAGAGAGTGATTAGCTGTCCATCTGGAGTGACGAGCAGAACTCACTCATTGGATGGTCAGCCTCGGACGATAAATATGTCGATTGCAGCCCAGCCTCACCACGCCACTCTTATCTCTCTGCCGCTAGATTTCAGATTAAAATATTCCCTTAAATCTCTCTCACGTCGGCTGCTGGAGCAGGCAGCAAGAGTGTTAATTACCAAGCAGGAATAACAGTAAATTTGTTGTACTGGCCCAGAGTCACCTAGTTAACCTGGGTCCCTGCCAGCTTGGGGTGGAAACTGTTCTGAGCGGGGTCTCACATGCACCCCACATTAAGAGGGCAGCAGGTGGCTAGAAGAGTCCATTCTGCAGCCTCTAACTTAATGGACAGACAGACAGACAGCAACTGTGCTCTGGAAGAAACTGCTCCAGCCATGGGAGAAGCAGATTTCCTGCAGAAAGGGGAGAGGGTGGCCAAGCTCTTTTGGGGGAATGGGAAACAGCTCCATGGTGCCTGCAGCAGACTGGTCCCCAGGTACCTCCCATCACACTTGATGTGAGCATATGTGTCCAAGCCTTTCCTCTGGGCTTTGTCCCAGCTCCAATTTCCTGTCTTTCCAACCCTCCATCATCCCCCTCCCGCCCACTGCACATTCACGTGACATGCTCACAGCACTTGGCCATGCTGACAGCTGCGGACAGCTAAGCCTCAGAGGCTGGAGAACTGGCGGGACACCCCCTTCGGGTCCTTGTTGGAGCTACAGGCAGAGCCCACCAGAGTTCCAGAAGATGGAGGAGGGGCAAGAAGTGCCGGTTACGGGAGGCCAGGCAGGCTCTCAGCCCAGGACCTGCATCCCTCCTGTCCACACTGGGAAGAGTGGAACGCAAGGGGGCCACCTCCCACTGTGAGGGCAAGACCCTCACCTTAGCCTACCTGGCTCTGACCTTCGCTCACCTCTGCAGCCTCATCTTGCCTTGTTCTCTCCCCACATCAGGCACCTTACTTAACGCCAAGGGCCCCTCCCAGCCCACGCAGCTGTGAACTCACAACTCTCACCCGCATCCAGGTCCTGGAGGAGACTGCTTACCCTTGCATGTCATGGGGCCTCCAAAGGTGGCCTCCAGGGAGAGGTGCGTAGCTGAGCCCCCAGAGCCTTCCTTCTGCCCTAAAGACAGGCCTCAACCCTTGTTTAGTTGGAGACTTCTGTCCCAGGTTATCCTAGCAAGGAAAGCCCCCTCCAGGAAGGCTGGGCTCTGGGGTCCCTGCGCACCAGCCACGCAGGTTTCCTGTGCCCACCCGGCATGGCCCTCTGCAGGAGCCGTCACATCACTCAGCGTCCTTGCCCTGGGGTACATTCCATTCACCTCCCCCTCATCACAGAAGAAGGCACCCCAACAGGAGTCAGATCCCCTGCCCCCTCCAGCTGTCACCTTCCCAGACCCTGGGACAGGAGGATCAGCCCCCGACACTGCACACCTGTGGTCCCCTCCACAGTGCCCCGTACCACACCGTCCACTGGTGTAGCCCACCCTGGCTGACAAAGGTCACTCTAATGTGTCCTTGGGGTCACATTTGCCCCCTCCCCGCCATTTTGTGTGTACCACTATTTTTCAGAAAACTGAGAACCAGAGGATTGAAGTTTCAATCCTGAAGTCACCCAGCCAGTGAACAGCCCCGCGAAATTAAAATCCACTCCTTCTATCTTTTTTTTTTTTTTTTTTTTTTTTTTTTTGCAGTATGCGGGCCTCTCACTGCTGTGGCCTCTCCCGTTGCGGAGCACAGGCTCCGGACATGCAGGCTCAGTGGCCATGGCTCACGGGCCCAGCCGCTCCGCGGCATGTGGGATCTTCCCAGACCGGGGCATGAATCCGTGTCCCCTGCATCGGCAGGCGGACTCTCAACCACTGTGCCACCAGGGAAGCCCACACTCCCTCTATCCTTGAGGCTAGCACTCCCTCATGGTAACAACCCTCCTTTAGGCAAACTCTGAGACTCTCAAACTGAGGTCCGTGGATATAGTCTCAAGGCTCCATAACTCTTTGCGGTAATTTTTTATTTATTTATTTGTCTGTTTGTTTGTTTGTTTGTTTATTGGTATTTTCACATCAGTGAAAATCCATCTAAAAGACACAATGAAAATATCCTATGATAAACCATAATGGAAAAGAATATTTTATTTTTTAACCCTTTTATTTTATACTATTTATCACAGAAATAATTATTCTTTTTGTTAACATTGTTATTGTCTGGAAACTGTAAACTTTTTTTTTTTTTTGGCCACACCACGTGGCATGTGGGACTTAGTTCCCCGACCAGGGATGGAACCGGTGCCCCCTGCAGTGGAAGTGTGGAAGCTTGACCACTGGACCACCAGGGAATTCCCAAGAATGTATATATATGTATAACTGAATCACTTTGCTGTACAGCAGTAATTAACACAACACTGTAAATCAACCATATTTCAATTAAAAAAAAGACACAATGAATACATATTCTGGATCATCTAGGGAACCAACTATCGTATGACTTCCATCCCACGTTTGTGTTTTCCATTGTGGGTGTAGAAAAGCACACTCTTCAAATCAGCAAAGACTAAAGAGTGGGGGCAGAGTGAGTGGTCCTGGGGCTGAGGGAAGGCCAAAAAGAATTATAGGATTCTGTTCATGGAAGTGTCAGCCTTGTGTTACTCCAAACTCAGAGTGGGGATGGGGGGTGTGTTCCCTGAAAGACTGACCTGGGACCCATCAGAAGAGTAAAGAAGGTAGCATATTACACGTCATCCACTCTTTTCTCCACTGAGTCATCCCGCAGTCCATACGGCGTCCACCCAGGTGGACACCTGGAGTCTTCACCTTCTGTTCTTCTCTCTTCTCTTCTACTTTCTTGGTCTCTTTCCAGCCCTATCTCTTCCCTCTGGATCCACATCCCTTGCTGGAGGAGTGGGGTCACATCTTCAGATTCCGTATTGCTGTGAAATTTTAGATATCTCAGGTTCTTCAGACGGTATCAATGACATTTTCCTGTTAAGCTCAACAGCTCTTCAAGCTTAACTTCCATGTGTTGTTGTGAAATTATCTTGTCTTCACTGGTTCTTTAGCAAGGAATGAGGGAGGTCGGGGAGGAAGGGAGCAAGGAAAGAAGAACCCCCTGACCAGTCACCAGTGATGCTTCAAGCAGAACACAAGTGGTAGAAAAACTGAATCAACAATGTCCTAGGGCTTCCCTGATGGCACAGTGGTTGAGAGTCTGCCTGCCAATGCAGGGGACACAGGTTGGTGCCCTGGTCCAGGAAGATCCCACATGCCGCGGAGCGGCTGGGCCCGTGAGCCATGGCCGCTGGGCCTGCGCATCCGGAGCCTGTGCTCTGCAACAGGAGAGGCCACAACAGTGAGAGGCCCACGTACCGAAAAAAAAAAAAAAACAATGTCCCCACCCCACCCCACCCTCAATATATGTAATCTTAACAATCTGGAAAAAATCTGGGTCACATTTTCAGTTCCATAATCATGTTATGAGCTGTGATTTCATTTCAGCAAAACAACATTATCCTTTCCATTAAAGAATATTTCTATTTTAAGATGTATTGGTTTTATAATTTTGTTTGTATTTAATTTGTAAATGAGACCTGGTTTTAGAGTTGTCTAAAAGCTATAAGGACGAGGAGTTTAAATCTACTTTTGTAAGATCTTTAGTCAAGAATATTACTATCTTTCTCCTTGAGTGGTTATAAGGATAAAAGAAATCATGTAGGGAACATGGTTAGCGCAGTGCCTGGCATATGGGAAGAACTCAGTGTTATTAAATTTTTTAATTGAAGTATCGTTGATGTATAATACTGTATTATGTAAATTACAGGTGTACAGTATAGTGATTCACAATTTTTAAAGGTTATACTCCATTTATAGTTACTATAAAACATTTGCTTTTTTCCCAGTGTTGTACAATATATCCTTGTAGCTTATTTTATCCCTAATAGTTTGTACCTCTTACTCCCCTACCCCTATATTGCCCCTCCCCACTCCCCACTGGTAACCACTAGTTTGTTCTCTATATCTGTGAGTCTGCTTCTTTTTTGTTATATTCACTAGATTTTGTATTTTTTAGATTCCACATGTAAGTGATATCATGCAATATTTTTCTTCCTTTGTCTGACTTATTTCAGTAAACATAATGCCCTCCAGATCCATCCATGTTGCTGCAAATAGCAAAATGTCATTCTTTTTTATGGCTGAGTACTATTCCATTGTGTATATATAGACCACATCTTCTGTACCATTCATCTGTCGATGGACACTTAGGTTGCTTCCATATCTTAGCAACTGTAAATAATGCTGCTATGAACATGCATGTATCTTTTCAAATTAGTGTTTTTGCTTTTTACAGATACCTACCCAGCAGTGCAATTGCTGGATCATATGGTAGTTCTATTTTTACTTTTTTAAGAAACCTCCATACTGTTTCCCACAGTGGCTGCACGAATTTACATTCCCACCAACAGTGTACAGGGTTCCCTTTTCTCCACATAAGGGTTAATAAATTTTGCTACTTTATAGTAACAAATACTACAGCAAAAATAAATCAAGTTACTATTAAGGGTTTCCAATATTTTTTTCTTAATAAGCTACATCAATCAAGCTTTTTGTACCTCTCAAAATTCATATGTTGAAGTCCTAACCCCCAGTACCTCAGAATGTGACTATTTAGAGAAAGGGCCTTTAAAGAGGTAATTAAGTTAAAATGAGCTCACTAGGGTGGACCCTAATCCAATATGACTGGAATCCTTATAGGAAGAGATTAGGACTTAGATGCACACTGAGGGAAGACCATGTGAGGACACAGGGAGAGGATGACCATCTACAAGCCAAGGAGAGAAGCCTCAGAAGAAACCAACCCTGCTGACACCTTGATGTTGGACTTCTAGCCTCCAGAATTGTGAGGAAATAAATGTCTGTTGTTTAAGCCCCCTAGTCAGTGATATTTTGTTATGGCAGCCCAAGCGAACTAATAGACATTTGAACGTTGAAAGTCAGGAACAGACTTACATTTCCCTGTGCTCTGCTGGGCCATCACTTCCACAAGAAGAATCCTGTCCAGTCAGCGTGAAGAAGGTGGGGAAAACGATGAATATGAAAGCTTGAGTTCACACCCCAGCTGCCATCTACCCCCCACTAGGCTTGCCTGCCAGCCCATGAGACCCTGAGCCGAGCTATGTCTTGTCCACCGGGGTCTCCCGTCAGGGCCAGTGTCAGCAGGAAGGACCCTGTAGTCCCCCACCATCTGCACCAAATTGGACACTTCTTGGCAAGCACTTCACTGCCCCTGTGCCTCCTGGCAGCAGGGTGGGGAGTGGAGAGTGGCAGGAAGCAGTGCTGGGGGATGGCCCCTGGGTGGATGCAAGTTCATACAGGGTGGCCACCCCAGGCTCTGGAGCCCCAGGAGCAGCCTGGCACGCTCCCCACTGCTCCCCATCCATCCTAGGGGCACCCTGCAGGGCGGGAGGGCCAGAGGCACAGGCAGGACCACAGAGGGCTCCCAGGGCTCAACTCAACTTTACAAGGGGACAAATGGACTGTTTCATTTCCCAAAATAGCTTTCCAGGAACACTTCCATCCAGGGCCATAAAAGAAGATTTCGAACCAAGAACTTTCACAGGTTTTTTTTTTAATCTCCATGAGTGTCTATTGAGTTTTACACCTCTTCAGGGTATCCGATCGCTGTGGGCAGAGTAGGAAAAGGCCTTTCATTAAGTGCAGGAAGGAAGGAAGGAACAGTCAGAAACGCGTTGGACTCTTCGCTCTCTTGTTTTAAGGCAATTCTTTTTTTTTTTTTTTTTTTTTAGTTTCTGCTTTAAAACAAAGTGAATCAGTCATACATATACACCTGTTCTTTTAAAACCCCATGTTCACGCCTGAGCTCGCATCTGAGAGCAGCCCGCAGACTGAAAGGTAGCGCCCTCTAGTGGTTGGTTGTATTCTGAGTCCTAGCCTGAGGTCCAGTGGGGCCATCGTCAAGGGCTAGCTCAACATGAAAGCCTCCTGAGGGCGACCAGGGCCAGGGATCATGAGGGACAGCTGACCCGCCAGACAGAGAGTGTCCAGGTACCCACGTCCACTGGCCCCTGGAGCAGAGGGGCAGCCAGCTACACGATGTGCCCAAGGAGTCCTCAGGTCTCCCTGCATCTCATGACCCACCTCAGAACATCCCATCCTGCCGTCGGGAATCTCAGCACTACAGGGTTAGCCTGTGCGTTAGAGACAAACTGTGGGCTCCAAGGCCCCAGTTGCAGGAAGCAAGGAAAGACTTAAAGAGGCAAGGACAGGCCAAGGAGTCACCAGGTCTGCAGGCCCCCCATCACACCTGCTAGAGCAAGGAATAGAGCATGCTGTTGGTAACACAGGCTTGAGAGGTCTTACGCCAGCTCCAGCACGGCTGGCTAACTGAATCTAAGCCTCAGCTTCCCCCATCTGTACAATGGGAGATTCACAGAACTTGTTCCAAGAGTAAAGGACACACTGCACAGAAATGCTAAGCAGCAGCCTGGCCCAGAACATGTCTCTCAATGTAAACCATACTCATCTTTATCAAGATCATGGTCATTACCTTCTTACTAACACTACATAGCCTAGCTAATATAAACAACGGCCCGGAGACCCACAAGGGACCCAGGCCTTCCCCAGAGGCAACACTCTATATTTTCCACCAACTCGTGGAGAAAGGGGGGGGCAGAAACTTTGGCCTAGGATCACCTACATATCCCCCAGCCCCAGGACTCAAGCAGCATCAGACACTGGCCCCTGTCTCTCTGTGAGTCTTAACTGTTCCTTCTCTCACTCCAAACACCTGCTGCCCAGTTTCACCGCCAGATAACAATGGAGGCCAAGACAGCCAGAGCTGAGCTCAAGGAAAAGTTCAAGGGTGACTAGGAAGGACACTGGCGTCCCCAAGTCTATTTCCATCTCGAGACTCAAAAATTCTCCAGACACACTTGGATCTGCCGTGAAGGCAGGTCTCTGCCAGAACTGCACCCACATCCACTGCTCCCCAAACCCTACGTCCAAAGCACCCAGCAAACGCAGGTTGTAACTTTAAAAGTATGAAAATCAGGAAACAGAACATTGCTAATTCTCACGGCAGCATTAACTCATTCGCTTGCACATATGGGGTATTTGGATCCCAGTAGGTCTTCTATATATATAACTTATTATACAGTAGGTGCAACTTGGAGAATTAATGTTGCTATAGGAACATTCGGATCAAGGCTGGCTTCCAGAGTGAAGAGAGAAAAAATAAGTTTTCCTCCACAGTGTTCTTCTCTGTTTTGAGTTTCAAAGAGGAAGAAGCAATGTAATCGAGTCAAATGAGGCGAGGAGGGGCTTCCCCTAGTGGTTTGGGGAAGGTGAGAATTCCTGGAAGCAGCTCACTGAGGAGGGAAGGGGGAGGCTCAGGCTGAGCCCATGCCCACGTGGCTGGGAGGGCTGGAGAGAGAGACACCTCGGGGGCGGGGGCCGGGGGGGCGGAGGAGGTAAACACCTGCTCTGGCCAGGAGCAAGACCGGTGCCAAAGCTGGAGCATTGCCTTGGGGTGATTCCAGAAACTCCCTTGAGGAAGGTAGAAAGCCCTGTAAACCCTAGAACATGATGTGCTTGTCTCCTCCAGCCCCATGCCCCTGTGTCCTGTTCCTACAACTTTCCATCCTTCCAGGGGATAAAGTCAAGCGAAAGGGGAGATCATGGGTGAGCTGAGTGGTCTGCACTGGTCCCTGGAGGGACACTGCGGAGACCCAACTCTGGCTGAACTATGCTGGAAGTTTGTGTCAACCATGGTATGAGAACTCCGATCTCTTGTTTGGACCTTGTGTCCACCTGCAAATCCCCTTCCTAAACTGAACTCTATCTGTTAAAAATCTGAGCCTTTGGCTCACCCATTACAGGTTTTCCTGACTAGTAAATCTGGATGTGCACTGAATGCCCTGAGTGCTCCAACATGTGTAAGCCTACTGTCATCTTTGGGGAGAGGCAGGGGTCCTAAATATCTCTCCCCACTACCTTTCCTACCTTATCTGGGGGTCTTAGCAGCCCACAGCCACAGAGACACAGCCAGAAATTCTACCCATGGTGAGGGCAGCCCCAGGACACCCCAACACACACACCCAGGTGGACCGCATCACCCAGCCTCAGCATCTGGCAACATGCTGGGCACAGAGAGGCAGCCCAGAAATGCGTTGGCTGAGGAGTAGATGCTGAGTCCAACGTGGCAGCAAAGCAAAGAGGGAAAGAGGAGAGAAGAAAGGTCAGCATTCCCAACATCACTTCCGACTCCATGTTCTGCAGGTGCTCACAGATAGTGCCAGGCACTAAATTATGCCCAGGGGATACCCAGGTAAATAAGACATTACCTCTGCCCTCAAGATGCTCACAGCCCATCTATGGGAGGGTGACAGAGAGGCATGGAAATAAACAGCAAAGGACCACGTCTCACTTCTGGTCTCCCCAGGAACTGTGCATAGGCACTTGCAAATGCCCGTGGCATGAACGTGGAGATGGCAGAGTGGTAGGGACCCACCCTAGGAGAAGCATCAAGGGTCCAAAGGAGCCCAGAGTGAGGGAGATTCATTCCAGACAAGGAGGTAGCATCCCACAGGCTGATAAAACCCCCCAAGTCCACTGGTGACTAAGGCCTCTCTTTCCATTAGGGATTTCAGACACGTTCCAAATACTGGGACAGGGAAAAGAGGCTGCCGCTCCCCTGAGCTGCTGTTTTGCATTTCATTTGAAGCTGTGTCTACTTTTAAATATATATGTAAAAGTCAAGTGGAATATCTAAAGGCTTCCCGGTCCACTCCACTTGGAACTTCAGGCTGAACATCTTAACCAGTGGGAGGGGCTGAGTCCTAAAGATGAAGGGGAAACCGGAGCACCTCCATCCTCAAGGACGGCAGGCAGAACAGGCATCAGCATTCTCCTCCCCGCCCTCTCACATCTTCTACACAGTTAAAATAAATGTGGATTTGCAGCATCCCTGAGTCAACAATTGGCCAAATTTCACTTGACAGACCAGCAAGGGAAACGATGAGTAAAACATACCCGAAGATATTGGTTACTCTGAGATGGGGATGGGCAAATGGTTAAGGGTTATCTATTTGTGTAATAGACCCAGTAGGCCTCCCGGGCATCACTGAGAGAGACCCTGTTCCAGGGATCCCAGGTCCCACAGAGCATCCTACATACTGTCACTCTGTTCTGTGTCGAAAATGCTTCTCTTTGTTCCTTTAGCTCACTTTAACTCAAGTGTCGTGTTTTTAATTCTGTCTGTGGCATGATTCTGAAATTAAGCAGTTTGGGTGCTGACAGCTGGTGTTACAACTGGCCTATTCCTTTCCACCCCCATAAGAGCCAACTCAGTGGGTGTGCAGCCTCAGAGGAGCTCACGCACGTCCCAATACCCACCTTCTCTCTCGGGGAGGGGGGAGGGTGCTGGAGAGCCAAGATGCCAACAACCTCGCACAGCCCTGGGTGCATCCTGGGGTGGCATGGGACGCACCTCTAAAACATTACCCCCACTTTCCAACACAGCTTTGGGACGCTGTCAGGGTCCAAAGCACGCTCTACAACAACAGAGACCTTCCAGCCCCTCACAGGTCAGGCCACAGGCCCAGGCTAAGTGTCTGCACCACTAAAGCATAGGAAGGTGTGTGTCCCCCGGCTGTTACAGGTGAGAATTTTGGGCACACGGTATGCCTTGAGAGCCCCTTATATTCGTTATTCTTGTCCTTTTGTCTCAACACAACCCTAAGACTGCTATTAGCCAGGCTACCCGAGACAGGTGGGGGGAGCGAGTTCCCAGGAGGTGGGCATTTGCAAACTTTTGCTTAGTTCAAGGTGCTAAGAAGTGGTCCCCAAACACAGAAGCAAATTTGGGAAGGCGACCCCACAAAGACCCAGTAACCATGTGCACTTCCACACCTCATCTGTGCCAACCTGCTGTCCACAGCCAAACCCCCTCCCACACTCCACCTCCCACCTCATCCTTAACCCTCCCCCAAGTGCACAGCAGGTCCTAGCATTAGACAGCAACCAACAGAAGCAGTCCAACCCCTGATTCCTGTGCCCACGAAACCTCAGGCCTCGGCCATCCTTGACGTCATCTAACTTATAGGAGGCCTCCAGAGCTGCTTTTTCATTTACCTCTAGGCATCTGTATCTCCCTCATAACTTAGACCATTTTGCATAACATGAAATTATTAACCTCTAGAAAGTGAAATTTCTAGAGTGATATTTTTCAAGTACGGAGTATTCTAGACCTCAGGATCTGTAAATAAGTCAACAGCTAATCTAAGTATCCAACTTCCTCTTCACATGAATGCAGAGTTGAGATTTCTGTAAAACAAAGAATGTGATGCTGTTCCTTGCAAAGTTCAGTACGTGGTTCACACGGTCCTTCATCCTATGAAACCTTTCACTGGCTCCTGCTGGTCTCAGGATAAAGTCCCAGCTGCCACCAAGACCCACAAAGCCTGCCTGCTTGGTCCATGCCTCTCACCAGCCATGTCTGCTGTCCCGTGCCTCAAACACGCCAAGCTCCTTCCACTCCAAGGCTGGTCCCCGTGCCCATGCCTCTTTCTCTGTCTGGCCAACTCTTCCTCTTTCTTCTCATTCTATGTAAATGATACTTTTATCAGAGAAGCAGGTCTTTTCAGACTCTCTTTCATCCTCTCCGAATTCCTACTCTTTTTTTTTGAGAGCATTTTTCACCAGTACAATTATATAAGTACTTGTGAAATTATATTTTTACCATATATCTAACTGCATACAAGCAAGAACAGTACATTTTTCTCACCACAGTATCTCCCACCCTAAACAAGTGCTTGGGGCTTAGTAGGTCCTCAGGAAATATATAGATTTTTAATGAAGCATTGATTCTCATTATTAAGTCACGCATACAGTTAGGCTTAAAAGAAAAGTACTTGAAATGGACAAATTGGACCTCATCAAAGTTAAAAACTTTGGAGTCTGCAAAAGCCATGTGAAAGAGGATTAAAAAGAGAAGCTACACATTAGGAGAAAAACAGTTGCCAACCACATATCCAGCAAAGGACTAGGATCTAGAATATATAAAGAATCCTCAAAACCCAACCGTTAAAAGAATACAGTCCAGGGCTTCCCTGATGGCGCTGTGGTTGAGAGTCCGCCTGCCGATGCAGGGGACATGGGTTCGTGCCCCAGTCCGGGAAGATCCCACATGCCGCAGAGTGGCTGGACCCGTGAGCCATGGCTGCTGAGCCTGCGCGTCCGGAGCCTGTGCTCCACAACGGGAGAGGCCTCAACAGTAAGAGGCCCACATACCGCAAAAAAAAAAAAAAAAAAAAAAAAGAATACAATCCAATCTGAAAATGGGCCAAAAAAACCAAACAAACGAAAAACATCAGCAGACACTTCACTGACAAGAACATACAAATGGCAAATAATCACATGGAAAGTAAAGTGGATGTGTCAACAGGTTTTGAAGGGCCCCTTTCCTTATGTCCAGAGAGTCTACTTCTACGGATTTCTCCAAAGAAAACAGAAATGTGCAAAGGATGTCGGGATCCAGAATGCTGGTTGCAGCATTGTTTACTTAAAATAACAAAAAAATTGAACCCTGTAAATCTCCAACCACAAAGCGTTAGTTGAATGATTGTGCTTCTTCCAAACGTATCAGAATGTAAACTCCTCCAGGCTGGGGTGTTTGTTTGAGCACCAGCATATCTCAAATGCATAGAATGAGCTTCAATAAATAGTATCAGATTGACATGAACTCAATGGTGAAACACCTGGCACCACAGAAAATTGTGACATGGGAAAATGTAAGTGAAAAAAGAGAAACAGATTGACAGACTATACATACATTGTAACCATAGTTTTGTTTAAAGGAAAAGAAATGTATGTATATTTGCATGCCTAAAGACAAAAGGAAAATAAAGCAAGACATTAGCAATGGCTATCTCTGGCAAATGGGCTGTTAGGGGATTTTTCCTTTCCTTACTTTCCCTTCTTTTATTTCCTTTGTATTTTGTGTGTGTGTTTTCTATATATTCCAAATTTTCTACAAAGAATATTGATTCCTTTTTCAAACAGAAAATAAGACAGTGGTATTTTTAAAGTAGTTTTGAATCTGCACTGAGTTACAGTGAATTCTGGTGCAATGATAGAGTTCCAGGGGGCGGTGCCCCGCCCTTTTACCACCAGCACCTCACAGTAATATGGCAATTTCCCAGACTACTACCATTCACGTGACACCTTCAGGATATTCCCCATAAACCAGCATCACTTGGATTCGTATATACTTAATATAATTCTTAAATAAACTCTTGTTATTTAAAGAAACATATTTAGAAGGAATCTTTATCATTACCACAAAGGGAAATGAGTACCTTTTGTCACGCATAGAACATAACTATAAAATAAATAACATTTTTTTTCAAAGTGGCATTTTTTAGCTGCAGTTAGATACTGTCTCATGAAGAATTTTCTGAGTCCAAGGCCTGTTCTCCTTTTTTTCATAAAAGGAGGTTAGCAAATATAAGAGAGTATGGTATTAAAGACATTTTCACACCAAATAAGCTTTTTCTCTTTGACATAATCAGAAACCTTGAAAATGGGTTGAAAGAGGAATGATATTTGATTCGATATCAGTTATTGCCATGTCTCTATAGCAACCAAAATATGTCACATACCACTAGCGGTCCCCGTCCCACTCCAGAGGGCACTGGGCTTCATGGATAAGCCCAAACGAAGCCCTGGAGCAACCCAGCTCTGTTAACCCTTTGGGCTCCAAGCCAGCCCTCCCCAGATGTGGGTCAGAGGAAGGAGAGCAGCGTAGACCCAGAGTCTAATGAGGGACCCTGACCTTCGTCAGGCCCTGGGGGGCTCAGCAAGTCCCTCTTAGACCTCAGGGAGGGTCTTCTCCCACCCAAGGAGGAGTCATGGGTAGGGGAAGCAGGAGCGCCTCTCTCCAACCCAGTAAATCTATGAGATGTACTCTTCTGGGACGCCAGACAGGAAGAACTGGAGTGAATGATCTGCAGTCATGTTTGCTGGTTACAGAGCTAGGAAAAATGATCTTTTTTCTGCCCAGAGCATTATCAAGTGAACTGCACCAGCTTTATTAGTGTTGGAAGCAACCATATGAAATTATGGAACTCATGATGGCTTTGTCAGGGAAACTGTTCATTTCTGATCAGAAGCTCTATTACACATGAATTTAATTCTAAACAGTGTTACCAACAGATCTAAATGATTTACATTTTAAGCAATCTTCCTTCATTATCTCATACCTTGTCGGAGAGCAAAAGATGGATTTTTTTGAGCTTCTATGATGAGAAATGATGAATGCCCCTAAATGGGAGTCTTTCCCTACTCCAGCTGTTCTGGTGTGGGATCGCATCCCTCAGTCCTGCTTCGGGGGGCCCATTTGAGAGCTGAGATCAAAGAAAGGGCATGCAGAAGCTGCATCCTAAACTTTCCCTAAGTTGGATCTCAACAAGGTAAATGTTTCCAGGTAGGGCATTGAACACCATTTGGTACCAAACATTCTCTTCCATTCAGAGAGAAGGAAAGAGAGGGAAAAGGAGAGGGGGGTATCCGCTAGTAATGTCAAAAACTGTTACACAAGTTCGAACATTTATAAAAGAAATAACATGGTTTTAACCTGTCAGGACATGGATATGTGAGTGGGGAAAGTGGACATTGATTCCCAAACAGAAGCAAATGGAGAATTTTGAATCTCGTTGGTGCTTTGAGCCACCTCAGTGCTAGAGGGTAAATGAGGCAAGCTGGGTCTCTCGCTCGCTTTGCATTTGCCTTTGCGTTCATTCCATCCAGGGGAGACCTGGACAACCAGCCCAGAGATACCGTGAAGATGGGATGAAGATGAGGTTGCTGCGTGAACTTTTCTAGAAAGCTCTGTCCACACGCCAGATTCAGATGAGACATTCTGAGGGGCAGATTCTCTTCCCCAGTTTCCTGCAGTTAATTCCTCCCCCAACTTTGGTCCAAGGAAGGGTCTTCTGACTCTGAATGGCTTGGGTGAGCCCTTTGGATTCAATGGTTGAATTAGAGGCTGCGTCACCTGGAAGGAAAACAGAATGAGATATGCCTGGGACTGCCCCACAGCTAAGTGGCAACTTTAGACTTCACCCAAATCATAGCACAAGTTTAAACCCAGAAGTTTAAAAAGTGAACAAAATAAAACACAAGCAACTCCATGCTCTGATTTCCAAATTTTAAAAAATATGCAAAAATAGCCTCTGAGAAATCATCTTTGCATCTTCGGGAATCCTGCTACCCTCTAGGCTTGGGTAGCCTCAGAAGACTACTCCAAAATGACCAACAACAAAGAGAGGGGCAGGAAAGCAAACGGCACGACAAAATGTGAACTGCCCTCCACTCGGGGAAGGGGTCATATCCTTGAAGCAGGGCCCACGGCTACCAGGAGCCCCCTAGAAAGTCTCCCCCTCCCCCTACCATTCATGGTATCTTTAGAATCAAGGCTACACACTGCATGAATAGCGAGTAATTCAATTAACTCTATAGTCTGAGATGAAAAAAGGGCCATTTTGCTAGCTCGAGTGGAGCACAAGTTTAACCCTGGTGCTCAGGAAATTCCCAGGCCAGACAGCATATTAAACCAGCTCTTCAACTTAAGAACAATTACTGTCATTTATCAGCCTGAATAGCAATAATGCACAAATCGACAGCTTTCAGGAGGCAAAAAGCTAGCTAGGTGTAATGATATGCAAAGCCACAGCACTCTACATTTTGAACCGTCTCCATCCCATCAATACATCTCCTACCACCTACAATTTATCAATACAAATGTGGTGCCCAATGAAGGCAAGACCAAGAAGATAAATATGAATGGGGTGAGGGGAAAAAAAGGCTCAGGAATGTTTGAATTTTAAAATGATGAAGTACAGATCACATTCTTAAAGCATTTTACATGCAATGACCCGATCACATCAAGTTCTCTTCTGAAAGAGGAAAGAGAATAAGGAGATTTTTCTACTCCAAAGTTGCAGGTAGATGCAGCTTTTATCTTCTCTTTCTGTTCCCAGGTCATGTCTTGAACAGAAGGGTGTGATCATTTAGGGACCTAACATTAAAAGGAATAGTGAGAATGCTAGTCACAGTGATGAATTTGCATAGAGCCTTTTTCCTGATTCCTTTCAGATCTATCATTTCAATTTTATGGTATCTGTAAGAGGTAAAAAGATAAATATAATTATATTCTTTTTGAAAGAAGGGGGAACTGAGGCATGGTGTGAGTTTGAGATAGCCTCCACATCACTCACTCTGGGCTAGAATCAGGGTCTGAACTCCCAGCCCACCCTTGTGAAGTCACAGCACACCCAGGGCAAGACCAGTCTGCCCAGAAGTGATGGGGAGGGTTCGAGAACTCAAGTACTCAAAGAGAGCAGATGCCGATAGAAGTGGGAGCCGTGGAGGTGGGGCAGGGTAAAGATGAAGAGAATTTCAAATTTCAAAATGAGACACAAGAGGGAAGAGATATGGGAACATATGTATATGTATAACTGATTCACTTTGTTATAAAGCAGAAACTAACACACCATTGTAAAGCAATTATACTCCAATAAAGATGTAAAATTAAAAAAAAATTAAAAAAAAAAAAAACAGACAAGTGGAATCCCAGGGCTGCAGCACACAGTGATTGAGCTCCTACTCTGTGCCAGGCCCCATGGGGTCGTAGGAAAAAGGCCACTGCTGACCCAGGCCTTGCTTGTGGCCCCCGCTGCCCCCACAGCCACCACACACTGATTTTTTGCTGAGCAGCATCACTTAACCTGATAGAATAAATTTACCTTATGTCTAGAGAAGCCGGGGAGGGTGGTACCCAAGGTGGAAAACATGCCTGCAAAGACAATGGGGGCCGTTTCCCCTGGGAGCTTTGGATGCAAGTCAGGCAAGGAAGGCCCCCCTAGCCCGGTGCCGGGGCAGTTCTGGGGGTTGTTTACTGCTGTAGCCACTTTCATCCTTCACCTTCCAGTTATTCCACAGACCCATCCAAGCCTCCCAGCGGCTCCATCACAGGTGCTTATCATCTCAGCCCCAATATTGTGCAACGGCCTCTAATTCTGGCATGCAAACTCTTGGCCTTTAGGTAATATTTTTAACCAATTTAAAAGGGGAAAAAATGATTGGTGATAAGATTTAAGGGATTTGTTTGCCTGGTTGTTTGTTTGAAAGGTTGGGTTTTTTATTCTGGTTATCTCTCTTTCCTAATGTAATACCTACCTAATTTAAACCCCCACTCAGAAATAAAACGATCATCTCTTATACAACACTGAGATAATCATTTGGTGAAATGACATCTTATGTCTTAATTTTTAAAAGGGTGGCAAAAATCTTGAACAGTCTTATATTCTGACATCAAATAAGCATGCGGGTGCATTTCCCTCCCTTTATAAGAAATTACACCTTGCTCTTACTATTAAATTAGAATCTCCTCTCCTCTCTCTGAAATTTGGCTGCTTTACAATAAATACATAAATCAAAAAGGCATGGGATCCAGACGCCAATTTGCAGACGGCACGATGATATAAGCACCGGGACACGGGCGTGCGGAAGTATTACAACCTGTTCCAATCTGCTTCCTGTTCTTCCTCATAACAAAAGAGGAAGAGTCCAAACCCTCCTACACGTGCATGTACACACACACACACACACACACACACACACACAGCAAAGTTTGGGAGGCTTAAATAGAGCTAAGCCTGCTAAGAAGAGCCACCCAACTGCTTGGGACATGGGTTTCTCACTCTTACCGCCGAGCTACAATATTTGCCACGTTTGCCAACAGAAGATGGTGTGAACTTGCCATGTGACTGCTGAGAAGTTTAGAAAAGCCTGGGGTTCTGCCAGTATTGTTATCACCATTGTCGTTGTTGTCTTCAGGCCAAAGAAATTTTCCAAGCACTTGAGCTTAGGATTGTTCTCAACAGCCATGAGAGGGTGATCAGGAGAACTACTGCTATCATTCCTGTGACAAAACCCATCCAGAGAGAATAAGGTGGGCGTAGCAATTAGGACACCTTTGGTGGCCAGTGACAGAAAATTCAACCCAAATTGACTTGAAACAAAAGAGAATGCATTGGCTCACATAAGTGAAAAGTCCAAAGGGTGAGCTGGCTTTGGACAGGAATGAATCAGAGACCTACCACTCCCAACTTCCACCTCTGCTTCCTGGGGTAACCTTCTTCCCCAGCTCAGTGGAGTACCCTGGCAGCGTAAGGCTCAGGTCTACATAACACAGTGGCCTGCAGATGAGTCCAAACCAAAGCTCAGAACTGAAACTGATTGGCCCAGATTGACTTCGGTCCTGTGCACATGCCTGAACCAATCACTGCAGCTAGAGGGATGGAGTGCACTGATTGGCTTAGAGAGGATCACATGCCTCTCCCTTGGCAAAAGCTTCACCAAAGCATGTGGACTAAGAGGAGTGAAGTGGGAGCCCCACCCAGTAAAACCAGGGGAAGTGGATGTTGGGAGGTAAAATGCAGCAAATGTCCACTTCAAGGCATCATGAAATTCAATCTTTGGTTGGACCAAAAATCTCCAATTCCAATGACCAAGACACTGTGCCCAGAGTTCACTTACAGCTTGAGTAGAGAGTGTAGCCACTTACCTATGTCAAATGCCTTGTTTCTTTCAGCATCCAGACTACATATGGCCACTGCATCTCCAGAACCTGATAGGTTCACAAAAACAATTCTTAGAGGTGAGTTTTTCATACACTAGTGTCCAGAATTTTAATAACTGCCACTCTCAAGTTATAAAGCTTACACCAGATGAGTAAAAAACCCCTAGTTAAGAACTAGAGCAATGAGGTGAACTGCAGGACCAAGTCACTTGTGCTTTATATATTTTCTAAAATTTTAATTAAGATTACAAGTCAGATTAAGTAATTGCTTTCTATAAGATAGATAAACCCAGAAAGACATCTACACCAAGATTTTTTTAAAGAAACCATTAGGTTTCAACTTTGATATCTTCTTTTTTTGTGTTCATTAAACTTCCTTTGTTGAAATACAACATACATATGGGACTTCCCTGGTGACGCAGTGGTTAAGAATCCACCTGTCAATGCAGGGGACACGGGTTCGAGTCCTGGTCCAGGAAGATCCCACGTGCCGCGGAGCAACTAAGCCCATGAGCCACAACTACTGAGCCCACGTGCCACAACTACTGAAGCCCACGCACCTAGAGCCCATGCCCGCAACAAGAGAAACCACTGCAATGAGAAGCCCGCACACCACAACGAAGAGTAGCCCCCGCTCGCCGCAGCTAGAGAAAGCCTGCACGCAGCAACAAAGACCCAATACAGCCAAAATAAATAAATAAAATAATTTCAAAAAAATACATATGGACAAATGCACAAGTCATCAGTGTTCACCTCAATTCATTATCCCAAAGTAAACTTACATTCAGGCAACTACTACTGAGGTCAAGAAAGCCCCAAAAGCCCCGTTTGGGCCCCTTACCAGTCAGTACCTCACCCTTCCACCCCAAGGTAACTACTGTCTGATCTCTAACAACATAGATACTATTTGCCTATTTCTTGAACTTTATATAAATGAAGTCATACGGTGTATACTCTTTTGTGCCTGGATTCTTTCTTTCAAAAGAGAGTCACCCAGAGAAAGATAAATACTGTATGATATCGCTTTTATGCGGAACCTAAAAAATACAACAAACTAGTGAATAAAACAAAAAAGAAGCAGACTCACAGATAGAGAGAACAAACTAGTAGTTACCAGTGGGGAGAGGGAAGCGGGATAGGGCAATATAGGGGTGGGGATTTTTTTTTTTCCTTTGCGGTACGGGGGCCTCTCACTGCTGTGGCCTCTCCCACTGCGGAGCACAGACTCCGGACGCACAGGCTCAGCGGCCATGGCTCACGGGCCCAGCCGCTCTGCGGCATGTGGGATCTTCCCGGACCGGGGCACGAACCCCTGTCCCCTGCATCGGCAGGCGAACTCCCAACCGCTGTGCCGCCAGGGAAGCCCAGGGGTGGGGATTTAAAAAAGGGTTACTATGGGATTATATGAAATCATGCTTTACTTCTGAAAATCATAAAGCGCTATAGGATTTTTTAAACATAAAATAAAATAATAAAATAAAAAATTTTTAATTAAAAAAAGTCACCCAAAGTGTTACAAGTAATAGTAGTTCATTCACTTTTCTTCCTGTTTAATAACCCATTATATGAATATTCTGCAGTCTATGTGAAATGGACTAAATGTTTATGTCCCCCCAAAACTCCTAAGTTGAAATCCTAACACCCAAAGTGATGGTATTAAGAAGTGGGAGGATTCCACATGCCGCGGAGCGGCTAGGCCCATGAGCCATGGCCGTTGAGCCTGCGCGTCCAGAGCCTGTGCTCCACAACGGGAGAGGCCACAACAGTGAGAGGCCCGCGTACCGCAAAAACAAATAAATAAATAAATAAGTGGGGACTTCCGGAGGTAATTAAGTCATGAGGCAGAACCCTCATGAATGGGATCAGTGCCTTTATAAAAGGGACTCCAGAGAGTTTTCTTGCCCTCTTTCACCATGTAAAAACATAACTGGAAGTTGGCAGTCTGCAACCTGGAAGAGGGCTCTCACCAGAACCTGACCATGCTCACACCCTGATCTCAGACTTTCAGCCTCCAGAACTGTTTATGAGCCATCCAGTCTATGGTACTTTGTTACAGCCGTTCAAACTAATATGCTATGTATTCAATCTATTCATAGTGGTCATTTTGGTTACTGTTGTGCACGTTCTTATGCGTATACAGACATTTTTGTTGGGTTTATATCTAGAAGAGGAACTGTTAAGTTACATGTTCATCTTTAGTAGATAAAAGCAAACAGTCTTCCAAAGTGAATGTAATAATTTACTCTCCCAGCAGCAGTAATACCTCCTGAACACCTTCGACCAGTCGTTATTACTGCCTTAATCAGTTCAGCTCTGTTCCTAAGCATGACCCAACTAAAGGAGATCATGTGTAGAGCTTGGGAGGCAGCCAGAGATCAATTTAAATCCTGGCTTCACCACCTACTGAACGATGAGTGTTTCTTTGGAGAATTTCACTTAGCCTCAGATTCCTGATCTGTGAAGGGACCATAATCGTAATGTTCTTGTAAAAATCAAATTGCATTTTATACACAACAGTGCTTTGCCAACTGTAAAACTATATACCTATGTCAGGAATTAGAAAGAAGCTGTGGGTTCTTTCAGCCAATATTATAGTCAACTGGTGTCCAACAGAAATCCCCCAGTAGTACTAGGAGAGCAGTGGATAGCAAGTTAGAAAAACCTGGGTTAAAATCCTGTCCACAGCACTTACCACATGACCTTCAAGGAGTTGCTAAATCCCCCTGATTCTCGGGTTTTTCATCCATGAAATAAGAACAGTAAGACTTCCCTGATAGTTGTTATGAGGGGGAAAAGGGACATAAAGTATCCCAAAAAAAGTGAGAGTGAGAGCAAGATTGAAAGAAAGAGAGAATCTAAGTTTTGCTTCCAGCTCCTGGAACACAACAGGTACTCAAAAAATGACAACCATCATTCATTAAAGGTTTAGAAAATACGGTAGACATCTGGTTCCATGAATCCTTTTATTGATGCTCTTATCTTTCATAATGAAGGTTGGTTTATGCAAAATTATCAATTGATAAAATTTGGCTTTTCTACCTCAAGAGCCGTTTTTTTTGTTTGTTTTCTGCCTGTTCCAACCATTCGGGGGCTCAGTATACCCAGGATCTCTGCCATCCATCCCGCTAAGAAAAGCTTGCTATCAGGAAAGACTGAAATTTCAGAATTCTATATGACAGCCCCAAGATATCAGAGCTAGAAGGGACCTGTAGGCATACAACTCATTCAATTCATTTTACAGATAGTGGCGCTGAGGCAGAAATCCAAGGTAACGCCTCTGGATAGTGGCAAAGCAAGGGAAAAGGCTCAGCTTTCCCGAAAACCCACCCAGGGCTCACTCTTTAATAGCTTAGTATAAATGTTAATCTGTATCTCCAGTGGTAAATAAAAGAGTTGGTTCTTTATTAAAGGCCTTTCAAGTATCAGAGAAAGAGTTAAATCACATCTAATCTATTCATGAATTAAACAGGCCCTGCTAAAATTTAAAGCACTGACATAGACAAAACCCAGCAGCATTTATATTTTAAATAGCATCTTCTCTTTAAAAAAAATTGGAGAACTTCTGCTTCTAACCATGACAGAATAACTGATATGAGACATGCCCTCCTGCCAAAAAACAACTATAAAACTAGACAAATATATGAGGCAACTGTTTTCGGACATTGTACAACAGACAGTGCAGGACTGTAATTTTGAGAAAAGGCATACACATGAGGTGAATCCCATTATTTCTCTGGCTTTTTGCCTGGGAGTACCTTTCTGCCATGGCACAAGGATGAGTGGTACAAATGGAACAGTAGTTGTACTAACCTAAGGTGGTAGAGATCAGAGTTCTAGTCTGTTGAAGTGGCTGAATAGTGTAGAGCAGAATAACAGCAAAGAGGTTGCTTCACAAAGAGAGGTCCTGTAAATCTAATGGAGGGTTCAGCATGGGACCTTGGCTGAGGGCTGTCATGTGCATGCACAGGGTGACATTCCAGGAAACCTAGCAGATGTCTCCTGCTATGGAGCTGAGAGTGGTATGGTGATACTAGAAGTTGTGCACTGCTGTAGGATATTAAAGTTTCAGCCAAGCCAAGGTAGAGAACCTTCACTGAATACTCCAAGCCTCCAGCTGAGATCTTCCAAAGCTCATGTCTTTCAATTAAGGAACACAATCCAAAGTGAAGGCAAGTTCAAAATTAAAATAGATCCTAACAACAAGTTAAACCAACTCTAATGCACAGAAAGGATCCACTTGCAATGTTACTACCTGACAGAAAAAGCTAAAACTCTTTAACGAAAGATGACATAATCTGGAATCCCAACAGTGCAACATTTACAATGTCCACTATTCACTCAAAAATTACTAGACATGGAAAGAAGCAGCAAAATGTGATCCATAATTTAAAAATAATACTACTAATAATAATTCAATAGAAACTGACCCAAGGATGACACACAGGTTAAAATGAACAGGAAAAAGTCTTTCAAGAAACTTTATAAATATGTGTGCAGGAACTTAAAAGAAAAGATAATCATAACGAGTGAACAGCAGATATATCCCCCCAAAATTATATGTGTGTTTGTGTGTGTGTGTGTGTGTGTGTGTGTGTGTGTACCAAAACAAGCCAAATGAAAATTCTGGAAATGAAAAATACAATGGCTGAAATGAAAGCTCTGTCAGTATAGGCTTAACAGAAAATTGGAGGTTGCAGACAATTTAGTAAACTTCAAGACAGATCAATAGAAAGTATTCAATCTGAGAACAGAGAGAAAAATATTGGGGGAAAAATGAATGAAGCTTCGAGGACTTGTGGCAAAAATGTCAAGTAGTCCAACATATATGTAATCAGAGTCCAAGGTGGAAAGGCAGGGGATAGAAAACTGTATGAAAGAATAACAACCAAATTTTTCACAAATTCTGTGGCAAGTGTGAGCTTATAGAGTCAAGAAGCTCAGTGAATCCCAAATGGCATAAATATAAGGAGAACTACACCTAGATCAGATCAAAGTCAAACTGCTAAAAACTAAAGATAAAGAGTCAGTCTTAAAGCAGCCAATTAATAAAGGCTCACAGCATACAGAGGAGCAATGATATATATGAATGACAGCTGACTTCTGATCAGATTGGAATTCAGATCTACAAGAAAGAATGAACAACATCAGAATGGTAAATATGTGGATAAATATAAAAGACTTTTTGTTCCTCTTTTAATTTATTTGTAAGACAACTCTCTAAGCAAAAAAAAATAGTAACACAAGGCTGGGGGTTTATTAAGTATTATTAAAAATATGACACTAGGATTTCCCTGTTGGTCCAGTGGTTAAGACTCCACACTTCCGCAGCAGGGGGCATAGGTTCGATCCCTGGTCTGGGAAGTAAGATCCCACATGCTGTGGTGCAACCAAAAAATATATATATAAAAAATGATATTAATAGCACATAGGATCATGGAGTAAGTGGACTTTACTGTTATTAAAGTCTTACACTTCACATGAAGAGGTACAAGATTAACTCAAAATAGACTGTGGTGAGTTAAGAATGTACAGTGTAATTGCAAGCTTGGTCAATTAAAACAAAACAAAACAAAAAAAGAGATAGGTTTCTTTGTATTAAAATGTATAAAAAGAAGAATTAAAATGGAATGCTAAAAAATAGTACAATAATGCAAAGGTATCCAGGAAAGAAAGAACAAATAAATACAAATTAGATGGAACAACTAGAAAACAAATTGCAAGATGACAGACTTGCAGACTATTGATCATTAACTTAAATATAATGGACTAAACTCTCTAATCAAAAAGAACAGATGGGATTCAAAAATCAAGATCCAGCTATATACTATCTATAAGAGACATTGTCAATGAAAAGAAATAGCTAGGTTAAATGTGAAAGGATGGGAAAATGACAATAAATCTACTGGAAAGGTAATTTGACTATATTAATATCAGTCAAATAGACCTCAAAATAAAGAATATAACCACAGATAAGGATCTTCCACAGTGATAAAGAGACGATTTATCAGAATAACATAACAATCCAAAGTACGAGGGCATTCCCTTATGATCCAGTGGTTAGGACTCGGCACTTTCACTGCCATGGCCTGAGTTCAATCCCTGGTTGGGGAACTAAGATCCCACAAGCTGCATGGCGTGGCCCAAAACAAAACAAAACAAAACAAAAACTGAGTGTAATAAATACCAGGGCTTCAAAATACATGAAGCAAAACTCAACTAAACTGAAAGAAAAGTAGAGAAATCCATAATCATTACTGGAGATTTTAACATCCATTTTTTGATAATTGATAAAACAACTAGACAAAAAATAATCATCAAATATATAGAATATGTGAAAAACAATTATCAGCAAACTTAACCTAATTGACATTTTTACAACATGGTGCCCAACAACTGCAGAATGCACATCATTTTCAAGTGTACCTGGAATGTTCACCAAGATAAATCATATGTTAGGTCAAATTCAAGTGTCAATACATTTCAAAATATAGAAATTTTAAACAGTATATTTTCTGACCACAATGGAAAAGCTGCAAATATTTGGAAATTCACAACACACATCTAAATAATCCTTGGGTCAAAGAAAAAATTAAAACAGAAATTGCAAACTATTTTAAACTAAATGATAATAAAAACACAATGTATCAGAATTTGTGAGATGCAGCTAGAGCAGTACTTTGAGAGGATTTTTAGCTTTTAATGGGTATGTTAGAAGGAAAAAAGATTTAAAATCAATGATTATAGTTTCCATCTTAAGAGGCTAGAAAAATTAAATCAAATTTAACCTAATGTAATTATAAAGAAGGCAGTAATAAAGATGAGACATTGACGAAATAAAAAACAAATAATTGGGAAACTAACAAAACCAAAATTTATATTTTAAGAAGATTAACAAAGTTGATGTTAGAAAGACTAAGAAAGAAAAAACAGAGTAAACACAAGTTATCAATATCAGAAGTGAAAAGGGGGACATCACTACAGTTTCTACAGACACTAAAATGATAACAAGGCAGTATTATGAACAATTTTACTGCAAGAAAATTTGACAGCTTACATGAAATGGACAAGTTCCTTGAAAGCTTCTACTTACCAAAACTGATATTAGAAGAAATAGAAAATCTGGAAAGTCTTACTTCCATTAAAGAAGTTGAATTCATAATGAAAAACAAACTTCAGTCCCAAATGGTTTCACTGTGAATTCTATCCAATAATTAAGACAAGGACAGGGGCTACCCTGGTGGCACAGTGGTTGAGAGTTCGCCTGCCGATGCAGGAGACACGGGTTCGTGCCCCGCTCTGGGAAGATCCCGCATGCTGCAGAGCAGCTGGGCCCGTGAGCCATGGCCGCTGAGCCTGCGCATCCGGAGCCTGTGCTCCGCAACGGGAGAGGCCACAACAGTGAGAGGCCCGCATACCGCAAAAAAAAAAAAAAAAAAAGACAAGGACAATAATCAACTTTACATAAACTCTCTTAGAAAATAGAGGATAAGAGAATATCTCATAACTAGTTTTATAAAGACAGAAAAACACTGATTGTATATCTGAAAGAGAAAAGAAGGAAAATTACCTATCAATATCCTTCATGAACTAACACAAAAATTGTTCACAAAATATTAGCAAGTAAAATCCAGTAATATATTAAAAAATAATACATCATGACCAAGTAGAGCTTTTCACAGAATGCTGTTTGGCTCAATAGTCATAAACAAATCAGTATAATGCACTATATTAGCAGAAAAAGGGAACTAAAATTATCATCTAAGTACATATGCAAAAAAAAATTTATGAAGATTCTACACCCATTTTTACAAGAAAAAATTTTAAACCAGGAATAAAAAGGAACTTCATCAATCTGGTAAAAGGCCTCTATGAAAAATCTACAGCTAACATCATACTTACTGGTAAAGTATTTAATGCTTCCCCCTAATACTGGAAACAAGGCAAGGAAGTCCTCTCTTAGCATATCTATTCAGCATCCTGGATATCCTAGCCATTATAATAAGACGAAAAAAGCAGAGATCAAAAAAGAAGGAATAAAATTGGATGCATTTAGAGATAGTAGGGTGGTTTATATTATAAATCCTAAAGAATCTACAGAGAAATTGCTAGAACATAAGTAAATTTAGCAAGGTTGCATTATAAGTCAGTATACAAAAATAAATGGTATTTCTGTATACTGGCAGCAGCAAAAAATTGGAAATAAAAAATTTTAAATGCTATTTAAAATATAAACAGCATCAAAAATATAAAACACTTAGAAATACATTAACAAAGCACATGCAAGATCCTTTCTCTGAAAACCTCTACAACAGAAATTAAAGACCTAAGTAAATGGAAAGGTATACCATGTTCGTGGGTTGAAAGATTCAATACTGATTGATTTCTAATACTAGAAGACTCAATATTGAAGACTAGGTATTGATCCATAGATTCAATGCAGTCTCATTTAAAATCCACACTTTTTGTAGGACTTTATAAATTCTAAAAATTTTATGGGAATGAAAACCTATAAAAAGCCAAAACAATATTAACAAAGAAGAACAATGTTGGAAGACTCATGTTACCTAACTAATGGTTAAGCTAGAGTAATCAAGACCTAATTTGATATTAATTAGGATCATAATCGACAATTAGACCAATGAGACGGAATAGAGTCCAAAAATAGACCCACACATATTGATTTTTAATAAAGGCACCAATGTAATTCAATTGGGGAACTAAAAACCTTTCCAACAAATAGTACTGGAAGAACTGAATAAACATATGGGGGGAAATGAACCTCAATTCCTATCTCAAGCTACACAAAAAATTAACTTGACATAGATCATAGACCTAACTATAAAAGCTAACACTATAAAACTTCCAGAAGAAAACATAAAAGAATATCTTCATGACCTCTGGTAGGTAAAGGTCTCTGAGAGAAGATACAAAAAGCACTCCCTCTGAAAGAAAAATGATTGATAAATTGAGCTTCATCAAAGTTAAAAATTCCCACTCATCAAAAGTCACTGTTAAGGGCTTCCCTGGTGGCGCAGTGGTTGAGAATCTGCCTGCCAATGCAGGGGACACGGGTTCGAGCCCTGGTCTGGGAAGATCCCACATGCTGCGGAGCAACTAAGCCCGGGCACCACAGCTACTGAGCCTGCGCGTCTGGAGCCTGTGCTCCGCAACAAGAGAGGCCGCCACAGTGAGAGGCCCGCGCACCGCAATGAAGAGTGGTCCCCGCTTGCCGCAACTGGAGAAAGCCCTCGCACAGAAACGAAGCCCCAACACAGCCAAAAATAAATAAATAATTAAAAAGAAAAATCTTTCTGATGACAGTGAACTCATTTAAAAAAAAAAAAAAGTCACTGTTAAGAAAATGAAAAGACAAGCTACACACTGGAAGAAAATATTCACAATTCATATGTCTGACAAAGTACTTGTATACAAAATACATAAAGAACCCATATAAATCAACAATGAAAAGTTAAATAATTCCATTTTTAGAATGAACAAAAGACTTGAATAGACTTTTCACAAAAGACTGTCCAAAAAAAACACATTTTTTGAGGTACTCAAAACCATGAACCATCAGGAAACACAAATTAAAATCACAATGAGATACCACTTCACAACCAATAGAGTGGCTACAATTTAGAACACCACCAAATGCTGGTGAGGATGTAAAACAGCATACATTGCTTGTGGGGGTTAAAAAGGTACAATCACTTCTGAAAACTAGCAGTTTCATAGGAATGTAAACATACACTTTCTATATGACCCAGCAACTCCACTTTCAGATTTTTACCCAAGAGAAATGAAATTTATGTCCACACAAAACTTGTCCACAAATGTTCATAGTATCTTTATTCATAATAACTAAAAGCTAAGTGCAACCCCAAATATTCATCAACAGAAGAATGGATAAAAGAACTGTTTACACAATGTTATACAATGGAATACTAATTCACCAACACATACAAAAAAGTGAATGAATCTCAAAAACATGTTGAATGAAAGATGTCAGACACAAAAGTGTACATTCTATATGATTTTTTTTGAAGTGTAAGATCAAATTAATCTACAGTGATAGAAATCCGAGCAATATTTGGCTATGAATGGTGAAGATTCACTGCAATGGGACACAAGGGAACTTTCTGGGATAATGGAAATGTTCCATATCTTGACTGTGGTGTTGGTTCCACGTGTATATTTTTGTCAAAACTTACAGAATTGTACACTGAAGACGTGCATTTCACTGAATGCAAGTCTTACCCCAATTTTTTTGATGTAAATAGATACCATTTTCACTGAACCTTGCTAACGTAGTACTCCAGAACCTTCCTAAGTCTCCCCAACTTTTTCTGAAGTTCCCACAGAGTACATGTGTGCTCATCAACAAGTCTGTTTGGCTTCCTTGCAGCACCTGCTAACTGTTATTGTGCCTTTGCAGGCTCTGGGGCTCCCCAGGCATCCCTGCCTGTCCTGGATTTGCTCTCTTTCCCTCCCTCCCACTGCAGTCTCCCACTGTGTGTTGGATCCCTACACACTGCCTGGACCCTCAAGTTGTGAAAACTGTGTGGTTATCTGTGGTGATGACCCCTATCTGGTAACTCATCAGTAGAAGGCTCCAGAACAGTGCTGCCTGGGGAGTGCTACCACAATGTCCTCTGAGGTTTCTTTGTTGTTTAGGCCCCAATGAGTTTGCTCTTTTACAGGTTTCACTATTGTTAGTGTTGTTTTCCTGAAAAACTGTTCTTTCAGGTCTTGCTTGGATCCACCTTCCTCCCTACAAGGTATGGGAGCTGGACCAGGACCAAATCTGAGCAGGAGATAACCTACTGTCCTTGGGAGCACATCTCCCTCCAGGGACTACAGAGCTCATGTGACCTTGTTCTCAGCCTTCCAATGTCTTCCTTTGCTATGATATCCATGCCCTGCCCCCATCTCATGAGAAGTCAGGCAATCCTGGATCCTTCCCTCCTCCCATGTTAGGCTGTGGACATCCAGGGAGAGCCGACATGCTCTTATCTGGTGTTTGTTGCCTTTTCCACTGGCCATTGCCATGAGCTTCTCTGTTCTTGCCTAAGGAACTCTTATATTCCCCCCTATTATCCCCAGTTTTTACTAGTTTATTAAACACTAAGTCCAGGTTGGTAGGGCCTCGGGAAATGAAGGAAGGACTAGAGGCCCTTCATTTCCAGTCCACTTTGCCCCAGGTGTGGACTCCAGCCCTCGCCTCATCCTCAAAGCTCTACTCACCTGAACTAAGCGTTTAACAAACTTTCTAAAGACTGGAGATAACAGGAAGAAATGGAAGGAAGAAAAAAAAATTTAACCCTGGAATCTCTTAATTCCCTCAACCAAATCCCTTCCCTAGGAGCCCCTGGCTCCCAGACGGATGGCACACTGCTAAGACTCTCTGTAATCCTCTCTCTCTCCCCTGTCCCTAGGTCCGGTTAGAGGGATCAGAAAGTAATCATTTTATAAATAAATAAATAAGTAGAAAAGTAAATATATAAAATATATATATGTAAATAAATCATTTACTCTCGCGGTAATCTCTGTTAAGGGCGGGGCCCAGTCTGAAGTCTGTGCATCTCAGTTAAACTCAGTGCTTAGAACCAACTCCTGGACAAATCTCTGCCTTGGCGTCACAGATGCAAGCTGCTAGGAGGCCTAAATAGACACACCCACACTGAGTCTCCTCCCCACTTCTCTAAGTCCTCACCTCATCAGCAGGGTGGGGAACCTGGGTCCTCTCAGACCCCACTCCCAACCTACCACCTGCACTTAGTTCCCCAAGTCAGACAGGCAGGCAGAGCTGCACAGCCTCCCCTCTCAGTGATTCTTCTCCAGGGAAGTCCCTCACTCCAAGCTGCCCAGACTTCTTCAGCTCAACCTCGGACAACCAGCATCCAGTTACAATAACCAGTTGGTTGGTATTTGGGCTGTTGCTGCTGTTTTCATTCTCAATCCACCTAAGATAACTGCAGTGCCAGAACCAAAGCAAATGTTTTATTAATTTTTTTTTCTTTTGGCTGTGCCGCAGACGTGTGGAATCTTAGTTCCCCGACCAGAGATCGAACCCGTGCCCCCTGCAGTGGGAACATGGAGTCTTAACCCCTGGACCACCAGGGAAGTCCCCCAAAGCAAATGATTTGAACTAGACTCAGAGTTAGAAACTTGCTTTGGGTTCTGGAATTATCATCAATAGTTGGGTTTCCACTTAATAGCTAGGTGACCTTGGGCAAGTTACCTTGACATTACTTGGACAGGTGACCTCTCTGTGCCTCATTTTTCTCTTTGGAAAATAGGGTTAATAACAAGACCTACATGGAAAAGGCTTAGAACAGTGCCTGGACCAAAGTAAGTACTACTGAAATGTTAAACCAGTTATAAACAATTATGTAAAATTGTCCTCATGGACTTCAAAAGGAGGACATTACCTAGGGGGAGAAAATCAGTCAAAGAAGCCAAAACTCATGCACGTTTCTTTAAGTACACCACTCGTGAAACATTTTTAATTCAGCTGAGGGAGAAACTATATACATATATACAAAGGTTGGTTTTAGCTTAGTCAACAAGGGCAGAATCTTCAACATGGCAACATAAAATAACTTCAAAGATAATATTGAAAGAAAGGTGGGTGATAAAATTGGGGTCAAGCAGTCTTAAATTGAGGGCAATTTCTTGGCTCAACTTCCCTCACAGTAAGAAATACAGCTGGAGGACATTGGCCCCGGAGCTGCCTGAGTGGTCCAAGAAAAGACACTGCCAAGGCTGGCTGTGGGCAGCAGCTCTGCAGTCTGCACAAGGCAGGGCAGAGAGGGACCTTCGTTTGTCATCTCATGAGGCAGAGAGGACCAGACTATCCATCACAGAATCATAATGCAGCAAGAAGTCATAAAGCCAGGGCTGCCGCCAGCTCACACTCTCCCTCCACTTCCCTCAATTGCTCCCAGCTCAATGATGGAGGCAGGAGGCCCTGTGTTCTTCAGCTCTTTACTCTTTAGCCCTGTCACTAGAAGGAGAAACCTCCTGCGGATGGGCTGTCTATCCTGCCTGCCTGACAAGGCTACAAGGGCCATAGTACGGCAGTGTTATTCATTCATTCATTCATTCATTCATTCAACAAACATTGAGTACCTACCATGTGTCAAGCCCTGCCCTAGGCACTGCAGACATCAGAGGATTAAACCAAGAAAGATCCCTGCCATAGTGGTGTTGACTTTCCAGTGAAGGGAGCCAGACAAGAGCAATAAATATAATAAATATTATATAGTCTGCTAAAAGGTGCTGAGCGCTTTGGAAAACACAGAGCTGAGGAAGGGGAGCGGGCTTGCCAGGTGGGGGAGAGAATGGGCTGCAGAATTTAAAAGGATAACAGTAGGGCAGGGCAGGGACTAAGGCGAGGAGAGCAAGGAGGTGCCCAGGATACAGCATCTAAGGAGGTCTCTCTCTCTGGGACATGCAAGGGCAGGGTCGGCATCTGAGAGTGAGCACCTCCTTATATTTCATGCCCTGGGCACCTCTTTACTCACCCTTGTTCAGGCTCTGAGTATAGGCCTCTTTGAGAAGGTGAGGTATTAGCCAAAACAACCTTGAAAAAGAGGAACAAAGTTGGAGGTCTCTCACTCCCTGATTTAAAAACTTACTACAAATCTACACTAATCAAAAGGGTGTGGTGCTGGCATAAAGACAGATATATGGAATAGAAAAGAGAGCCCAGAAATAAACCCTCATATATATGGTCAAATGATTTTCAACAAGGGTGCCAAGACATTCAATGGGAAAAGGGTGGTTTTTTCAACAAATGATGTTGGGAAAACTGGATATCCACATGCAAGAGAATGACATTGGGCCCTTACTTTATAGCACATACAAGAATTAACTCCAAATGTACCAAATACGTAATCATAAGACCTAAAACTAAAAAAAAATCTTAGAAGAAAACATAGGAAAAATTTTATGACATTTGATTTGGCAATGATTTCTTGGATATGACACCAAAATTCTAGGTAACAAAAGAAAAAGTAGATAAATTGTACAGCATCAGATTTAAAAACTTCAGTTCATCTAAGGATACAATCAACAGAATGAAAAGGCAACCCATGGGACAGGGGAAAATATTTGAAAATCATATATCTGATAAGGGGTTAATACCTAGAATAAACAAAGACCTCCTACAACTCAACAACAAAGAAACAAATCCAACTTAAAAAATAGGCAAAGGACTCAAATAGACCTTCCTTTCAAAGAAGATATACAAATGATCAATAAGAACATGAAAAGATGCTCAATATCACTAATAATTAACAAAATGCAAATCAAAACCACAGTGAAATACCACTTCACACCCAGGAGGAGGGCTACTATGGAAAAAAAAAACAGAAAGTAACAAGTATTGGAGCATGTAAGGAAAAGGAATCTAGTGCACTGCTGGTGGGAATGAAAACTGGTACAGCTACTATGGAAAAGTGTACAAACGTCCAGTACAGAGGTTTAACTTAAAAGTTAAATTGCCATATGATCCAGCAATTCCACATGTATGATTCCACTTATATGGGATACCTACAGTAGTCAAATTCATAGAGACAGAAGGTAGAATGGAAGTCATCATGGGCCAGGGGAGGGAATGGGGAATTGCTGTTTGATGGGCACAGAGTTTCAGTTTTGCAAGATGAAAAGAGTTCTGCAGATGATGGTGGTGATGGTTGCACAACAATGTGAATGTACTTAATGCCGCTGAACATCAGACTTAAAACCGGTAAAGATGATAAATTTTATGTTATGTGTATTTTAACAAAATTAAAAATAATTACAAAAAAACTAGGCAAGGTTTGAGCATGCACTGGAAATTGGTGAGGAATTTAACCAAGTGGACACCTGGGGGAAGAGCAGACCTGGCAGAGGGCAACACAGAGGCAACAGCCCTGGTAGGAGAGGGTACTTGGCGTGGTTGAATCATAGCCTCCCCCAGACCTCATGCCCATGGGTGACGTTGCACGTGGCCAGTAACGTCTTCAAACTTCATTCCTTGCGAGCAGGACTCAAATTACTGCCTGCATGTTTAACCCCTGCCAGTCAGGTTTTGGGGCATAAGCACCTTATGAAGGGCTTTCTTCTGGGTAACACATGTGTCTGCAGGTGATATCGTAGACCACAAGCCCCACGAGGCACCCTGGGAACGCTGAGTTGGCCCCAGATTGAGCTGCTGGTTGATGAGCTACATGCTGGAGACAAGAGCACGAGGAGGGAAGAGAGAATGGCATTTCATGCTCCACAGAGCACTAAGGTCCTTGAGATATCAGACCCCAGAGGCTTAATGGGTATGTTGATTCACCAGCTTTGGCGATAAATAAACTTCATCATTCCCCGGTCTGCTGATAATTAGCTCTCAGACAAATCAGTGATCAAACTTAAAAAGATGGTCTGTGAACCACTAATCTCACAGAAGAACAATTGCACAAAAGTTTACTGTAGCCATATGAAGGGAATTTTTATGAACCTTTTAAATCTGCTGATATACTTGGGGAGTGAGTGCATCAGTGGTGCATTTAAAAGTCTATGTGGAAGTAAGCATTTTACTGCATGTTTGGGAAGAAGGGAAAAGTTAGCCAAGATTCATATTTTTCTAGGGCAAACGAGGTCATGCACTGGTTTGCAGCTGGTTTTCCCTCCCATCAGGTAAAGATTCAAGAAGGCCCCAAGCACTGCTTCTCTGTTACTCCTAGAGATTTATAGGGTTTTAATTAAATGCAATAGTAAACATTTTACCCAAGACAGACCAGGAGGCAACAGCTGGAAGATGGCATCGTGGTCCCACCAGTCAAGACAACAGTGCCCACCCACATCCTCCCACGGCCTGAGGATGGGGACCCTGGAGCTGGGGCAGACATGTCCAGGACCAGACTGGGCCTTCACCCCTGACCTGGGCCCAGGGGAGGACAAAAGAGAGGCCCCCTCTTCTGCTCCTGCTCTCCAGGCCCTTCTGGAGCTCACAGCAGGGGTGTGATGGAGGAGTGCCCCAGTGACCCTGGGTTGCTCAGCAGGAAGGGGCGGTTGTTCAAGGGCACGTTTGCCACTGTGGCTTCTGAGCCTCCAGTGCCCTTCCTCTCAGGTCCCCAGTTTTCTTCGAGACTTCTCTTTCCCTCGAGTGTCCTGACATCTCCCAGCCAAGAGGTGACCCATTGTCCAGGTTCACCAGTCAGGCTGCTTAACCCAGGCCCTGAGTCTTGAGGGAAGTGATGCAGGCAGAGAGTCCTTAGCTCCAGCTCTGGTGCCCGGATTTGCAGAAGCTGCTACATGATGCCGACGTCTTGGGCCACCTGACTCCGCTCCTTTTCTGAGCCTTGTTTTCCAGCTTTCCCATCCTCTCTAGAGCTGTCTGGGAGGCTTCCAGTAAATTCCTGATGTGCTGATAATCACTGGAGTTAGTTTCAGGTGCCTGTTAGCAAGGAATCCTGATGGGTACAGATGGGTATTGTCCCAGGGCATGCTACAGAGCCTAACCAAAAAAGTGCACCTTACATCTCTGTGCAAACACTCACTTTGCCTCCAGAGACCCTACCTTAGCAGGACCAGTGTGCCTCTCTAGGGGTTCAAATGAAGGCCCCAGTGGCTATGAGTTCATTAGTTCAACAACCAGAAGTAAGCCTTGGAATTCATAGTCTTCATGGAGACAAGGCTAGACTCACTCTCTCCAGCACACTTTCCTAAGCAGGATTCTTAGGTCGTAAGTGTCAGGAGCCATCACACACCAGGATGCCACAATGCAGAATCCTGAGTTTACATTTTTTATGAGGGTAAAATGTACATAGTGCAACATGTACCATTTTAACCATTTTTAAGGGCCCAGGTCAGGGGCATTAAATATATTCATTGTTGTTCAACCATCACCACCACCCACCTCCAGAATATTTTCATCTTCCCACACTAAAACTCTGTACCCATTTAAGAGTAACTCCCCATCCCCCTCTCCCCCAGCTTCTGGAAACCACCATTCGACTTTCCGTCTCTATAAATTTGACAACTCTAGTTGTCTCATATAAATAGAATCATACGATACTTGTCTTTTCGTGACTGCCTTATTTCACTTAGCATGGGTTCAACCATGTTGTAGCGTGTGTCAGAATTTCCTTGCTTCTTAAGGCTGAATAATATTCCATTGTAAGTCTATACCACATTTTGTTTATCCATTCATCCACTGATGGACACTTGGGTTGCTTCCACCTCTTGGCTATTGTGAATAATGCTGCCATGAACACAGGTGTACAAATATCTGTTCAAGTCCCTGCTTTCAAATCTTTTGGCTGAATTTACTTTTGAAGCCTGCCAACTGTGGGTTGCATGGCCTTGTCTTTTTATACAGGTGATTTACATGAATAATGTCTTTCTGAGCACTTGCTAGGTGCAGGATGCTGTGCCAGATTCAAGAGACACAAAGATGGATAAGCTGAGGGCCTTCTCCAGCACCCACCAGGAAGACAAGAGGCTCCAGGACGGAAATACCAGGAATAACAGCTATGCCACTCCCACAAGGTGCAGACAGGAGCGCCAATAACTCCTCCAGGAGGCCCAGGAGGGAAAGGCCAGTGAGGGTTGGTGGGGCACTGGGAATGGGCCATCAAGGGTACTAGCACACAGAGCAGCATCAGGGACCACCATGGCTGGGCCTACCCATCTTGTGGTCAGAGCCTGTTGGTACCTCGTTAAAAAAGGCCCAGGGAAATTCCCTGGTGGTCCAGTCTTTAGGACTCAGTGCTCTCACTGCCAGGGCCCCAGGTTCAATCCCTGGTTGGGCACCTAATATCTCACAAGGCACGCAGCACATCTACTGAAGCCTGCGCGCCTTGAGCCCGTGCTCCGCAGCAAGAGAAGCCACCGCAATGAAAAGAGTAGCCCCAGCTCGCCGCAGCTAGAGAAAGCCCGTGTACAGCAATGAAGACCCAACGCAGCCAAAAATAATAAATAAATAAAATAAATAAATTTATTTTTAAAAAAAGAAAACTCATCGAGTTGTTGCCAGAACTAAATGGGATCATCCACGTAGATCCTGGGCTCAGTCCCTGACCATAGGAACATCCTCACAGTGTTGACTATTTCTCCCCAGCCCATGAGCTTCATCTGAGCAGGAATCCTCATCACTGCATCTCCACGATCTAGCATAGTGCCTGATGCTTAGTAGGTGTATAGTAAATTTTTTTTTTTATTCTCTAATCTTCAACTTTTAAGCCACAAAGAAAAGTAAGACGGGCATAAGTGAATGGGTAACACAGTGAATACTGTCTCTCGGTAAAAGCCACCCTCCTGGCACACCTCCCTAGCACTGGAGCTGGAGGCCTGCAAATTTCACTTTCCACACTCCTGTGCTGGCTGGCCCGCTTCGGACTAGGCTCTGTGATCAGGAAGCTCTAGAAGGAAAGTAGCAGGCATGAGGGAGGGAGGAGCCATTGCCCCAGCTTTGGAGGCTCCTCCAGCAGAAGTAGCAGCCCCAGTAGTGGAGGAGGGCCAGCAGGGAAGTAGACACCAGCCAAGGCAGTAAAAGTGGCGGCGGCAGAGACCCAGAAAGTACAGGCCTGGCTTCCTGATCGAGCCGCTCGTTTGCAACCGCAGCCGTGCGCAGGAGGGTTTTACTGATTGGACTACAACCAATGCAGTCAACTGATTCTGGAAGCAAGAGCCTAGGGGCCCTTCTCCCAGGGCCCCTCTAGATGTGGAGCCTCCTCTCCATCTCTGCCCAGCAAAGGTGGTTACAAGGAAGCCCCACCTGAGACACCGACCACTTCATACAGTTGCGCTGGTTGTTCAGTGCACAAAAGTGCCCTGCTAAGGGCACTTATGCAGCTGAGCTCTGCATGCCAAGCCCTGTGTCCAGGGATGCTGTGCTCATCTGCAGGAGGCTTTTTTTTTTTAACTTATACGTAGGCTGGTGATGATCCTGCTGAGATGCTTCTGGGCCCAAGTGAGTCTGGTGGGGCAGGCTCGTCCCCCAGAGCCCCAAAGGCCCTAACCTCCTCTCAAGTAGTCCCCAGGGCTGTTTTCTGGGCTGCCTGGAGCATTTCAGAGGAGAAGAATTTCAGTTAGGATTGATGGGCATTTCCACTCAAGTGGAGGCCAGGCCAGAACAGAACAGACTCAGGACTCAGCAGAGCTTCTGAAGCTGCCTGGAACTTGGCCTTAGATCGTTCAAGCCATCCCCAGGCCTCCCTTCCATTCTGTATGACTCTGAGCTGGGTGCAGAGAGAAAACAAGAAATGACAGCTGCTCTTGTGGGGCTCCTGGACGTTGGGACCCCAGCAAGGCACAAATCTCTCTCCATGCCTTCTCCCACGACGTGAAGAACCCAGAAGGCTGCTCCAAGCTCTCCCCAAATCACGTGCTCCCCAGGCCAGGCCTTGATGCTACGAGCTCTTCCCAGGCATCTATGCCAACACGACATTTCTGAAGGGTTTCAGGTACTCTGATGAATGCGATAAAATGAAGCAAGCCCCCCTCTCAGCCCCCTAACCCTTGTAGAGTTTACCGCTTCTTTTCCTGTTGTTCAGAAAAAGCATGGGGGCCGGGAGACCACACCACCCACCAAGTTCACTGGAACCGAGGCATCCTACTCCCGGGGGAGAGTGAGCGCACGTATATGCTTGAAACCCTCCAACAATCCCTCGCCATATGTGTCGATTTAAATGGAAACCTAACGGCAGAGGATTCTGACGACAGTCTGTCACTGACAGTACTACTTCCTCCAGTTAATTTATGTCTTCCGTAATCAAGCTGATGCTTTTTAAAAGGCTCCACCTGTGATGGCACTTTTTTGCCCATACGTTCACATTCAAAGGTCCCCAGCCTGGGCGCTAATAGTCATTTGAAGACACTGCACTCTGCTAGTACTTTATCTTCCTCGCTCTTTACCTGTATTAATTAATTAGTGCTATAAATACAACCAGCACATGACTCTTCTAGAGCTAATCAGTCAATGACTCAGCTCAGGACCTGGAGGGAAATTAGGAAAATTGAATCTTTCAAAAGTTGGACCCATACAAGGCAACTTAGTCGATTCCGGCCTGAGGGTCAGTGGGGACTGGCTGATTTAGGCTCCAACTGGGTAGAAAAGCAATTTCCTTAACAGCAAGCCAGCAACCCTGGTTAAGGTGATACTGACTTGTTCCAAATAAAACACAGATGATGTTTCCTTGGCATTTCTTGAGGACCTACTCTATGCCTCGTCCTGGGCTATATGGTAAGTGTCGGAGGTCAGTCTTAGGCCTTTCCTACAAAATTGTTTTGGTGGTTTCAGCAAAGCCAGAATACAGTCCAGGGTCAGAAACATCAACCCCCAAAATCAAGCAAAGGAAATCAGGGCACTTGGAGTTGATGTAAAATAGTATAAATGCACCGAGTCATTCAGAAAAATAGTCATTGAACATCTACTATGTGTTGCATGCGAGATACTAGGAATAAAACTCGGTCTCCACTCAAGGGGCTGACAGCCACTGGGACATGAAAACCACAGAAAACCCAGGAATCCAGGATGCCCAGAATCGAGGGGAGTGGAGGGGTACAACACAGGATATTCGAAACTGCCCAACCCACCTGGTCATTGGTTTGTCTAGGAAAAAGACTGAAGAAGGAAAGTTCTGCTGATTCAACCATGGGCCTTGGGCACTATTCTTACTGCTGACCCACAGCTACCTCTATTTAGTCTGGACCTTACCTCTGAGTTTCTGGGTCCAAATTTGCTTCTGATTCTGTGTTTGGCCCACTCGATCCTGTACACCAACCCTTGGCCTCACACTGCAGGCCTCTGCCCTGAGTCTGGCCTCCATCTGGGTTGCGGGTCAATAGGGCACCCAAGAACATCATTTCTCCAGCTCAGTTCTCTTCCATTAACTGCAAAATAAAGAACTCATCCCATCCAGGGTCTTTCCCTGGGCTAGAAGCCACCGGCTGGTATTTATATTTGTGAGTAGAAGCGTTACCTTGATCTCCTCTGATTTGCTTTTGGTTTTGCCCACCTTGACAATTAAATCCAGCAATGCTGTTACACACAGGCTCTGGGCTGGGTGCTGGGGGATCAGGGATGCAAGAGCCTGAGACATGACCCTGACAAAGGAGACAGGCTGCCTGGGACTCTGACTGGAAGCTCGGACCTTGGGGAGATGCATGGGTACACAGCAGTGTCAAGTGCACAAGAAGCCCTGAAGGTACAGAGTGGGAGAGATGGACTCTGCCTGCTTCTTTGTGTGGGGAGTGGAGAAAGCAGGTAGGAGGTCAGGAGGCATTTTGGAAGAGGGCCCCTCCCAAGAGGGAGGATTTAGCAGCAACAGGGGAGAAAAGCATCATGGGGCAAGGGAAGCCTGTGGGCAAGGACAGGAATGCACAGGGCATGCGCAGGATGCCTCCCAGCCCGTCAAGCGTCTTCTGACAGTAGTGAAAGCAGAGACAGTTTCCCCTCAGAGCCAGCCGGTAGGGAAATGATCTCCTTGTGTCTCCCATGCTTTCCCACCCCCTCTTGCAACCCCATGGTCGAGCTCTATTCTGAGGCAGTCCCTCCGCACAGAAAGGGGTGATTTTTCTCCTCGTTTTCTTGCAGCAACAAACCACCCCCAGATATTTTGCTTCTGCTCCTCACTGAAGGGTCCAAAATGTCCAAACAGAGATGCTTTGCCTGCCCACGTAGAAAAGGGAAAGTCCTACAATTGGGCAAAGTCAGTCCAAGTGGTTACAGGTTGAAGTCTGTGAAACTGGCAAAGAAAAGTACCAATTCCCATTTTCTTAAGATTTTTCACTCAACCCTAACAATGAACTCTCAGGCTGGAGGGGGCCTGGGACACCATCGGGAGCCCATGAGAGGCTCATACTGAGGCTGTCCAGGGACAGATGCCACCACCTGCCAATGGACACTTGCTCATATTTTACCTGCCTGGTGAAAGCCACAGTTTTGCTGGTGCCCAGCCAAGGCCACCTCCACTTTCAGGAAGGTGACAGATCCTCTGTCAAGGATCTTCCAGAACACCAAGTCACTGCCTGGTGCAGACGTGGAACCCTACATCCACCAACAGATGGAAATCCTTCTACCTCCTAGCCACTTCCTCTCCTGGCTAAAAAGTCTTTTGTGCCTCCCAGGGGTGCCTCTCAAAGCCACCTACTCCTTCCATCAGTGCCCTTTTCTGAACTTCCAAAGGCAGAGGGGCTTCCCCCAAGATCGCCCATGAAATAGCATGAAACTCAGCTCCCCAAATAAATGAATGAGTGAATGAATGAATGAATCATTACACTATACCTCAACCTGCCCTCTCAGAACAGAAGACCTAGAAGAATAATAGACATACAAGATCCTGTACCACTTTAGTAGCTTCAGATCTTCCAACTAAGGAAAGCTAATTATCTGCACCCACTCTTGAGTGAAACAGCAACATTCAAAAAGGAATGAGCAGCTCATCTCCAAAAATGTGTAAGCAGAGGCGCAGGGACTATCAGTTCTGAGCCAGAGATATTCTAGCCTTGTGCTACTACCAGTGTGGTCCACGGACCAGCTGCATCAGCATCACCTGGGAGTGGTTAGGAATGCAGAACCTTGTTAGAAACACCTACCCCAGATCTACTGAACCAGACACTGTACTTTAGCGTGATCCGTGTGCACATTAAAGTTTGAGAAGTGGCTATTCCCATCACCAGCTGCATATTAGAATCACCTGCACAAGTTTCATTTTTAAATAACAATGCCCAGGTCCATCTACAAGCAAGTGAATCAGAATCTCTGAGGGTGGGGCCCAGTTACTTGTATTTTTTAAATTTATTCAAGGGATTCTAATGTGGCCTGAGTGAGAACCGCTGCCCTAGAAGATTCCTGCACCTCATATCCAGCTGGACTTGAGATATTTTCTTTCTCTTCCCTATTGTTATTTTTTAACAGGTAATATATTTACACAGCTTTTTAAAAATCAACAAATACAAACTAGTTATACAGTGAAGACCAAGTCTTCCTCCATCCCTAATCTTAAGTATCCCAATTTCCCCCTCCAAACGCAACCACTGCTACCAGATTTTTATGTCCTTTCAGAGCTTTTCTGTGCCTGGCCCAACACGCCAGTGTATATACACCCTTCTTCTTATATACACAGTGGTGTCAAACTACACATACTGTCCTGCATCTTTCTCTTTTCACTTAGTATATCTCAGAGATTGTTCCATAGCAGTAAACATAATTCTGTCTCATTGTTTTTGACAGCGACGTAGTATTCTATTGCATGAATGTAACAATTCATTAATGTCTCCAATCGATGGACATCCAGGTTGTTTCTAATTTTTTGCTAATACAAACTATCTGCAGTGAACAATACATAAAATAGCACCCACTGCAGTCACTCCTTCCCTCTTTTTCTAACCTTATTTTTTTTTTCATAGCACATGTCAACATCCCCTCAGGGTGACCATATCATTTATCATGCGGACCAGGACACTTCCAAGAGCAGAAGCGGGTGCTATTGACAGTTATAATGAGGACGTAAATGTGACCATCCCAGGCAACTGGGATGCATGGTCTTCCTACCTGACTTACTACGTATGTGTTACTTGCGTGTTTTGTTTATCATCTGCCTAGAATATAAGCTCCTGGTGGGTAAAAGCTAGTCTGTTCTGTTCACTGTTTTTTCTCCACTGCCTATAACAGAACCTGGAATGCAGCAAGAGCTCATTAAATATGTGGAGAATGAATAAATGAATAATAATAAATAAATATTTTGAATATTCATCATTGGCACTTGTGTGAGTATATCTTTAGGATAAATTCCTATAAGATGAGTAACTGCGTCAAAGGGTATGCACATCTTATAATTGGATGGATGTTACTGTCCTGTACTCCATGGAGTACGCACTAATTAACACTCCCACCAGCACTGACAGTGGAACCTCTCTGCCCCACTTGATCCTCATGGCCGCATCTGGGGGAGCATGTGTGAGCACAAATACACGTGCACGTGCACATCTCTATACTCAATATCCCCCCCCCATATGGAGACCCGCTGCTACAGCACAGCCATGGCCATGGCCAAGCATGGAACATTCTGACTTCCCAAAGGCACATGTTTTGGTGCAGAAGTAGGTGAGGAAGAGGCCCTCCTCACATCAGCTGACAAGGGTGTTTGGTGCATCCTCTCTTCTCCCCGCTACTCCCCAGACAGGATCAACATTTGCAAATTACCTTCCAGACCCCTGACTATCAGACACAGCATGACAGCACCTAGCTCAGGCCTGGCTCAATAAATGTTTAATTAATTAATTAATCAATAAGCCAAATCAAAGATTAGGTTGATTATCTAGATCTTTTTATCTATACAACGCTAGGCAACTGGTTAATTGCTTTTTCTTCTTTTTTTTTCAAGCTTTATCCTGAAATGACAATATGTTTTGGAGTTACGTAGATATAGCCTCAGAGGTCAAAAACCTGAGCAGATTGCTGCAGAAGCAATAGCCATTATCCTAGAAGTCAATGCCTTAATGTTACCCTAGTGCTGAGGTATAGAATACCCTGGGCTTATGGTTCTGTGAAAATAAAAAGCCAAACTCAGAAAACCGACTTCAGCACTATTTTCCCCACTATGGATGTCCATACATATGCTGATCATAAAGACAAAGGAATGTGTTATTGCATAACATTCTTTTTTTTTTTACATCTTTATTGGAGTATAATTGCTTTACAATGGTGTGTTAGTTTCTGCTTTATAACAAAGTGAATCAGTTATACATATACATATGTTCCCATATCTCCTCCCTCTTGCGTCTCCCTCCCTCCCACCCTCCCTATCCCACCCTTCCAGGTGGTCACAAAGCACCGAGCTGATCTCCCTGTGCTATGCGGCTGCTTCCCACTAGCTATCTACCTTACGTTTGGTAGTGTATATATGTCCATGCCACTCTCTCACTTTGTCACAGCTTACCCTTCCCCCTCCCCATATCCTCAAGTCCATTCTCTAGTAGGTCTGTGTCTTTATTCCTGTCTTACCCCTAGGTTCTTCATGACATTTTTTTTCTTAGATTCCATATATATGTGTTAGCATATGGTATTTGTCTTTCTCTTTCTGACTTACTTCATTCTGTATGACAGACTCTAGGTCCATCCACCTCACTACAAATAGCTCAATTTTGTTCCTTTTTATGGCTGAGTAATATTCCATTGTATATATGTGCCACATCTTCTTTATCCATTCATCTGATGATGGACACTTAGGTTGCTTCCATCTCCAGGCTATTGTAAATAGAGCTGCAATGAACATTTTGGTACATGACTCTTTTTGAATTATGGTTTTCTCTGGGTATATGCCCAGTAGTGGGATTGCTGGGTCATATGGTAGTTCTATTTGTAGTTTTTTAAGGAACCTCCATACTGTTCTCCATAGTGGCTGTACCAGTTCACATTCCCACCAGTTTTGATTTGCATTTCTCTAATGATTAATAATGTTGAGCATTCTTTCATGTGTTTGTTGGCAATCTCTATATCTTCCTTGGAGAAATGTCTATTTAGGTCTTCTGCCCATTTTTGGATTGGGTTGTTTGTTTTTTTGTTATTGAGCCGCAAGAGCTGCTTGTAAATTTTGCAGATTAATCCTTTGTCTGTTGCTTCATTTGCAAATATTTTCTCCCATTCTGAGGGTTGTCTTTTGGTCTTGTTTATGGTTTCCTTTGCTGTGCAAAAGATTTGAGGTTTCATTAGGTCCCATTTGTTTATTTTTGTTTTTATTTCCATTTCTCTAGGAGGTGGGTCAAAAAGGATCTTGCTATGATTTAAGTCACAGAGTGTTCTGCCTATGTTTTCCTCTAAGAGTTTGATAGTTTCTGGCCTTACATTTAGGTCTTTAGTCCATTTTGAGCTTATTTTTGTGTATGGTGTTAGGGAGTGTTCTAATCTCATACTTTTACATGTACCTGTCCAGTTTTCCCAGCACCACTTATTGAAGAGACTGTCCTTTCTCCATTGTACATTCCTGCCTCCTTTATCAAAGATAAGGTGACCATATGTGCGTGGGTTTATCTCTGGGCTTTCTATCCTCTTCCATTGATCTGTATTTCTGTTTTGGTGCCAGTACCATACTGTCTTGACTACTGTAGCTTTGTAGTATAGTCTGAAGTCAGAGAGCCTGATTCCTCCAGCTCCGTTTTTCATTCTCAAGATTGCTTTGGCTATTCGGGGTCTTTTGTGTTTCCATACAAATTGTGAAATTTTCTGTTCTAGTTCTGTGAAAATTGCCATTGGTAGTTTGATAGGGATTGCATTGAATCTGTAGATTGCTTTGGGTAGTAGAGTCATTTTCACAATGTTGATTCTTCCAATCCAAGAACATGGTATATCTCTCCATCTATTTGTATCATCTTTAATTTCTTTCATCAGTGTCTTATAATTTTCTACATACAGGTCTTTTGTCTCCTTAGGTAGGTTTATTCCTAGATATTTTATTCTTTTTGTTGCAGTGGTAAATGGGAGTGTTTTCTTGATTTCACTTTCAGATTTTTCATCATTAGTGTATAGGTTGCCAGAGATTTCTCTGCATTAATTTTGTATCCTGCTACTTTACCAAATTCATTAATTAGCTCTAGTAGTTTTCTGGTAGCATCTTTAGGATTCTCTATGTATAGTATCATGTCATCTTCAAGCAGTGACAGCTTTACTTCTTCTCTTCCGATTTGGACTCCTTTTATTTCCTTTTTTTTTTTTTTTTTTTTTTTTTCGGTACGCGGGCCTCTCACTGCTGTGGCCTCTGCCATTGCGGAGCACAGGCTCCGGCGCGGAGGCTCAGTGGCCATGGCTCACTGACCCAGCCGCTCTGCGGCATGTGGGATCCTCCCGGACTGGGGCACAAACCCGTGTCCTCTGCATCGGCAGGCGGACTCTCAACCACTGCACCTTTTCTTCTCTGATTGCTGTGGCTAAAACTTCCAAAACTATGTTGAATAAGAGTGGTGAGAGTGGGCAACCTTGTCTTGTTCCTGATCTTAGTGGAAGTGCTTTCAGTTTTTCACCATTGAGGACGATGTTGGATGTGGGTTTGTCATATATGGCCTTTATTATGTTGAGAAAAGTTCCCTCTCTGCCTACTTTCTGCAGGGTTTTTATCATGAATGGGTGTCGAATTTTGTCGAAAGCTTTCTCTGCATCTATTGTGCCTCTCCCTGTGGGATTCCGTCAGAACCTTGGCATGGCGTAGCGCTGTAAGAAAATAGCATGGGTAAAGTGTAGGAAAGTGAAAACCTGGTAATCAAATAACCGCAATGAGGAGAAATGCTATGCGGTTCCTGTGTTTAATAAGCTTCCCATGGATTGTGGAGATTTCTAGGAAACCCCATCCAGTAGTCTCATGGAGCCCCACGTTAAGGTCTTCATATATTCAGTTAAGAGTTCTAAATTATCTGCCTTAGTTTCACTTATAGATCACAAGATGCTGAGATTTTTGAGATGTTTATTTTTAGCTATAAATATTAGACTAGGCCCTTCTGGCTATCCATCTCATTGGAATTGTGTTCTGGGTGGATTTGGGGCAAAATAAAGTAATGGTGTCCCGAAGCCCTTATTTGCCCATGCCACAGCCAGGCACCCAGGGCAGTCACATCCAGAACCTGCCACTTCTCTGTCACTGGCAGCAGCTTGGCCCAAACAGGCCCAGGACCTCTGGAAGGGGCAGAACTCAGAGCAGGAAATCCTAGCAGGTTCGATTCAACTGGAAATTTCGGATCACTCCCAAGAGCTGAGACAAATAATTCAGAAAAGCATCTTTCCCTTACTTTCTAAAGATCTGCCTTTGACTTTTTTAAAAGCTCTTTTGGGTTGAGTTAGAGCACTCACTCACACATTCGTCTGGGAGCAGTGATCTGGCAGCAGCCCATGCTTCAGAGACTGCCAGGAGGGCTCCAGGGGCTGGTTGAGGCCTTGGATTCCTCGCAGTCTGAGCCTGAGCGCAGAGACGCGTGATCCCGACCATAAGCGCTGCCTTCACAGGCTGTCGGGGAGTGTGAACCTGGGACAGCAGAGCTGGCTGGCAGCCCTGCAGTGGCCACTTCCTCCTCCACCACAGTGAGTCGATAGCTGTGGCTTCAGAACTTCCCTCTTTTCAATGCTGTTAACACACGTGCAGCCACACATTGTATACATGTTAAGTCCATAAAGACATATGTCAATGCACACTTCTGTCACGTGTTGATCTTCATGGTCAACTCAACATCTTTAAATGATGCAACTCACCATTCAGGAGTGGCAACCCGGGCCTGGCTAAAGACTGATGTCCACTGGCTCTCAAGGGGTCCAAGGTCCAATCAAGGTCTACCAAGGTTTCAGGGACTGCGGTCTGGGGACCTGGCAACCATGCAGGGACATTTGTGCCTTCTTCAAGCCTGAATCACCTGTGAGGGGACATGCATCCAGGGTCTGAATGATAGACTATGTATCAGAAAGCACAGAAGTGGTGTCCAGAGGGGCAGCACCTGGAGGTGTGGACCCCAGAGCAGGCCCTGCTCCTCCTGGGGGACCCACATTTTCTTCCACGACTCATCTTCCAGCAAGTGCCATGGTACGACCTCTTAACAGATGGCAGCTCTGAACAACTCGGTTCCAAATTGCCTGTGTCGGCCTGTTTTTAAAAGAAGAGGAAGAGCTGTCTTTCCTAGGGACTCTCACTATGAGCCATGTGGGTCCTTAGCTGCAGGCAGGCTTGGGTTCAGTCTCTGGCTCTGCCTTCAATGGCTGGGTGACCTCCAGCCAGTATCAGAACCCCTCAGACCTTTGCTTTCTTAGTCTTTAAAACGGGGATGATAGCATCCACTCCCTGGGGTTCATTGTGGAGGATTAAAGATAAGATATATAAAACACTTTGCACCCAATAGGAGTGTGGCATGTAGAGGGGGAGGCGGGGGCCATGGTCACCCCCTGCGTAGGAAAACTCAATCTACATGTGGTCTTTCCTCTGCTGCAGGGTAAACTTCCCCAGACCCTCCAGGAAACACAGATCAGACCAGTGTGCTTCTATATAAAGAAGCATAGCTTTGGGGTTGACCACAGAAAAGAAGAGTTGAGGATCTTTGGAGTGGGAATGGGTGACAAAGTGGTATGTGGGCAGGAAGCAGAAGCCTGGTTTAAGGGAAAAGGGAGGAAAACCTTGTGCTAAGTGGGCCCTCCCACACCCCTGACAGAAGAGAGAATTGATAGGTGACACTGGAGGAATGCTATTGAGACACCTAGGAGCCTCACCAGGCAAAGTCCTCACCAGCAGGTCCCCACCCCATGATCTTCATGCCCAAATGATGTGTCTTCAGTAGTAGACACCTCCACCCCCCCCACACACACAGTCACCAAGAGGGTGGGGACCAGCAAGTCACCAGCCAGCTCCCCCTAAAGAACAACTCCCTGCAGTATCTTCTCAGACAACTGTAAAAACAAAGGAGACCCTTGGGCACCTAGAAGGGTCATGGGGAGGAGCCTCACCCACGCATGGGTATGAAGAGAGAGGACTTTGGCATACCAACAGGGGGCAGTCACACCTCGTCACAAAGGCAGTTGAGAATGTGGCCCATCATTATCATCGTTCTGGTCCAGGAGGTCAGATACACAACAGGGAAGTTGCCAATAACCTTCCCTGAGCAGAAAAGAGAGATTGAAAGAGGCCCCTGGGAAGCCAGCTTAGGAGTCTCCACAATGTGATAGGATTATAGGACAAGAGGGAAATGTTTCATTTCAGATTTTCTCCTGGAGAAAAACTTTATCTGTTTAGAGGAAATACTTTGATAAGCTGCCTCGTGGTTTGGGGGTAAAACTCCCGAAGGATGCTCAGGTAATAAAGATGGCAAGCACACTGCCCTCTAAAGTGTATCCTGTCAACTGGAGAATGCTTTGTTGCATTGGATTTGGGTTTGTGAGTTTGAGGGTAGGACTGAGGAAAGATCTGAGCAGTCTGGAATAAAGAGGAGAGAAATTGTGGATCCTGATATGATGAAGAGCCAGGTGCTGAGCACTGCACATAGGACAATTGGGAATGACCAACAGTGATCACTGATAACCAGAACTTTCTACTGAGGATGCTAGAAGGTCATCGTGCTATGACTCTCTCTGCCATCCCAGTGCTCATGAGTGCCTTTGGGGGTAAGGACTTGTGGAGTGCAAGGGCAATGTCTAAGTCGACAGGTGAGCAAAACACAAGCAGCATGCCTGGATGCAGGGCCCCAGGAATGAGGTAGAACTGTCCTCAGGGCTGCAGAGAGAACACAGAGTAGGAGACAGAGGCTTGTGTGCAGGTACAGCTCTGTAGCTAATGATTTTGGAGACCCTAGAAAAGCTCCTTTCCCCTCTGGGCTTTATTTACTCAAGCCTAAAATGGGCTCATGGCCTTCCAGCCCTAACATTCTATGACTCAGATATTAGTTCAACCCTCCCCACAACACACCGGGGGATGGTGGTGGCTATTAGCAGAGCATTTGTGCATTTATATGGAATGTGTTTGCAGCCACCATGACATAAGGAATTTTCTCACAAATTACATGTGCAAAGAACTGCTCAGATTGAACTGTAATATCACTTCAGATGCACTATTGATTTTCATTATTTTCATTTTCTCCATCCCTGAGTTCCCTGCAACCATCCCCCAATTTGATTTTACCCAGCAGAAAAATCTCTTCCGCCTCTTTCTAATAATCAGTTCATAAAACCTCAGAACTTGGGAGTCTGAGGAAATAGGCTGCTTTGGATAGAATATTTATCCTTCCAGAGGGATGATGGTTTCTGACCTCCTAGAGCCAGTAGGAATTTCTCTGGCTAGAGCAGTAGGTATCCTTCAGTGGCAATGTGAAGGACCAGTCATGTATGCATATCCACTCTTCTTATATAATTTTTTAAAAAGCAACTTATATTATGAAAACTTATTGTGCTAAAGCACAAGTGCTTTTTTGCCCCTACCGTGGCTGTCCACCTGGGAGTGCTGAGCAGCCCTTCTCCATGGAAGCTCTTCCAGTGCCCACTTTCCCACTCTTTTCACCTTGTTTCCTTGCAGTGACTGGGCTGTGCAGCTTCTAGGCAGCACCAGTTCCCCAGAAGGGCAAGCAAGCTGGTCTTCCAGCAAAGGGGACCTCTCCTGACTTTGTAAGGGCCCTCCAAGGGACTAAGATCCCTCGAGTGTGTTTTTCAGCATTTCCCCTCTGATTCATTGTCATCCTAGGACAGATTAGTTCTGCATACAAACACTGGGATATTAACATTGGACACTGCTCTGTTTCTGATATTGAGGAACAGTCACAGATGGCTTTGCATGAAATGACTTCAATGACAGAGCAACAAGATGCACAACTCCAAGGCTACTTTTTGTAAAGAATAAAAAGTAAAACTGGGGACTTCCCTGGTGGCGCAGTGGTTAAGAATCCGCCTGCCAATGCAGGGGATATGGGTTCGATCCCTGGTCTGGGAAGATCCCACATGTCACGGAACAACTAAGCCCAGGCACCACAACTACTGAGCCCACGCACCACAACTACTGAAGCCCGTACACCCTACAGCCCACGTGCTGTAACTACTGAAGCTCATGCACCTAGAGCCCGTGCTCCGCAACAAGAGAAGCCACCACAATGAGAAGCCAGCGCACCACAATGAAGAGTAGCCCCCACTTGCCACAACTAGAGAAAGTCTGCATGCAGCAACAAAGACCCAACACAGCCGGGGGGGACAAAGTAAAACTGGAAGCACTGGCTCAGCTAAAAATATACAGGAGAGTGGGATATGAATCAAGAGGCCATTGTGGAGAAAAAGACCACAAAGAAAGAGGACTCAAGGGCTTAATGTGTTGGCCTTGGGGACTTGAGATGACTAATTCATTCATTGGGTGTACAAAGGCTCAGGCACTGTCCTAGGTGCTGAATTTCTACACAGCCAAGAACATCAACAAGGTCCCTGCTCTTCTGGCACTTACATTCTAGTAAAGGAAGACCAACAATTAAGTTGTAAATATATCATAGACAAGATAACTCAGAAAACTGTAAATGCTGTGAAGAAAACAAAACAGGATGGAGTGACTGAGAGACCTGACAAGTCAAAAAGGCCTCTAGTATAGCCTGAGTGGTTAGCAAAGGTCTCTCTGCAGAGGTGACATTTAATAGAGACCTGCAGGCTGAGATCAAGCTAGCCATGCAAAGATCAGAAAAAGAACATTCTGAGCATCCATAACAGCCTGTGAAAAGGTCCATCAGTGACTTCGGGGCAGAAAGGAGGTCTGCATGGCTAAAGCACAGGGGGAGAAGGGTACCAGACAAAATTGGTAAGAGGAAGGAGCCTTGACAAGAAATTTGGATTTTATTCTAAGGGCATCAGGAAACCCTGAGGGATTTTAAGCAGAGCAGTGATAGGAACTGACTTTTGCTTTTTAAAGATGACTCTGGCCACTGTCCAGAAAGTGGATTCCAGGGGGCAGGTGTGGCAGCTGGAAGACTAAAGAGAAGGTTCTCACAGACGTTAGGTAAGTGATGATGGTGACCTGGAATGATGGCATAGAGGTGGAAAGAAGTAGCTGGACTTGGGAATTTTTTTAAGATTGAGCCAACAAGACTTGTTAATGGGTTAAGTGGCAGGCATAGAAACAAAGAAATTCAGGGTGACTTCTGGAGTTTTTGGCTTCAACAACTCTTTGATGGAAATGAGTTATCAGTGCATCGGGAGTAATGATAAACCCTGTCCCATCATTCTTTGGAGAGAGGCAAGGGGGTTTTATTTGTTTGTTTGTTTTTGTTGTTTTTGGAGTTTAGGAGCCAACTCATAAGAAATATAAGTGCCAGTAGCACTCAACTCGGCAAATGTTTTAGCTTTTGTTTGCATATGATGATTTTTCCCTACTTTTTCAGAAAAACAAATGCTGAGCAGAGGTTAGGAACAAATCTTGGCATAAATGTAAACATCCACTCTGTGGAGACTCAACCAAAGGCAGGTCCTTTCTCTGTCAGATATGTGTTTGTTTCTAATGTGCAAAGGGCAGCAGAGACCTTAACTCATCTGTCTGGTGGGGGATCCAGACTTTATACTTAAGCCAGTGCATCTTAAAGCCAACTTCACAGAGTGTCTTTGTTGAGGATTCTAGTGTATTTGGTGGAAGTGAGTGAGCAAAAATAAACTGAGGGTTCAGAGGAAGAATGAGATTTTAGAAGAGGCAAAATATCTAAGAGAAACTGCCAACAGATTCGAGGGAATCGATTGGCTGCCCAGTAGTAAATATCACTTCTGTGATTCCTGTGAAGGAATCACGTGACTATTTTCAAGTACATTAGCTTGCTGTGTGGATGGCCTCTAATGAGACACAGTTTCTAGCCAGTTAGATTTCACATTGCTCAGTGCCAGCTCGGTGATTTGTTTTGCGGGAAACACTGCAGCCTGTTAACCTGGTGAGTTACAGTTCTAGGTGGGCAGCCAGAATCCCTCACAGCACTTAAATACCTTTTTCTTAAAATAAAAAGAAGATGGTCATGGTGCTCATGATGATGATGATGATGATGACGATAAAGAAAATGAGTTCAATCAGGTTACCATCTTGAAATCTTGAATTCATCTAGCTAAAATGACCCAGATAATTGGCCTTTTTTAAATCTTTTCTGGATCATTCCAGGGAAGAGCTCAATCCATTTTTCAACCTTTCTCTGCCTTCTGCTCTTGTTGGGAAAACTAGGTATGTCTATTTCTTTCCTTTCAGGCTCAAGATAATTTAGAGTCCTGAAAGAAGCAGTACACTTTGGGACTTTGGCCTAGGGCAGACTGAACCTGAGGAGTAAGAATTTAGGAGCAAAGGCATCAGACTTTATTCATCTCAACTGTAAATGGAAAAGTCCCCCTGTGTGTGACAACACCAGGAAAGTAGGTATTTTCTTCTTCAGGAGACGGAAAAAGAACCATCCCCAGCAGGAGTCTGTGCATGCACTCTCTCTTATTGACTCAAATGAACTTAAAACCTTGGGCTGAGCCAAGTCTGATCTCTGAGCATGCTCACTGAGCTGCATTAGAGTTTGCCACTTACCTTGAAAAGTTTATGGTTACCCTCTCCATGTTCCTCCTCTTCTTTCCAGAACAGAAGGGAAAAGTGTGTGCCAGCTCTGATACCAGGAAGTTTTCAGAAATGCTTGTCCCTGCTCCCTTTACAAGGGGACATTTGATGGGTAGAATAGCTCACTTCCAAACTTCCTTCCCACAAGGTCAGGGCAAGACAACTCTGGTGGTCACAGTCTCAATGGAGGGTGAACCTTGGTTTGTTGAGGTTCAGCTGCAACTGTTACTTCAATGAAAACTGCACAGAGCTAATCAGAACATCTGGCTGCTGACAGGAGATGAAGAAAGCTACCCTCCATCAACGTATGAAACTTAAATGACAATTTAAAAAAAGTTTAATTAAAGATAGTACAAAAAGATGGAGAGATATACCATGTTCTTGGATTGGAAGAATCAACATTGTGAAAATGACTATACTACCCAAAGCAATCTACAGATTCAATGTAATCCCAATCAAACTACCAATGGCATTTTTCACAGAACTAGAACCAAAAATTTCACAATTTGCATGGAAACACAAAAGACCCTGAATAGCCAAAGCAATCTTGAGAAAGAAAAATGGAGCTGGAAGAATCAGGCTCTCTGACTTCAGACTATACTACAAAGCTACAGTAATCAAGACAGTATGGTACTGGCACAAAAACAGAAATATAGATCAAGGGAACAGGATAGAGCGCCCAGAGATAAACCACACACATATGGTCAGCTTATTTTTGATAAAGGAGGCAGGAATGTACAATGGAGAAAGGACAGCCTCTTCAATAAGTGGTGCTGGGAAAACTGGACAGCTACATGTAAAGGAATGAAATTAGAACGCTTCCTAACATCATACACAAAAATAAACTCTAAATGGATTAAAGACCTAAATGTAAGGCCAGACACTATCAAACTCTTAGAGGAAAACATAGGCAGAACACTCTATGACAAATCACAGCAAGATCCTTTTTGACCCACCTCTAGAGAAATGGAAGTAAAAAAAAAAATAAACAAATGGGACGTAATGAAACTTAAAACTTTTGCACAGCAAAGGAAATCATAAACAAGATGAAAAGACAACCCTCAGAATGGGAGGAAATATTTGCAAACAAACCAATTGACAAAGGATTAATCTCCAAAATATACAAGCAGCTCATGTAGCTCAATATCAAAAAAACAAACAACCCATTCCAAAAATGGGCAGAAGACCTAAATAGACATTTCTCCAAAGGAGATATACAGATTGCCAACAAACACATGAAAGGATGCTCAACATCACTAATCATTAGAGAAATGCAAATCAAAACTACAATGAGGTATCTCCTCACACCAGTCAGAATGGCCATCATCAAAAAGTCTACAAACAATAAATGCTGGAGAGGATGTGGAGAAAAGGGAACCCTCTTGCACTATTGGTGGGAATGTAAATTGATACAGCCACTATGGAGAACAGTATGGAGGTTCCTTAGAAAACTACAAACAGAACTACCATATGACCCAGCAATCCCACTACTGGGTATATACCCTGAGAAAACCATAATTCAAAAAGAGTCATGTACCACAATGTTTGTTGCAGCTCTGTTTACAATAGCCAGGACATGGAAACAACCTAAGTGTACATAAACAGATGAATGGATAAAGAAGATGTGGCACATATATACAATGGAATGTTACTCGGCCATAAAAAGAAATGAAATTGAGTTATTTGTTGTGAGGTGGATGGACCTAGAGTCTGTCATACAAAGTGAAGTAAGTCAGAAAGAGAAAAACAAATACCGTATGCTAACACATATATATGGAATCTAAAAAGAAAATGGTTCTGATGAACCTAGGGCCAGGACAGGAATAAAGACACAGATGTAGAGAATGGACTTGAGGACACAGGGAGGGGGAAGGGTAAGCTGGGACGAAGTGAGAGAGTAGCATTGACATATATACACTACCAAATGTAAGATAGATAGCTAGTGGGAAGCAGCTGCATGGCACAGGGAGATCAGCTCTGTGCTTTGTGACCACCTAGAGGGGTGGGATAGGGAGGGTGGGAGGGAGGCGCAAGAAAGAGGGAAGGGATATGTGGATATATGTATGCACATAGCTGATTCACTTTGTTATACAGCAGAAACTAACACAACATTGTAAAACAATTATACTCCAATAAAGATGTTTAAAAAAAAAAAGGTTTGGGTGGCAATAACATGGTTTTGACTCATGATGAGAATGAAAGGCTTTCTTAGCTTAGAGGAGAAGTCAGGAAAGAATGTGAGCACACACATATGCACATGTGTTTGTGAGTGTTATGTGCATAAGTGTACATGAGTGTGTGTGTCTGAGTACGTGTGTGGGTGCAAGAGACACTCCCTCAAAGTACCAGAAGCCAAACTGTCCATTGATTTTCTTTTTTTTTAAATAAATTTATTTACTTTATTTATTTATTTTTTACTGTGTTGGGCCTTTGTTGCTGCACATGGGCTTGCTCTAGTTGCGGTGCGCAAGCTTCTCGTTGCGGTGGCTTCTCTTGTTGTGGGGCTCTAGGCACATGGGCTTCAGTAGTTGTGGCACGTGGGCTCAGTAGCTGTGGCTCGCAGGCTCTAGAGCACAGGCCCAGCCTTTGTGGTGCACGGGCTTAGTTGCTCTGTGACATGTGGGATCTTCCTGGACCAGGGCTGGAACCCATGACCCCTGCATTGATAGGAGGATTCTTAACCACTGCGCCACCAGGGAAGCCCCCCATTGGTTTTCTGACAAGCTGTATGGTCCCTCTCAACTACCAAAAACAGAAAGATGACCGTAAGCAGACAAATATTGTCAGGAGGCTTGGGAAGTGTACACCAGGCCACCCTGAGCATCTGATTCAACGTACATTGGCAACTGATCACAGTGGAACTTCTGCTCCTGGCCCTGTGGCCCTATAGGCCAAGGCCAGAAGTTGCAGGGCTCATTGGTTTTACACCAACATGGGCACATTGAAAGGTTGTGCCCTGGAGAGCCATGGATTGCTTTTACGTGTTTTGTGATCTAAACTTTGTGGTCTAATATTTCAAGCAAATACAGTCACTTTCCAAAAGAGGGTATTTCTCCTGTGCCTCTCTCAAAGAACCCAGTGTGAGAAAGCCATGTAGGACTTTTGTTTGGTGATGTGTTTGTGACGTGCTTCCGTAACAAGTAAATAAGCTTTATCAAGGCAATATGTGGCTTTGTGGCAACTGACAGACAAGAGTTGCTCTAGAATCCAATACAGACAGAGGATTGGGTTATGGCCAAACTCTCAGCTCCAAGGGGGTGAGACACATATCAGCACACAAAGGAGCAGGCAGAAGGCAGGTCCATTCTGAACTATATAAAGACATGCTGTTGTTAGTGCAATTCACAGAACTTGTCTTGTTAGACCATTTTACACAAACATTTTCCAACATATTCAATCAGCCCCCTCAAATTGACACTGTCACCAAAATTCAATCAATACTTCTTGTGAGAGAGGAATAGTATCTTATCTAATAATCAACTTATCTGAGATTCACAATGCTGGTTGCCATTACAAAAAGGCATTTCTCTATTGTTTACATTTAACTATACATTACTTTGACCTTTGTATCAGTTGCATTGAGATAAAATGTGAGCTTCTAATTTAATTTTGTTTTGGATTTCCTTTGACATATCTATTTATGCCAATTGCCCAGGAGGAAAAGACCATCAGTAATAATAACAGTTATGGAAAATACTTATTAAGCACTTCTACCATGAAGACTCTGAGCTCGAGCCATCACCGAGATTGTCTACTTTAATCTTCGGGCAAATCTACAAGGGAGCCGTGATTGATATTTCCATTTTAGGGCTGATGAACCGAGGCTGAGACATTAAATGTCTTATTCCCGGGATTGACCCAGGCAGTCTGGCTTGAGAGGTCTGCTCCTAACCACTGCATGACTCCACTTCTTAGTGGTATGACTCATTCCAAAAGGAGATGCCCAAGACTCCTTTACACTCTGAGTTAGCAAAGAATCAGAGGGCCATGCAGATGCCATGCAACTCACAGATGACCCAGGCTCTGAATAAGGTCCAAGTCACTTCAGTTTACTGTTCTCTGTGCTTCAGTTTCCTTCTGTCTAAGATGTTTGCCCCTCCCCTAGGAGTATCATCCAAGAGATGGAGTAGCAGTCCATTACATTCTTCAGACAAAAGGCATTTTCTGAGTGAGATAAAAGGGAAGGAGGGGCTTCCCTGGTGGCGCAGTGGTTGAGAGTCCGCCTGCCGATGCAGGGGACACGGGTTCGTGCCCCTATCCCGGAAGATCCCACATGCCGCGCAGCGGCTGGGCCCGCGAGCCATGGCCGCGGAGCCTGTGTGTCCGGAGCCTGTGCTCCGCAACGGGAGAGGCCACAGCAGTGAGAGGCCCGCGTACAGCAAAAAAAAAAAAAAAAAAAAAAAAAAGGGAAGGAAACAAACATATGGATATGTATGGCACGTGGATGAAGAGTGCCTGTGTAAAAATCCCAGCTCATCATCTATTAACTGATAAGTGTCCTGATAAGGGTCAATTCTCTGCACCCCTGTTTTTTCATCTGTAATACAGGGATGGTCATAATTCCTCTGCAACATGAGGTTAGGGAGAGGGTTATAAGAAACAGCTCATGTAAAGCACTCACCACACGCCTGGTACAGAGTCAGTGTTCAGTTCTGTTATGTGAGCCATGATCACCTGCCGTGACCCCCACCACTACACCCTACATGGCGCACGCTCTGAGGATTTGTTTATACACCTTCCTTCTCCGCTGCACTGTGAGTCCCTCGGGGCCTGAGTTGTGTTCATTCATCTTAGGATCTCCAACTGTCAACACAGTTCCCAGCCCATAGCTGGCACTCGTGGATGTCTGCTAAGTGAGTGAACAATTGCATATATGCACTTACTCCGAGACCAGCTCACTGAACAGACAAAAGAACTGAAGCTCAGAGATGCCAAGCCACTAACTGAGACCACAGAACTTGATGGTGGCAGAGCTGGAAGGGGGATCCAAGCTTCTTGACTTCCAGTCCAATGTCTTCACATTACAGCAAAGTGCCTTAACTTTGCATTTTCTGAAAATGTTTAATCAAGACCAAGGCCAAAATGATAACCAGAACATCATTAATATTATCAAACTAGGGACACGTTCAGAATCCATTTTTCCCACTTCCTATAACTTACATGTCAGCAATCCATCACATAAATTGCAAAAAAAAAAGTCGCAAAAATATAGGCCTAAACATTTTTAGTGTCTTGCATCTTAAGTAATTACACAGCAATACTATGATAATCTAATAGCAATTGACAAGACAAAAATGCATAGTAATCATGTATTGTACCTGATATAAGCAATATTACATCACCTAATACCCTGCCTTTTACACAACTATTTCATTACTTGGAAGCTCCCTGGTAATGAATATGCTATTAAGCAGGGGTTTTTTAATTTGCGTGTTTCTCTTATAGAGATTCTTCGATAAATTTTTCAGACTTCCCTCATAAATAAGTTTCATTATTCCTCATTATTTAAAACAAAACACATTCTCCTTTCCTGAAAGGATACCATATATTAGATGACCTTCCTATATAAAATCATAAATGAAAAAGGACAAGACAACCTTCAGGAAAATAAGTTATCAGACAATAGGACACTAAATGCAGTTGGGCAGATATAAGGCGTTATGGTATAGTTAAAAGTCTGCAAAAAGAATATTTTACAATGTAAAGAATCAAAAGAGAATTTAGTTTTACTACAGCACAAGACAAATCCCAGCTTTTGTACAATTTATCACCAATTTCTTCATTTTGTTGTTTTAAACATGCTTTTAAGACATACTGGATAACTAGTAAAAATTGTATACAATGCAAATGACATTTCATATAAGTTTTATTGACTTAATGCCCTGATAATAAAATTATAACAATCAGTGTTATTCTGATTTATTGCCATTTTTACTTTCACTTTGTAATGGACTTGGTGCCTCACAGAATTGAATGTAATGTTGCTGCCACCTCAAGGTCACTCACTGAAAATGAGACGCTCACTTCGGTCTAATGCACTAAAGCACGTAAGGAACTGAGGGCTTTATGGATGAAACTATCACATTGTGGTCACATCACAGTAAATCTAAACTTTTATTTGCAATGAAACAATGGGTTTTATATGCAATTTGCAATGAAAACATACCCCAGTAATGCTAGGACGGCATAGTGAGTACCAGGTCTGTGAGAAGAAAGGCTCTTATATCACAGTCCAAGGGAAGAAATGTCAATCCATCAAACTAAAGAGCCATCTGTGCATAACTGGCATATTGACAGGACATAATCCAGATACAGTGGTTTCTTTAGAAAAAGAAATAGTCCCTGAGTTTATTTTTTCTTTCATAAAGCTCACTTGGCTCTTTTCCTCTCCTTCTTAAATCTTTCCCAGTTGGTGACCTCTCTGAACCTGACTCTCTTCCAAATGGATTTATCGAAACTACCCTTAACACGAACGAACAGTTTACAGAGAAGGAAATGCCAAGGAGCCGACTCACTCAAAGAGTTACATGTTTTGCCTAACAGATTGTCAAAGATCAACTTTTGATCTCACTGGTTTGGCAAGGTGGTACTGTAAATTAGAAAAGAGGGAAATGTGGTGATATTTTTCAAATTTTAAAATGCATATACCCTCTGACCAGCAATCTCATATCTAAAGATTTGTTTTTCAGATATATACATACAAGTGCACCAAATGTCTGTACAAGGAAATTTATTACAGCCAAAGATTGGAAACAAACTAAATGTCCATCAACAGAAGACTTGTAAATTACAGTAAGTGTATAAAATGGAATACTGGGCAGCCTTTGAAATCAACAAGGCAGCTTTCTACGAACCAATATGGCACAATCTCCAAGATCATGTGGGGAAGTAGGGGGAAAAAAAGCAATGTGCAAAACAGTGTATATAGTATGCTTTGTATGTATGTATTTGCATAGAATCTCTTTGCAAAAAAATACAATAAACCGTTAACAATGGTTCCTTTGTAGAAGAACTGGGGGACTAGCAATCTAGGTGGGGGAGACAGTATTCCCTGTATACCCACTTTTGTCTTGAATTTTATACTGTATGTATGTGTTAACTACTTGACATGTGTAAATAAAAATAAAGCATTAGACTGTAATTCAAGGGGAAAGCCAAAATTATAAAGAAGAGATAAAGAAGTTCCTGAGGGGGGGAAGGGAGGAGGGACAGAGGAGGAAGTGTAGTCAAGGGAAGGTGCTAGAGGCACACCTTCCCCTGGATGCTTCCTCTGCTCTGATCCAGCCTGAACTGGTATTTCTTTTTTTTTTTTTTTTTACATCTTTATTGGAGTATAATTGCTTTACAATGGTGTGTTAGTTTCTGCTTTATAACAAAGTGAATCAGTTATACATAGACATGTTCCCATATCTCTTCCCTCTTGCATCTCCCTCCCTCCCACCCTCCCTATCCCACCCCTCTAGGTGGTCACAAACCACCGAGCTGATCTCCCTGTGCTATGCGGCTGCTTTCCACTATCTATCTACCTTACGTTTGGTAGTGTATATATGTCTATGCCACTCTCTCACTTTGTCACAGCTTACCCTTCCCCCTCCCCATATCCTCAAGTCCATTCTCTAGTAAGTCTGTATCTTTATTCCTGTCTTAACCCTAGGTTCTTCATGACATTTTTTTTTCTTAAATTCCATATATATGTGTTAGCATACAGTATTTGTCTTTCTCTTTCTGACTTACTTCACTCTGTATGACAGACTCTAGGTCCATCCACCTCACTACAAATAGCTCAATTTTGTTCCTTTTTATGGCTGAGTAATATTCCATTGTATATGTATCACATCTTCTTTATCCATTCATCCGATGATGGACACTTAGGTTGTTTCCATCTCCTGGCTATTGTAAATAGAGCTGCAATGAACATTTTGGTACATGACTCTTTTTGAATTATGGTTTTCTCAGGGTATATGCCCAGTAGTGGGATTGCTGGGTCATATGGTAGTTCTATTTGTAGTTTTTTAAGGAACCTCCATACTGTTCTCCATAATGGCTGTACCAATTCACATTCCCACCAGCAGTGCAAGAGTGTTCCCTTTTCTCCACACCCTCTCCCGAATTTATTGTTTCTAGATTTTTTTTTTTTTTTTTTTTTTTTTTTGCAGTACGCGGCCTCTCACTGTTGTGGCCTCTCCCGTTGCGGAGCACAGGCTCCAAATGCACAGGCTCAGTGGCCATGGCTCACGGGCCCAGCCGCTCCACGGCATGTGGTATCTTCCCAGACCGGGGCACGAACCCGTGTCCCCTGCATCGGCAGGCAGACGGACTCTCAACAACTGCACCACCAGGGAAGCCCTGTTTCTAGATTTTTTAATGATGGCCATTCTGACTGGTGTGAGATGACATCTCATTGTAGTTTTGATTTGCATTTCTCTAATGATTAATGATGTTGAGCATTCTTTCATGTGTTTGTTGGCACTCTATATCTTCCTTGGAGAAATATCTATTTAGGTCTTCTGCCCATTTTTGGATTGGGTTGTTTGTTTTTTTGATATTGAGCCGCATGAGCTGCTTGTAAATTTTGGAGATTAATCCTTTGTCAGTTGCTTCATTGGCAAATATTTTCTCCCATTCTGAGGGTTGTCTTTGGGTCTTGTTTATGGTTTCCTTTGCTGTGCAAAAGCTTTGAAGTTTCATTAGGTCCCATGTGTTTATTTTTGTTTTTATTTCCATTTCTCTAGGAGGTGGGTCAAAAAGGATCTTGCTGTGATTTATGTCATAATGTTCTGGCTATGTTTTCCTCTGAGTGTTTGATAGTGTCTGCCCTTACATTTAGGTCTTTAATCCATTGTGAGCTTCCTTTTGTGTGTGGTGTGTTTCTTTTCTGTCTCCACGTTCCTTTCATTCTCCTCTGACTCTTTCCCTTGCTGTCAATTCTCATTTCAACTCCTTCTGCAACTCCTTGTGCTCCCTCTCTCTCTCTAGGGATCCTCACTCTCCATAGTCCCCAATGTGAGGAGGACGAGAGCCAGCCCTCCTCTTCCTGGCGCCAGCATGTGGCCAGGCTAGCCAGGGACACGCCGAATGCACTCTGGACATACACAGCATGGCGGTGGACAGCCCCATCGGCCGTCGGCCATCTGCTCTCGACTGGAACTCAAAGTTCAGCAGAGATGGTGTGCATTTCGCTTCTTCTCTAAGCCTAGATACCACAAGGATGAACACTAGATCTGCCCACGGAACAGCACTAGCCAGGATGCGGAAAAATGCATTTGGAACAGAATCTAGAAACCTGGAGCTATTCGCAGTTTGGGAGAAGGCGATGGGTGAGGAGTCCTCCCACCATTTCTCAGAAATGGACCAGGGTCACCGGGCACTCATTGGCTGTCTGTGTGGAATACCTCAGTAGGGGTGGTGAGGGGCACCCAGCAGAGAGAAAAGGGAGGTGAAGAAAGGAAATGGATGCTTCCAGCTGCTCATCTTCATTGGTTTACTGGATTTCATTTGACTTTCCATTTTCCTTTTTATTAAAACAAATCTCTTGCTATTTTTATAGCTCCTTTCAATGACATATCATTAACAGCGAAGCCAAAATTCTGTTTGACATTGCTTAATAATTCAAATTCCATCAAACATCCACCAAAATACTAAGCCACGGATAGGCAGCATTTTAAAAGCACATGCATTTTGAAACTTTTGAAAACTGTAAAGCACTATAGAATTTAAAGAATCTTTCATTCAATAAAAAAAATTTAATAAAAAAAATTAAAAATGGGAAATAAAAGCACATGCATTTCCCACTGAACCCACACTTGGGCTGGTTAGTTTCCTCTTGGTTATAAATTTGAAATGTTACAGTTGAAAAGATTGAGTGTTCCTGCACTGACCCAGGGAATTTTACAAACTTTGTCCATTTGGAAAACAGACACCATCATTTTTATTATATTTGGAGGTCACTGAAAAAGTCAGAGGCAAAACAATAAACTGGGACTATGTAGTCTTAGAGGGATATCTTTGTAGATTTCTGACATATGTAAACTCCTCTCCCTTTTTCTCATAGAAAGGCACCAAGGGAAGGTAACGTGCTAAGCCCTGCCTCACCATGTGAGGGGGACCCCCCAGAAAGGAGGGTGGTGGAAAACGGGGCACACGGCAGGACTGCTGAGTCCCTGCCTCTGCTCTCCGGGCCCCTCGGTCACACAGCGTCACTGATTTTCCCATTCCCTAAGATCCTTCCAGCCTTAAAATCCTCTGACACTCATTCTGAGATAAACAGTGAAGGAAGAGAAAGAAGGTAAAAATGGGGAGCAACGAAAATGGAATTTGGAAAACTTAAATCAAGCCTTGCACCTAGCCAGAGTCAGGAAAGAAGCTTCCATTGTCTTTCCTCCCCCCACCCAGGGTTTTACACAGATATAAATTAAGATAGACTATTTTACCGAGTACTTCTGCCCCCAGGTCCCTTCTTCTACCTTCTGCATAATTACCTGCAATCATCTCAAACCTATAAATAGACACATTTAAAAATACCTCCACCTCGTTAGGTGTTCCCAACTTGGTTTTGATATGGCACCCTAGAAATCCAAGATCTCCTGCCTGCCATGAGTTGAGGAGGAAAAGGGCCAGATCGGGTCTCTGAAGTAGTGGCTGGAGCCTCAGAAATCCAAGCCCTTAACCAAACAAGCCAACATGGTGGCTGCAGAATAATGGCCCACAGGAGAAAGGAAAGGTCCCTGAAGACAGAACTTGGGGCTGGGGGAAGGAACTCTCTAGAAGAGAGGCACTGAAGACAAGGACTCCATAGTGAGGTTCTGACCTCATCAGCAGCGATGCTGAGGTGAGGCTCGCCGTGAGTAATACCCATGATCACAGATCTGATGGGTGGTCTCCCGCTAACTACATCCCAGCATTGTACAAAAGTGGGTTGGGCAGGATTAATTACGACAACAGTTGACGTTATAGAGTTTCAAAGATTTTTATTTCACATTTAAAAGATTTACAGGAAATCTCCAAGCAGTTAAGGCAAGGGGCTGAGCTTGTCTCTCATCTGGCTTGAAGCCAATCATTCAGAGGGTAAGTTTAATTCCTGGGATAGGAGTCATACAGTCAGGAAGCAGCCCTGACCCCTGTAAGGTCAGTGTCGTGGCCAACTACCCCGGGCTCAATTTAGAGACATAACTATGGCAACAACTGTGCCCAATCGGTTATTAGAGGAGATTTATTGACGGATATGCTTGAGTAGCAGAGTCATTAATTGCAATTACCAGACAAGACACTTTGTTCATCTCGGGGAACTAGATGCCAAAATGCCCTAACAACTTTAAAATCCCATTTGCTCTTGAGCTCCCGGCTGGCGTCACTGCACCTGCCTCAGCTTCCCAGTACTGGGAGGGAGAGGAGAAGGGGTTTAGCTTGACCTGGCACCAGCCGCAGAAAATGGCAAGTGCTGGGCTATGGGGCACAAGCTACAGGAACCTCACAGAGTCCCAACACCCTTCACAACAGTGAGGGAGGAATAAGCAGCACTTCTTCTGCTGGTGCCCCTTCCCTGGGTCCCACCAACAGAATAGAGAAATGCCTTCCTCCTTCACTCCCCTGGTCCATGCCCATCATTTTCTTCAAGACTCTCTGGGTCGCCTCTTGGCCCTCCCACGCCTGGTGTAGCCCAGCCCAGGCTCTGTCCACCTTGTGGTCCCCCAAGCCTGAAACAATCAATTCCCAGATTTCATCCTTCTGGTCTACCTCCAGGCAGCCTCTCCTGAGCACTCCATTTCTCTACAACAGTGACTGACTCTCACCTCCTCCTGTACTTTCTAACCTCTCATTTGCTCTTGTTTCTTCGTAGATTGCAGTCATGCTGTTATTGGTCTGCCTGTTTTCCTGTTTATTTCTATCCCTCACTAGATTCTAAGGTCCACGAGGGCAGAGATTTGGTGTGTTCTTTCCACCGCAGTATTCCTCGTGCCTAGAATAACACCTGGCATACAGTAGGTGCTCAAGAAATATTTGTTGACTGAATAAATGGATTCCGTACATTCTGCAATTGTGCTTAAAGGGCCCTTCTCTCTCCAACTAGGTCATAACCTTCCCGAAAGCAGGGATGCTCCCTATAGCATCTTATTTAGCACCGCACATACCTTAGGTGCTTTAAAACAAAGCAAGTGGATGAGAGAGGTTGCAAACCACAAATTCTATCCGTGCATTGGAATAGGCAAAAGCACATCTCCCTCTACTTCTCACGGAAGAATAATAGCTAAGGCTGAAATATGCTTTCTACAGGGGCATGCTCGAAGCACTCTCTAGAGTATTCAGTCATAAAACCCACATGATACGACTGACTGTGAGATCTGGCATGTTATTCTCTGCATGTTAAAGGCAAGGAATTAGGATACAATGAAGCAAAGTGATGCGCCCAAGATTATACAGCTAGTGAGTGATGGAGCCAGGAAATAAACCCAGGCATGACCCAGAATCTGTGCCCTTAACCTCTATGCTTGGCATTTTTTTTGACTTAGAAATCTAGGATAAATACAAAAACAATTAGAAAATTATATATTATACAGCTAGTGATTATACAGCTAGTGAGTGATGGAGCCAGGAAATAAACCCAGGTATGACCCAGAATCTGTGCCCTTAACCTCTATGCTTGGCATTTTTCTTGACTTAGAAATCTAGGATAAATACAAAAACAATTAGAAAATGCCCCCAAGAAAAGCCTTTGGGTGCTAACACTACGTCCCCTTGAGTTTACTCCTATTTTTTTCAAAGTAGATTATAAGCAACAAATCTCTGCTCCAAATTAAGACATAGCCTGATCATCTTTCCCTTATAAATAAAACATCAAGACTATATCTACCTGAGGTTAGTGAGGCAAATGATTTTTAGAAAATTCTTTCCAAGAGAGAGTGGAATGTATTATAGTTCTTCCGTAGAGCTGTGAGAATGCAACTCCCATTCTTGGACTCTGCCTGGGTTTGGATCACAAGAATTCTCAGCTAACATAGATGAACTTCATCAATGCAAAACTGGCCATACCAGGTGCCTCTTTATTCTACAGCATCTCAGTGTTAGTAAGCAGGAGGACCTTTGATCAGTGAGGCTACTCAAGTAATTGGAATTTTCTGTACTCAACACTGAGACCCCATGATGTGAAGTATTCATTTAAATCCAATTTTCCTCAGTGGGTCTTAGAAGTCACATAAATTTAACCCATATTGTCTATCATTTAGTTCTCTATTTTGCACAACCAAATGGAGTGCTATAGACTGAATATTATGTTCCCCCAACATTCATATGTTGAAAGCTATCCCCAGTGTGATGGTATTTGGAGGTGGGATCCTTAGGAGGTACTTAGATTATGTGGGTGGAACCCTCGTGAATGGAATTAGTGCTCTTATAAAAGAGACCCCAGAGAGCTCCCTTGACCCTTCTGCAGTGTGAGGACACAGCAAGAAGATGGCTGTCTATGAACCAGGAAGTGGGTGCTCACCAGATACCGAATCTGCTGATACCTTGATCTTTGACCTCCCAGCGTCTAGAAGTGTGAGACATCAATTTCTATTGTTTATAAGTCCCCAGTCTATGGTTTTCTGTGATAATAGCCCGGAGGGACTAAATCAGAGAGATTTGACATTGGACTGATGAATCTGAAGCACTACAAGAATCTCAGTCCCTCAAGACAAACTCCACCATATCTATCATTCATTCATTCCTTAATTCAATGTTGGTTTCTTCATCAGCATCTACTAGTGCCAGGCACTAGACTAACACAACATGTTGGTTGACATCACAAAATCCGCCATTTATGAAGGGCAGTTGACATGGATGCAATAACCATACAGATAAACTACAGCGATGACAAGAGCTGTGACCAAAGGGAACAAGGCTCTAAGAAAGGGTAAAGGGATTTAACCTGGTCGTGAAAGTCAGGGAAGGCCTCCCTGAGAAGATAGCACTTTGCTGAGACCTAAGGCAGAGTAAGAGATAATCACGTGAAGAGGAGTGGGAGGAGGTAGGAGGACACCAGGCTCGGTGCAGCTGGGCAACAAAAAAACCACACCTGAGGATGGGCGGCTGTGATGGGGCCGATGCTGGGGCAGTGGCCAGGGACGTCAGGCCAGACATCGAAGGCTGGGTAAAGGTCTGGATCTTTATTAGAAGCGTTGGAGATTTTTAAGCACCACCAGAAAGGGAAAGATTTGAGGATTATTTGGAAGGTGAAACTGACAGCCTGGTGATGCATCAGTTCTATACACTCAGCTTGCTATGGCAGAAAACTGGACAAAGAGAGAAAAGGAAAGGTCAACAGCAAGGATGGGAACAAAAGGATTTCCCGGCCCATCTTAAGATAATCAAAAAGTTAAACGATCAGGGTGTGCATTTCCAGAGTGGTACACTTGGGCCAGGTCTCCCAACACTCAGCTCATTCTGTACAGTGCTGCAAACCAGAAACGAGCCTCACAGCTTGATAACGCTGAGGGTCAACTCATACTCACCAACGGAGATGAGTCCTATTTTGCATTGCTCTCACTAGAACATTAAAAAAAAATTCTATAATTCTTGTGCTGCTACCAACATCTTTATGCATCAGTATAGCAGAGTACTAATTTTAATCTGCACAAAAATCAGAGAATTTTCATGCTGTGAGGAATCTTAAACATTATCTGAATATTTGTGAATTTTTCCAGTATGTTCATAGATGTTTTCATGGATAATTTATTTCCTATTAACATGTATGTTTGGTGTCCTCTAAATAAACTATGTTTTTCATGGACTTAACCCAGGTGTGTTGCTTTTGGGGCCCATATCAATCCCACCTGAACCCCATGGGACACACACACTCACGTACACACACACACACACACACACAAATGCGCACATGCACATGGATAAGACTGTACCCAGAAGATGCTCAGTCACCACTGTTAGTTGACTATCTGACAACAGACCAAAATCTCCCTCTGAGTCTGACAGTCAAAGCCGCAAAGTCAAGAGAATGGTCCATTTAAAAGAATCTGGTAAAATCATAGGGTAGAGAAGAGGTGAACAGTCAGACTCCCTCCACTGGCTCATCAAAGAATGGAAAAACCTGGAAGGAGCTAGAACCTGTGGTCCCAGCCCTTCTGCAGGCAGGGAAGACAGTTCTGTCACCCATAGGAAGAGTGGTCGAGGCTCAAACAGGAGAGCTGAGAAGGATGCCATATCGCTGGTTAAAAAGTCAGGGGGGAAACGAGTATATTCAGAAAACTGAGAAGTGCTGCAATTTTAGAAGGAAAGTCGCTTTCTTAGATGACAGCAGAAGTTACTTCCAGCTTTTTCCTTACTTTGATCCATCAGTGCTGCCTTGGCCACCAACCAAGTTCACATGGTCCAGACATTTTAAGTGGAATCAATGTGTTAGCACCCCTATTTTTCAAAATGTAGAGGACACGTATCTAAGATGAAACCTGTACAAACCAACCCCTAGATGTCATTGTTGCTGCTCAAATATCAAATCTTGAGTCTTTGAAATTCTAAATCTGAAGAGATAGCACTGTTCATCTGAACAAGCCACTTACATAATGCAAATTCAATTCACTTTCAATTTTTCAAAGCCAAGTCCAAAGTCTTCTGGACTTCTTAACCAAAATGTAACTAAATCTTAGGGTGTTAGCACGCATTCTGATGCCCCAAAAAATCCACGTTTAGGAAAACCAGGCTGGAAACGCACATAGTCGTATGTAACGTGACTAACTGGGCTCACATCAAATTCCACGACTGATGAGCCGATGGTGCCGTAGCTGGGTGATCCTGGCCTCTTCTTTTCCGTGTGTCCTCTGACTTCTGTGCCTGCATCTGCCATTGGTGTTGGAGCCCAGAGCTGTCTGTCCTTCCCACCCAGGACGCACTGAAAGAGCACAGGTGCTCATTGGCCCTCCACTGCACACCCTGGCTCCAGTTAGTCTCAAATGCTACTTGTTCTCTGATCACAGTCTCACCTCCATCTCTTCCTTCCATTTCATATCATTCCAGTCTGAACCTTTGCAATAATAATACTTGTTGTTTATCGATCGGGCATATCATTGTTTCCTATACATTACGTCCTTTACATTTTTCAGTAGCCCTGCAAGATAGGTATCACTATCCCCATTTTACAGATGAAGTAGCAGAGGCACAGAGAGGTTAAGTACCTTGCCCCAGATCACATAGCCAGCGAGTGCTAATAGGTTTTGAAGCTAAGGGTGAGACCCAGTCCACAGCCTGGATTCTTAGAGCCTCTCTGGAGTCAACTCCCAGGTCCCTAACCGGACACCGTGTTTATTCTCTCTCCCAAGCCCCCAGCTCTCAATCAAATTGCTGCGATTCCCCAAAATGGCTTTCAAGTAGCTCCTCAAATAAAGCCCAGATCTGAGAGCACGTCTGCTGAATGAAATCACTTCTTCATTCGATCAACGAGTGTTTACTGAGTGTAACTGCATTCGGGGTCCTATTCTAGGCCAGGGGGAATATTGATGCACAAAACTGCCAAGCTCCCTGGACTCTTGGAGCTCATTCTCTGCCAGGGTAGACAGTTGCTGAGGCAGGGATTACACACATAAGTAATGACTGCAGAGCCATGTCCACGAAGATGTGTGAAACAAGATAAGCAGAGCCCCTAACACAGAGCCCTACACCACGAGGGCCCCCAGTCGATGCTTGCTGCCTGTCTCTGCTCGGCCAGCCTCAGCCTCAGTGTGCCTTTCAGGGCAAAGCTCTCCCTACTCCCCAGTCCAAGCCCTCCATGCCAGGCAGAAGCATCTTCACAATCCAGACAAATGCCTTGTGTCCACTCTTACCGCACACTTCCATTCATGTTGGTCCATATTCTTCCACATACCAAGCTGATTTATTCAAGACCTTAGCTCAGGCTTCTCCCCTCCCATCAGCTGGGCACAGGGTTCTCCCTCCATGGGGCCCAGAGGTGTGAGCTGAGGGAGAGGTGCTACTGCAAGAGGGGTAGATGACATGGGAGCCTGGCCACCTGCTCATGAAGCTCACATGTGCCCTGTAGCAGCCCCACACATGCCTGATTCCGGATATACCACTTCCATCTCACAATAGACCTCAGCTGGATCCTCCCCATCTTATGTCTTGCTGGAGCCAGTGAAGACTCGTTTTGGCCTCATGGCCAGAAAAGGCATGACAATTACAGTACGGACAAACTCTGGATGCCATATGCATTTCCCCTTCCCTTTCTCACTCATGTCTCTTTCTCAATGAAAGAAACACCCCCAGAAGATCAAACAATGTTCCTCATGCCTGGTCTTCCATAGCATATGAAGAGCTCAGACTGGAGGACCTTAGAAGGTAGTCTACTTACTGTCTGTGGTTATCCATTTACTGATGTCTTAAGGAAGAGAGAGGTGGAACTCCCAGCCGGCTGATGATGACGTTAGCAGCTTCTCCTAGTCTATCACCTCAAGAGGAGCTGTCAAAATAACAAACGACACATTTGGAGGTCACAGGATTACCCTTTAGCCAGGCCCTCTTGGTTTGATTAGCAGTTACTTTTCCTCTTAGTGTTTTTCTTCATCTTCTCCTTCTTCTTTTCATTTTCTTCCTCTGCCCCTCTCATCAATAAAGGTCACTGCGTTAAGGAAACCGTTTCTGTGAGAAGAATTTAACGGCACCCTATTAGAATCACACTGTCTTGTTCAGAAGCAGGTGGTATTACCTGTCAACAGGATTTTGGACATAGCAGATAGCTGCCACCCAACTCAGTTGAGGCTCCTGGGCAGATAAAGTGGCCCAAGGAGACAGCCCTCTGGCGGCCTCAAAATCTCATTTTCATTCCCCTGGTAGAAAAGAGACTGACTTTATTGACAAAGACGACTGAAAATTGCTTGAGCGCTCCAATAACCAGTCTGCGTTGAAGCAGAGAGACAGTCTGGCGGAGACCAGCTCCCTGCTCCCCCATGCAGCTCTGCCCAGCCCTGAGTCTGTGGCACACGCAGACCAGACTGAAGGGAGCCTGCTGACACCCTCACGAGCAGCCCCACTCCACCTCCACACCCAGCCTTCTGGTGCCTTTCCTGGACCCCAACCATAAATCAACATGAATTCAGGACAGCTCTGCCAGAAAGCAAACTCTTAGACTGATTCAGGGACCCCGGGGTCAGGCCTGGGTTAACTGGAGAAGGCAAATGTCCTGCTTCCCACTGGAGTGTTCTGTGGCTCGACTGCACATCCCAGGTAGGCCACTAGATGTCACCACCATTGATTCTTGTCCTTACTCCCAGGTGCTGGTTTAAGACAGAGTCCAGGGACCAAGGGAACTCTACAGAATTCCATCACCGCCAGGACTGCAGGGCTGCTTTAGGTCCTCTGACAGTCTGAGCTCCTCGTGGGCCTCTCCTAAACCAGCTAGTGGCTCAGACCCAAAACAGCTGAGCTGAAAGTTAAGCGAACCGCAACTCTGAGAATAGACCCCCCCCCTGCTCTTTCTCCAATTCTTCCTGGTCACTATCAGTTGTGTATCCTTCTAGTTTATTCTGGCCTCAATAAGAAACAAATTAATATGTGTGCCTCGTAGTATCAGAGATGTTAGATGTCAGTGTGCTGCTGAAATGATGTAGGTCTCTGGCTTTTAGCAGAGAATGAATGGCAGATGGATAATTTATGATGATTCTTGAGACCTGAACTATAATTATGAAGTATTTCTAGGTGTACATTCAGATGCAAAGTGTAAGGAACCTAGCACTAATATTAATTTATTACTGACAGCAGTATATATAATAATATATCATGTCTTTTAATCTTACATTCCTTCTAACTTACATCAAGCAATCTTTTCATTCATTAATAAAATCAAACCTTTCCATTATTCTTAATGATGAAGTCCCATTTTGAACCCAGAGGACTCCTATAATTAAACTCTGTACTTCCATGTACCAGACATTTGAAGCTAAAAAAAGAGGAAAAATTGAACTTCTTGTCTTACAGGCAGGATGAAAACATCAGAAAGATGCAGCCTACCTGCCCACAGTCCCACAGGAGCTAAATAGAAAGTCAGGAAAAATTTTTGTGTTTATCTTCTCCACTCACACCACCACATCCCTTTCTTTTCCCCTTTTAGTCCCCTGCCTTCTCTGACCCTTCCACAATCTTTCCTTTCTTGTGTTTTTTTTTTAATTGAAGTATAGTTGATTTACAACGTCATGTTAGTCTCAGCTGTACAGCAGAGTGATTCAGTTATACATATATACATACATATATTCTTTTTCAGATTTTTTTCCCTTATAAGTTATTACAAAATATTGAGTATAGTTTGCTGTGTATACAGTAGGTCCTTGATGGTTATCTACTTTATATATATTAGTAAGTATATGTTAATCCCATCCTCCTGATTTATCTCTCCCCTCCCCCACCTTCTTCTTTGGGAATTATGTTTGTTTTCTATGTCTGTGGGTGTATTAATCTTTCCTTCTTTGAGGCAGTATATCCAAAGAATATTTTTTAAAGGTCACGATAAAAATTACAACTAAAAGAAATGCAGGCTAACATGTCTCCTCCAATTCTCTGTGCTGTGCCAAAAACGTACATGATTAATCCCTTCAAAAGAAATCTAACTTAATCCTATTACACCAAAGACGAGGTGTCCTTCATGAGTATCATGTCCGGGAACAAGTTGGTCTTCTCCACAAGTTTCAACTGGTTAATGTCTCATTCAGTTTATAACCAGTCACTGCCTTGGCAACTTATTCACTGCACTGTACTGAATGTTCCCCAAATTTAAACAGTGCTCTGGTTTAAGTTGTCAAGCGCACACCATGTATTATCAGGCAACCTGGTCACTTTAGAAGATACAGACCCGCGACACTTGTAGAAGTGAAACCTTTAAGCTCATCAGCTAATTAGTGATCCCAAAGTAGAATAATGAGATGTGTGGAGATAAGGATTCAGTTATCTGGGTCACCTCTCATCTGGAGACAAAATCTGATTCCGATGAGTAGGTACTAGATAACTGAGTAAGCAAGTTTCCTATCTATAACACTAAATCTTAATATGATTGGTTAATTAAATCATGACAAATGATATTCTGTGGCAAGTGGAAGGTGCTTAAAAGAGATTCAGTGAGATATCCACAAGTTCAGTGGAACTACACCTGAATGTCTTTGTATTCCCCTGACCTAAAAACGTTTACCGCAATTTTCTGGAGACGTTCTGTGTAGGAAAGAGAAATACTGAAGCTTTGCTCCACTGGCTTTTTGAAGTTGCCTAGGTTTTTCTATTGGATTCTGGGTCTTATATCTTCTCTGTCTTCAGGTTTTTGTATTGGATTCTGTGTCTTATACCTTCTCTGTCTTCAGGAATGAAGGTCTTAATTCTTTTATTAACATTCCTATCTGCCTGTAATGGTTTCTTCTTATTGATTCTGTCTCTTCCAGTTACTTCAGTGTAGGGAAGAGGAGTGTCAGTCAGCAGTGGTTATGTCGTGGTGCGGTAACAAACAGCTCCAAAACCTCAGTGAGGTTTATATATATTCATTGTGGGTCAGCTAGGGGCTCAGCTCATCACCACTACTCTAAAATGTGGGCTGACAGGGTGGCCACCATTTCAAACATCGCTGGTTATCAAGCCAGCAGGGAAAGGGCACTCTGGAGGGAGCTGCCCTGGCAAATAACCGTTCCAGGATGGAAGCGGCACCCCTCACTTCTGCACACAATTCATTAGCCAACACCAGTCAGAGGCCACACCTCTAGGCCAGGAAGAGGGCCAGGAAGTTTTGTCTAACCTTGTGCTGGAAGAGGTACATTGCAAAATAGCTGGTGAATATTAGAAAAGACAACCACAGGAAGTTCAGAAAGAGAGATACTTAACCTCTCACTTGTTTTGGAATTCCCTTATTTTCCCTAGATTATAGTTTCTCCACTTTGTTTTTGCACTCTGCTCTGGTAAAATAATTCTCTGATTCCTGTTCTGTCAACTTCCATATTCATGGACATTACAGTTAAGACAGTACTAAAGAAAAGCCTCTCTTCAGACAGTTATAAACAAGGATTGTTTGTGTCAGTAGCTCAAGAAGCAAAAAGAAATTTGCACATTAATGGTTTGTTCTCACATTCTTCCTTTTATGTATTTCTGGTTTTCCTCAGTTTTTTTTCCTTCCACCCTTCCATGCTAGTCTCCTGCTCAGTCTCTTTTATTGAAAAAAAATTACTCAACCCTTTATTTTTCCTTCTTCTTAGCTATTTGGGCCAAATGACAAAGAATTCTGTGGAATAGCAGAATTCTAAATTTGCTGGTTTCCCAACCCCCCAAATTCAGGTGAATTTGTATCCTGAGATATTTACTGTATCTCAGGAATTACTGACCTCTCTGAACAATGACAAGGTTTTGTTGGATCTTTCTCCCACTTGATAATTGAGAGTCCAGCCTGCTGCAAATGTCTCTAAGTACATCTGGAAGTCCCCAAGAGATACAGGCATAACTCATTTTATTGTGCTTCATTTTTTTCTCTTTAATGAGCTTTGCAGATATTGCAATTTCTGCAAATTGAAGGTTTGTGACAACCCTGCATCAAGCCAGTCTATCAGTGCCATTTTTTTTCAACAGCATTTGCTCATTTCATGTCTCTGCATCCCATTTTGGTAGTTCTCAAAATATTTCAACCCTTTTCATTATTATTATGTTTGTTATAGTGACCTATGACCTTTGATGTTATTATTGCAAAAAGATTATGAATGTAAGGCTCAGATGATGGTTAGCATGTTTTAGCAATGAAGTATTTTTTAATTAAGGCATGTATGCTGTTTTTTGGACATAATGCTATTACACACTTAAGAGATTACAGTAGGGTGTAAACAAAACTTTTATATGCACTGGGCAACCAATTGATGTCAAATTCATGCGACTCGCTTTATGGCAGAGGTCGTGGTCGAGAACCAAATCCACAATCTCTCCCAGGTATGCCTGTATCTCAGTGAACAAGCCCATTACTATGACTGGAATCTTCAGTTTTACTCCCTTCCTACTGTTCACGGCCCACCTGCTCAGTCTGGATCCAAGCACCCTGCTGAGTAGTTCCCAATACAACAAACCTGTCCAGCATTCCTGAAGTTGGGTGGAACGTTTAACTAACATTGCATTTTACTCTGTCAGCAGAGGAATGGAAACAGGACTGCTTATAAAGCTGGCATGTATGTCATAAAACAGATCCAAATGACCAACACCATGGTGCCCTCAGAGGACTGAGGTTGTGCTACCAGGTGAAGCAAGCTACCAAGTCCGGTCCTCCAACTCTCAGGATGAGTTCTTGCCCTCAAAATCCTCAATCTCTCCAGCAAATAGATTTCCCAGGGCCAGCTCTGCCCCTCACCAGGCACACTTGAAGTCCAGCCATGAACCTAGGTAGCACCTCTACATTTTAGCCAAGAATACCACAAAAAAGTATAGCCCAACCAAAAGCTGTAACAAATTCAGAAGCATAGGGCTGTAAAGAATGTCAACGCCCACTGCTGAGAGCCAATGAGGGAAAGGAAACCTAGCCCACAGCAGGTTTGGGCGACGTGGGGAGACTCCAAAGTGAGCACTCACTGACTTCTAGACCCAACGACCACTCAGAAGGCCACGCTTGGGCCGTGGGAGCCCGACAGCCCGCGCCGTAACCCCACCCAGGAGCCGGGGATTGCAGTGAGAGGACAGGGTATCCTCTTTGCGCCCGCCCAGCCCGGCGCCCCAGGATGCCCATGGGCGGGGCCTGAGCATCGCCCCCGCCCCCTCCGCCCGCCACTCGGGTCACCTGACCTACCCGCGGCTCACGTGATCCGTCCCCAACGCCGCCATTTTGGAGCTCCGGATGAGGAGGGGAAAAGCGAGGGGGAAAGAGGGAAAAGAGCAGGGAGGGAGGTGGGCGAGGACGAGGGCGAGGGCACGGCCGGGCTCCTGGCCGGCCAAAGGAGGCTCGCGGAAGCAGCAGCCGCCGCCCGACCGCAGGTACCGCGCCCCGGGGCCGCCCCTCCGCCCGCTGTTAGCGCCGCCGCCGGCCATGTGCGTCCTCCCCTCAGGCCTCTACCGGCGCCGGCTTCCTCCTCAGCCGGCAGACACCCGCCCGATGCTGGCCACATGCCCCAAGTTCCGTGTCCCTTTTCAGTCCTCTGTGCCGCCCACAGCAAGGCCTGTGGAGACTCCGGGCTTGCCCTGCACCTGGGGGTGGGGGGGAACCTGCCGCTGCCCGCGTACTCTCACCAGCCTGGCCCGCAGGCAGACCCGCCGGGTATCGCTTCCCTCCCCTTTGCACGTGTGAAACCGCTTAGGCCTGTTGGGATGGAGCGAACAACGGTGTCCTCACCGCGTCTGTTGATTATTTTTCTCAACCCGCATCTCCCAAGCCACTGCTTGGTGTAGGAAAAGCTAGTACATAGACGCCGTTCTGGTGTTCTGCACGTATTTCGAACCTTCTCCATGAAGTGGTCTCCCCAGAGATCACTGAGATCATGGGGAAAGCTCCCACCGTGTAAGACCTGGGGGCATCCGTAGTGAATGGCTTGTGTGTGGAAGGCCTGGATGATTAATTAGGCAGAGGCCACCATCCCACCCCGTAGGCGCTCTTTTTAGTACTGCAGTGGGCTGTAATTTGCTGTCAGTCTGCATCTCTCCTGTCCGGCAATTACTGGATTTATCAGTAATTGAATTTGTTCTTTGAGTTTGTACTTTCTGCAGTACTCTGCTCTGATTCAGTGTATGGGTTGCATTACTGATTAAAAGAGAAAGCCTGGCCCTTCATTTCTTTACTTCACTAACTCGTTTAAAATTAATTTCAGGGGAAAGCCAAATACGTGCTTTCTGCCCTGGCAGTAAACTGTTTACTTAACCATAATCGATAAAGTTGCATTCTAGGTGAAATGAATACCATTCTTTGATATTTTAGATTCATTCTAGGTAGTATAAGAAACAGCAAAGAAATGCAGGACCAGGGCAGGAAAGTGCCTTAGAAGATACATAGGTCAGTCCACTGTGTTTTATCTTTCATGATGCCGTTCAGTTGTAGAACTGCTGGAAGTTTGCAGTCACCCTTTAGATTGTAGTTTTGGTTAAGATTAAAATGGCAATATACAATTTATTGTTTCTTATTTATTAGAAAGTGTTATCAGTAAAACCAATAGTATTTTGAGTTAATTAGATAAATTCTGAGCTAAAACATAAAATACACAATTATTGGAGAAGTTTCCAGAGCTGTTTTTTCTAACTGGTGCAAAATCCTGAAATCTGCTTGTTAGGTAAATGATGTAAATTTGCGTCACGTAATGGGTTGCGTGGACGTTCCTCTGAATTTCTTTTTGACATGCAATATTGGGCAATTTTTCACTGCCCAAAAAAAAAAAATCGGGCTTCCCTGGTGGCGCGGTGGTTGGGAGTCCGCCTGCCGATGCAGGGGACATGGGTTCGTGCCCCGGTCCGGGAAGATCCCACATGCCGCGGAGCGGCTGGGCCCGTGAGCCATGGCCGCTGAGCCTGCGCATCCGGAGCCTGTGCTCCGCAACGGGAGAGGCCACAACAGTGAGAGGCCCGCAAATTTAAAAAAAAAAAAAAAAAAAAAAAAAATCATTACTTTGTTTCACCAAGAAAGAGAAATGTTTGATACTATATACTTTGTCGTTCTTGGCCACAGCTGGATTTTGAAGATCGATCCAGGGGACTGTATTAATTTCAGGAATTGATTTGAAAGACACAGGCTCTGCCACTTAACAGCCATGTAACCTTGGGTAAGTCACTTAAACTGCACTGAGTGTTTCCTTATTTGTAGAATTGTGTAACACCCACCTAGCCTGTCGCAAAGACTTAATGAAGCTCAAACATACATGTTTGATACTGCCTAGCTGTAAGGGGCTGTTGCTCTTTTCATTATTTATACTTTATACATTTTTTTGTTCACACTGAGAATTAAGCGGAAAATTGGTGTATTGAGAAAGGATGGATTTAGAATCAGATAGGCCTGGATTCCAGTTCTTAAACTAGCTGTTACTTTGCATCTGTGAACCTCAGATTCCTTATCTGCAAATAAAGAGGCCAGTATTACCAGGAATTTCATGAGTAATACACAGAATCTACACTGGCACTACTCTCTGGTCTTTGAGCACCTCAAGGGCAAGGGTTCCCTCTTACTTATTTTGGTAGTCTCCCGCACGTTGCTTGGCACATTATAGGTGCTCAGCAAATGTTAAATCTGAATATTGGTTAACATTAGTTAGACCTTATGTCTTAATTGCAGCTGCGAAATTCAAATATTCTCTCAGGCTAGATGCCAGCTAAGAAATTTTATACTATGAAATTCATATACTTTGATATTTGCACTTGGTTTTTTCTTGGTGGGCAATTAATAATTAAGGTAAGTAAATTATAGCTAACGTTAGTAAGGTAAATCTATAACGTGTAAGCAGTTTCAAGGTAACTTTTTATAGACAGCTTATAGGACAGGAACATGAAAGTTCATCCAGCACAACTCTTGTTTTACATCTGTAGAATGTAAAACGCTCAGAAACAGTGACTTGCCTAAGGTCACACAGCTGAGGTTCCTCTAGGAGAGGGACCCATGAGCTATGTCCCCTGCCTTCTTTTGGCTGGAACAAAATGAATATTTTATATTTTACAATTACGATAATATGGAAGAACGAGGAATTGGCCATTACTTCTATAACACAATGTTTTTCTAATCGGAAAGAACAAATTCTTCGTCTGGAAGAAAAGGTTCTTTGTATCACATACTGAACTGTCTTTGTACGTTCACAGAAAATTACGGCCTTTCTCTAGTTCTACCCAAGCCCCCATGAATTGTTCAGCTTGATTTTACGTATGATAACCATACTGCTATAACTGAAAGGAACTGATTAGATGTACAAATAAACCAAATAGCAAACTGTAAGGAAGTAAAGACAACTGAAATAATTTGGCTCTATTTTTGGGAAAGACATTAATTATAAGCTTTTGCCTATGGGATTCCGTTGTTTAGGGAAGACTTGAGACTCAGTGGAGAAGGCTGTAAAACTTTTCTGGCTTGGGATACAACTTTTATTTATTTATTTATTTATTTATTTATTTATTTATAACAATTTGATCTATTTGGTCGAATGTTATATCTAAAGATTCCAAACGAGAAAACCCGTGTTTTGCTAATGCCTATAGTCTTTCCTCATCCTAGTAAACCTTATTGTTCAGCGATACTGATCTTTTCACTATTCCCTAGATAGCGTGCTTACTCTCGCTTCTGAAAATCTAATGTTACGGCTGCTTTCTTGTCAGCAAATTCCAAGAAAGCAAAATGGCACACTCAGATTAGGATAATTCAGGGAGGATGTATTTACAAAGATACTTATAAAGGTGTAGGATTTGTGTAGGCAAACCACAGGAATAATTCTGTCATCTGGAGCTGGCAGCATGAGGAGAAGGGAGAGTCCTGTAGAATAGCCTGCCTGGAGAGAATGGCCTTTTGTTGAGGAACACGGCCACTTCAAGGTGACCTAGAGGGAGGAAACCAGGGAAATGAATGTCTTGATCTCTCTTTGTTGCCTTCTTATCTCCTGTCATGGCTCCCCATTGGCATAACTCAGCCAGAGGGCATGGGAGCCTAATGATGTAATCCCTCCTGGGACAGAGAGCAGAGTGGAAAAGAGGAGACAGCCCAGAGGGGCAAATGGGTGACGTCCAGCATGCTCTTCTTTTGGAATACGGTGTGCATCTTACCTCTTCAAGAAGCCTTTTCTTCCCTCCCTAGACCAAAATGAGCTCTTCAGTCTCTGTTAGGATTTGGTCATTGGATGTTGCCTTCTGATTATTTCACCTTGTGTACTGCTGGGTTATTTTAAAGCTGTTAATTCTTTTTAACTTCTAAATATATTAGTCTTATCCACTTCACTCAGTTTTAAACTCTGTGAGTACTATAAATTTTAAATTTTTTCCATTCTTCTTGGTACTTGGCTTGGTGCCTTGTACATAATGTTGTTTTTTAAAATAAATTTATTTGTCTGTTTATTTTTGGCTGCGTTGGTTCTTCATTGATGCACGGGGGCATTCTCTAGTTGCAGTGAGCGGGGGCCACTCTTCATTGCGGTGCACAGACTTCTCATTGTGGTGGCTTCTCTTGTTGTGGAGCGTGGGCTCTAGGCGCGCGGGCTTCAGTAGTTGTGGCATGCAGACTCAGCAGTTGTGGCTCGCGGGCTCTAGAGCACGGGCTCAGTAGCTGTGGTGCACGGGCTTAGTTGCTGAGCAGCATGTGGGATCTTCCCAGACCAGGGTTCAAACCCATGTCCCCTGCATTGGCAGGCAGATTCTTAACCACTCTGCCACAAAGGAAGTCCTTTAACTTTTTATTTTTAAAAATTTTAAACATTTACACAAGTAGAAAGAATAATATAATGAACTCCTAGATACTCAATGATTCCAGCTAGAAAATTTGCCATTCTTACTTTATATCCTCAACCTCTCCACTCGCCCCCACTCCCCCTTGGTAATTTTTTTTTTTTAAGTTTCATTCACCTTAATTTCTTCTTGGAGGTCATGGATAGTATGCGGATTATCATAATCCAGGTTGTCGGCAATCTTGAGCCACTAGGATTGAATCTGTACTCCTTATTTTTATCTCTTTTATTATTCAAATTTTACTTCACAACATGTAATCCCATATGTATTCAACACACACACACATACGCACATGCACATTGGTGGCCTAAGTGAAATTTTGGTGAAAATTTTGAGTTGGCCAATATTTAACTTAACTTCCTCTCTGTGTATACTTTATTATGAGCTGTTTAACCTTTTTTTAACAAAGCCTTTTGTTTTAATGAGACTTGTGCATCGACTTGGCCGTGTGGACCCAAAATGGTTTTTCAGGTGTTTCTTGATGTATTTTATGTTGTCATATCTGTTTTATATGTGCCATTTCTGTACTTATTCCCAAATGTATGCAGCCTCTAAAATGAGATACTTACATAAATGTTCAGGGAAAATTGGAGCATCTGCAAATTTCCATTAGCTCTTAATGCCTGAGCAGACACAGCTTTAAAATCTGAATGTTTTGTCAGATTCTTTTGTATTAGTCTTTTTTCTTGAGATAAGATGAACAACTCCTCTTCTTCATTTTGCTTTCTTTTTAAGGTACACACTGAAATATCCACAGGGAGGAAGTTGGCACTGCTCCGTCTCCCTCCTATTATGTCATTAAATAGAAGAAGGATAATGAGCCACCTTTGTAACCCTGTGGGTGTGCAAAGTCTGTTGAGCAAATATTCACTGGTTAACCTCCAGGTTATCAGTCAGCCTACGTGGATGATGTCACATTTCATGGGAAGGAGACCTTCCATCTATAGTAGTGCACCAAATCTTATGTAAGAAATTAAATGTTCAAGGATTCCTATTCCTATTATTTAAGAAATTTGCATTTAACAATTGAATTGAAAGAAATAAAGCCTTAAGTGAATGACCCTAGAGGGAAGTCAGTAATCACAAGAAGAGCCAAAGCTTCCCTTGGCCTAAAAATGTGGAATTCTCGGGCAATAAGGTGACTTATGAAGTCACAAAGGGTTTTTCTAAAGAAACAAATTGTTTCCCCCACTGGTCCCTTCTTTAGTGACTTAAGGTTGAGTGTAGAGATTTAAAAACATTTCTGTTCTTCCTATTTGAGAAAGATGTAAAGGAGCTAGTCTTTTGAGAGGTAATGTCCTCAGGTTGTTTAGGGGAGACAGTGGCTAAAGGGCCACTGGCCTTGGGGAGCTGGCATAGCTGTCATTGTTGTAATGGCTGTGGAATGCATTCCCTGCTGGGAGTGCAGCTACAAGTGGAAGAGAAAAAAGCTGATCGCACAGAGCAGAGTATCAGGACAGAGGGAAGAAGTAGTACTAAAGAAGCTGTGAGTAATATGTTTACCTTTTTGCATGACATGGATCTGAGTATAGAAAAGTTAATGTGCCACAAAGAGTAGAAAATAAGAGAGGAAGAACCTTAACTGCTGTCAGTTGATGTGGGAGAACTGGGCCTGCAGCTGGTCAGAGCACTGGTGAGGTCTTGCAGGAGTTTAGATATGATCTTGGCAGTGGCTAAAGGGCCCCTGTATGTTGATTCAGCCATTTGAGGGAAGAGGAGCCATGATTCGCCTCCTGAAGAGAATTCAGAGCCTGTGACTGAGGTTTAAGAATAGTATGATCTTTGGTCTATAGCTAGTGCCACTAGAAATTTTGCTGGCATTTATTGAATGTTGTGAGTAAGATTCCAGAATGCACCTAAAATGTGGAAAAACAAAACTTGTTGCTGGAAAAAAGCCTAAACTTAAAAACGTGATCCAAGTCAACAAATTAATCTCACTTTAAGCCAAAGGAAATGTTTGAAATGAAAGTACTGCCAGGAAGTAGAGTATTCAAGATTTAGGCTGAAAGATAAGCCTGTTATGTTAATGACTTCCTCGGCCATAGCACATTACTAGAACCTACAGATAACCTGTAGGAAATGACTTTTTTAAGGCCTCTGTGCTTTTTTATATGTAAACACGACTAGGATATCAATATTTTCCTTCTCCAATGCCCCTTTCCCTTTCAGAAAAAAAAATGTATGTGTATGAGTAATAGTTGACCACTAATATGACCTCCAGAAAAAACCACAGCATAGTTTGTGGTTTATCTTCAGGAAAATAAATCAAAGGAAGTAAAAAAAAAAAGGAACTGGATCATTGCTTTTATTTAGTTTCATTTGCATAATACTTCTCAAAATACACTGTGCCCTTTACAATAGGTTACATGCCCATATTTTCACAATTCCAAAGATCTAGGGAGAAAAAACGAAAACAAAAACATGCTTTTAGTAATAAAACCACAATTATATTTGGTGTCAGAAGTTGTCTCCCAAGAATTGTATCAATCATGTGTTGGCTTTACAGAATAGTATTTCATAATAACTTGAGGTGGTTCCACATGCCCTGGGAATGGCTGTATTCCTTTGATAATGGAATAGCAGTCTTTTTTTTTTCTTCTGGCATTGTGCAAAAGAAAAGGAGTACTGATTAGGTCCAGCTAGATGTCTAGGGGAAAGAAAGTGAAGAAAAAAGGAGATGTAGATTGTTAAAGGCATTTCCAAAGAAAGAAATGAAGGATGGAAACATCTCAATCATCAGTCTTGATAGGGGACAGCATTCCAAAGAAAACTTGTAAGCAATTTAAGTCTCTGTTGAGGATAGCCAGGTATATTGATATGGAACTCCCAGGTTAGAAAATACTTAGATTAGCTTAAATCAAAGAGTAGTTTAGATTTCCTGAATTATATGCCTGTAATGATCCTGTAACCTGGTGATTCTTTCTGTCATATATTCTCCTTTTTAGATATGGAAGAAAGCAGCAGTGTCGCCATGTTGGTGCCAGGTATCGGGAAACAGGAAGCTATGTTGACTGCCAAAACTGTCATCAGTTCATCACTGGAAGTTGATGAAAAAAGAAAAGCTAAAACAGATCCATTAATCCATGTTATTCAGAAGTTAAGCAAGATAGTGGAACATGAAAAGTCACAAAAGTGTCTTTTAATTGGCAAAAAACGGTCACGTTCAAGTGCTGCAACACACTCTCTTGAAAGTCAAGAATCTTGTGAGATACCAGCTAAAGTAACCCAGTCACCTGCTGCTGATAATAGAAGGGCTGAGATGTCACAAATACATTTTACCCCTGACTCTCTTGCCCAGAACGATGGGAAGGCTATGTCTTACCAGTGTAGCCTTTGTAAGTTTCTGTCATCATCTTTTTCTGTGTTAAAAGATCATATCAAGCAGCACGGTCAGCAGAATGAAGTGATACTAATGTGCGCAGAGTGCCATATTACATCTAAAAGCCAAGAGGAGCTTGAAGCTCACGTGGTGAATGACCACGAAAACGATGCCAACAGTCACACTCAATCCAAAGCCCAGCAATGCGTAAGCCCCACCAGCTCTTTGTGTCAGAGGACCTCTGGAAGAATTAATGAAACCATTCCTGACATCCCAGTAAGTGTGGATGGCCCACAGACTCATACCAGCCAAACGGCATCTGTGACAGAAATGGGTAGGAGGAAGTGGTATGCCTATGAACAGTATGGCATGTATCGATGCTTGTTTTGTAGTTACACTTGTGGCCAGCAGAGAATGTTGAAAACACATGCTTGGAAACATGCTGGGGAGGTTGATTGCTCCTATCCAATCTTTGAAAATGAAAATGAGCCCCTGGGTTTGCTGGATTCTTCAGTGGCCGCTGCACCTGGTGGGGTCCACGCAGTAGTCATTGCAATTGGAGACAATGAACTGAGTATCCACAACGGGCCATCAGTACAAGTGCAGATTTGCAGCTCAGAACCATTATCATCTTCGTCTCCTTTAGAACAGAGTGTGGAAGGGACTGTTCATCTAAGTCAGTCAGTTACCCTTGACCCTAATGAGGAAGAAATGCTGGAGGTGATTTCGGATGCAGAGGAGAACCTGGTTGCTGATAGCCTACTTTCATCGGCACAGAAAATCATTAGCAGTAGCCCAAATAAAAAAGGTCATGTTAATGTGATAGTGGAGCGTCTTCCAAGTGCTGAAGAGACTCTTTCGCAGAAACATTTCCTCATGAATGCTGAAATTGAAGAGGGGAAAAACCTGAGCCAGACAGAAGCCGAGATTGGATGTGAAGGAAGGGATGAAGTCTATCATGCTGATAAATGCACTGTCGATATTGGGGGGCTGATCATAGGCTGGAGCAACGCAGAGAAGAAAGACAGTGAGTTAATAAGTAAAGGACTGGCTACTGATGAGAATGCCCCACCAGGCCGAAGAAGGACAAATTCTGAGTCTCTCAGACTACACTCATTAGCTGCAGAAGCCCTGGTCACCATGCCTATAAGAGCTGCAGAGCTAACACGAGCCAACCTTGGGCACTACGGGAATATAAAGCTTTTAGATCCAGACACTGGACAAAGGCAAGTAGATGGTACGTTGGCAGCATATTCTAAAATGATGTCACCACTTAAAAACTCCTCAGAGGGATTGACCGGTTTCAACCAAAGCAGCTCTACCTTAGTAGCACTCCCAGAGGGTGGGCAGGAATTGTCAGATGGGCAAGTTAAGACAGGCATCAGCATGTCCTTACTCACCGTGATTGAAAAATTAAGGGAAAGGACAGACCAAAATGCTTCCGATGATGACATTTTGAAAGAATTGCAGGATAATGCCCAGTGCCAACCCAGCAGTGATACAAGTTTGTCAGGAAGCAACGTCGTGGAGTACATCCCAAATGCTGACCGGCCCTACCGCTGCCGCCTGTGTCACTACACCAGCGGTAACAAGGGCTACATCAAGCAGCACTTGCGAGTCCATCGACAGAGACAGCCCTATCAGTGTCCTATCTGTGAGCACATAGCTGACAACAGCAAAGACCTGGAGAGCCACATGATCAACCACTGTAAAACAAGGATATACCAGTGCAAGCAGTGTGAAGAATCCTTCCATTATAAGGTAAGCATTGGTTCATGAAATCATTCGGAGAACCTTAGAATTTTAGAGCATGGAGGGAGCTTTGTAGATACAGTCCACCCACCTCATTTTATAGGTAAGGAAACTGAGCCCCAGAAAATTTGGTAATCTGCCCATGGGATCCCAACTAATTAGTATTAAAGTTGGGACTGAAGTCTGGGTCGTCTGGTGTAGGAGTTTTTCCCCCTGCCTGCCACCTCCTTAACAGGCCCTGTGTTTATTGGTTTAATGTTTCCATGTGTATATCTTTTTTAAAGTGTGTTGATTTTAAAGTGCAAGGGAATTACAGTGGAGGAACATTGTACACACATTTGACTTAACACAGGTTTAACCCTATGTGATTGATGCAAAAAAAATACCTATTTTTCATCTTATGTGGCCCCAAAATGCAAGTCATTCACTTCATCTGCTACACAACCAACCGACAGTGATTTATATCCTACCACAAGCAAAAATGGACTGTATGGGACTTAATGAAAGACAGCACAGTGGAAATAGAGCCATGTATGTTATATTTTATGGGAAGTTTACAGTACTTTCAAGGATTACTTTGACCGTGATTTTTATTTTAAGTGCTACCTAAAACCAATGACCAGTATGAAAATACTGTTTTGTAAAGGCAACTTGTGTTCATTGAATCATTGGTTTAGAACTTTTCTTCAATATGCCAGTTGACTGTTTGGTGGGGGGGAAGTGTATTGTAAAGGGCTAAATGGGATGTCGACTTTTTTCTCAGATTAGCCAGAGTTGGGGTCCAGCTGGTAGTAAACAGTTAAGCAGGAATTAAAAAGCCTTTGAGTCTGAGATTCACCACCTCTTGGATTGCTCTCATGCAATTCTGAAATGGCCTCTGGCCACTGGACAAGTAGCCGTTCAGATGGGCTGCAAAGGCAAGTTCCAGGAGCTGCTTTTGCTGCTGCACTCTTGACTCATGGGGGTGGGTGTAAGGAGGGAGGTGTCCTTGGAGTCGCAGTTCCAACTAAGTCTCTTTTACAAATTTAGTTGATATTTAAAGGCAGAAATCAGCTGAAGTGCAGAAGTTAACTGAATGGATTTATTTTTGTGAAAGTACTGAGTTATTCTAAACACTCTGCTCTTTCCCCTGGGCTCACCAGTGTTTCAGGAGGCATACACATGCCGTGCATAAGCACTGCCTAAGACAGTGGTGGCTTCCTTTCAGAGAATGTGAAAAGAGGAACTGCCTTTTTGATAAGATTGTGTTTTCCTCAGTGTATTTCTTTCCATAAGCTGTCAAATGTTTCAAGTAATCTTAACATGTTTGATTTTTAAATATTGGTAGTGTGTTCTAGGTACTAGGCCACGAAAGCAGTTTAACTCCTTCTACAGCCTCCTAGTAACTGTGTAAGTATGTTTATTGAAAATTACATATTAATTTCTCTCAATTTTTTAGAGTCAACTAAGGAACCATGAGAGAGAGCAACACAGTCTTCCAGATACCTTGTCAATAGCAACTTCTAATGAGTCAAGAATTCCCAGTGATAAAACTGATGGAAAATGTGTTCAGGAAGGTATCTGCATTTTTTTGTATAGACGATATTGATTATCATATGAAGTAAAAAATGCCCTTCGTTGTCATGTGGGCTATTTTCAGGACTAAAGCTCCATCTATTCGCCTCTGTTTTTAAACTGTGTGAGTGAATCTTATCTCTGAGTACTAAATGAAGTACTATATTAGTAAGTACTCAGCCTCAGCTGTATAGGTAGATACACTCTGCAATGTATGCTGTCCTATAAGAGCCAAGTACAGCAGAAACGCTGAGATGACATGCCAGCAAGCCAGGGAAGCTGCAGCATGGAAAGAAAGCCTCCTTTCCTCTCTCAATACCAGTTGACCCACTGAGAACGTAGCTTTTGCAGATGGTAGGCCCCCACCTCAATCTTTAACTGAGGCTTCCTGCTGTGATCTTATTCTTATCCAAGTGCAACTGCCAGATTTCATCTTCATTCTTTAAAAAAACAACACAGGCTGTTTTTATTATACTGGTTAGGTACCAGTCGGCCGAGTTTCTGCTAATAGGAATATTAGAATCAAAAGATTTAATTAGAGTTCCATGAAAAGGCGGATGCCACATCCAGAGAATTAAAGTGTAATAAGCTGTGCTTCCTTGCATCAGCTCACTTAAATTGATATACTTTAAATGTCTCAAGTGTAGTACATAGTGTTTATGAGAAGTAAAATATACTGGAGTGACTTTCCTTTTTAGATTTCCTAAGAATTAAAGTTAGGAACAACTGCAGAGTAAAGTGTTTTACCATAATGTTTCAATAAATTATACCCCAGAAAGCAAAACTGATTCTAGAAAGTTTCTGAAAGAACTGATTTTGATGGCACTGCAGCACCAAAGTTCCCTTGTCAAACAGATGTCATCCCTGTAGAACTATCCAAAACAAAAGGAGTTTATGACATAGCATCTGTTCCTGCCATAGATGGCTGAGTTAAACTGTTTTGTTTCCCTTTTACAAAACAGCCCTAAATGCCTCCTTTTATTTTAATTCATTATGTTTCCATATCCCCTTTAAAGGAGACATTAAAACATTTGATATCTTTGGCCCATAAATCCCTAATGAAGGAATAAAGTAAGTACTACTCACTCAGTGGCACCACCTGTGGTTACTACCAGCGGTAGAATATGTCTTTTCTAGCACCATCTCTAAAAACAATAATTTAAAACTGGCCAAATGGGTTAACAAATTAAAACGCACAATTTGAATTAAAAATATTGAAATGTCAGCTCAAAATTAAAATAACCAATTTGAGCTTCATGGCATTAGCATCTATCCACCACATTCCATTTTGCAGCCTCTCTTTGTGGCGCATGCTCTGTTTCTTAAGGCTACACGTATGGATTTTAAATTGCTTGCCATGCCTCTCCTCCCCACCCCCACATCCCCACTTGGCTCTATTTGCTGTTCTCTGTCGTGGTAGTGTAACAATTCAGACGGCTGATAACCTCCTGCGTACTTACATCTATACTGATACTTTATTGATTCGGTATTAGATCTCTCAAAATCTAGTTTTCAGGCCAAAGAACAAGTTTTTAGCTCACAAAGAAGAAAAAAATAATTCATGTTTATCAAAACTTTTTTAACCCTTTAATAGACTAATTAAGCAAGAGGGGAGATGCATGCTTCTGTGGCTCCCAGTCTTCATCCATCACAATAGCACAGATAACTTGTGGCATGTTTTTGACTCAGAGATCCAATGTACCTCAGGCATTTGTTCTGCCAGAAGGCGTGGAGTGCCCATCTTGAGCTGGATACTGTGCTAGGTGCTTGGAGTGCGGTGGAGGTGTCACTGCCTTCGAGGTACCCAGCCCAGTGAGGAACACAAAACTGTACTGACAGGTATGTCAGCAAACACCACAGGTGCTCTGAGAGCTCTGGGCAAAGCACTTTCATATGATGTTTCTTCATGAAATTTAATTAAATTGTTCTTTATTGTAAATCTATGATTTGCCAAGTCCTGGGGATTCTGTGTAAGCAAAACAGGCAGATCCCTACCCTCAGGGGGTCTCCAGCTAGTGATGGGTCAGACTTGACACAGACATGCAGGTAACATACAGACTGAGGTGAAGGAGGAGTACAGCATGCTCCTGGGCTTACCACACCATGCTGGGAGGTTCCAGTATTTCCATTTTGTAGATGAATAAACTGAGTCCTCAAGAGGTGAAATAATTTGCCCATGATCACATTGGTACTAAGTGGCAGAGCAGAAACTAAACCCAAGTTTTTGAACTTTAAATCCAATATTCTTTCTATTGGAAACAGTTGCTTGAAGTAGCACAGGCTCTCATTCTGAGCTATATTAAGTTTTTCCATCTGTCATTTTTATTAGTTGTCATTGATCTGTAATATTTCTCACACAAAACCATTATCCAATATTTCACACTTCATTTTTTCAGAGTTTTTTTTTTTTTAACTGTATCTAGAGCAGTGCCACTTATCAAGTCCAGGTTTTTAACCTACCAATTAAGAGCAATACTTAGATTATAATTATGATTAGTGTGTGTATTAATGTTACAGATTTATACCAGGAAATCAGGACATTTTGTTCTGCCTGGCAAAAGTAGTTATTAGCAAAAGAAATTTTCAATTTTAGAAAGCTTAAATTTAACCTAAGGATTTTCTTTGTTAAAATTTCCATGTGGGTTTTCTTTTGTATCACCGATTTTACTTTTATGCAGTGTATGCTAGTGTTCTACCTAAGCTTTCTTCCTGTCGTGCCTTGTTCTTCAGCTTCTATGCTTGCTTTGTTTCTGAATATAAAGCAGTCAGGCTATGAATAGGCTGTGGACTTTGTGCTGACAGAAGCGTAAATAAATCACTGAATATCTTCAGGAACAGTTTCCTATGATCAACTCATTCTGCTTGTACTGCCTCAAGCTTACCCTGATTTGAATTCCCCAGCCCTGTTGTTGCAGAGTGAGTTTAGTGACAAGGCCTGTTCCCATGGATCCGTGTTTCCTGGATTTCGGAGAGCTGCATATTCATGTTAGTCCTTGTAAGCTGTCAGTTTACTAGGTATAATTATACTACATTAAATAGCACTTAATACTTTGCCATTGCTTTCCCTTCTGTTGTTGCTTTGATAGCTGACAGTTATAAACAAAGGAAACCTACAGAGTGAAAAAGCTTTGGGCTTTTTATATTGAGTTTGTTAGATATGCTTTGTAGCCATACCTTATAATGTTGTGTTGTAGTATTAAATTACAGCTTGTTGGCAAATCAATGTTTCCTTAAGACAATATATCCAATATTGATTAGACTAACACCTTTCAAATTAACAGTGTATCTCTGGTTAATTCACCTGCTACACAATCAGCAGGGCAGCTGGCATCAGGTTCATTATATTTTAGAATTTTTTACAAGGTTATGTAGAAGCTAACCCAATGTATCTATGTTTACAGATCAGATGATATTCACTTTATATCCACTGATAGTGCAGATGTAGGAGAACCTGTAAAGCTACATTCAAACTTGTTAACTTTATTAAACAGTGAGAAAGCCTTCATTGAAATGTTAGTACTGTGTGGTATAAATACTCGTTTACAGTGGAATGTAAATGCTGTCATTTTAATCTAATCAAAGCACATCACTAAAACTATGAAATACTTTGTCCAGGGAATAAGTCTTCGGTCCAGAAACAGTATAGATGTGATGTATGTGATTATACAAGTACAACGTACGTTGGTGTCAGAAACCACAGACGAATCCATAACTCTGATAAGCCTTATAGGTAAGTGTGATGATCCTAGAGTTTTAATACTTAAGTTACAATCCTCTATAGTAAAGAAAAAAGTAGAAGTACTTAAAAATTCATAGCAGTTGTTTAAACATCGGTTAAGCACAAAGAAACCTTCACTTCCTGGTTTCATGAGTATTGCTTACTTTGTTAAAGAATGTGAATTTTAAGCTTGAGTCTTAGAATGATAGGCTTTTTTTTTTTTTTTTTTTTTTTTGCGGTACACGGGCCTCTCACTGTTGTGGCCTCTCCCGTTGCGGAGCGCAGGCTCCGGACGCGCAGGCTCAGCGGCCATGGCTCACGGGCCCAGTTGCTCCGCGGCATGTGGGATCTTCCCGGACCGGGGCACGAACCCGTATTCCCTGCATCGGCAGGCGGACTCTCAACCCCTGCGGCACCAGGGAGGCCCCCTAGGCTTATTTTTGACTAGATTTTGTCTAGTTGCAATATAAGAAGCTGTCTATATCCGTCAGTTTCATGTGGGTATAAGCTATCATAGCAGTTTTCAGTGCTTAGAGCACATTTCAATAATTTGGCAGTTAAGTACTCAGTATTCCAGCAAAAGATTCTTAAAACTTAAAAGCAACAGAATTCCCTATGAAAGATTCTGTTTTTGAAAATAAATCTATCATGTGTAGAGTAAGGTGATTTAATTTAATTTTGTCACTTGATTTTTTTACAAAAGCCAATTCTAATATGTATTCAGAAAATATATGCATTCTCAGTTGATCAAGATAGGCTGATAAATAGAAACAATGACTTCTTAAATAAACGTTGCCCCTTGCGAATAAACTGCTTGTTGTTTAAGTATAGTAAAGATGCAGATATTTTTGCATAGTTTGTCCAGCTGTCACAGAGCAATTTGTTCTACTTGCAGCTGTGAGGGAACATCAAGCTTCCACTCAGAGTTAAACCAGTCACCATAACCAATAGTGAGTGCTAGGCAGTGGCATAAGCTCCTTTAACCCCTTAACAAAACTTGATTCGTGTTTTAACACTCTCCCCAGGTTTTACAGGTATGACACAGGTCCCTGTGGGAAAGTTACTGTATTAATATCCAAATGAAAACCTGACAGACTATGCCTTAAAATGCCATTGTTTGATCCCATAGTGTGGCTCTCTCTCTCTCTCTATATATATATGTATATGGTTTTAAATATTTAATACACACTTAATTCGCTAACCAGCAAACTTATATATAATCACTTTGCAGGCAGTGTATCTCTTTGCAAAAAGTTTTATAGCTCCATGGAAGCTGTTTGATGTTGTGTCATTGTCTCTATTTTTATTTCAAATATTTTTAAAACTGGGATTGCTAAGAAAGATTTTTTCCCCTGAGTATAATTAAGGCCATTAACCATTATTAACAATAGCTCAATGCCATACATTGTAGATGAAGCGTGCTAGGTAGTATTTAACATGTATCATTTATCATTTACACTAGGAAATATTTAGGAGAGCGTGATGGAAATGGAGGACACTAGTTCATCTGATATGAGGAGAAAGCCTTATCTTTATATTTCAGGTGTCTGTTCTTAAATTTAATGACATACCATGTAATCCAGGCAAGAATATGATAACATTCTCTGGGTCTAGAACTAGACTGTTCGTTGAAATTCACTGAGAAATATTTATTGAGCAAATATTATGTTCCAGGGGCTGTGTTAGACTCTTAGACTGTGGTCACAATAAAAAGGTATCATCCCATCCTGATGGTGGCCCAGATTTCACAGAGGACAAAAAGAAAAAAGAAAAAAGGTATCATCCCTGCCATCTTGAAGCTTTAGACAATGAACAAGTAAACTCTCAAATATACAATTATGATAGATTTATGAAAGAGGTTAATGATTGATTCTGGTTCTGTAGAAGAGGGTTTCACATCCACCTGAATAGATTAGTCTTAAGCTAAAAGACTCATTTCGATAGCTTTTGCTATTTTAGGGATTATGTTTTCTCATGTCCTTAAAATATTCACACTCATAGGATTGGTTGCAAGTTGTCCTAGGGACTTCCTTCCAGTGGGCAACATCCTGTGAGAATCTTCTTCCTGTTACATCAGAGAAGTCTCAGTATGTTATTTTCCAAATTTATTCACACTGTCTCACTGGGTTTGGCCTGAGTGCCTTAGAAAAAATGTTGTCATACCAACCCCTCCATGTAATTATTACCTTTCACGTAAGACTTATTTTCCAACTTTCGAATCTTGTGACTCTTCTTTTAACCTTCTTTAAGTACCTTAAGTACTTATCCTTCTTTGTCTTCGTGGGATTTGCCGTCTACAGAGCATTATGGATTAACATGTTCTATTCCAGTATGTTTCTGGGACTTTCTCTTCATTGTCACATACTGTTTGCCTTAAGCTTAGTTAGCTAGGAAGCACAGCCTTCTTGATATCTAATTTAATCACAGTCATTTTTCTGGCTTATTTCATTTGTGCTTCACTCAGTTCTGCTGCTTAGTACACTTATGGTCAGAGTTGAGACTTGTTTTCTCAGGGTGCCTACCCTGCATTTCTGATTCCCTACTTTTTATAAAGAAACATGCTCACAAGTAGCAGTGATAAATTTCTTATAGAGTGAGAGTGCTTCGCTACACCACATGTAGTCTTTGCATGAGGGCAGAACAGGTTGATTGTGTGTGTTTAATGTGCCTGTTATGTGCCTGTTTCTGCAGTATTGATAACTATTCTTTTCTCTTGCCTTTGCTTTTATGTTGCCATACTGGTCCTTCCCTGAGACCATTCGTGTGATCTGGGCAGTATAGCTTCATGTATCAGAGCCCTGGCTCTGGGAGCACATAGTCCTGGGACTGAATCTGAGCTCTCTGACTTATGGCATTTGTGCCCTTGGGCAAACTGTCTCACTTCTCTATGCTTGGCCTTGTCATTTCTAAAATGAGGATAATTAGGACACCTGCTTTACAGGACTGTTGTAAGGACTAAATTAAACACCATATGTAAGATCCTGGCACATAATAAGCACCCCATAAATGATAGCTGTCTAATAGTTATTGGGCCCAGTTTTTATCCTTACCCCTTCTCACTGATTCATTGTCTAACCATACACACAAAAAAACGTTGACCTCTCATCATTTGGGAAACAGAGTAATTCTGTTCGTGGACAGGAAGCTTATTAGTTTTTTTTGTTTTTTTTTTTAACAAGAGAGATGCTGTACCCAGGCAGAAATACTGTCACAGCTGAGGTCCCCATTCTGTGTTGACTGCCTTGGAGGCGACTCAGCGTCTTGGGGAGCACTCGTGCTCTAGTCTCAGGCCTGGACCACACACCACCTCTGCCCGACCGGGTGACCCTGGGGATGTTATCCTAAGCTAACCCTCCTTTCCCATATGAACCTGGTGAGATTACTGCCCAGCTCATAGATTTTGGGGAGGATTGAATGAGATTATATGTATTAAGCACCGAGCATGTTACTTGGAGCATTGAAGGGCCTGGTTCCTTTCTTCTGCTCATGAAGTCATGAGGTCATCTCAGAAACCCTGTCCTCATTGCAGAAGGAAGAGAACTGTTTTTCGTTCCCATGTTAGGACAGGGAAAGATGAAAAAAGCATCATCCCATCCCAGTCCTACCAAATGCAGCAGACTTTGTTTTTCAGTGCTTTATTAAGAAACATTCTGAGTAAACCACATACCAGTTATTGTTATACTTGATATTTATAACACTGACCCCAAAAGTTACTAAAGGGTCCATTCAGAATGTTCAAGTATTGGATTGTCTTCGGTTTAGTTTAATATTGCAGTACCAGAGTTCCCCCGGCTTTCCTTCCCCCAATACCACCTTTGTGAATGACTGGCTAGAGACGGAAGATGGGACAACAAAACGTTTTCCTCAGGTTCCCAAGTTTCCTCCTGACTATGTGGCATTGAACCCATTTTCCCTTAGAAACATAATTGTATTGGTACTTAGGTACCAAAACTACATGGCAAAGCGGAGGGTAGGAGGGACAACATGACAGAGGGAAGTACATGGTCTTTGGACTGAAGTACTCAGCACACTACCTGGCACATAGTAGGTACTCAGTAAATGACTGGTAATTATCTGTATACCTCAGTTTTTTTAATCTATAAAATGGCTCTGGTTCTATAAGTTTATTATATTTTGAAAATAAATATGTAGTAATATTCTTCCTTAAGTAGAAGAACTACCCAGATATGTATGTTGATTTTTTAATACAAATCCTATTTTAATACCCAGTCCAGAAATACCCAATATTTCCTTAAATGTTTCAAAAGTATCCTTTTAGAGTTATTTTGTTTATATTAGGAGGTCTAAACATTGCATTTGATTGATAAGTCTCTGTCTCTCTTTAAAATTTTGAAATAGACTTTATAACTTACGGCAGTATATGTCATGAAAATTGCGTAAGTTAAAGGCATACAGCTTGATGAATGGTCACAAACTAAACCCATCCTTGTAACTCCTCAGACCAAGAAATAAACCATTGCCAGTTCCTCAGCAGCACCCTCTTCTTGGCCCTTCCACTCACTAACTTCCCCCTATTCCCCACCAGGTAATAATCACCATCTTGACTTCTAACATCATAAATTAGTTTTGCCTGTTTGTGAACTTAATATAAATGAAACCATACAGTACATGTTCTTTTATGTCTACCTTCTTTATTTTATGAATTTATTTTATTTTTGGCTACATTGGGTCTTCATTGATGCGTGCAGGCTCTCTCTAGTTGTGATGAGCAGGGGCTACTCATTGCGGTGGCTTCTCTCGTGGCAGAGCATGGGCTCTAGGCAAGTGGGCTTCAGTAGTTGCAGCTCATGGGCTTCAGTAGTTGCGGCATGTGGGCTCAGTAGTTGTAGCGCATGGGCTTAGTTGCTCCGTGACATGTGGGATCTTCCCAGACCAGGGATTGAACCCGTGTCCCCTGCATTGGCAGGTGGATTCTTAACCACTGCTCTACCAGGCAAGTCCCTATTTCTAGCTTCTTTCACTCAACATCATCGTGTGTAATTCAGTGTAGAACTAATGCATTCCTTTTTATTACTGTATAGTATTCCATTGTGAGCTTGTACCACAATTTATTTTTTTATTGTACTACTGATGGATATTTGGATTATTGCCAGATGTTCCCCCATTGTGAATAACACCATTTGGAATATTCTTTTACATATGTTTTGGTGCATATATGAAATGGTTCCTTTTCCATTGGTTTATACCTAGGAGTGTAATATGTGGGTAATAGGGTGTGCTATGTTCAGGTTTGGTGGATATTGTCAACAGTTATCCAAAATGGTTATACCAGTTTACAGTGGTTGTACCAGTTCATACCCTCATCAACACTTTGTATTATCAGTCTTGAATTTTGATCATTCTGGTAGGTGTGTATGTTGTTGTGGTTCTCATTTGCATTTCCTGATGATTTAAGAGGTTGAGCATCTTTTCATTTGTTAACTGCACATTTCTTTATTGGGTGGTCTGCCTTTTACTGACTGATTTGCAGCAGTTCTTGATGTGTTCTGAATACAAGTTTTTTTGTCTATTATGTATATTGCACATATCTTCTAAACTGTGGCTTGCCTTTCTATTCTCAGTGGTGTCTTTTGAAGAACAGAGATTTCTAGTTTTAATGTAATCAAATTTATTAATCTTTTTCTTTGTAGTTAGGGCTTCTATGTCTTTATACTCTGAAGTTGATGCTGATTTTTCTAAATAGCCTTGTGAGTAAGGTAGATGATGAAGGGAGGGGTAAAAATGTGTGCTTATAAAATAATGACCCTGATTTTCAGGGATTCACATCAACTGGGTCAAAAAACCTGAGTGCTTATGTGTTAATAAATGATCCTGATTTTCTAATATGACACAAAAAGTAAAAGAAAAATCTTAAAAAAAAAAAAAATCCAGGGACTTCCCTGGTGGCCCAGTGGTTAAGACTTTGCCTTCCAGTGCAGGGGCTGCGGGTTCGAACCCTGGTCGGGGAACTAAGATCCCACATGCCTCGCAGCCAAAAAAACCAAAACATAAAACAGAAGCAATATTGTAACAGATTCAATAAAGACTTTGAAAAATGGTCCACATCAAAAGAAAAAAAAATCCAGAAAGGTTTTAAGCAATGGAAATGACATTTGGAATGACAGTGTTGCCTCCTGTGTGTGGTCAGTCATTGTAAAAAGTCTGGTGTTTATATAAATACAAATATATTACAAACAGTAATAATAATAGCTAACATTTTTTTAGAACATTTTTCATGGACCAGGCAATGTGCTAAGTACTCAATATGTCAGCTCACCTAATCCTCATGATAGCCCAGTACTTAGGAATATTACTACCCCAGTGTTGTAGATATGGAAACAGAGGCTGGAAGGACTGAACAATTTTCCATGGTCTCAGAAGTGGCAGAGCCAGGGCTTGAACCCTTGCTCCTGTCAGCTATGCCGTTCTGCCTGTATCTGCTTGGCCAGAGAAAACTCTTCGTGAGCCGTACTGCTGCTGCATGCCAAACCACCTCCAACTTAGTGGTGTGAAACTCTTTTATTTTGCTCAGGGATTCTGTGGGTCAGGAATTCAGAAAGGGCACTATAGGGGTGGCTTGTGTCTGCTCTGTGAGGTCTGGGGCTCGGGAGGGAAGGCTTGAAGGCTGGAGCTGAGACGGCTGGGGTTGCAGGCATCTGAAGGCTCCCTCACCAGTCTGGGGGTTGATGCTGGCTGGCGGCTGGGGCCTCAGCTGGAACACGTACATGATTTCTCCACGTGGACTTTCCAGGTGTGCTAGTTCCAAAAGTGAATGCTTAGGTAAGAAGTAGGCAAAAGCTGTATTACCTTTTATGACCTACCCTTGGAAGTCACATACCATCACTTCCACCATACTTGCAGACTTCTTAAATCTCTTTTCATCTGAAGGCATGTTGAATCGTTAGTCAATTGTGTTGGCTTGGGGAAAATCTCAAGTCTTTGAAAAACTTCAGTTTGTTTTAAGGAAAACAGTTTAGCTCATAGTTTAATTTGGAGGGAAAATATATGTTTTGTTTGGAAGGAATGAACTAAAGGAGTTTGTTTTTCTCAGTGGCATAAAGAGTTCTTGGGTTCATCACAAAATTTGAAGTGGCTACTTCTCTGGGCCTTAGTTATTTATTCCTTTAAAGCCATAGAAAACTAATTGAATGTGGTAAGACAAACCCTACTGCAAAATTTCTACTGCAGTCTTTTCACGTATGTTCAAGTCACACCTCGAATATTGCAGGACATCCACGTTCTGCTTTCCTCTGCCTAACCTCTCAAGACAGTTGTTCCTAATTGAATCAGACCTGGAGTAATGTCCAAGTAAGGCCCCAGGCCAAGGAAATTGGGTAGTTTAACCACATCCTTATCTCTGTGGGGTTCTGGGACTAAAGTAACTGACCCTTTGTCGATGGGAGAAAGCCTGTAGAAAAATTCAGTCCGTTTTTTAGCCAGATTGAGAAACCTTGGGTTTTCCGATGTCAGATGTTTTCCACACCACCAAGCAACTCAATTCTCAGCAGATATTAGCTGAGTGTTCTGCAAATTTAATTCAATGCTGACACTTTTCTACCTGGAGATAGTATCAGATCCCACCAGTGAAGGGCTCAGTCCCACAAGACTGCCGTTACTTCAGATGCCAATCACAAGTCTAGGTTGTTACCTGTGCTTCTGACTGACTGACTATCAATCAGGTTTTAAATCCACTGTAAGTGAGGTTCTCGTGACTCCCTCCTCAGGTGTGACTAATTTGCTAGAGAGGATATTATAAAGGATACAGGTGTACAGCTGGATGAAGACGTACAGAGGGCAAACTCTGGAGAGGTGGAACTTCCATGCCCTCTCTGGACATGCCACTCTGCCAGCCCTTCCATGTGTTCACCAACCCGGAAGCTCTCTGAACCATCCTTTAGGTTTTTATGGAGAGTTCATTACATAAGCACCATTGATTAAATCATTGGCCTTGATGGTTGAACTCAATCTCCAGTCTGTCCTCTGGACTGAAAGTTCCTACCCTCTAATCACATGGTTGGTTCCTCTGGCAGTCAGCCCCAGTCCTTAGTTTACCTAGGAGCTTTCCAAAAGTCACCTCATTAACATAACAAAAGACTTTACTGCTCTCATCACTTAGGCCATTCCATGGGTTATAGGAGCCCTGTGCCAAGCACTGGGACTAAGACCAAATACATATTATTATAAATCACAATATCACAGGTGTCTGCATTGACTTTCTGTTCTTTTTCTGACTCAACAAAACATGTGATCATGGAATTTACACCTTCATGAACGAATATAGATAATAAAAAAGTAAACTATAATTTCAGAAAATAAGTGCAGCAAAGTGAATAAAACAAGATAGTAGTATAATAGTGGTTTGTTCTAATTTTTTTTAACTAAGAGTATTTGGTTTGCTCCATGGAATTGTATAGGAAAAGTGGAGAAGGAATGAAAATGAGAAAATAATATTTTAGCTAACGGAAATATATTCTTAAAAAGGGAGTAAAAATATATTTTAAGCCACCTTTACATAACTTCGAAGTTGAGGTTCTCTTATAGTATCCCTTCTCTAATCAGTTAAAAATCACTTTAGTAAATGCTTATTCTTATCAGATTGTTCCTACTTTTTCTTTCATACTTAGATCTTTTAATGAATATTCACCATTATAAGTGTCCCTTCAGAATAACCTCTGTACCAGGCTAAGGTAGGTACTCATAGAATTAGGACTTGGTTGTTCAGCACACTGCTCTTGCTTTATCTCTCCTTTACTCTCCTTAAAAAAAATTTTTAAGGACTTCATATTAAGGGATATTGATTAACAGCAAATTTTACAGAAATAAGTCTTTGTCCAGTAGAATGAGAGAGAGAAACTTGGAAAGTAAAAAGCTTCATCTATATGCATTGTTTACTTAGGAAAGCTAATGAAAGTGGTAGATTCTAGGTTAGCTCATAGATTACATTGAATTGTTAGAGCATTTCTGACCATGCATAATATTTCACTGTAAATTTTAGCTTTTCTCAAACTCTAAGGTGTACTTGTCCTCCACACACTATTCTGAAAATAATTTGAGTGTTTACTTCTGGAATATGTGATTCACTACTTCTATAAATATCCATTATTTATTTATTTATTTTTATTTTTGGACATGCCACACAGCTTGCGGGATCTTAGTTCCCCAACCAGGATTGAACCCGTGCCCCCTGCAGTGGAAAGTGCGGAGTCCTAACCACTAGACCACCAGGGAATTCCCTCCATTATTAATTTAAATGTGCTTATTTCATCATACCTGGTGTCTCCCTAATGTAGTAAACGCTGACAGGTCAAAAGCCTTAAAAATGGCAATGACCCACAGTTCAGGAACATTCTTACCTCTCGGAAAGTAAGAGGGGCAATCAATATGGGGCACACAGGGAGTTTCAAAGGTATACTGGTAATACTCTATATCTTAACTATGAATGTTCATTTTTTTCTTTATTATTCTTAAAGATTATGGGGGTGGGGGGGATGGACTTTATCCTACAGAATAATCAGCAATCCATATAAATATAGAAATATTTGTTACAGGATTGTTTATAATATTTAAAAGATCAAAAACCTTCTCTGTACTAATAGTAGAATGATTAAGTGATGACACTTTTATAGGGTGGAACATTAAACCCCATTGAAAATGTATAACTTTTAACTTGAGAAAGTACTATGGAACATTGTCAAAAATAGGATTAAAAATCTGTAGTATGCTTCCACTTTTGCTTCAGATCTGTGTATGTACCTTAAAAAGACTGGGAAATTATGCAAGTGATTCTTCAGAATCTGTACTTAACTTGCCTGTATATTGCATTTTTGTATAAGGGATATAGATTATATAGTCAGGGAAATGTTTAAATAAAGACCCCATTTGCTGACCAGTTGAGTTAGGACAGAAATTGGCTTAGCAATTTTAACTAAACATCCAAAAGCAGGGGCTCCCATTTTAGACAATATACCAAACTAGATAAAGTGAACAACTCTCCCAATGACAATAACTAAAATGCTAGGTAAATATTTAAAACAACGTTTATATATATAGTTCATCTATCAGGGAAAACTGAGAAACTACAGAGGTAAAAATCAAAGTAAAGCAGGTGGCCTATGAGGTAAATGAGCTATACCTATTAACATGAATGAATCTCAGAAACATTGAGCTAAGACAAAGAAACAAGTCACACAAGAATACATAAAGTGTGATTCTATTTATATGCTCAAAAATATGTGAATAAACTATGTTAGGGATACATATAGGTAAAACTAAGAAAAAGTAAACAAATCATATAATACAAAATTCAGAGAAGTGATGCCTCTTTTGAGGAGGAACAGGTATGAGATCTTGGAGGAACCCACAAAGAGCTCTTAAGATAGAGGTAATGTTCTCCCTTAAGCAAGTATTATGAACCCAGTGTTTATCATTTTTTTAAATTGCATATACACCTTATACCACTCTTCTACATGTTTCACCAAAAATCATTTTTTCAATCATATATGTAAAGTATTACAAATTCTGTGGGAGAAATGCTGATAAGGAAATGAAGTTAAGTATGTGGATTTTGTGGGTAGTTCAGTTTCTTGTTTGAGGTTTTGATTGGGTAATACATATGTGCACAGATGAACTCTAGAATCAGCTTGTCATAGTTTCCTCTTAAAATAATTCTGTTGCTGTTTGTATTGGGATCATGTTAAGCTTCTAGATTAATTTAGAAAGAATTAACAACTTTATACAAACAAGGTATGGGCCTTTCCATTTTTTCAGGTCATCTATTCTGTCCCTTTAAAGTTTTTTTCATTTATATTATTGTGTACATTTCTTGTTTTACCTGTGTGTATATCCATACACACATATATGTATGTATTAAGTACACAGATAGTCCTCGGTTTGTGCAATAGCATGGGACTTTAAAAATGACCGTGCAAGCTAGAACCATGCAAAGCCATCTTAATTTATGGTGAAAAATACAATTGTTCGATTACCTTTAAACATGTTTCTTAAAACATTAAAAACTCTTTTCTGTCAGTTATATAGGGAAATGAAAAATACTAAAAGTAATATTAACCTAGTACACTGTAACTTAAAACTTAGAAATATTAAGAATTAAAGTGTTTTATTTCTTGTAAGAAACTTCTCAAGAGTAGTTTGCGCGGTGCTTGCCTTCTCATCGTAGGCCTTACAGCACGGGGTGAGCAGCCTTTCTGTGCGTTGGCCAGTTGTCGTACTCCTTTCTAAGTATGGATCAACTTTCAAAGACATTTTATCCTTTGCTCTTGAAATATCATGAAACATCTCCGAGAGTTTCTGTAATATGAAATTTTTCACTGGCATAACCTCCCTGGGGAACAACTTAACTTATTTATGTCATTACATCTTCATGGAGATCCTCTGGCTGCATATCCCGAGTTTCTTCAGTGGTGGCAGTGTCAGCATTCCTGTGCTCAGCTATTTGTTCTCTAACTCCATTTACATTTGAGTCTAATTTTACTTCCAGTGTTACCACTTTTCTGTTTCTTGCTCTATGTACTTCCATTTTGTTGGCCAGTTCTCTCTTTTGGATTATCCATTTTTGTAAAATGTTACATGGGTTTATCACTGGGATACAAGGAGGCAACGTAACTACATACTTTGCTGTCTGTGAGTGAATTAATAGAAGTGAGTGACTAATCACTGACAGACTTTGAAAGAAACGACATAATTAGTCACTGATCATAAAGCACCTTTGTTTTCATAGTGGACCAAAGAGTTCCCGGTGAACTTTGTACTCTACAGTTACTCACAGTTATTGTACTATGAAATTTGAACAGTGTTGTTAGGAGACTCATTTAACTAAGCCATAGTAACCAAAATCCATGCATATCAGAACCATACACAGCAAGGACTGCCCACATACACACAAGCACACACATACACACATACTTATTGCTAGGCTTATTCCTATGTATATTTTTTTCCATTGCTCTTATAACTTGGATCTTTTTCTTCCTTTCCTAGCTTTCAGTATTGTTATGTGGGAAAGCTGTTGATCTATATAGGATGTTCGCTTTCCACGCTTATTGAATTATCTTATTACTTGTAAAAGTTTTTAATTCCTGTTGGATTGCCAGGTATATAATTGTATTATCTGCAAATAATTTTCTCAACCTTTCCTTTATGATATTTGTACCTCTTCTTTTATTACCTAATTGTACTGACTAGTAGCTCCACAACACTAAGTAATAGTGGGGATAGTGACCATCCTTATTCTTGGGCTCAATGGGAATGATTCTGGTGTTTCCTCAGTAAACTTTATACTAGTTTTGGGGTTGAAAGAGAGATATTTTTGAAGATAGATAGATAGATAGATATTTGTAGAATTATTCACCTACTGTATTTTGGTGAGAAATTTTATTGAGTGTTAACTGGGTTTAAGTATTGTCAGCCTGATCCAAGTGCCTCCTAAAATGTGGCAGGAAACACAGCTGTACCCAGGAAGTATATTTGCAAAAAAAAATAGAAGTGAAAAAAACTAACCCTGAATCTAATGAAACCTCTACATCAGTAGTTCTCACCAGGTGAGACATTTGGCAGTGTCTGGAGACATATTGGTTGTCACAACAGGGAGAGAAGGTGCTAGTAGCCAGTGATGCTGCTAAAAACATCCTACAATGCCCAGAGCAGCCCCCACAATAAAGAATTATCTAGCCCAATGTCAAGTGCTAACGTTTAGAACCCTTTTCTAGATCTCACTACCAGTTTACAGAAAAATGGGGGGAATACAGGAACATAACACTAACGGAAAATAATCAGTGCAGTTCATAATATGAGAAATTCTAGAAGGCAGATGATCTGGTTTCTTCAACATATGAATGGCATGAGGGGGATGGGGGAAAGGAAGAAGAATTATTACAGATTAAAAGAGACTTAAGATATATGCCAACCAAATGCAATATAGTACTACACCATTTTATATGAGGGACTTGAGCATCTCAGATTTTGGTATCTGTGGGAGGTCTTGGAACCAGTTACCTGCAGATACCCAGGGACAGCTGTATAGATCTTGTTTGGATCCTCATTCAAATAACACATTTCTGCAAAAATCAGGGAAATTTAAGTTGGGGGAATACATGAAACAAGACTGGCAGAATGTCGATAATTATTGGAGCAGGGTGGTGGAGATTCATTATTCTTTCCTACTTTAGTTTTTTGTTTAAAGATTTCCATAATAAAACGTTTTGTTAAGATGGATACTGAATTTCTTTAGATTAACTTTCAGTGACAACAGTGAAAATATGACTTTTCTCTTCTGATCCTTTCAAATAGTGAATTATAATAATACTTTTCCTAATATTAAATTCTCTGTATTCCTAAAATAACTGTCCCTTCTTCATGGTATTATTATTGTTTTAATGTACTGGAAGATTCTGTTTGCCAGCATTTTATATCTGCATTGATAGTCATAGTGAGATTGGTGTGTAGTTTTCTTTTTTCTGTTGCCCTTGCCAAATTTTAGTATCAGTGTTATTCTCACTTCATAAAAAGACTTTGAAAGCCTCTTTTAACTCTCTGGAACTTTTAAAGGTTCAAGCTAATTTAAATACAAAGAAGCTGGCTACTCTATTGACTTCAGCCACTGGAATGGTAGGCCTTCAGAAAAACAATTGGTTATCTCATTTCTTCTTCTTCTCTGTTTCCTAAAAGAATGAACATATACTGGTGCAAACATCACAGCTTATGGGCTGTGTTCTCAATTACTTTTTTTTTTTTTTTTGGCCACACCACGCAGCATGCAGGATCTTAGTTCCCTGACCAGGGATCAAACCCTGCAGTGGAAGTGCGGAGTCTTAACCACTGGACTGCCAGGGAAGTCCCAGCTGTCAGTTCTTTTTAATAGGCTATTTTTTAGAGGCAATTTAGGTTCATTGCAGTATTGAGCAGAAGTACAAAGATTTCCTACATACTCTCTGCCCCACACATCCATAGCCTCCCCCATTATCAACATTCCCCACTAGAGTAGGCCATTTATTAGAATTGATGAGCCAATATTGACACATCATTATCATCCTAAGTCTGTAGTTTATATTAGGGTTCACTCTTGGTGCTGTACACTATATGCATTTGAACAAATTTATAATGACATGCATCCACCATTACAGTACTATAGTATCATGCAGAGTAGTTTCACTGCCCTAAAAATCCCCTGAATCCCACCTATTCATTCCCCCTCAGTGGCCCAAACCCTGGTGACCACTGATCTTTTACTGATTCCATGGATGTGTAGAGTCACACCTTCAACTTTGTCCTTCTCCTTCAATATTGTGTTGGCTATTCTGAATCTTTTGCCTATCCGTATAAACTTTAGAATCAGTTTGTCAGTATTCACAAAATAACTTGCTGGGATTTTTATTGGAATCATATTGAATCTATAGATCAAGTTGGGAAGAACTGACATCTTGACAATATTAAGTCTTCCTATCCATGAATATAGAATCTCTCCACATTTATAGTTCTTTGATTTATCAGGGTTTTGTAGTTTTCCTCATATAGACGTTGTACATATTTTATTAGTTTTATACCCAAGTACTTCGTTTTCAGGACTGCTAATGTAAATGGTATTATGTTTTAATTTCAAATACCACTTGTTCACGGCTGGAATATAGGAAAGCAGTTGACTTCTGTATATTAACCTTGTGTCCTGCAGCCTTGCTATAATCGCTTATTAGTTCCAGGAGTGTTTTGGTGTATTCTTTCAGATTTTCTGCATAGACAATCATATCATCTGTGAACAAAAAAAAGTATATATATATGTTCAGCTGAGACTTCAGTTATGATGTTGAAAAGGAATGGTGTGGGAGGACATCTGTGCTTCGTTCCTAAACTTACCAGGAAAGCTTCTGGTTTCTTATCAAGTATGATGTTACCTATAGATTTACTGTAGATATTCTTTGTCCATTTGAGGAAATTCCCTTCTGTTCCTAGTTTGCTGAGAGTTTCTGTCATGAACGAGTGTTGGATTTTCTCAAATGCTTTTTCTGCTTCTGTTGATGTGTTTAGTATGTTTTTTCTTTACTTGTTAATGTGATGATTATGTTGATAGATTTTCAAATGTTGAACCAGCATACCTGGGATAAATTACACTTGGTTATGGTATATAATTCTTTTTATGAATTGTTGGATTCAATTTACTGATATTTCGTTAAGGATTTTGCATCTATGCTCATGAAAGCTATTGGGCTATAGGTTTTTCTTTTTTTTCTTGTAATGTCTTTGTGTGGTTTTGGTATTAGAGTAATGCTGGCCTCATAGAATGAGTTAGGAAGTATTCCCTCTGCTCCTATATTCTGAAAGAAATTGTAGAGAATTGGTATAATTTCTTCCTAAATGTCTGGTAGAATTCACCAGTGAACCCATCTGGACCTGGAACTTCCTGTTTTGGACCTGATTCAATTTCTTTAATAGATACAGCCCTCTTCAGATTGTTTTTTCTTGTGTGGGTTTTGGCAGATTGTGTCTTTCAAGGAATTGGTCCATTTCGTGTAGGTTATCAAATTTGTGGGCGCAGACTTGTTCATATTATTCCTTGATTATCCTTTTAGTGTCTATTGGGTTTATAGTGATGTCCCCACTTTCATTTCTGGTACTAGTAATTTTTGTCCCTCTTTTTTTTCTGCGGTACATGGGCCCCTCACTGTTGTGGCCTCTCCTGTTGCGGAGCACAGGCTCCGGATGCACAGGCTCAGCAGCCATGGCTCACGGGCCCAGCCCCTCCGTTGCATGTGAGATCTTCCCGGACTGGGGCATGAACCCGAGTCTCCTGCATCGGCAGGAGGACTCTCAACCACTGCGCAACCAGGGAAGCCCTGTCCCTCTTTTTTCTTAAGTATCCTGTTTACTTTCTGGCTTATTGATTTTATTGTTCTTTTCAAAGAACCAGATTTTGATTTTGTTGATATTCTCTATTGATTTCCTGATTTCAATTTCATTGATTTCTGCTCTAATTTTTATTATTTCTTTTCTTCTACTGACTTTGGATTTAATTTGCTCTTTTTTTCTAGTTTACTAAGGTGGAGACTTAGATGATTGATTTTAGATCTTCCTTCTTTTCTAATACATGCATTTAATGCTATAAATTTCTCTCCAAGCACTGCTTTTGCTACATACCACACATTTTGATAAGTTGTATTTTCATTCGTTTAAAATATTGTAGGGCTTCCCTGGTGGCACAGTGGTTGGGAGTCCGCCTGCCGATGCAGTGGACATGGGTTTGTGCCCCGGTCCGGGAGGATCCCACATGCCATGGAGTGGCTGGGCCCATGAGCCATGGCTGCTGAGCCTGCACGTCCGGAGCCTCTCCGGAGCTCCACAGTGGGAGAGGCCGCAACAGTGAGAGGCCCATGTACCACAAAAAAAAAAAAAAAAAAAAAAATTGTAAATTTTTTTGTGTGATTTCTTCCTTGACCCATGTGTTATGTATAAGTGTGTTGTTTAATCTCCAAGTATTTTGAGATTTTCCAATTATCCTTCTGTGACGGATTTCTAGTTTCATTTTGGTCTGAGAGCAGACACTGCATGATTTCTATTCTTTTAAATCTGTTAAGGTGTGTTTTTTGGCCCAGAATGTTGTCTATCTTGGTGAATATTTCATGTGTGTTTGAGAAGAATGTGTATTCTGCTGTTGTTGAATGAAGTAGTCTGTAGATGTCTGTTATATCCAGTTGATTGATGGGGGTGAGTTCAGCTATGTCCTTACTGATTTTTCTGCCTGCTGGATGTGTCCATTCCTGATAGAGGGGTGTTTAATACTCCAAATACAATAGTAGTTCATTTATTTCTCCTTGCAGTTTTGTCAGTTTTTTGCCTTACATATTTTTACACTCGGTTGTTAGACACATTCATGCTAAGGATCATTATGCCTTCTTGGAGAAATGACCCCTTTGTCATTATGTAATGCACCTTTTTACCCCTAATAACTTCCCTTACTCTCAAGTCTGCTCTGTCTGAAATGAATATAGCTATTCCTGCTTTCTTTTGAAGAGTGTTAATGTGGTATATCTATGTCAATCCATTTACTTTTCATTGATATGTGTCTTTATAAAGTGGGTTTCTTATAGACAACATATAGTTGGGTCTTGTTCTTTATTCACTCTGCCATTCTCCATCTTTTAATTGGTGTATTTAGACCATTGACGTTTAAAATGATGATTGATATAGTTGAATTTATAGCTACCGTATTTATTACTGTTTTCTATTTGTTTTCTATTGTTCTTTTTTTTTTTTTTTTTTACTCTTCTGCCTTTTGTGGTTTTCACTGAGCATGTTATATGATTCCATTTTCTCTCCTTTCTTAGCATATCAGGTATACTTCATTTTTTACTTTTTATTAATGGTTTCCCTAGCATTTGGCATATACATTTAAAGCTAATCAAAATCCACCTTCAAGTAACAATATACTGGCTTCATGGGTAGTCCAGGTACATTATAATAAAATAACCTAATTCTTCTCTTCCATCCCTTGCATCACTTCTTTCATTCATTTCACTTATACATAAGCGTGTGTGTGTGCGTACGCACATACATAATCATACATAAGCATACAAAATCGGATACATTGTTGCCATTATTATTTTGAACAAACTGTTATCTCTCAGATCAATTAAAAATAGGGACTTCCCTGGTGGTCCGGTGGTTAAGACTTCACCTTCCAGTGCAGGGGGTGCGGGTTCAATCCCTGGTCGGGGAGCTAAGATCCCACAGGCCTCCTGGCCAACAAACCAAAACATAAAACAGAAGCAATATTGTAACAAGTTCAATAAAGACTTTAAAAATGGTCCACATTAAAAAAAAAAGTCTGAAAGAAATGGGAGAGAGGATCTTCAAGATGATGCAAGAGTAAGATGGGAGATCACCTTCCTCCCCACAAATACATCAGAAGTATATCTACATGTGGAACAACCCCTACAGAACACCTACTGAACACTGGCAGAAGACCTCAGACCTCCCAAAAGGTAAGAAACTCCCCACATACCTGGGTGGGGTAAAAGAAAAAGGAAAAAACAGAGACAAAAGAATAGGGATGGGACCTGCACCAGTGGGAGGGAGCTGTGAAGGAGGAAAGGTTTCCACACACTAGGAATCCCCTTCGCAGGCAGAGACTGCGGGTGGAGGACAGGGGAAGCTTCAGAGCCATGGAGGAGAGCACAGCAACAGGTGTGGAGGGCAAAGCGGAAAGATTGCGGCACAGAGGATCGGTGCCGGCTAGCTCTCACCAGCCTGAGAGGCTTGTCTGCTCACCCGCTGGGAAGGGTGGGGGCTGGGAGCTGAGGCTCAGGCTTCCTTCGGATACCAGGGAGAGGACTGGGGTTGGCTGCGTGAACACAGCCTGAAGGGGGCTGCTGCGCCACAGCTAGCCAGGAGGGAGTCCGGGAAAAGGTCTGCAGCTGCCGAAGAGGCAAGAGACTTTTTCTTGCCTCTTTGTTTCCTGGTGCGTGAGGAGAGGGGATTAAGAGCGCCGCTTAAACGAGCTCCAGAGACAGGCGCGAGCCGTGGCTATCAGCGTGCACCCCAGAGACAGGCATGAGACAATAAAGCTGCCGCTGCAGCCACCAAGAAGCCTGTGTGCAAGCACAGGTCACTATCCATACTTCCCCTCCCGGGAGCCTGTGCAGCCTGCCGCTGCCAGGGTCCCATGATCCAGGGACAACTTCCCCAGGAGAACACATGGTGCCTCAGGCTGTTGCAACATCAGGCTGGCCTCTGCCACCACAGGCTCGCCCCATATTCCATACCCCTCCCTCCCCCCGGCCTGAGTGAGCCAGAGCCCCCAAATCAGCTGCTCCTTTAACCCCATCCTCTCTGAGCGGGAACAGATGCCCTCAGGCAACCTACACACAGAGACGGGGCCAAATCCAAAGCTGAACCCCAGGAGCTGTGCGAACAAAGAAGAGAAAGGGAAATCTCTCCCAGCAGCCTCAGGAGCAGTGGATTAAATCTCCACAATCAACTTGATATACCCGGCATCTGTGGAATACCTGAATAGACAACGAATCATCCCAAATTGAGGCAGTGGACTTTGGGCGCAATTATATATATTTTTTCCCTTTTTCTCTTTTTGTCAGTGTGTATGTGTGTGCTTCTGTGTGTGATTTTGTCTATATAGCTTTGCTTTTACCATTTGTCCTAGGGTTCTGTCTGTCCAGTTTTTTTTGTTTTATAGTTTTTAGTGCTTGTTATCATTGGTGAATTTGTTTTTTGGTTTGGTTGCTCTCCTCTTTCTTTCACTTTTTTTTAATTTTTAATAATTTTATTTTTTATTTTAATAATTTTATTTTTTTCTTTCTTTCTTTTTTTTCCTCCCTTTTATTCTGAGCCATGTGGATGACAGGGTCTTGGTGCTCCGGCCAGGTGTCAGGGCTGTGCCTCTGAGGCAGGAGAGCCAAGTTCAGGACACTAGTCCACCAGAGACCTCCCAGCTCCACATGATATCAACCGAAGAAAATCTCCCAGAGATCTCCATCTCAACGCCAAGACCCAGCTCCACTCAGCAACCAGCAAGCTACAGTGCTGGACACCCTGTGCCAAACAACTAGCAAGACAGGAACACAACCCCACCCATTAGCAGAGAGGCTGCCTAAAATCATAATAAGGTTACAGACACCCCAAAACACACCACCAGACGCAGACCTGCCCACCAGAAGGACAAGTTCCAGCCTCATCCACCAGAACACAGGCACTAGTCTCTTCCACCAGGAATCCTACACAACCCACTGAACCAACCTTAGCCACTGGGGGCAGACTCCAAAAACAACGGGAACTATGAACCTGCAGCCTCAGAAAAGGAGACCCCAAACACAGTAAGTTAAGCAAAATGAGAAGACAGAAACAGCAGATGAAGGAGCAAGGTAAAAACCCACCAGACCTAAGAAATGAAGAGGAAATAGTCTACCTGAAAAAGAGTTCAGAATGATAGTAAAGATGATCCAAAATCTTGCAATTAGAATGGAGAAAATACAATAAACGTTTAACAAGAACCTAGAAGAACTAAAGAGCAAACAAACAATGATGAACAGCACAATAAATTAATTCCCTAGAAGGCATCAGTAGCAGAATAACTGAGGCAGAAGAACAGATAAGTGACCTGGAAGATAAAATAGTGGATATAACTACTGCAGAGCAGAATAAAGAAAAAAGAATGAAAAGAATTGAGGACAGTCTCAGAGACCTCTGGGACAACATTAAATGCACCAACATTCGAATTATAGGGGTCCCAGAAGAAGAAGAGAAAAAGAAAGGGACTGAGAAAATATTTGAAGAGATTATAGTTGAAAACTTACCTAATATGGGAAAGGAAATAGTTAATCAAGTCCAGGAAGCACAGAGTCCCATACAGGATATATCCAAGGAGAAACATGCCAAGACACATATTAGTCAAACTATCAAAAATTAAACACAAAAAAAATATTAAAAGCAGCAAGGGAAAGACAACAAATAACATACAAGAGAATCCCCATAAGGTTAACAGTGGATCTTTCAGCAGAAACTCTGCAAGCCAGAAGGGAGTGGCAGGACATATTTAAAGTGATGAAAGGGAAAAAATCCTACAACCAAGATTACCCAGCAAGGATCTCATTCAGATTTGACGGAGAAATGAAAACCTTTACAGACAACCAAAGCTAAGAGAATTCAGCACCACCAAACCAGCTTTACAGCAAATACTAAAGTAACTTCTCTAGGCAGGAAACGCAAGAGAAGGAAAAGACCTACAATAACAAACCCAAAACAATTAAGAAAATGGTAATAGGAACATACATATTGATAATTACCTTAAATGTAAATGGATTAAATGCTCCAACCAAAAGACATAGACTGGCTGAAAGAATACAGAAACAAGACCCGTATATATGCTGTCTACAAGAGACCCACTTCAGACCTAGGGACACATGCAGACTGAAAGTGAGGGGATGGAAAAAGATATTCCATGCAAATGGAAATCAAAACAAAGCTAGAGGGGCTTCCGTGGTGGCGCAGTGGTTGTGAGTCCGCCTGCCGATGCAGGTGACACAGGTTCGTGCCTCGCCCCGGGAAGATCCTACATGCCACAGATCGGCTAGGCCCGTGAGCCATGGCCGCTGAGCCTGAACGTACCGAGCCTGTGCTCCGCAACGGGAGAGGCCACAACAGTGAGAGGCCCACATACCGCAAAAAAAAAAAAAAAAAAAAAAAAAAAGCTGGAGGACCACTTCTCATATCAGGTAAAATAGACTTTAAAACAAAGACTACTACAAGAGACAAGTACACTACATAATGATCAAGGGATCAATCCAAGAAGAAGATACAACAATTGTAAACATTTATGCACCCAACATAGGAGCACCGCAATACATAAGGCAAATGCTAACAGCCATAAAAGGGGAAATCGACAGTAAAACAATCATAGTAGGGGACTTTAACAGCCCATTTTCACCAATGGACAGATCATCCAAAATGAAAATTAATAAGGAAACACAAGCTTTAAATGATACATTAAGCAAGATGAACTTAACTGATATTTATAGAACATTCCATCCAAAAACAACAGAATACACTTTCTTCTCAAGTGCTCATGGAACATTCTCCAAGATAGATCATATCTTGGGTCACAAATCAAGCCTTGGTAAATTTAAGAAAATTGAAATCCTATCAAGTATCTTTTCCGGCCACAATGCTATGAGACTAGATATCAATTACAGGAAAAAAATCTGTATACAATACAAACAATACAAATACATGGAGGCTAAGCAATATGTAATAGCCAAGAGATCACTGAAGAGATCAAAGAGGAAATCAAAAAATACCTAGAAACAAATGACAATGAAAACACGACACAAAACCTATGTGATGCAGCAAAAGCAGTCCTAAGAGGGAAGTTTATAGCAATACAATCCTACCTTAAGAAACAAGAAACATCTCAAATGAACAACCTAACCTTACACCTAAAGCAATTAGAGAAAGAAGAAAAAAAACCCAAAGTTAGCAGAAGGAAGGGAATCATAAAGATCAGATCAGAAATGAAAAAGAAATGAAGGAAACAATAGCAGAGATCAATAAAACTAAAAGCTGGTTCTTTGAGAAGATAACCAAAATTGATAAACCATTAGCCAGACTCAGCAAGAAAAAAAGGGAGAAGACTCAATAGAATTAGTAATGAAAAAGGAGAAGTAAAAACTGACACTGCAGAAATACAAAGGATCATGAGAGATTATTACAAGCAACTATACGCCAATAAAGTGGACAACCTAGAAGAAATGGACAAATTCTTAGAAAAGCACAACCTTCCAAGACTGGACCGGGAAGAAATAGAACATATAAACAGACCAATCACAAGCACTGAAACTGTGATTAAAAATCTTCCAACAAACCAAAGCCCGGGACCAGATGGCTTCACAGGCGAATTCTATCAAACATTTAGAGAAGAGTTGACACCTATCCTTCTCAAACTCTTCCAGAATATAGCAGGGGGAGGAACACTTCCAAACTCATTCTACGAGGCCACCATCACCCTGATACCAAACCAGACAAAGATGTCACAAAGAAAACTACAGGCCAATATCACTGATGAACATAGATGCAAAAATCTTCAACAAAATACTAGCAAAGAGAATCCAACAGCACATTAAAAGGATCATACACCATGATCAAGTGGGGTTTATCCCAGGAATGCAAGAATTCTTCAATATATGCAAATCAATCAATGTGATACACCATATTAAATTGAATAATAAAAACCATATGATCATCTCAATAGATGCAGAAAAAGCTTTCGACAAAATTCAACACCCATTTATGATAAAAACCCTCCAGAAAGTAGGCATAGAGGGAACTTACCTCAGCATAACAAATGCCATATATAACAAACCCATAGCCAACATGGTCCTCAATGGTGAAAAACTAAAACCATTTCCACTAAGATAAGAAACAAGACAAGGTTGCCCACTCTCACCACTGTTATTCAACGTTATTTTGGAAGTTTTAGCCACAGCAATCAGAGAAGAAAAGGAAAAAATATAAATCGGAAAAGAAGTAAAGCAGTCACTGTTTGCAGATGACATGATACTATACATAGGCAATCCTAAAGATGCTACCAGAAAACTACTAGAGCAAATCAGTGAATTTGGTAAAGTAGCAGGATACAAGATTCACAGAAATCTCTTGCATTCCTATACACTAATGATGAAAAATCTGAAAGTGAAATTAAGGTAACACTGCTATTTACCATTGCAACAAAAATAATGAAATACCTAGGAATAAACCTACCTAAGGAGACAAAAGACCTGTATGCAGAAAACTATAAGACACTGATGAAAGAAATTAAAGATGATACAAATAGGTGGAGACGTATACCCTGATCTTGGATAGGAAGAATCAACATTGTGAAAATGACTAGACTAGCCAAATTAATCTACAGATTCAATGCAGTCCCTATCAAACTAGCACTGGCATTATTCCCAGAACTAGAACAAAAAAATTCACAATTTGTATGGAAACACAAAAGACCCTGAATAGCCAAAGCAATCTTGAGAAAGAAATACGGAGCTGGAGGAATCAGGCTCCCTGACTTCAGACTATGTTACAAAGGTGCAGGAATCAAGACAGTATGGTACTGGCACCAAAACAGAAATAGATCAACGGAAGAGGATAGAAAGCCCAGAGATAAACCCATGCACATATGGTCATCTTATCTTTGATAAAGGAGGCAAGAATATACAATGGAGAAAAGACAGCCTCTTTAATAAGTGGTGCTGGGAAAACTGGACAGCTACATGTAAAAGAATAAAATTAGAACACTCCCGAACACCAAACACAAAAATAAACTCAAAATGGACTAAAGACCTAAATGTAAGGCCAGACACTATCAAACTCTTAGAGGAAAACATAGGCAAAACACTCTATGACATAAATCACAGCAAGATCATTTTTGACCCCCCTCCTAGAGAAATGGAAGTAAAAGCAAAAATAAACAAATGGGGCCTAATGAAACTTCAAAGCTTTTGCACGGCAAAGGAAACCATAAACAAGACGAAAAGACAACCCTCAGAATGGGAGAAAATATTTGCAAATGAAGCAACTAACAAGGGATTAATCTCCAAAATTTACAAGCAGCTCATGCAGCTCAACATGACAAAAACAACCCAATCCAAAAATGGGCAGAAGACCAAAATAGACATTTCTCCAAAGAAGATATACAGATTGCCAACAAACACATGAAAGAATGCTCAACATCACTAATCATCAGAGAAATGCAAATCAAAACTACAGTGAGATATCACCTCACACCAGTCAGAATGGCCATCATGAAAAAATCTACAAATAGTAAATGCTGGAGAGAGTGTAGAGAAAAAGGAACCCTCTTGCACTGTTGGTGGGAATGTAAGTTGATACACCCACTATGGAGAACAGTATGGACGTTCCTTAGAAAACTAAAAATAGAACAACCATACAACCCAGCAATCCCATTACTGGACATATACCCTGAGAAAACCATAATTCAACAGGAGTCGTGTACCACAATGTTCATTGCAGCTCTATTTACAATAGCCAGGACATGGAAGCAACCTAAGTGTCCATCAACAGATGAATGGATAAAGAAGATGTGGCACGCATATACAATGGAATATTACTCAGCCAGAAAAAGAAACGAAATTGCGTTATTTGTAGTGAGGTGGATGGACCTAGAGTCCGTCATACAAAGTGAAGTAAGTCAGAAAGAGAAAAACAAATACCGTATGCTAACACATACATATGGAATCTTAAAAAAATAAATAAGTAATGGTCATGAAGAACCTAGGGGCAGGATGGCAGTAAAGATGCAGACCTACTAGAGAATGGACTTGAGGACACGGGGAGGGGGAAGAGTAAGCTGGGACAAAGTGAGAGTGGCATGGACATACATACACTACCAAATGTAAAATAGATAGCTAGTTGGAAGCAGCCACATGGCACAGGGAGATCAGCTCGGTGCTTTGTGACCACCTAGAGGGGTGGAATCGGGAGGGTGGGAGGGAGGGAGATGGAAGAGGGAAGAGATACAGGGATATATGTATATGTATAACTGATTCATTTTGTTATAAAGCAGAAACTAACACACCATTGTAAAGCAATTATACTCCAATAAAGATGTATAAAAAACTTTATAAATAAATATAAATAAAAGCCTTTATTTTATCTTTCTTATACCTTAGCTGATGTTTTTCCTTTCTTTGTGTGGATCCAAGTTTCCTTTTTTAAATTAGTTTATTTATTTATTTTTGGCTGCGTTGGGTCTTCATTGCTGCGTGCGGACCTTCTCTAGTTGTGCAAGCAGGGGCCGCTCTTCGTTGCAGTATGTGGGCTTCTCATTGCAGTGGCTTCTCTGTTGCCGAGCATGGGCTGGAGGTATTCGGGCTTCAGTAGTTGTGGCTTACAGGCTTAGCTGCTCTGTGGCATGTGGGATCTTCCTGGACCAGAGATCAAACCCATGTACCCTGCATTGGCAGGCGGATTCTTAACCACTGCACCACCAAGGAAATCCCCAAGTTTCTTGATCTATATCACTTGCCTTCTCTCTAAAGAACTTCTTTAACATTTCTTACAAGACAGGTCTACTAGCAACAAATTTCTTCAATTTTTGTTTGTCTGAGAAGGTCTTTATTCTCACTTTTTAAAAAATTTTTACTTATTTATGTATTTATTTATTTGGTTGTGCCGGGTGTTAGTTGCAGCACGTGGGCTCCTTGTTGCAGCATGCGGACTCTTAATTGTGTCCTGCATGTGGAATCTAGTCATTATTGTTTAAAGTATTTCTTCTGTTCCTTTCTCTCTTCTTCTTGTATTCCCATTACACATAGATTATACCTTTTGTAATTTTCCCTTTTGTGATTGTATATTCTGTTTTGTTTTTTCCAGTCCTTTTTTTTGTTTGCTTTCTAGTTTTGGAGGTTTCTATCTATTGAGATATCCTCAAGCTTAGAGATTCTTTCCTCAGATGTATCCAGTCCACTAATAGGCCCCATCATAGGCACTCTTCATTTCTGTTATGTATTTTTTATCTCTTTTTGGTTCTGATCTCTTTGATTTCTTTTTGGTTCTTTCTTAGAATTTCCATCTCTCTGCTTTCATTGCTCATCTGTTTTCCCAGGCTGTATGTTTTATTCATTGGAGCTCTTAGGATATTAATCATAATTGTTTTAAACCACCAGTCTGATAATTCCATCATCCTGCTATATCTGACTCTTGTTTCTTTGCTTGCTCTGTCTCTTCAGCTTTGGTGTTTGCCTTTTAGTATGTCTTGTAATTTTTTCTTGATAGTCAGGTATGATGTACTGGGTAAAAGGCACTGCTGTAGATAGGCCTTTAGAAATATGGTTGTTAAAAGTAGGGGGAGAGGAAATGTTCTGTAGTCCATAACTAGATCTCAGTTTTTTAGTAAGCCTGTGTCTCTGGGCTGTGAACTGTACTTTGCAATCCCCTCCCTCCCCAATCCTTGGTGGACAAGATAGCTGGAGTGGGCTGGAGTTGGGTATTTCCTTCCCTCCGGTCAGATATGCTCTGATAAAACTCCAGTAGGTTAGGCTCTGGTTAAATAATTTCTCCTGAGAATAGACCTTGCTAAGAACAGAATGTTCTGGGACTTTTGTGATGTCCAGCAGTTAAGACTCCATGCTTCCACTGCAGGGGGCACAGGTTCAATCCCTGGTGGGGGAACTAAGATCCCACATGCTGCGTGGTGTGCCCCCCACCCCCACCAAAACAAACAAAAGAACAGAATGCTCTGGCATATTCCAAAGTGGTTCTTTTAGTCCTCTGCTGATTGTCTTGTTGTGAGGAAGAGTTCAGGTAAGTTACCTGATTTTTGTTAAGTTTGTAATTATTTAATAAAAATGTCTTTTTAAAAGTATGTTTTCAGTTTCCTAAAAAGATAAACATAATTCTGCTCTTAGGTATTTACCCAAATGACGACAACTTATATTCACACGAAAACCACACATAAATGTTTAATAAAAGCTTTATTCATAATTGCCAAAACTTAGAAGCAACTAGATGTCCTTCAGTAGAGAAATGGATAAACAAACTGGTACATTCATACAATGGAATATTTAGCGATAGGAGGGGGGAAAAGAGCTCTCAAGCCATGAAAAGACATGGAAGAACTTTAAATGCAAATGGAAAGGGGAAAGAAACCAGTCTGAAAAGGCTATATACTGTATGATTCCAACTATTATGTGACATTCTAGAAAAGGCAAAACTATGGAGACAGTAAAAGAATCGGTGGTTCCCAGGGATTGGGGGAAGGGAGGGATGAATCGGTGGAGCACAGAGGATATTTAGGGTTGGGAAATTATTCAGCACGATATTATAATGATAGATTCATGGCATAATGCATTTATTAAAATACATAGAACTGTACAACACAGTGAGCCCTAATGTAAACTGTAGACTCTAGTTAATAATAATGTATCAATATTTCATTAAATGTAACAAATATTCCACACTGATGCAAGATGTTAGTAACAGGAGGAACTGTATGCAGGGGAGAGAGTGGGTAAACCTTAAACATGCTCTAAAAAAATAGTCCGTTAATTTTTTTTAACTACTTCATTCAGTTCAGATTTTACAAAGTGTACCCAATTATGTGAAACAATTATTATTTTGAATAGAAACTTTAAGATTACTAATTATCTGTTTTACTTATGAAATCTAAATTGTTGAAGCATTTCAGGACTACTTACATTTTCTATGAATCTGTAAGCACAGAGTTCATGTTGAAAAGTATTTAATTCTTTTCTGCTTTCTTAAGAAATAGAGTGGTATAGAGTATTGATTTTGTGTATTTGTGTATGTGGGTGTTGTTAAATAATATAGAGCAAGGATTTTTCATATTACTATATTAGAAATCTTTCCAAATACTGTAATAGCTAAAGTAATTTGGGATGTTTGTCGTGATTCTTATAAATTCTTTATAATGTAAAATACTCTATTTCATTGATTCTGAGATATCCACCCTAGGACATTTTAGCCTCTGAAATCCATATGTCTCTTAAAATCAGTGGCATCTTAGATTCAATGAAATGTGATGTCTAATAAGTCTTCAGGAGAATAAATTTAATAATTGTTACAGAATCATTGTAATTACTAAAAATGATATGGGATCATCTGATTTACTTCATATTTATCTTTCAGATGCTCTTTGTGTGGGTATGTGTGCAGCCATCCTCCTTCTTTGAAGTCTCATATGTGGAAGCATGCCAGTGACCAAAATTATAACTATGAACAAGTAAACAAGGCTATTAATGATGCAATTTCACAAAGTGGCAGGTATTTGATCTTACTGTTATATATAAATAGGTTATTGTTTATAATTATATACGCATTATATATAAAGTTAGGATTATATCTACTAGTCTGCATTATAACCAACTCAAGGTTTGATGTGTTTTCTTTTGTTTTTTAAGAGTTCAGGGGAAATCCTCCGGAAAGACTGTATTAAACAGCAGTGAAGAAAGAGCCGATTCTCTCACTGGAAGTTCAGAAAATTTGGTGTCATCCTCAGAGCTTATTTCCCAGGCTCCCAGTGAAGTCGTAGGTACCAGCGAGAATGAGAAACTAAACCCTACAAGTAATACCTCACATAGTTTAGAAAAAAACTCCAGTCTGGCCCCTCCTGGCGTGGAGTATTGCGTTTTACTCTTCTGTTGTTGTATTTGTGGTTTCGAGTCTACCAGCAAAGAAAATCTTTTGGATCATATGAAGGAGCATGAGGGTGAAATTGTAAACATCATCCTAAATAAGGACCACAACACAAGTCTAAACACAAATTAGGTGGAGTAGTTATCTGAAGAGGAAAACAGCAGAAGAGGAATCCTTTAAACCACAGTTTGCCCTTTGTGCTGTCCAATAACTTACTAGGCACAGAAGAAATAGTTGGTGTGATTTTTGAAGAAATCACAGATGTGACTTTGGAACGAAATTTGTAATGTAGTAAAAGGAATTCCAAATGGATAAGGGGTAATAATATTTAAGCATTTTGAGTGAGGAGAAGTGGGTTGAGGAGGCAGCAAAGATGTACTCTTATCATAACCCTCTGTTACCTCTTAGTTTAAGTGTATTTATTATTAAAAGCTTGTTATAGTGTAGAAATGCAAGCAAAAGAGTTAAGAAAGGGCTTTTCAGGAACTATTCTAAAACTTACTGTTACGAAAGTGTCACAATCTTAAGCGGAGCTTAATTTTCTTCATTCTCAATTTTGACATGAATGACAACCCTCTTGTGAGAAATGGGAGGCACATGTCTGAGGGATTTTTGGTATCAACAAAGGAAAGAAGAGATCATTACAGGGCTTTGAGATGATCAACCTAAATCTTCAGCCAGATTGATAGGAACAAATCATATACTCAATCTGAGATATATTACTTTACTCTTTAGAAAGAAAAAAGAAAGAAAAGAGACCTCTAAATCCAAATCTAGATTGTAAATAGGCGTTTACAAAGTAAATTATTGTCTTAAATTTACAGTGAATGTCTTGTGGGCAAAGGAGAAAAGAGGTGAATTCCCACCAGCCTCAAACCAAATCTCAAGGTTCATAAAAATGGTGACTGGTTGAGCACGGTGCACTTCTCAGAGGTTCTTTTCAGAGTGTTGATGGAACACCCCAGCTTCTCAATAGTTACATGGGCCTTCTAATCCACTCTTCTAAACTAGACCAAGCTTGTTGTCTAAAAACAACAAAGTAGGAAAAATTGCATTTGCTCATCAGACCTTGGAAGTAGTTTGAACTGTTAAATAAAAATCATTTGTGGGAAGAGGTATGAAATTCAAAAGCCCCTTAAAATGAGTACTACTATTGAGATTTTACTTCCTGGAACTTTTTATTTAGTTATACTTAGCATAAGAGACACAACCAAATGTGGCTAAAATGTAGTAAAAATTCAGGTGGTTTATAAAGCGTTTAATAACAAACAAAAACTATTTGGGTATTTCCTATCCAGGAAATTGTATTTTGTTGGTGTGCAATAGGACACGTGGGAAGCCAACTAAAACTCGCCATCAGATAGATGTAATCTCATTAATTACACATTTGTATTACAGTGTATTTCAAAGAGTGAAAAGAACAGGATTTTTTGGTTTTGCTTTTGTCGTTCTGATCATTTACGTATGCATTGTTCTGTTAATGTCAGTTCTGCCTACAAGTCAAAAGGCGGCCGGTGCACCATGCGGTGCACCGTCTTCATGGTGCTCTTTCTGAACTTGACTCTAACATCTCCTAGAGCTGAGGCTGTGACTCTCATAAAGCTTAGAAAACATCGAAAACAGAATTTCTTGAATAGGATACTCTGTAGACACATTTTAGGAAAGAATTCTCTTCCCAAAGTCCAGGTATGAATTGAATGAATTAACATTTTTAAGATAGCATTAGGAACTATTTAATTGGGGCCAGGTAACCTGAAATACTGTCTGATTTGCGTGTTTTTGTTTTGTTTGTTTTTTATTTGCTTTTTAAAGTCTAATTTGATGATGATATTTGAACAAACAGAGTTGATTGTAACTTTGCAACTCTTTAATTTACGTAGCTTTAGTTTATTTGTGAAAGTTAATCCATTTCTGATAGCTGGTTTTTAAAAGAGAAAATGGATTCATATATACTAAACTATATTCCCCAAATCCACGTGCAGTGGGTTTTCTCATTTTCTCCTGTTTTCAGAATTAAAGCACAGTTATATTTCATTTCAAATTCAAAAATAAACTAAAATATTTTAAATGGTTCCATTATTACTTTATTGTTCCCACTTAGTTTTTTCATTACTGGTAGCTCTGACTCAATGTTTCTTTATAAAAATCTATTATTCTGAAAATTAACAACCTTAGAAGAGTTTTTGTTTTATAAATTTTCCTTGGCTTTAATTTTATATAATCATTTGGAACATACTAATAACCAAAAAACATTCCCAAAATTTCAACAGTGTATTTTTAAATGAACTTTCTTCATTTCCTTAAACTACTTCCATTGATTGTTACTTAAATTTGCCATTTGGAATCATGAATTTAAAATTTCCCTAGCTCATGGGAAAAAATTAACCCAGAAGTTCAGAAGTCTTTAAATATTCATCTGCTTCCAGCCTAAAGTACCTTCAAAAGCTTTCTCTTGGCCTATAGGAGGAACCATATACCAAGGATGTGTGTACCTTCCCATTATGATTTTGAGGCAAGCCTTAAGTTAACCCTCCCCACTAAGAACAACTGAATATGATGAAGACTATATATGCAATTTTAATTATAGAACAGATATTAAAATAATCAGCAGGAATTCCCTTTATAGGAATAACATTTACTGGCACTAGATCTTTTGCCATGTAAAGCTCAGTATTTGTTTTCCCCTCTGAACACTTACAATTCTAAGATTTGACAGTGAAAATAGTTTTTAAAACACTTACTGGATAAGGCAAAGGTGGGGAGGGGGAAGATGATGCATTCTGATCATTATAAATAATACTTTTTCAGGGCTCTATCATTTTCTCTCTTTCTCTAATAATCCAGAATATGGTTGGTATCCCCAGTGTTCTAACAGTACCATGCCTATATTCCAGTTGACCTGTAGACTTCAAGTTCTGTGTCCAGCCAGTGCAGTGTAGTGACACTGACTGAAGCCTTTATTCTAGATCTTTCATCTATTTGAGGTAGCTATCAGTGGCTTTGTTATTATTTTCTTTGTCTTTTCTCACAAAGCAAATGGTGGGCACCTATGTTTACATTGTATCTTCCTGCAGTGTACTTGGCTTGACGAAGACAAGCAGGCTTCTCTTTTGAGACTTATTATATTTTTAGTTTTCATAGACACTTATTTAATCTTTTTTTATTGTACAGCAAGGTGCTCTAAGTAATATTCTATAAAATATATTTAATAGAGATTTGAGTTTGATATTCATGGACATGAATACATGTATTTTTTTAAGAAATAAGTATTGTGTAACACTATGGCATTGCTTCTATAGCCAAAGTCTAAAAACTTCTGGAACACTGACATGTAAAGACTACAGTTAATTCTGACACTGTATCTTATTAAAATAGGATGATTTGCATTTTGTAAAATTATCCTGCACATCAAGCTGCATGCCTTAACGCCTAAAACTCTAGGATTGTTTTCATGGTAGAACAGTTTATCTGTTCAACAAACAGTGAAGCAAGGTCTTAGCGCTACTTTAACTACCTTTGGAAATACTGTACAATGTTAGAATAATTTATTTTGCTTTACAGAAGTTTGTCATGTATTGACTTTAATATTGTATTTTGGTAATAAATTTTTTGTTAAAAACACTTGCCTCTAAGTTTTATTAACAAAAAGTTATATCCATTCTTATTTTGGAAATGTTGATTTAATCACTTAGAAATTTGGATTTAAATAATGAAGAACTTCCCCAGGCTTAAACTAAGGCTTATGATTACCCTTTGGTAACATGTTAAACTATTGATGACTAGCATTAAACTGTGTTACACAAAGGTAATTGAAAAAGCATTTAGATTGTTTTAATCTTTTTAAAAATTCAATCTAGGAACTCTCCTGGTGGCGCAGTGGTTACGAATCCACCTGCCAATGCAGGGGACGTGGGTTCAACCCCTGGTCCGGGAAGATCCCACATACCTCAGAGCAACTAAGCCCACGTGCCACAACTACTGAACCTGCACTCTAGAGCCAATGAGCCACAACTACTGAGCCCGCGCCTAGAGCCCGTGCTCCACAGCAAGAGAAGCCACTGCAATGAGAAGCCCACAAACCACAACGAAGAGTAGCTCCCGCTCCTTCAACTGGAGAAAGCCCACGCACAGCAATGAAGACCCAACGCAGTCAAAAATAAATAAATTAAAATTTTTTAAAAAATTCAATTTTATTTTGTAGTTTTTCTCCTGCTACACAGTTCTTCACTTTATCTTCCAAATCACATCCTTATATGCTTTAAATTCTGATGTAGTCAGAGTGCTAAAGTAGCTCTCTTAACAGCAGTTAGCATTTTGCACTTGCATTGATCCGTTGCATTGGCAAGTGAAGCTAACATCATCTGACTGTATCATTGGTCTAGTTACACATTTGTGCCCTAGAATCCTGGGATACCTTGGCTGCAAGTGTCTGAGGCCAAATATTTCTCCCCAAAAGCTTTAATCCCTTGTCCTATCTCCCCAGGGGCAACATAATTATGTCCTATCTTTTAAGAGCCAAATCCCAACACTGTCACTAACCTCTGGATAGTTGTAGAAATCTCAGCATGAAAGATCCAGAACATGTGCAGTTTGGTAGCCACCAGCCACATGTGGCTATTGAGTACTTGTAATATGACTAGGATGCTAAGTGTATAATATACAACCGTTCTGAAGACATCGTTTTTTTAAAAAGTATCGCAGTAATTTTTTTATATTGATTACTTGTTGAAATGATATTTGGGATATTTTGGTTTAAATAAAATTAATTTCACCTGTTTTTCTATGTAGCTACTATAAAATTTTAAATTGCATATGTGGCTCACATCATTTCTGTTGGACAGTGGTGGTATAGAAGAAGGATTAGTATACTGACAGCCCTTGTTTCAAATCTGGCATGCCATCCATTTTTGTAAATAGTTTTATTGGAACACAGCCACACCCAGTCATTTACATACTGTATATGGCTATTTTTGAGGTACAACAGCAGCACTGAGTAGTTGTTACAAAGACCGTATGCACCACAAAGCCCAAATTATTTACTATCTGCTTAATAGTAAGTCGTTTGATAGAGCTTGTTGACCTGTGACCTAGAACAATGGTATGATCTGTGCTTTAAAGCTCCCAGGAAAAAAAGCTTCTTAGAAAGCTTTATATCGCATTATTTTATAAATATATTATTTCGTCTCCTGTTCTTCTACAGCCCTACTCATAATTTATGACTTAACCTAACTCACTATTTCATCATCTCCACTACTTACGCCAAACACAATTTGTTTAAAATAACAACATAATGAATTAATAAATAATGCCGCTTTTTAAAAGTATTGGTTTTCCTCCTGACAACCTTATGGTGCTGATGGTACCCTCTGCTTCACCCTTTCTGTGATGTGGTCATGCCACCGGCATATCTAACTGCGGTGGGAGGTAACCGTGGCAGCTAATCCACTCAACTGCGGTGACCATTGACTTGCATAATCCAGGATATAAAGAAAAGTCTTAGACACACCTCTTTATAATGAATAACTTGTCTGAGTCTAAAATCAGATTCTGGGGTTGGGTGGCAGTTGTAGTTGGCTTTGATGTAGAACTGTTGCCTAAATTGGCAGATTAAGAAAAAGTCACAGTATTCGCCTACATAGATTCTTCCGAAGCAAGCAGCAAAGATGTAAAATGAACATTTTTGGCCCTATAAATTCTCAGAGGAGTTTCTGTTTTTAATTGGTGCCATACAATAGACAGTATGTTTTGGTTTATATCTTAGAATCCAAATGACTGTAAGATGCTTAAACCATTTCCAGAGTCCTAGATGTGCAGCAAAATCTGGTTTGTGTCTTGTGTTGGGGGACTGTAGACCTCATTTTTCTGGTGATACATTAATATACTGCATCCAGTTTTCTCATTTAGACCATAAAGTGTTTGAAGATTATGACATACTTGGTTTTTATCTATTGATTTTTTTTCTTTTTCCCAGTATGAGTAATTCCTGTTTAAATTGTTTGCCTTACGAAAGTTGATTCTAGTAGATCTTCCTTTGAATTAAAAGTTTAATTTTAGGCATCTAATATAAATTCTTACCATTATAGAACAAAATCATAAGATGTTGGTGGTGTTTCGTTTCCTAACTCAACCACGTTTACACTAGTTGTGTCACTTAATCCAGAGAGTAAAGGCACCATTCGGGACAGTTTGCAAAACTGAATGTAAGACAGGTAGATACTTCCATGATAATGCTGAGGTAGATGCGGCCTTTGTTTGAAAAGGACATGATGTGTTAGGTGGATGGAGTTTTATTTACACAAATCAGAAAATAATAAATCCTTGACCATGAGCTGATAAAATAGACCCAACTATTTTATCTTTCTGATTTCTCAGCTTTATCCTCTGTTAAAAGGAAAAATTAAGAATAATTACCCATGTCATTGCCACTGGTATCAGTAATTGTAAAATTTTTGAGTTATTAATAAAGTATGTCATCTTAAATATGTACACAATAGAAAATTATGACCTGAAGAGACCCTCAACAAAATAAAACAAGTTATTCATTTTTAAATAACCTAATGTTATTTAACCTAATAATCTAATGTTATTTAAAGGCTTAGTGCACATCTCCAGATTTCTGGGTTTTTTCTACTTGTCATTTTATTAATTTTAGTATCCATACTTCAGCAATAATGTGGCTGCATTTTACTGAAATAGACACATCAATCTACATCTTGCTCTTTTTTGTTTATATCTGCAATCCCATTTAAATTTAGTATTTCCAACCACAAAAGGTGTTAGAAAATTCTATTTCAGGCTAATGAGAAAAAGTACAGCAGGATACGGTTCAGATCATAAGCTGTATTTATTTCTGATCCTCTACAGCTCACATTCTACAAAAAAATAGTTATGCTGAAATAATTAAATAATCGTAGGAAACGAGCGGTTTCCAAGTTATCTTCATTTTCCAAGCCCTTCTCCATATGAAGCATGAGAATACAATTGGTGAGGTCATGCCTTTCCATAATGCTAAGATTGGAATCCATGCAGGGTATCACCCTGTAGGTTAAAAAACTCTAAAATGAGGCTCTTCAGAATCTGTGCCCAGCTGGAGCACCCCTGTGCTCCGTGTGCAAACGCTGATAAAGAGGCTCCAGTGTACTATGTGACACTTTTTAAAACTCACTTTGTAATCACAAGAAAAAGTAAGTGTGGATCTTCCTAATGGGAGAGCAGTCACTGTGTCCCATCTGAAGCAAGGGGAAGACATGGGTGGTGGACGGCCTGCCAAGCTGCACACTGAGTGGGTATTTTGCTACCTCAGCTGGTTTGAAATATAGTGTAGCTTTACCTTTTTGAACCTCTTGTAAGTTCAGTTATGTCTTCTATTTTCTGAAATGTGAAATTGATTTTATAATACCAACCTCAGAGAGTTATATGGACTACATGAGAAGATCGTCTATAAGATACCTAGTTGAGTTCTGACAGTTCTGGATGGTGTTGGTTCAAAGCCATGTGACCTTGAGTAAGGCATTCAACCTTTTTTTGAGCCTCAGTTTCTTCATCAGTAAAACAGATGGTAATACTTAAACCTTGTAGGGTTGTTGTGAAGATCAGAAACCATGTGTATAAAGGGCCTGGCCATCTGTGAGCTCAAACAGTGGTTCCTATCATGGTTTGAGCACTCACTGTGTGTGCTGGGGGCAGGGACGCATTAAACGCCCTTATAAATCATGGTATCAAAGCTACCTGTTACAGCCTTGGAAAGGACTCTAAGAGCCATACTGCTTTGTGTTTTGAGGAAGGATACTCACAACAAAATATCGTATCTCTTAAAATATACCCAAACAAGACAAACCTGGTACCTAGAATATTGTATACAATTCATGTCACATCTAAAAAGACAACAGCCTGGGAGAAAGTGTCAGAACATTACCCTGTTACCATCACATTAAGTTCATATAATCATTCTCTCACACCTATAAACCGCCATTAAGGACTATGTGAAAATGGCCCTTTCCCTAAATCAGCTGATGAGCAGGCAGCATTGGCAAAACTTAGGCCCAAGGAGAGAGAATGGTATTTCAAATTGTATATGCTCAGTATAATCAGCCGCTAACTACACAGGACTGAGTGCCATGCCCTGGACCATTAGGGAAAGGTAACCGTTCTTGGAAACGGTGAGACATGGCCTGGCTCAGACCATGCAAAGCTCTCACACGGAACTCAGTCTTCTAACCATCGCACAAGGACTGTTTCACCTGCAGGACTCGGGTGCAGAGCAGTTCTAATTCTGAAGCATCCCTGCAGTCCAGCCCTAAAGCCAACCTCTTCATATGGGGTGCTGTCCTGTGGGCCTGGGATGTAGCTCTCCTCGTTTCACCGAAGAGACTTATGACCAGGTAGGAAAACGGCAGAAGGGGCAAAGATAAAATCCAAACCAGCATTTGCGTTTAACCACTATCCACTGATGTAACTTATTTCCAGTCTTCCCCCACGGCCCCAACACACACACACATACACTTATGCATAGTAAAAATACAAGAGAAAAGTTAACCTCTAGAATTTGTCCGGTGTTCCAACCACCAAAACTTTATCTGTATCAGCGTTTCAACCTTTTTTTCATTATCACATCCCTAAGGAACTTTTTTTTAGACTTTTCCTGATCACCCCCCTCCATGAAATTTGAATACCTTAGATATACTGTGTATCTGCACTTTATACATTAAAAGAATAAGGTTTTTTTCAACCCCCAAGAGCCAATTTTCTCCCCGTTGGGGGCGGAGGGGGTAATATCACCACGGAGAATGTATGCTCATATAAATGAACTGGTTGGTGACAGTTGTGAGAGGAAACAAACCTTGTTTCCTGGTATCTTGACTGAAAAAAACTTAAAGCCATCAAGAGACTGTGATTAAAAACCTCTCAGAGGTAGCTGTATTCGTTCCTCCATCATGTGGGGAGCACAAAAGGACAGAGTCTACCTACTTTAATCTCCACACAACTATTGGGGTCGTTTGAGTCCTAGCAGCTTTCAGGCCTGGTGAGATGCAATCAAGCCTGTGAATTCCTAAGCATAAGTCCTTCAGGCTAGTTTATCAGCATCCATGGGTGGACTCAGGAAGATTTGGGGACAGCACGTGGTTAAGTGTTAGTGAAAATCCAACCCAGTGCTAGATTAGCCATAATTTAAGGCATGATAAAATATCTGAATTTGAGGGTATTAGAAACACATACATTTCTGGCTGAAAGTCCTACTTCGTCCTACAAAAAAAAAAATCCCAAGCCAGACAGTACACCTTGGCATCTGTTAGTAGGAAATGTCTATTTCTAGGGTTTTTAGACACCTGCTGTATATACCTGTTTTGCAGGGAATGACATTAGAGCAGTCCAAGGAAACAAACTGGAAAGACCAGCCAAGGCTGGTTTGTGGACTAGAAGAGCCAACATCTAGGAATCACACTTCGCCAAAAGCTTATTATGTGATAAAGCACCATCATCTGCTTTAATTGGATAACCTATTCGTGTCCTATTCAAAAACACACAAGTACAATAGTTGTTCTAACCATGGAAATGGGGGAAAAAGGCATAGGTGGAAACAGCAGACAAGTAGAGGGAAGAAGAGTAGCAGGTGTTGAAGAAAATGAACCAACACTGACAATGTTTACACAGTTTGTTAACTTTATTTAAGAGAGTCCTTGGATAATTATGCACCTATGCTAATCTGCCTATAAATTCCATTCTTCTAAACCATTACAAACCTAGTTAATACAAAGTTGATCAAAGGAAGAGAGAAAAAGTAATTAACAATATTACATAATACCTTTTCTTAAGAATCTCCCAGGGAAGGAGGCAAGTATTTTAAAGGCGGGGTCCGGGGTGGGGAATACGGGGAAGGACTCAGGTGTAATGTTGATTCCTGTGCAACTCTGGAATGATCTGTGAGCGCTGAGAAAGCTGATCTCCAGGACTCAGCATGGGTTGCCTAAGACCAAGAGTGCCAAACTAGGCTCGAAAGAATGCCGTAGACACAGCTCATCTCTGAGGTCTCTGACATGGGTCATACACAAGGAGTGTATAAAACAACCCATGGGATGTAGGAAGAACATATTAGGATTTCCACATATTGGAATACATAATGTGTATATATATGTATGTATACACACACATATACGTGCACACGGAGAGGACAAAAATTTTTCATTGATGAAGTTGTGAGATCAAAAAGTTTGGAGACCACTGCTCTGACTTTTATTAAGACACTTGAAAAACCAACCCTGTGGACGAGGTGGCAAAATAAGAATTGCATGAAACTACTGTTGCAAAAATATGTGTAAGTGGGCCAAACTGTCTTCAACTGAATATGTGTTTCTGTAAAAGAATACTCAGTATTGTAAAGATCTCATTTCTCTCAAAGACTTCTTTACCTTTTATACAATTCCAGTAAAACAATCTCCATGGATTCTTTTTTGGAAACTGGTAAAAAGATTATAAAGTTTATATGAACAAGAAAATATGCAAAACTTGCCAGAACATGTGTTTAAAAGAAATACAGTATGTAGAACTGCTGCAAACTAGTTCTTTTTAAAAATCACTTAAACACAACAATGAGTTTACAAATAGGCCATATACGTACTGGAATGAGTATGTGATACAGATAATTCAAATCAGTAAGGTAGGAATGATGGTGAAACAACTGATTCTCCAATTAGAAAAAAAAATTGTCAGATCTCTCTCTTCATATTAAAAAGATGCAATATTTTTTAAAACTAGGAAAAAGTATTTTTAAAATTTTACAATCTTGGGATGGTAGAGGTTTTCCTAAGTATGTTGGAAAAACCCAGAAGCTTTTATAAAGGGAAGATGATAGATTTGATAACATAAAATTGAAAACCAATGCAAAGCGAAACACACCATATGAAGTACACAACACTGAGAAAATACCTGCAAGGTATACAACAGAAAGTTAATATCCAGGGACTTCCCTGGAGGTCCAATGGTTAAGACTCCGTGCTTCCATTGCAAGGAGCATGGGTTCGATCACTGGTCAGGGAACTAAGATCCCACATGCCACGCAGTGTGGCCAAAAAAAAAATGTTAAAATCCATAATCTATAACTAATCCCTTTATATAAAGATTAAATCGACAATTGGCCCAAGAACATGAAAAGATAAATCACAGAAAAAGAAATACAAGCAGCCAATAAGGCCTGGTGTATCTCCACCTAATACATTTAAAATGATATATCATTTGTTGCCTAAGATTGGCAAAGATTAAAAATATCCATTGTTGGCAAGGACACTGAAATAAGACCCGTAATGCACATTGGTGGACGTGTAAAGTAATACAATTTTTAACCTTTTGTAATGTAGTTTGCCAATGTTTATCCTAATTTAAATTCTAGCAATTCTGTTTCTAGAAATATATCCTGAAGAATTACACAAATATAAGGATATTCTCTTTGCATTGTGTGTAATAGGGTAAAGCTAGAAACAATCTAAATGTCCAATCAGAGGGGAATATTAAATAAATTATGATACATCCATACAGAGGATGACTACTATATTGAATACCCATCACTGTGTCACAGAATTACCCTTAAACTTAGTGGTTTTAAAACAACGATAAACGTTTATTATTCTTATCATATCTGTGCATGAGATACTTGGGAGTGGCATGGATGACATGGAGCTGGCAGATCTTCCTCCTAGGTGGCTCACTCACATGGCAGGCTGGTGGCTGGCCAGAGGCCAGGTGCCGCCCACGTGGCCTTCTCTACACGACGTTTGAGTGTCCTCACAACATGGTGGCTGGCATCCCCCATAAGTGCGCAATCCAAGAGAGGATAAGGCTAAAACTAGGATGCCTTTATGACCTGGCCTCAGAAGTCCCACGATGTCACTTCCACCGTATTCTATGCATCACACAGAACAGCCATGATGCGGTGAGAGGGGAGTATATAAATACTCAAATACAGCAAGGATCATTTAAGGTGAAATTTAAAGGCTGAATAGTAGTTAAGTCAGGCACTTATAAAAACTTTGAAATTTATGAATAGGAAGTAGGGATGAGGCTGGAGAGGTAAATGGAGCCTGACTCACAGCAGTACTTTCAAGCTTGTTAAGGAGCTTTTTATATAAAGCCAGTAAGCCACCAAAAGACTTATATCTTAGTAAGATCAGTATGTTTTTTATATGGAGGGTGGACTGAGTGGACAAGGCCAGAGGGCAGGAATGGAGGAAAGGCAATCGGTTAGCAGGCTATTGAAATGACCCAGACAAAAAAGGGTGCCTTGGGTTACAGGAGTGGCAATGGAGATGGGGAAAAGTTGGGCAAGTTCTGAGATATTTAGGAATAAACCCAATGGGACTCAATGTTTGACTGGATATATGGGCTACACAATAGGGAGGAATCAAGTTTGGCTCCTAAGGTATTGACAGCAATTAGGAAAAGGGGGCACATGGGATGAAAAGTAGGTTTGGGGATTAGAAAAAGTTTAATTTTTAACGAGTTGAGTTTGATTGCTCTGCACACAGGGAAATTTCCAACAGGCACTAGATGTCTGGGACCTGGCTGTCGGGAGCTATGCCTGGGCATGAACTAGGCACTAGATGTCTGGGACCTGGCTGTCGGGAGCTATGCCTGGACATGAACTAGGCACTAGATGTATGGGACCTGGCTGTCAGGAGCTATGCCTGGACATGAACACTTAGGAGTCATCAGAATGTCACTGGAAATTAGAGCCATGAGCCAGAGAGGAAGAGGAGTTTACATGAGACTGAAAAGGAATGCCAGACAGGTAGATAGAGGAGGAATACTGGGAGAGTCTATTGCCACAGAAGACAGGAGTGATCCAGAGTGTTCACACTACTAAGCCAAACTATTGAAAACTCAACGAACATCGTACATCAGACAGGAAAAAGCCAATGGAGGAGAGCTCTCTCCCTTGGTCCAATGCAAGATGCTTTTATGGGAAGGATGTGACTTCCCATAAGAAGACATTAATGACTTCTAGTGCAGTGCTTCTCAAAGTGTGACGTACATACAAATAACCTGGAGGTTATATTAAAATGCAGATTCTGATTCAGGAGGCCTTGGGGAGAGCCGGAGAGCCAACATTTCTAAGGTCCTAGGGGATGCCAACACTGCTGGTCCCCAGACAATATTTTGAGTAGCAAGGTCCTGCTATGGCTCTCAAACTTTGTTGAACACAGACTTGCATGGAGAACTTCTTAAAACAAATTATTGGTCCCTGGCCCCTACAGATTACGATTCGGTAGGTATGACTAGAACCTGATAATTTCCAACAAGCTCCCTTACGATGTTGATAGTGATGCCACAGGTTTCCAGGCCATACTTTTGAGCTGAACTGTTCCAGCACAACTTAACTATTGCTGGCCCCAACAGAGGAAAAGCCAGATCCCATTGGGTTTCAAAACACAATGCAAACAAGTATTCCTGTAGACCTCTGCAGTCACAGCCCATGACCAGAGCTCAATGGGGGCAAAGGTCTACCGCTCATTACCCATCACCCCCATGGTTGCTGTATCAGAATGAATTCATTCTTAATTAACTTATTTATTACCAAGACTTACCCTCAGCAGTGGATGTCTATTTCTCTCAAAGCTTTATTTTGCTTAGTAAAGCCATTTCATATGAAAACAAGCAGCTGCTAACAAGTAGTATTTCCTTTACTCAAGGGATCCATGTTTCACAACAGACTCATTTTTTTCCCCAGTGAGCAACACAATTTAAGAAAAAACCCTATATAATAAGGTGGGGAGGAGAGGGGGAATTCTACTTAAGGAGGAATCAATTCACATATTATTTATTAAACACACAAATGTATTTTATGTAAGGCATCTTAAGGTGAAAGAGAAAGATTATAAATATACAGTCCCTGTTCTCAAGTCCATAACATGAAAAAAAGACACCAACAATCATGTTAAACATGACAAATGCCATCTGAAAAAACAGCTGACATTTATTTTTATTAAAACCACCAGCAGATACCTCAACCCACGGGCACAGAATGTGTGTTTGTTATTAACAGCAACAGACGCACAAAGGAGGAGGAAAATATCAAACAGGGGTAACAAGGAAAGGCACCTGGCTGAAGTAATTCCTGGAATTAAGACAGATGGGCAGTCCTCTTCACAGGTGGAAGACCCAGAGGACCATTCCTTAATAAAAATCAATTAACATGTGCTCTGAGAATCTGCTGACAAAAGGCTTTACCTACTATTCATCGCAGTGTGATTAAGAAAGATATCCACGTGTACAACACAGCAACTGCCCTCGGAAAAGGCTTACGCTCTAGTTTGGAGACGGAGTAACACAGGAGACTAAGAAGACAGAGGAACGTATTCTACACAAAATTGAGAAGAAGACAGCTCGCCCTGCCCCCCTCGCCAAAAAGAGGCGCGTCTTTGGAGATGCGAAAGTACCTCTGCAGGTACTCTCACTGGCAGTCGGTAAAAGACTTCCAAACACAGATCACCGGCAGTTGGGGCCTGGGGGTGTTGCCAAGACCCGAGAAGGGGGCGCGCCAGGCCTTGGCAACGCGGTTAGCTGGGAGATGTCCGAGTGGTCAGACTGCTTCCGTCCATCGGGCCCTTACTGACCCCTCCACATCCACCAGCACAGGAGACAGGAAGGCACCGGCGCAAGAAAATGTTTTTCGCGGCCCGCGGCCCGTCTCACCCTCCCCACCCGGGGGCCGAAGTGGTGCCGCCACCCCGCGGTCCGACCTGAGGCCACCCTTACTCGCATCCCGGCCCTCTTCCCCCGAGCAGCGCCGCTCGCCCTGGCCTGGGGGTGGCGGGAGTCTGCGTGGGCGAAGGTGGCCTCGGGCTCCTCGGTCGGTGGCGGGGGTCCTGTGCTCTTCGAGGGGTGCCCGGAGCCGCGGCACGCAGCGGAACGCAGCGGAACTCAACCGACAGTACAGCCCGGCGGCCGGAAGTGCGCCGCTTCCTTCCGGCCGGCGCCGCACGAGACGGGGCGGGGCGCCCCGGGAGGGGGAGGTGGCCCGTGCTGACGGACGGCTCCAGGGACCTATAGGCGCGGCATCAGTGGCCCCGCCTCCCCGGCGCGCCCCCTCCCCGGGGCGGTGACTCCCCCCAGCCCCCCATTTCCAAGGTGCAGTACAAAGCTCCACGGCTGCTGGGTTTTGACTGTCCCTGCGGCGCGTTGCTGGCCGTAGTGCGGCCCCGCCCCCGCAGCCCTCTGCGCCCCCGGCCGGCCGGCCGGCTGCCCCCGTTCCCGGTCCGGAGCCGCGCTCGAGGACGGCTGAGGCCGCAGGTCTGTGGCTGCGTGTCGGGCCGCGGGCAGCGCGAGGGGAAGCGCGGGCGCGAGGCTCCGCCGGCGGCCCCGGACTGTCCGGCGAGCGGGTGGCGCTCCGCCCTTGCGTGGCGGCGTTCGGCTGAATCCGCCGCGAAGACCGAAATCCCGCGGGCCGCCCCGCTGCGTTGCTCAGGGTGGGGGCGCGAATCCGGCCCTCGCGGCGTCTTCGGAGACCCTGTGTGGGACTGGGCGCCCCCTTGTCCTCCCGACGTGCGGGGCTGGGGGCGGCAGCTTGGGAGAGAGCAAGTTTGCCGAGGGCGGGGCGCCTTCTCGGGCGACTTCTTGCCTCGGCCACGCGGGCGGAGGGATGGGCTGGGTGGTCTCCGGCCTCGGCGGCCACGCCACTTCCTAGGTGAGCCGGAGCGAGTTACTGAACTTATCCGGCCCCTCAGCGTCTGGCGGGGACTCCGGTGGTGTAGATTGATTGGGGTGCGGAGGTGAGCTGAATAATGTGCCTTGCAGCGCCCCGGGATGCCCAGTACGTGCTGGTTCTTCTAAGCAGTGGAGAAAAAAAGCACCCGCTCTCATTTCCCTTTTCAAACATTTAAGATGGCATTCCTTGTAATTTGATGGGGAAACTTTTGTTTCTTAGGTTCATGCAATTATCACACGTAGTTGGCACTTAAACATTTGTTGCCCTTCTGTCCTAATGTGTTACGTTGTATCAGTTGTGGGATTTTTACAACTCCGCTTGGGGCCCTTAGAAAGGGCATGATTCTAGGATGAGGTAATTTGGGGGTAAGCTCATCTCTAGAGGTACGACTTTGCCCACACTCCTTTTCTCCCTCGTTGCTCCAGATTCTCCATTTTCGGTGCTTGCACCCTTTTCCTCTCAGATTTTTTTTTTTGTATGAATGAACGAATGGATGAATTGTATAACGTTGATTGGTGTGTTCTTTTCAGTAAAGCAACTTGTTTACCTTTAGGAATTAATAAACTGCGCCGACAGTCGTGTCCGGCAACCGGTCATAGTTAATTAATAAATAGTTAGTTCAACGCTGTTCATTCGTCGGAGGAGTGACGCCAGATGTCCCGGGGGACTGTAGCCAGCTTACTCACTGCCGCCACTCCCCTGCCTCCCACTTGCTGCTTCCAAACCAGGCCCGTGCTCCCTGCCGTCACTCCCACTGTTGCTGCCTGGTGTAGCAGCTGCCCTGATTGGCACACCCCCGCTGCCATCACCACTGAGGCATATTCCTAAAGCTTCCAGTGTGAATTGTTTGAAGGAGCACCAGTATCAAAATCCAGATACCGGAGACAAAACAATGTTTCAGGTCTTCAAAATCAGACCATCAACAGTCAACAGATTTACTACTTAATACCTTTTCCATGGTTGTTACTATAGAAAATAATATAAAACTACCTAATTATGTGACAAAATGCGTGGTAACTGCTATGAGTCGGGAAGGGGAGAGATCAGTAGGGGTTGGTGCATCCTAAGAAAGAAGGCTTCCTGGAAGGGCAGGGCCTTGTCTGTGATGCTCACCTGTGCTCCTAACTCTTGGCAGTGCCTGCCACAAGACAGGCGCTTCATAAATGTGGTTGTGTTAAAGAAATATTTGTGTTGTGTCTTGAGAGTAGCTTTGAAAGCTGGTTACGGTTTGGATGGGAAAATGGGAGGGCGTGCTAAGCGAGGGAAAATGGCTCAGGTAAAGTCTCCAAAACACAGATGAGGACAGGCTGTATTTGGCAGAGACGGTTCGGACATATGGATGGTGGCTTACTTCTGTGTTGTTTGTAGGAGTGGTTGGAAGAACAATGCATGTGAGCCTTTGACACCATGATATCCATCAGGCAAAGAAAAGGAATACAAACCACAGAAGTTTCAGAGGATTATGTGGCACAAGAAGAAAATGTGAAGTTGGAAAATAAATTGCCATCTAGTAGGTGATTTAAATTAAAGCAGCATTTTGGATTGCTTTTTTGTCTGCATATTGAAATAATCACTTTCCAATAGGATAAAAATTTGGTAAGACCTAATAGGTGAAGAAACTTATTCTATTACCCTGATATTTTAGTTTTACAGATGATTTGATCGCAATGTGATAATATTTGTTTTACAGTTATGATTAGATAAAAGACCTCTGATTAGAGCCCTTTGCTTCCCAGCTGCCTGTTCAGTATAGTTATGCCAATCTGATCCTTTGACTTTCAGAGTAATACTTTTTCCCACTGTTCCGATTTTAGTCTACTTATAATTTTTCTGGTTTGTGTATGCTGTTCACAACTAGACAGCCTTACCTTGGGTGAGTTTCTCATTTCATTAAACTATTGAAAGATGAATCAAACTCTCTTTTATTCTTTATTTTCAGTCAAATTCCTGAAATTTTCTAATTTGCTTTTTTTTTTTTTTTTTTTGGTGGGAACAGTGGTCAGAATTTGGTAAATTGTTTAAATAATGTTGAAGACTCTTGCTAAGCCATACATCAAGTGGCATTAATTACCAACTTCTTGCTTCCCGAGTTGCTTTCTTAGGCTAAGCATGGTCGGGATTTTTAAAAGTAAGCATGAAAAATTCCATGTCTATCAGCCATTTTGGATATCTGACAGAGTTTACATCAGCTGCAGCTAGAGCTAGTAAAGTAATTTGGGGTAACAGTTCTATTTATTTATTTTTTTATTTTTTTGGTGGGAGGTAACAGTTTTATAAAATAAAAGTAATCTGTATTGAGCAGTCATGCCACCCAACTCAGCTATTAGCAATTTGGGACAATACAGAGTACTTTCTGAAAATCTTATATAAAAACAAATACAGGTTCAAGTTTGTCCTTTTAAATTAAAACATTTTAATTTAAATTTTAATTTAAATTTAAAACTGTTCATTTTACCAAAGCAGTATTTATTCATGTGAGAAAAAAAAATGAAAACTAAAGAAAAGCAAAAATGAAGGAAAAAATACGCCCGGAAACCCCCTCATCCTGAGATTACCACCTATAACACTTAGATTATCTTGCTGTCTAAATGTTGTTCTCTGTACGTGTACACCTACAAGCATTCAGATGTGTTTTTTCTCAAAATTGAGATCCTACCCGCTGTTGTGTAACTTGCTATCTTTCTCTTGTGTTATGAACATATGTCAGTCAATGTATTTTTAAAATTTTGTCAGTGTGTAGTCACTGTGACTGCAGCATAATTTATTTAATTTCTTATTGAATATTTAGATGATTTTTAACCTTTTACCTATACAAACTGAACTGTGATAAATATCCTTGTGGCCAAAGGTTTGTTTAAAACTTTATTTCTTTGGGGTGTATGCCTAGATTTACAATTATTGGTCAAATAGGGTGCTCATTTTGGTGGCTTTTACTTCCTATTGCCATGTCGCATTCCAGAGAGGTATCCATTTATTCTAACACCAGCAGTGTTTAAAAAATGTCTATTAAAAAAAAAAAAGTCTGTTTTTTGTATCCTTACCAAAACAGAGTACTAAGCATTTTTAAGCTATCAAATTAGCCACTATTGTAAAAGTTATAGCTCTTTGTTTTGATTTGCATTTCATTAATACTTTTTTTTTCTATTAAGTTTATTGGCCATTTTTTCTTCTGTGCATTGCCTATTCATGTCCTTAATCAGTTTCCTACTGAAATATTCATTTTTTTAAATTATCCTGAAAGTATTTATCCTATATTAAGGATATTTAACCTTTCTTATATGTACTATAAATATGTTTCCAAGTTTATATTCCTTTAACTTGGGTGATGGGGTTTAAAATTTTAAGTAATCAAGTTTGGGAGTAGTTTTTAATGAATAAACCACACATTGTAAGTAGATCATCTAAAAGACTGTTTATATTTTAGATCTGTAACTCATTTATTCCTCTATTTAAGAAACTTAGTAGTTAAACTAGGTCAAGCACAGGTCCTAGGTGTTAAGATGAATAAGATAGTATGCTTGTCCTCAAGATGCTTACATTCTAGTTGGCAAAATGGACAAATGAACAGTTAGATACAATGGGGGAAAAACTATAATAAAAGTATGAAAAGTATAAAAAGGTCTGTGGAATCACAAAACAGAGAAGCCCTAACTGTCTGCTGGAGACACGGAAAGCTTCACCACTAACAGGCAGCTGGAACTTGGCATGTTTGACAGTCTGAAATAGAACTATTAACTGCTAAATCCTTTACTGACTTGGTTTTTCATCTGTTCATTTTTCTAAAAGGTTGTACCAATAGAAGATTATGGACGATTCTTTCATTTACAATTGGTGGAACTGTTGCCCTTTGCACTGGACTTCTTACATCTGTCTACCTGGCCACTTTACATGAGAATGATTTGTGGTTTTCTAATATTAAGGTATGAACATTGTATGATTTACCCATCAGTGTCTCCAGTAGTTAGTTAGCCATTTAGATGAATGATCGTTTTGCCATAAAGAATCCAGTCTCTTGAAAAATTTGCCTATAGAGTAAAATGACTTTTTCTTTGTTAGTTAAAAATAACATCAGAATTTTTATAATCAAGTGAGTTTTCCCATTTTCGTTAGTTTATTCATATTATGCATCAGTTACTCTAAACCAGTATTTTTCAAGCTGTAGATTGTGAAATTGGTGTAGTAGGTCATAAGTAGCATTTTTCATAATGAAATCAAATACAAGAGAATACTATCACATGGTAAGGTTGATAATTATTTGTGAAACTTTTATTTTAATTATGTGTATGTGCAGACTGGGTCACAGTATAAATTTTTTTTTTCCTGTTGGGTACAGTAAAAAAAAAAAAAAAAAGAAAGAAAAAGAAAGCCAAAGCTACTGTTCTAAACCAGGGAGTTTTAATCTGGCTCCATAGATGACCTTGACATGGTGTACCTTTCTAATAATATATGCAGAAGATTGAGAGGAAGCCATAACTGTCATCAGGTTTTCAAGAGAGTGTGTGACTCTTTAAATACCAGTTTCCTTGTTGTCTTTCTCCTCCCTCCCTCCCTCTCTCTCTCTCTTTCTCTCTCTCCCCCTCCCCTCCGATATCCTTTAATTTGGCTTTGGTTCAGAGCAAGTATATCACTTAAAACTTACACATTGCCAGTGCTTTGCATCCACAACACTGCACATTGCCAGTGTTTTTCATCCAAATATACCTTTCTTTTCATCAGAAATGTCATGATCTTTGACCTTATTTCCCACCATGGCTTTTAATGATTAGTTGCTTACAAAGGTAAAATTGAGTTTCACAGGGCAAAGATTTATCATCTGTGAGAATATTCAAAAGTATCTATGCAGAATGTGAAGACAGTTCCCAAAGAGAATTTTCCAAAATATTTTGAGCTTTGGTTCCGTTATTGGAATGAGTCTCCAAAGGAGACTGCTTTGAATGACAAATTTTATTTTTATGAGTAATTTCTAGTATGTTTATTTTTAAAACCTGTCATATTACTTTATAGGTATAGCATGGATATATCTTTATACAAATAATCATGGTACCAAAAAATAATAATTCTTACCCTTCAGTGACAGTTGGTAGTTTTTCTTGTCAAGAAAATCTTTACTCACCTGTCTCTTTAAAATTGAGTACCTATAAACAGATTCCCTGGAATTGAGAAATTTAAAACTTATTTATTAATACAAGTATTTTGAATAAAACCTGGAATTTCCCCTTTGTGGGCATAAAGTCAAAATTAAATGCTAGTAACTCTATAGCAAGGAGACATGATGAAAGAGATCACATAATTTTAAACTGTAAGTTTAGCTCTTTAATTTAAAGCTTATACGTGGCCCTACTAGCACCCTTAAATAGATATACCCTTATATAGATATCAAGAAACCTGAAGAAAAGGCCAGGTCATGTAGGGCTTTGTAGACTGGGCAGGAGTTGGAAGGATGTACTGATTCATCGTTTGTGTGGAGTGCAGTTGAGGAGGAAGAATTATCAGTAATGACCTTCTTTCTCCCGTTAGCAGAAGGATAGATGGGTAGATCTTCATTTGCTATGATCGTGAACCCTGTGGGAGGTGCAGATCTGAAGGGTACAGTGACTTCCGACCAACTACCCGGAGTTAAGCCACACTTTATAGGTTGAGGGCACAGTCCTCCCCAAAACTGACCCTTACTTCAGAAGCCAGTCACAACTTTGGGGGACCCCAGGCTCCTCTCACTTCTGACCAACTGGCTATCCATTCACTAAAATGACACAGAACTCAGGAAAGCTCTGTACTTATAATTACAATTTTATTATAGAAATAGGATACAAATCAGAACCAGCCAAAGGGAGAGGCACAGTGGGCAAAGTCTGGGAGAGTCCCAGACTCCAGGTTTCCATTGTCCTCTTCCTATAGAGTCAGGATGCATTACCCTCCTGGCACATCAGTGTGTGACAATGTGTAGAGTATTGCCAGCCAGGGAAGCTTACCTGAGCTCTGGTGTTGAGAGTTTTTACTGGGGTTTCGTTATGTATGCATGATTAATTAAATCATGGGCCACAAGGTTGAACTCAATCTCCAGCTGCTCTCCACTTGCCAGAGGTCAGGATGATACCTGTTGGCTCAGAGCGCCAACCCTGTAAGCATACGGTTGGTCTTTCTGGCTTGGCCAGCTTCCATCCTGAGTCATCTCCTTAGCAAAAACCATCTAGGGGCCCACCCTGAGTCACCTTTTAGCACAAGCTGTCAGATGTGGGCCAAGGAGCCCACCATGAATAACAAAGATACTCTTGTCACAGGGAAATTCAAGGGTTTATTGGCTACCTCTCAGGAACTGGAGACAAAGGCCAACCACATTCTTTTTTATGCAGGAGGCAGCAAGGCAAGAAATGATGAGTTCATGTTTGGATATATTGTGAGTCACTTTCAAAACAATCCAAGTAAAGATGTGGAGTAAGGGGAGCTGGATTTATGGATCTGAAGGCAGGAGTTCAATGTGTGTTGGAAATGGACCTTTTCATGTTACCAGCTTGTAGCTGTGTGGGCAGGATTGTTTGAGGAGTATGTAGCGTGAGAAGAAAGAGACCGGAGGCCAGATTCTGTCTCTGCCTCAGACACAGGCTGGGAGAAGCTGTGAGACAGGGGCACCCTCTCACAGGCCTCCCCACACCACCCCCACCCCTTACACTTAAAGTTGAGCTCAGAGTTTTGGTGCGTTTTTCCCTCTCTATTCGAGCTCTCTTGTTTTTTTTTCACCCCTGTGTCACAAGAGGAATCCTCAGATGTTGTAATCATTTCTCAAACCAGATGATAGGCTGGCTTATTTTTCATCTTAGAATTATCTAGACCCAGTGGTCTCCAACAGAACTCTCTGTACTGAAGGAAATGATCTAAATCTACACTGTCCAGTACAGTAGCTGCCAGCCAGATGTAGTGATTGAACACTGGAAATGTGGCTAATGCATCAGAGGAACTAAATTTTAAATTTTACTTAAATTGAACTTTAATTTTAAAGTGCTTATACATTTTCTGTGAATAAACCAGTGAAATCAGCCATTACTGATCAACGGTATTACTTAGCCAAAGGGAAAGCTCATTTTCAGAGTTTACACACCTTCCTAAATTTACTCCTTTACATCATTTTCATCTTGGGGGATGATGGGAATATTTGAGAAGTGTAAATCTATTTCCCTTTTTTATTTGAGTTATAACTTATCAAAATTGCCAGGCTAGGTTTTTATGTAAATACTTTGATCTTTTGAATACTTTGAATTAGTTGTAATTATTCAGAGAGTAAAAATATTGCTAATAAAATAGACTAATCATACATTCAGTTTATGCATTCAAAGTAGTTTTTTTAAATGTTCATAGCAGTGTTAGTATTTCATATGTGGGAACCCTGGGACAGAGAAACTTGGAGCTGAAAAGAAGAAGATGTTGGTTTAAATGGTCACAGAAAATGTGTATGTAGTATCCTTTCCTAGCATATTTTTTAAATTAAAAAGTTAGTTTCCGGTTGTCTTAACCATTGTGTTATATTGCCCTTGCTGCGAAATTTAAAGTATAAGAGATTTTTTAAAATAGCCTTGACTGAATGTCTGCTATGTCCTTGGCACTGTTATAGGTGCATTTTACATTTATTTTATTTAATCTGGCTGTTTCCAAAGCCCAAACATTTTAACTTTAACTTGTCCTTTAAATGCAACCTGCTTTTTTTTTTTTTTTTTTTTTTTTGCTGCTCTTTATTATAAACAAAACAAACTAAAGGGTTTAAAACCCATACTCTTACTTGCTGTGCTCCCCTTACAGTGCCTGGCACATCATCAGTGCTGAGTAGACAGTGGTCTGTTGGAGTAGAGTTAACCTCCAGGGGTGAGGCAGTGGTATAGGCAGGGGAGGCAGGGAGACACCTGGCTGCTGTAAAGAACCTGGGTTGGAATTGGAGCAAAAGGATGCAACTTTGGAGCTTGCCTCCAGGGATAGGACATAGTTAGTACTGGCAGGTGGGGAGCCAGTCACTGCATTTTTAATGATTTGTGTTTCGTAGGTGCTGGAGTAAATCTCTGTATGGTCTCAATTGTTTTTCTTTTTGGAACATTGTGTTTTTTATTGCACACACTATACTGTGACAACAACAAAACCTTTTTTTAATGAAAAACATTACTTAGTATTCATTACCCTTAACAAAAAACAATTTTCATTTTTCCCTTCCATTCTTCATCCTGTACGTGTATATACTTTACTTATTTATGATCCCAATATAGATAGTTTTTACAATCATCGTATGCTTTTTCCATATACAATTATATATTTTCACAAACACAATTATTATATAAATGAAAGGCTATATACTTTAATATTTTTGACATTTTTATACCCTTGGTCATTTCACTATTTCCATGCTCCCAACTTGGGGTAGATTGTTTCTAATTGTGTGGTTAGACCCCTAAAATTGCTTACTTAACTTCTCATTTTAAAGCGGCAGGATAAAGATGTCAGTTCCTTCTTTTTTTAGAATTACGTCAGAGCAATGAAAGAAAATGAAAAACAGTCAGATTCCTTCTTTGATGAAACTAAGAGAGGTCTGTAATCTGGAACCACAATATATGAGGAAGGGCTGCCAAATCCAGTGAAACTCCAAGGAGTGTAGAAAGCTGCTGAGAGAGAACTCTCAAAGCTGCAGATTTTAGATAAAGCTGCCGAAGTTTAGTCCTCCAAAGTCACTGGCATATCCTGAGGGATAAACCAGTGGTCCCCTGTGTGAGACCATGGGACTAGATGTGAGGAGTAATGACAGAAGCTTTCCTGTATACACTTTGGTGTGAAAGAGAAACAAGGTAGACAGGCTGAAAGGAGTAATCACAGAGACAAACCATTTTTGTAAAAGTAGAGTTTAAGCAGACCAGGATAAAGAGAGAAAACTTGCATTTTCAACAGCCCTGAAGCTGCTGATCTCTGAAGACTAAAATGAGGAAAAGACTAAAGAGCTCACTCTTGTAATCCACTCTGTATCAGCAGAAAAATTCTTGCTGGCCTGAGTTATGTCCCAGCCCTCTCCCTTACATGTAGCTGATTTGGTAAGAACTTGCCACATTTAGAAATGACTAGTAATCAGAAAGGAACTAGCACAGGATCTGTACAATAATACGGCAAGAAAAAGGGAAGAGAAAAAACAAGAACAAACAATACATGAAGAACCAGAAAACTTTTACAGCAGAGACGTGAAGATTGTGGCCAAACATGTCACATTAAAAAACAAACATAATAAAGCATTTGCCACTGTAGAAGGTGAATTCAAAGCAGGAATGTAAGAATGTATATACCATCTTCAAAGAGATTTGTAGGAAGATAAAAGGAAATGAAACATGAGCTGGCAGAACTTAGTCAAGAAATAGAATATGTAAAGATATAACCATAATAGAAATCATGACTATGTAGGAAGCAACACACAGGAGACCAGAATCTGCAAAAAGCACAGAAGAGAAAAGTTGGACAGGACTGATGAAAGTAAACAAAATGAAATAGAATTAGTAAAGTTAAAATATTAGAAGTGACAGCTAAGGAAGACAACAGAAAGATTGCATAATTTGTGTCCCAAAGGGAACAAAACCCTGAAACGGGGAAAAATGTTTAAATCTGTAATTCAAGAAAACTTTCCAAAAATAAAGGAAAACTTGAATCTACAAACTGAACGGACACGATGGGTCCCAGGAATATTTGGCCTAGAAAAATCATTAGCAGGATATAGCTACGAAATTGCTGTACCTAAATAGTAAGAAACCTTTGGACATCCAGACAAAAGATCAAGTTACCTATATGAGGAAACAAAGGTCAATCTGGCTTCCAAGTTTTCCAAGTAACATATAGTTACTCAAAGACCTTGAATGATGTCTACAAAGGACTCAAGTAAAAGAAAGTGATTTATGTATTTTAACCCAGTTATTCCATCATATATAAAGCACCATTCAAATGTTTTTGACTCTGAGAAATATGTATTTTTAAGAACACCTGGAGAAATTGGTAGAGGAAAAACTTTACCCGGTCAAGAGATAAAAGGCAGGGCTTCCCTGGTGGCGCAGTGGTTGAGAGTCCACCTGCCGATGCAGGGGACACGGGTTCCTGCCCCGGTCCGGGAGGATCCCACATGCCGCGGAGCGGCTGGGCCCGTGAGCCATGGCTGCTGAGCCTGCGCATCCGGAGCCTCTGCTCCGCAACGGGAGAGGCCACAGCAGTGAGAGGCCCGCGTATCACAAAAAAAATAAAAATAAAAAGCAAAACAATGTTAGAAAGATTGTCAAATTTATTTAACTGTAGGAATAAGATTAAGTAGTTACAGAACAAAATCTATATGATATGAATAGTGTAATAATATAATGTTATTATGTAATAGTAATACAATAGCAGTGTAATAATTACATAACACAAGTTAGAAGAGGAAGGGAAAGAAAAGGCAAAAGATGGTGGAAAGGGCTTCCCTGGTGGCGCAGTGGTTGAGAGTCCACCTGCTGATGCAGGGGACACGGGTTTGTGCCCCAGTCTGGGTGGATCCCACATGCCGCGGAGCGGCTAGGCCTGTGAGCCATGGCCGCTGAGTCTGCGCGTCCAGAGCCTGTGCTCCGCAACGGGAGATGCTACAGCAGTGAGAGGCCTGCGTACCGCAAAAAAAAAAAAAAAAAAAAAAAAAGGTGGTGGAAGTCTCCTGATGTATCTTTTATAGCTAAAAGTCAAAAAGTTACAACTAAAAGTGATGTCAAGAAACAGACACACAGTATATATAAAGAAAATTCCAAGAAAAATAATATCAAGTAAAATTGGGCAGGGGAGAAGTATAAATTTCATAAGATTGTCATAACTTGTTGTAGGAAGTCAGTAGATACTAGCCATAGAAACAGAGAATTAAGTTATCCTCTGAGGTTATAAAGAAAGGTAACCCCTAGAACAAAAGCATCAACCTTCCAAATTAAAGACATGTACACACACACACACATATTGAAACAGGCTGACACAGATCATGTAGTGAAGGATTTGTTCTAAAGAGCAGTAAAAAGCATGATACAATATGTATTAACACAAGTATGTCTAATTATTTTTGATTAAATAAGTATCAATGGGTTTTACTCACCTAATAAAAACTCTGGATCACAAAGCAAAATCCAAATCACATCATATATGCATAAGATCCTCCCAGAACAGTAAGGATCCTCCTTAGACAGATTAGGCCACAGGTATGGATAAGGACTTAATAAATGCAGAAAGGTGAAAGAAAGTATCAGACAGAAAGTATTAAATGAGGCAAAGAAGGGCAATATTTCAGTGATAAAAATACAAACCACAAGTTTGACTATCCATGCATCAGATAATCGCAGTATTTACAAAGCAGAAACCACAGGAAATGTAAGAAGAGTATAGAAATACATTAGTATTGAGGAGTTTTAATTCTTTGCCAGTTCATATAAAAGCAAGTGGACAAAAATAAGTAAGGATATAGAAGACCTAGTGAAAATATTGAATATGATAGATCTAATCTGTAAATATCTAAAGAGAGAATATACATTCATCTCCAGTATCCACAGAACATTCACTAAAACATTGATAAATTAGGCCATAAGGAAAAATCTCAGATCCAAAAATACAGAAATTATATGAACAATATTCTCTAATCACAGTGTGATAGTGCATAGTCTTGGCTTGTTCCTGACTTTGGGCATAAAGGTCACAGTATCCTCTTTTGTTAATTTATTCATTCACTTAAATAAAAATTGCAGATAACTAATTAAAAAGAAAACTTGCTTACTATCTGGAAATTTTTAAATATTTAAAAAGTAACTTTTGGGCCACAGGTAATTAAAACTGAATTTATAGAAATTATAAATGAAATCTAGAAAATGATGAAAACCATATTTCAGGATTATGGAATATACCTAAAAGAGTACTCAGAAGAAAATTTGTAGCTGTAAATACTATATTATGAAATAATTAATATATTGTGAAATAAATGAATTATTCCACTTATGAAATCTCACAAGAGAAGGAGCGATAAAGGTAAAAGAAATTGATCGCCTAGAAAGTAGGAAAACAGTTCATAAATCAGTGGTTATTTGGGGGGGTGAAAACTAAAGAAACGAAAGAAAGATAAAGATGGGGTAGGAAACGAAAATATCCAAAATAAGAAATAACACAGAAATAATTACGGAGATGGAACTTCCCTGGCGGTCCATTGGTTAAGACTCCGTGCTTCCACTGCAGGGGGCACAGGTTCAGTCCCTGGTAGGGAAACTAAGATCCCCCATGCCGTGCAGCACCGCCAAAAAAAAGAAGAAATAATTACAGAGATCATGAAATATGGTAACAGAAATAACCATAGAGACCATGAAATAAGAAAGAGCCACATGAGACTATTCTGTTTGATTTTATGCAAATTAGTTGAATAGATGAAATGGGTGATTTCCTAGAAGAATATATTTTTTTAATATTTATTTTATTCTTATTATTTTTTGGTTGTGCTGGGTCTTAGTGGTGGCACGCACGGGATCTTCGTCGCAGCATGCAGGATCTTTAGTTGTGGCGTGCGGACTTCTTAGTTGCAGCATGCGAACTCTTAGTTGTGTCATGCATGCGGGATCTAGTTCCCTGACCAGAGATCAAACCCGGGCCCCCTGCATTGGGAGTGCAGAGTCTTACCCACTGGACCACCAGGGAAGTCCCTAGAAGAACATTAATTAACAAAATGGCCCCAGTAAACACAGTTATTTCTGTAGATGTGATAGAGAACATTTGAAAAATATTGTACGTGCCTATCCCCCAACCACAAAATACCAGACCCTGTTGATTTTATGGAGGAATTCTACCAAACTTTTAAAGAACCAAAATATTCCAATGCTATTTGAGCCATCCTAGAACACTAAAGAGGAAGAAAACTTCCAAATTATTGCTATAAAATAGGTATTACACACCAAAACTGAGGATCAGAATATAACTACAGTCAGTTCTTATTCCCACCAGTTATGTTCTATAAAGTCACTGAGAATAGTGAATTAGCGAATACTGAACCGTGACTCCTGGGGAAATATGTACATACGTATAGACACACTCATATCACACATAGGTTACAATCTTAAATCCTAAAAACTCCTGGTAGATTCTATTTTCTTTTTTTTCACAAAAGAGAAAGTGAGTTTCAGAAGTGTTAAGTGAGTTGCCTGAGGCCATCCACTAACTGGTGCCAGAGCTGGGATTCAAACCTTCTGTGACTGGCCCCAGAGCTGGGGCTTCTCGTGCTGTGCCGCACTGCCCCTTACTGTCTTTATCCTCTGATCATCTCTGTATGAGAGCTGGAGCAAGAGGCAGACCACAGCTAGGAACTATGCACGTCAGGCAACTCACATGTCTACAAATGACTGCAAAATACAGCAAGTATTGATTTTTGTCATTTTTGTTGTTACAAATAAATTTTAGCTAGTAGGCAAATTTGCAAATAGGAAATCCATGAATAATGAGGATCAACTGCATATAATCCAGATAATATTAAAAAAACAAAACTCAGAGACTAATCCCACTATATATATTGGACCCAAAATCCTAATTAATGCTAGTAAAGAGAGTCCAGTAGCACATTAAAGCATGCCACACCATGAAAAAGTCATTTTTTCTGCCAGGAATGCAAAGGAGATTGTTGGGAAATATATACTTTTTTTTTTTTTGGCCATATTAGTACCTCAAGAGATGTAAAACAAGGTATTTGAAAAAAATTCAACATCAGTTCTTTGTAACATACATAACTTAAAATAGGAACAGACTAGGTGAGCCCATCACATCAGTAGAATACACAAATAAAAACCATGTGATTATCTCAAAAAACACAGGAAAAGCATTTAACAAAGTTTGACAACTTTTTTTTTATGATAAAAATGCTCAACTATCTAGAAATAGAAGAGAACTTTAGCCTCATAAAGGGCATTTGTCAAAAACCCACAGTTAAGAGCATACTTAATGATGAAAGACTGAGAGCTTTCTCCCTAAGATCAGGAACAAGACAAGGATTTCTGCTGTAGCCACTTGTATTCAACATTGTACTAGACAGTCTGTCAGGGAAATAATGGCAAGGAAATGAAATGAAAGGCATGAAGTAAAACTGTCTCTATTTGTAGATGACACGTATATAGAATCCACTAAAAAAACTATTAGAACTAATAAATGAGTTTATCAGGGTGGCAGGATACAAGATCAATATGCAGAAATTAATTGTATTCCTATACAGTAGCAATGAGCAATCCAAAAATGAAATTAAGAAAACAATTCCAGGGCTTCCCTGGTGGCGCAGTGGTTAAGAATCCGCCTGCCAATGCAGGGGACATGGGTTTGAGCCCTGGTCCGGGAAGATCCCACATGCTGCGGAGCAACTAAGCCCACGTGCCACAACTATTGAAGCCCACACGCCTAGAGCCTGTGCTCCGCAACAAGAGAAGCCACTGCAATGAGGAGCCTACACACCGCAACAAAGAGTAGCCCCTGCTCACCACAACTAGAGAAAGCCCGTGCGTGGCAACGAAGACCCAGCACAGCCAAAAATAAATTTATTTTTTAAAAAAAGCAATTCCACTTACACATCAACAAAAAGTAAAATACTTAGGAATAAGCTTAACCAAAAAGTATAAAACTTAAACCATGTCCATGCATTGAAGACAATATTAAGATGGCAATACTCCCCAAGTTCAACATGATCCCTCTCAGAATCCCAGGTGGATTTTTTGCAGAAATTGACAAACTGATCCTAAAATTTATGTGGAATAAGAAACCCAGAATAGCCAAAACAGAAGTTGGGAGACTCACACTTCCTGATTTCAAAACCTGCAATATCAAGGCTACAATAATCAAGAGAGTGTAGTGCTGGCTTAAGAATGGACATAGAGATCAATGGAATTGAGAGTCCAGAAATATATACCTTACGTTTATGGTCAATTGATTTTCAACAGAGGTACCAAGACAATTAAATGGAGAAAGAATAGTCTTTTTAACAAATGGTCTGGAGACAACTGGGTATTTACATGCAAAAGAATGAATTTGCAAAAGAATGAATTTGGGCCCTTTTCTCATACTACATGCAAAAATTAACACAAAATGGATCATAGACCCAAATGTAAGGGCTAAAACTATGAAAATTTTAGAAGAAAACATGAATAAATTTTCATGGCCTTGGGTTGGCCAGGCTTTCTTAAATACAACACCAAAAGCACAAGTGACTAAAGGAAAAATAGTTAAATGGGACTTCATCAAAGTTAGAAACTTTTGTGCTCCAAAGTACACCATCAAGAAAGTGAAAAGACAACACTCAGAGTGGGAGAAAATATTTACAAATCATGTCTGGTAAGGGATTTGTATCTAGAAAATATAAATAACTATTACAACTGAATGATGAAAAGACAACCTAATTTTTAAAATGAGCAAAAGACTTAATAGACATTTCTCCAAAGATGATTTACATATGGCCAACAAGCACATGAAAAGATGCTCAGCCCCATTAACTACCAGAGAAATTAAAGTCAAAACCACAGTGAGATAACACTTCACACCTACTAGCAGGGTTATTATAAAAAGACATAATAACAACTGTTGACAAGGATGTGGAGCAGTTGGAACCCATCTACGCTGCTGGTGGGAATGTAAGGTGATGCAACCACTTTGGAAAAAGTCCAGCAGGTCCTCAATCAGACACAGTTATCACATGATCTTAGCAATTCTACTCCTAAGGGTACACCCAAGAAAAATGAAAACATATCCACAAAAAATTATAAACAAATGTACATAACAGCATCTTTCATAATAGCCAAAAAGAGGAAACAACTCTAATGTCATCAGTGGATGAATGGGTAAAGAAAAGGTGGTATATCCATACGATGGAATATTATTCAGCAGTTTTGAAATGAATTACTGATACATGCTACAGCATAGACGAACCTGGAAAACATGCTAATTGAAAGAAGCCAGGCACAAAGGACACATGTTCAGTGATTCCAGGAGAGGCCAATATAAAGAGACAGAAAGTAGATTGGTGATTGCTTAGGGTTACAGGGCGTGTGGAATTTGCAGGGTGACAGCCCAGGAGTGTGGGTAATGAAAATGTTCCAAAATTGATTGTACTGATGGATTCATAACTCTTTGAATATAGTAAAAGCCACTGACTTGTACACTTTAAAAGGGTAAATTGTATGGTATGTGAATACTTTTGTTTAAATATAGCATACATACATCTAAGACCAAACGTTAAGACCTTACCGATTAGGGAAACACTAGAACAATGGTATTCAAAAGAAATTTCTGTTGGCTGAAGAGTTATTTATCTGTGCTGTGGTAATACTATAGCCATTATCCAAATATGCTCAGGAACTGAGAAAATGAACTTTTAATTGTTTTTTTAAATAAATTGATGTATGTATGTATTTATTTGCTGTGTTGGGTCTTCGTTGCTGTGTGCGGGCTTTCTCTAGTTGCGTCAAGTGGGGGCTACTCTTTGTTGTGGTGTGAGAGCTTCTCATTGCGGTGGCTTCTGTTGTTGCGGAGCATGGGCTCTAGGTGTGCGGGCTTCAGTAGTTGTGGCATTTGGGCTCCACAAGAGCCCGGGACCAGATGGCTTCACCGGCAAATTCTACCAAACGTTTAGAGAAGAGCTAACACTGAGCCCTCTCAAACTCTTCTAAAAAATTTCAGAGGGAGGAACACTCCCAAATTCATTCTACGAAGCCACCATCACCCTGACACCAAACCCAGAAAAAGATATCACAAAAAAAGAAAATTATAGACCAATATCACTGATAAACATAGATGCAAAAATCCTGAACAAAATACTTGCAAACAGAATCCAACAACATATAAAAAGGATCATACACCATGACCAAGTGGGATTTATCCCAGGGATGCAAGGATTCTTCAATATATGCAAATTAATCAATATGATACACCATATTAACAAATAAAGGAATAAAAACCATAGGATCATCTCAATAGATGCAGAAAAAGCTTTTGAGAAAATTCAACACCAATTTATAATAAAAAAAAAACTCTCTAGGAAATGGGCATAGAGGGAACCTACCTCAGCATAATAAAGGCCATATGTGACAAACCCACAACAAACATCATACTCAATGGTCAAGAACTGAAAGCATTTCCATCAAGATCAGGAATGAGACAAGGATGTCCACTCTCGCCACTATTATTCAATGTAGTTTTGGAAGTCCTAGCCACGGCAATCAGAGAAGAAAAAGAAATAAAAGGAATACAAATTGGAAAAGAAGAAGTAAAACTGTCACTGTTTACAGATGACATGATACTATACATAGAAAATCCTAAAGATGCCACCAGAAAACTACTAGAACTAATCAGTGAATTTGGTAAGGTTGCAGGATACAAAATTAAGGCACAGAAATCTCTGGCATTCCTATACACTAACAACGAAAAATCAGAAAGAGAAATTAAGGGAAACAATCCCATTTACCATCGCAACAAAAAGAATAGGAATAAACCTACCTAAGGAGGCAAAAGACTTGTACTCAAAAAACTATAAAACACTGATGAATGAAATCAAAGATGACATAAACAGATGGAGAAATATACCATGTTCTTGGATTGGAAGAATCAATATTGTGAAAATGACTATACTACCCAAAGCAATCTACAGATTCAGTGCAATCCCTATCAAACTACCAACGGTATTCTTCACAGAATTAGAACAAAAAATTTTACAATTCATATGGAAACACAAAAGATCACAAATACCAAAGCAGTCTTGAAAAAGAGAAATGGAGCTGGAGGAGTCAGTCTCCCCGGCTTCGTACAATACTACAAAGCTGCAGTAATCAAGACAGTATGGTACTGGCACAGAGACAGAAATATAGATCAATGGTACAGGATAGAAAGCCCAGAGATAGACCCACACACGTACGGTCACCTAATTTACGCCAAAGGAGACAAGAGCATACAATGGAGAAAAGACAGCCTCTTCAATAAGTGGGGCTGGGAAAACTGGACAGCTACATGTAAAAGAATGAAATTAGAACACTATCTAACACCGTACACAAAAATTAACTCCAAATGGATTAAAGACCTAAATGTAAGACCAGAACTATAAAACTCTTAGAGGAAAACATAGGAAAAACACTCTTTGACATAAACCACAGCAAGATCTTTTTTGACCCACCTCCTAGAGTGATGAAAAGAAAAACAAAAATAAATAAATGGGATCTAAATAAACTTAAAAGCTATCGCACAACAAAGGAAACCATAAACAAGACGAAAAGACCACTCTCAGAATGGGAGAAAATGTTTGCAAGTGAAATGACGGACAAAGGGTTAATCTCCAAAATATACAAACAGCTCATGGTGCTCAACATCAACAACAAAAAAACCAAAAAACAATCCAATTTAAAAATGGGCAGAAGGGCTTTCCTGGTGGTGCAGTGGTTGAGAGTCCGCCTGCCGATGCAGGGGATGCAGGTTCGTGCCCCGGTCCGGGAAGATCCCACATGCCGCGGAGCAGCTGGGCCTGTGAGCCATGGCCCCTGAGCCTGCGTGTCCGGAGCCTGTGCTCTGCAATGGGAGAGGCCACAACAGTGAGAGGCCCGCGTACCGCCAAAAAAAAAAAAAAAATGGGCAGAAGACCTAAATAGACATTTCTCCAAAGAAGACAGATGGCCAAGAGGTACATGAAAAGCTGCTCAACATCATTAATTATTAGAGAAATGCCAGTCAAAACTACAATGAGGTATCACCTCACACCAGTCAGAATGCCCATCATCAAAAAATCTACAAACAGTAAATGCTGGAAAGGGTGTGGTGAAAAGGGAACCCTCCTGCACTGTTGGTGGGAATGTAAATTGGTACAGCCACTATGGAGAACAGTATGGAGGTTCCTTAGAAAACTAAAAATAGAGCTACCATATGACCCAGCAATCCCACTACTGGCTTATACCCTGAGAAAACCGTAATTCAAAAAGAGTCCTGTACCACAATGTTCATTGCAGCTCTATTTACAATAACCAGGACATGGAAGCAACCTAAATGTCCATCAACAGATGAATGTATAAAGAAGATATAGCACATATATACAATGTAATATTACTCAGCCATAAAAAGAAACGAAATTGAGTTATTTGTAGTGAGGTGGATGTACCTAGAGTCTGTCATACAGAGTGAAGTAAGTCAGAGAAAAACAAATACCGTATACTAACGCATATACATGGAATCTAAAAAAAAAAATGGTACTGATAAACCTACTGGCAGGGCAGGAATAAAGATGTAGACATAGAGAATGGACTTGAGGACACGGGGAGGGAGGGGGAAGCTGGGGTGAGGTGTGAGTAGCAGCAACATACATATACTACCAAATGTAAATAGATAGCTAGTGGGAAGCTGCTGCATAGCACAGGGAGATCAGCTCAGTGCTTTGTGACAACCTAGAGGGGTGGGATAGGGAGGGTGCGAGGGAAGCTCAAGAGGGAGGGGATATGGGGATATATGTATGCATATGGCTGATTCAGTTTGTTGTACAACAGAAACGAACACAGTATTGTGAAGCAATTATATTCCAATAAAGATCTATTTAAAAAAAACTTTCTGTTTGCTGAAAAGTTCTTTATCTTTGCTGTGGTAATACTATAGCCATTATCCAAATATGCTCAGGAACTGAGGAACTGAATTTTTATTTTTTTTTTAATATACATTTATTTATTTATTTTTTGGCTGCGTTGGGTCTTCGTTGACTGCATGCAGGCTTTCTCTAGTTGTGGCAAGTGGGGGCTACTCTTTGTTGCGTTGCGCAGGCTTCTCATGGTGGTGGCTTCTCTTGTTGCAGACCACAGGCTCTAGGCACGCAGGTTTTAGTAGTTGTGGCACATGGGCTCAGTAGTTGTGGCTCGTGGGCTCTAGATTGCAGGCTCAGTAGTTGTGGCGCACAGGCTTAGTTGCTCCGCAGCATGTGGGATCATCCCAGACCAGGGCTTGAATCCATGTCCCCTGCATTGGCAGGTGGATTCTTAACCACTGTGCCACCAGGGAAGCCCCTGAATTTTTAATTGTAATTAAATTAAGTAGGCACATGTGGCCCACATTAAATCCTTCAGGAAATCCCAATCAGTTTTCTTTTGACAGTATCTAGAATCCGATCACCTCTCACAACCTCCGCCTTTGTCTCTACCAGGATTACTTCAGCAGCCCCCTTCCTGGTTTCCCGGCTTTGCCCTTGCCCCATAGAATCTATTCTGAACACAGCAGCCAGTGCGATTCTTTTAAATGTATAGCAGTGTATGTCTCTGCTCACAACCCTTCACATTCAAACTCAACATGTCTAAAACCAAACTCCTGACCTCTCCACCTCCTACACACACACCTTCTAGCTCAGAGTATGAGCCCAGAGTCCTTGTGTCTCCCAGACTCAGTGGTCCAGCCCCTAACCCCACATTACATCTCAGATTCTACTTCTGCCCCGACAGCCCCCCGACCTTATTCCTGCCCCTTCCTTGTTCCCTCCACTCCAGCCACACTGTCTTCCTCGCTGATCTCCAGGGTGCACGTGGACTGTTTTGTCTCACTGATGGGCTCTCCCCTCAGACATCCACATGGCTCACTACCTCACCTCTTCCGGTCTCTGGTCAGTGTCACTTCATCAGTGAGGCCTTCCCTGCCCACCTCCAGGATCATGGCACCACCCCCTTCCCTCCCTATACCACGTCTCTGCTTTCCTTTTTATATTTTACTTGTTTATTTGTTCCCTTCTCCTTCTGCTCTAGATTACAAATTCCATGAAGGCAGAGATTTGTGTCTCTTTTCTTCCCTGCTGAATCTCCCAGCAAAAGAATGCTTGTCAATTGTTGGTGGTCAGTAGGTATTTGTTGAATGAATAAATGAGTGGATGTATGGATGAATGAGTGAGTGAATGACAAAGATCGACTGGAGGAAGAAGATACCAATTAGAAGCACAGAATCCAGTGGGGAGGCTAGTTTAATAGGCAAAGAATTGTCATTCCTTGTAATTGATACCTGTCTTTCCTTGAGCAGTCATTTTCCTTTTTAACAAATGCATTGTTCTTTCTCATTGAAACTTAAACTCCTTGGGATCAAGGACTGAATTCTTATACCTTTTTGTTTCCTCAGCAAATAGACGTTCAGTTATAAAGAAATGTAATTCTCATTTGGCTAGAAGTACTCAAGTCACTCAGTTTTTTAAAGTCTTTTTTCCTTGTGCTAACTATTTTTCTTATTTATTTGATCTTATAGACTGTGCACATCTTCCCACTGAATACTCCTGCAAAGCAAGGAGTCTTTAGACCAAATAGGGTTAATCCGCACAGTGGTAACTGTGGTAGAACCACAGCTAATAATTGCTTCAGCCCAGCCCAGTGGAAATATTGTCACGTCAACAATAGTCTAACCGAGTCACAAACACTGCTTGGCAGCTGTCACATGTCATGGCTTTTAATCAACTCTAGGGCAAGAACCATTCCATTCTAACAGATGGACATGAATTTAACCAGACAATAAACTATGTGTGTGCCATAAATATGTTTGCTGAGGGCATGATTCCCTGTACAGAACTTTAAGAACGGCTGTCTTATCATGAGTTGCTGTTGCTTGGTGAGATGATTTGTTAACCTAATTCTGAAAGATTACATTTGTCTTTAATGTAATCTTTAATGTTAATGTTATCTTTTTTTTTTTTTTTTTTCTTTTTGCGGTATGCGGGCCTCTCACCGTTGTGGCCTCTCCCGTTGCGGAGCACAGGCTCCGGACGCGCAGGCCCAGCGGCCATGGCTCACGGGCCCAGCCGCTCCGCGGCATATGGGATCCTCCCAGACCGGGGCACGAACCCGTATCCCCTGCATCGGCAGGCGGACTCTCAACCACTGCGCCACCAGGGAGGCCCTAATGTTATCTTTAATGTGAATCTTTCAATGGCTTCCCCACTACCAGTTGCCTAGTTGTTTGGGGAAGGCAATTTTTATAAACAAAAGTTATTTACATGAGATTTTTTAAAACTAATGATATGGTTCCTTTGCAAATTTGGTGTCATTTGTCTAAAAGGGCTTATTACCTTTTGTGTGTTGCCAGGGCATGCAAATCATTAGCTGCATGCCCTGGCAACATTCATTAGTCATTTTCTTTTCTTCATGCTTATTTCCTTTTAGTACTTCTGTTAAATTACTATATTAACTACTACTTAAATGGCTTTAGCTGTACAGTTTCTTAAAAATACAATTATTTTGTCTTTCTGCTATTTCCTGTCGTCTTCAGAGACAATGTTTTTTATTCTCTCAACAGTGCTTCCCCTGTGGAACTTGTGCAATTTAAAATATGAAGTATTTGTTCGTTTTGTGTTCTTCAGAGGGTAACTTCTATTGATGTACCTTTTCATTGGCACTATCCACCAGGCAAAGTATAAATTGCTGTATAAAAACTGGAAAAGTGTTTGAGTAGAGCAGATGTTCTCTTAGCATGAAGCAGATGTAAAACTTGCAAGTGTCTGTCTAATAAAGTATAGCATTTGGTTCTATACAGCTGGTGCCAAGATTACCAAGTAATCATGTTGAAAGGCATTTTTACTAATCAGGATCCCCTCTGTTCTTTACACATTCTGGTTATGTTAAAAGAGAGAGAGATGGGCACAAAAGTGGCTTTCTACTTTTAGTACTTTGAGCAGTTTTTTTTTCTCTTTCTGCATCTTCATGAAGTCAGTCTCCTTTTAAAACCATGTCCGATAGGGAGCCCCCTACATGTGAATGACTGATTTAGTTCTCCAGTTTGGTTTGGGCATGAGTGTTTGATGTTAGAATATTCCATTGAAGGCAGCCACACTTTGAACACTTTAAGGCAGCTGGAGAGAAAGAAAGGAATGTAATATACTTAATGTGTTTTTTTTTTCTTATTTGCATGGACAAAAGCTAATATTTGCTTAGTTAATGTCAATTCATAGTTTCTATGGTTACCTGACCAAGGAGGAGGTTGAACATTCTGGAAACAATTAATACCAATTTAGTTTTATGTTATCAAAAGCAGTCGAGCAGTTTTTCCCAGAGATTAAAGGTGAATGGATTAATGTGACTGCCAAGAAGATAAAACGATACAGGTATGAAAGACACAACACAAATCAGTAGCAAATGTAAAAGCTAAAAGAGCTACATCATTTTCTGTTGTCCTTTTTGTAAAGCAAGTGTGCTAATGAAATTAAATTTCAAAACCTGATGAGCCTTTTCTTTTTCATGTTTGATTTCCCAAGGATAAATTTGTTTTCTGTGAAAGGAAGCTCATTATATAAGAAGGTTTGCTACCCTGTGCCTTCTGCTTTTTTAAAAAAGAGTTAATGATGAAACATAATTGTTTTAATATCAGTAAGTGGATGTTTATACTCTTTGATAGTTGAGTATTTCTTCAATGCTCTATTCGTGAATTAATTTATAATACTTTTTTAAAGGGTAGGAGAAGTATTTCTTTAAATATCTTTTTTTTAAATTTATTTATGTATTTTTGGCTGCGTCGGGTCTTAGTTGCTTCATTGGCCCACGGCATGTGGGATCTTAGTTCCCCCACCAGGGATCGAACCTGCATCCCCTGCATTGGAAGGCGGATTCTTAACCACTAGACCACCAGGGAAGTCCCTTTTTAAATATCTTAAGGGCAGAAGGAAGTACATTAAATAATTTCCAGATCTGAAGATAAATAGCATGACTGGTTCTTTTAATGAAATGTTTATTACTATTTGAAAAATAATTGGAGGTAGGGGAAAACAAAGATGTGCTAAAAGAAGTTTATCCACTAGAAAGTAAGATATTCAATGTTTATCATCCTCCACCAGTAAAGTTGGGTTTGTGGAATATGGATCCGCTATATAGGAAAAAACATAGATGATATTACATTTTAGACAGTGTGTTGCAGAACCTGGTTTTTTTTTTTTTTTTTTTTTTTTTTTTTGCGGTATGCGGGCCTCTCACTGTTGTGGCCTCTCCCGTTGTGGAGCACAGGCTCCGGACGCACAGGCTCAGCGGCCATGGCACATGGGCCTAGCCGCTCCGCGGCATGTGGGATCTTCCCGGACTGGGGCACGAACCCGTGTCCCCTGCATCGGCAGGCGGACTCTCAACCACTGCGCCACCAGGGAAGCCCCAGAACCTGGTTTTTTGAACACTGGGGTAAAAGAATCTATAATGACATAGGTTATAATTTTTTGTTCATTTATACTGTTATATATATATATGAAATATAGGATCTAAGAGTATTAATAGGATTATTCCAGAAAGTCTTCCCCATTCTTATTACCAGTTGCCTCCATATTTTATATTACTGATTTAAATCTTAAATTTCATAAAAGCACCTTACAACCAAATTGACTAATAGCTACTACTTTAAATTTTCAGTTCTTCTAAAATTGAATATTTATATAAAAGCAGTTTAATATTTCTTGCATCCATGTTTAATATTTCTTGTATCCTACATGAACATCTTTCCACCAAGGTTACACTTGTCAAAGTAAAATTAACATGTAAAAGGTCTGCCCCATTTTACTAAGAATACCTTGTATTCTTAGAATAAAAAGAAAATTATTAATCTTATATAATATTATATAATATTGTTAGCTTTTAGGCAGGTGTCTAATGCAGTTATAGTTCTTTTTATTTGAGGGACTTTTTTCTACTGTCCCTATTTTGTTTTTCACTAATATTACATAAGAATGGTGGTACTTTTTTAAGGTTTTAATTTGTATGAAATTAAAAACGTTAACTCTGAAACATTAACTTAAATGGAACTAGTTTTCTCCATTGTTAAAAATGGTTTGTTATAGGAAATTTTAAACATCCACAAAAATAGAATAGTAAAATAAACCCCTATAATATACACCCAGCTTCAATAATTATCAGCCTTTTATTGTTTTTATTTGCCAAGATTTCTTAAGACTATTGTCAGAGGTTTTTGTTTTTGTGTTTTTCTTTTAAGTTGTAGTTCTGTATCCTGTTTCTACAGTGACAATAGATATTTAAACAAAACTAGGTCATGTAAACCCAGTAGACCTAACTTTATTTCAGGAAGTGGAGCGAGAAATCTCATTCAGAACAGAATGTGGACTGTATTACTCCTACTACAAGCAGATGCTGCAGGCTCCAACCCTCATGCAAGGTAATCACAACTAAGTTTTATTTGGGGTCTACTGCATTCTTTTCAATATTTCTGCTAAAATATACTTTGGCACTAATGCATTCTAAATGCTTTATAGATCTTGTGTAGTTTTTCCTTGAACTTGTATAGTTTTTTTCTTTGTTAACATAATCAATCCATGAAAATGTTTTGCTTTGGAAGAAGTTATGTAATATTTTATGTAGTTCTCCTCTCCTTGCTTCTCAGCTCTCCTCCATCCCAAATTATCTGTTCACAATTTCTTGGTTTTGCTGTTAATTGTTTTCATGGTCATTTTGGAAAAGGTCTTTGTATGTGAAAGGAGTATTGTCTGAAAACAGGAGACGTTTTGGTGGTACAAATGACAATTACAGTTGTCTTTTTTGTCCCCAGTGCCCCCATTCATTCCTTTATTTTGCAGTTACCATTTTCCCACATTTTCTGTGTTTCTAAGTGGTTTAGAGTACATACTCTTTACCTTTACTCCATTTAATGGAACCCTCCAAAAGGGTCTCTCGTACTCAATATATGCTTTGTATGCTTAATATGGGTGCATATAACAGAGAATTGCCTTTTTCTAGGCTTTGTTTGGAATCAGATATATTTTTGGCAAGAATTCTTCATGGGCAACGTTTGTACTTCTAATTTTATCACGATAGGAGACTTGAAATTTTGGTTGCCTTTCTTTTAGTGCCATAAAAGTTAATCAGTTGATTCCTGTGTGGATAGTTGCATTCACACATAATAAGGTTAATTACTCACCAGCCTTGCACTTAATGGTTTTAGTAGCCATTGATGACTATTGCCTCTGTCCATTATTTCAATAGAGTTACAGAAGTGACTCTCATTCCTCCTGCATTTATTAGCTGGAACTCTGTTAGATAGAAAACCTTTTTCTCATCAGCTATTTGATTACCCCAAGCTACAGTTTATCAAAAAAGGCAGGATAAGTGTTGATTTTTCCCCCATACAGTTGATCCTCATTATTCATGGATTCTGTATTTGCAAATTCACCTACTCTCTGAAACTTATTTGTAACCCCAGAATCAGTAGTCCTGGTGCTTTCACAGTCATTCACGGGCATGTGCGCAGCAGTGAAAATTTTTAGTTGCTTGATACGTGTGTTCCCAGCTGAGGTCAAATAAGGTGATGCAGTGCTTTCGTGTTTCAGCTCTCAGACTACAGAGTCATTTTCACAGTCTGTTTAGCGCCATGGTTTTTTTTGCATTTTTGTGGTTTTCGTTGGTGATTTTCCTGTTTAAAGTGGCCCCCAAGCATAGTGCTGCAGTGCTGTCTAGTTTTCCTAAGTGCAAGAAGGCTATGGTGAAGGCATACAGAGAAAATAACGTGTGTTAGATAAGCGTTGTTCAGGTGTGAGAGTGCTATCGGCCATGAGTTAAGTGTTAATGAATCAACAATATATACTAAAGGTGTCTTTAGACAAAAACTCATATAAATCAAGGTCATGTGTTGATCAGTTGATAAAAATGCATGACCAGAAGCTTGTAGGAAAGTAACCCTGTATTTCCTACTCATTCAGTATTGCTAATACAGTTTTCATTGCAATTTTATAGAACATAACTGCGGTGAGTAATGAGAATCAGCTGTACTTACAAGTTCTCAAAATTATGAGTTGCTTCTCTAGCATTCCCCAAAGCAGGGGTTCTTACTGAAGGGCACTTGTGTCCCTGGGGGACATCTGGAATGTCCAGAGATGGTTTTGATTGTTACACTTCAGCGGGGAGAGGGTGAGTGTGCTACTGGAATTTAGTGAGTAGAGGGCAGAGATGCTGCTAAACATCCTGCAGTGCTCAGGACAGTCCCCCCAACAACAAGAATTATCGGGACCAAAATGTCAAAATACTGGTAGTGTTGAAGTTGAAAACCTCAGCTCTAAAGGTGAATAATGAGTATTTTCTTTCTAAGTATCACTATGAACTCAGTGGTTGATCTGTTTCAATTCATTTAAGTTATTTGTTAAGATTATTCTTTTAGAAACTTCCAAATATATAAAACGGTAGAGAAAATCCTCTAATGGATTTGCACTCAAGTATCACTCAGTTACAGTGGTTACCAGATTATGACCAATCTTGTTTCCTCTCTACCCCCATCCTCAACCTGGATAATTTTGGAGTAACTCCAAGACATCATATTGCTTCATCTGTAAATATATCAGTATATTTTTCTAAAGAATGGCAACTCCCTTTTATAAACATAACCAAGTTGTCATTATCACAATTAAGAAATTACTTAATATCAAATATCTACTCAATATTCTCATTTTCCTCTTATAGATTTTTAATGTAGTTTTTGAAATCCAAATAAAGCTCATACATTGCAGTCTTTCGCTATGTCTTTGTTTCTTTTAAGCTATAGATTCCTCACCATCTTTTTTTCTTGTAATTCTTCACTGGAAACACTGATTGCTTTGTCTGAGAGTTTTCCACTTTCTGGATTTTGGTGGAGCCCCAATGGTGCCATTCAGTGTTTCTCTGTTGTCTGAATTTCCTCTTAATTGGCAGTTAGATCTAGAGGCTTGCTCAGATTTAGGTTCTGCTTTTTGGCAAGAATACTTCCTAGATGGTGTTGTACACTTCCACATCAGGGGGTACATAATGTGCAGCTCATTCTTTTGGAGTTTAGACTGGGCCATCCATTATTAAGTTCTTAGTTAGCCTTTCACCTAGGTTTACAACCATTGATGATCATTACTTAAATCTGTTCATTGCATAAGGACTATAGCATGGTGATATTCTGATTCTGTAATTCCTTCCATCATTATCAGATGGACTTCCTCTCTAAATAAAAATGTTTTCTCATCAACTATTTGGCAACCCAGAATGTCAGTTCCTAAAGGAAAGGTGGGATAAGTATTGATCCTTTCCTTTTGTTTTAGAATGAGTTACCTCTCTAGCATCCCCTAAAGGTTTGCTTTTTAAATATTATCATAAACACATGGATTTCTAACATATTTCATTTGTTTCAATCTTTGCATTATTCTTCTTATAACAAGTTGTCCAGTCTTTGGCCAGTGGGATGCCCTTCAAATCAGCTGCTGTCTTTTTTTTTTAATTTTTATTTTTGGCTGCGTTGGGTTTTTCGTTGCTGTGCGGGCTTTCTCTAGTTGCGGCGAGCTGGGGCTACTCTTCATTGTGGTGCACAGGCTTCTCGTTGCGGTGGCTTGTCTCGTTGCAGAGCACGGGTTCTAGGCCTGCAGGCTTCAGTAATTGTGGCACACAGGCTCAGTAGTTGTGGCTCGTGGGCTCTAGAGAGCAGGCTCAGTAGTTGTGGCACATGGGCTTAGTTGCTCTGTGGCATGTGGGATCTTCCCGGACCAGGGCTTGAACCCTTGTCATCTGCATTGGCAGGTGGATTCTTAACCACCAACTGCTGTCTTTTTGACATGACTCCAATAGCCTTTGAAAACTCCTTTGGCATGACAAGATGTTTCAAGCCCATTTTGTGTTTTTCCTACCCGTGACCTAGAATCAGCTGTTTCTCCAAGGAGCCCCAGTTCTCTTTAGTGGCTATTTAGAGACCACAATCTGGGTACTAGAGGCACTTATTGCTACTAGTTTGGTCCTTGTTTCCAGACCTTTAGTGAGCAGAGTAGGAAATGCGATTTTTTTTCCTGAAAGAAAATATGAATAGAGCTATTTTTAGTTCAAAATTAGGATAATAAGGTTTTTACTTTTTTGACTTTATATTTGTATCTTGTTTTCTTTAAGTTGAAAATTTTGGCTTCTATGACATTATCACTTATTTGTTTTATGCTGCTATGTATAATACTTTCAGTGTAGCAATGATAATATTGCTACTAACAGTGTGATTGCCTGAAAACAGTTCAAGCTGTCTTTGTAATTCTTTTTGTCCTTAGGATGTAGCCTACTAGGAATTTACAGTCACATTCCTCTATTCCCAGGAACACTGGAAAGAGTTCTTTTTATGTGACCAAGCTACCAACTCAGTAGGTTTCTTTGTTTTATCTTGCTTTTGGTTTTCAGTGATTGCTTTGTTAAAAATTTTTATATATTTTTTATACTTACTAAAAAAATGTTTACATGGTTCCAAAGTCAAAACTATAAAACAGGGAGCATTCAGGGAAGTCCACCTCCATCCCTGTCACCTCCACCCTGTTTCTTTCCTCACTCTTTAGGTAACTATTTGTATTCGTTTTTGGTTTATTCTTCTACAGTTAGTATTTTCAATATAAGCAAATACTTTATATATTCATATTTTCCCTTTTATTACAGAAAAAACCCTGCTTACTGTATACACTGTCCTCTATTTTGCTTTTTTCACTTGACTGAAATCTTGATCACTCTATAGTAGAGTATCATGATATTCCTTATTTATTTACTTACTTATTTTCTTGCAGTTGCATAGTACTCCTTGGTGTGGGTAACCATAACTTTATTCAAGTAGCCTTCTTGTCTTTGTCTGCTCGGGCTGCCATAACAAACTAACATTGACTGGGTGGCTTAAAAAAACAGAAATTTATTTTCTCACGGCTCCAAAGGCTGGAAGTCTAAGATCAGAGTACCAGCACAGTTGGGTTCTGGTGAGGACTCTCTTGGCTTGTTGCTGGCCACCTCTCTTTGCATCCTCACATGGAAGGCAGAGACAGAGAGCAAGCTCTCCAGTGTCTCTTCTGATAAGAGCACTAATCCCATTATGAGGGTCCCCCTCTTATAACCTTTGTCTCTACCTAATTACTTCCCAAAGGCTCATCTTCAATACCATCACATTGTGGGGGGGGGCTTAGGGCTTCAACATAGGGGGGCATATAAAGTCTCAGTCCATAACACTCCTGTATTAGTCTAGTAGGACTGCCGTAACAAAATAACACAGACTGGGTGGCTTAAACAGTACAAATTTATTTTCTTTCAGTTCTGGAGGCCAGAAGTCTACGATCAAGGTACTGTCAGGGTTGGTTTCTGGTGAAGCCTCTTTCTGGCTTGTAGATGGCCACCTTCTTGCCATGTCCTTACAAGGCCTTTCCACTGTGTGCACAGAGGGAGGGAGAGAGCCCTCTCTTGTTGGTTCCTCTTCTTATAAGGACACCAGTCCTATCAGATTAAGGCCCCACCCTATGACCTCACTTAACCTTTTTACCTCCTTGTAGACGCTATCCAAATACAGACACATTGGGGTTAGGGCTTCAACATAGGAATCTGGGGGGACACATTTCAGTCCAAAACACCTCGTGTTGATGGACTTTGGCATTGTTTCTGATCTTTTGCTTTTACAGATGGCACTGCAGGAATGACTTGTACCTATGTCATTTTGTCTTTTTGCCAGTCTGTCTTTGGAATCTATTCCTAGACATGGGCTTCCTGGATCAAAGAGTAAATGCACATGTAATTTTGCTAGGTGTTGCCAAATTCTCTTCCATAGGGATTATACCATTTTGCATTCCCAACTACAGTGTATGAAAGAGCCTTACAGCCTCACTAACAGAGTATATTGTCAGACTTCTTGATTTTTTTCCAAGCTGCTTGGTGAGAAATGATATCTTAGTGTAGTTTTAATTTGCAGTTCTAGTAGGAGTGAGGTTGAGCATCTTTTCAGATGCGTAAGGACTGTGTGCATGTCTTCTTTTGTGAACTGTTCATACCTTCTGTTAATTAGTTGGCTTGGTTACAGTAGCAAATGACCTCAATATAACAATGGAATTCTATAACAACAGATGTATTTCTCACTCTCATTATCCAGCCCCTATGTGGAACATACTGTTAGCACTGCAGAGGGAAAGAGTAAGATTGCTGGTGGAAGCATGCATTGCCTCTTAAAGATTCTGCTCAGATGTGACCTGTGTCACATCCACTCACCTGCCATTGGTCAGAGCAAGTCAAATGGCCAAACCCATCCCTGGGGGTGGGAGGGAGGCTTCATATACTCTCCCAAAGGAGGTACTACAGGTCTCATGGCAGGAAGGCAGAGCAGGGAAATATAAAATCCTCTTGCCCAAATTTCTGTAGAAGAATCATACAGTTCTTCTGTTACATCACAGAAGTTATAATTTACCTATGTTTGTGTAAACATTTAAGTAATGTCCATCTAATATATGGTATGCTTTTCATGGATAGGACTATTATATCCCCAACACCTAGCACATTCTCTGGCGTATACTAAAGAATCTATGAATAGTTTTGAATGAATAATTTAATTATAATTATCTTTTACTGAATTTTCAAATATCAATCTTAGGTTTTCATGGCTTAATATATGATAACAAAACCGAATCTATGAGGACAATTAACCTCCTTCAACGAATGAATATTTACCAAGAGGTTTTTCTCAGTATTTTATATAGAGTTCTACCCATACAGGTATGTTGTGTTCTGTGACATTGAATTTAATATTAGATGAAAGTCAAAGTCTGACATTTTAAGTTGAATGTTTCACGTATGTTTTTCTGATCTTCAACGGCTTGGTATAAAAATAGTAGTATCCTAATTTTCTCCATACATATTGTGAATTTTGCTTTTTATTTATATTTTATAAGATATTTTTACATATAGATGCTTCCAGGCTTATAAGTATGCAGTCTAGAAGCTGATAAATATTTTCATTTGGAAACATGTGATCACTCCTCATTTATCTTTGAAATAAAAAAACAAAAACCTGGAAAGTTAGCAAATCACAGTGACCACTTCTCATGTGAATAAGGTAATACTGGATGAAGTTAGGTGTAAAACTCGTCTAAAGAATGAAACTAGGGACTTCCCTGGTGGTCCAGTGGTGAAGACTCTGCACTTGCAATGCAGGGGGCCTGGGTTTGATCCCTGGTCAGGGTACTAGATCCCGCATGCCGCAACTAAGAGCCTGCATGCCGCAGCTAAAAATCCTGCTGGCCACAGCTAAAGATCCCACGTGCCGCAACTAAGTCCCAGTGCAGCCAAATAAATAAATAAATACTTTAAAAAAAAATGAAGCCAGAATTCTCTAGGTCTTCCTTTTCTGCTTTTGTATTGAGAAGAAAGGCTGCTAGCATATTTTTACACAGGAAGGAGTGATGTACGCTTATTTCTTGGAATTAATACCAAGCTTCTGAATATTAAATTTCCACTGTCATATTTTGTAAGTAGCAATGAGAGGGAGTAGGGCTTCTTTAACAGACGTTTTTTATCCTTCCCTTACAGAAATATATAGAGCCAGTTTATTTTTATATTTACACCTTATTTGGACTCCAAGCAATTTATGTCACAGCTCTTTACATAACCAGCTGGCTCCTGAGTGGTACGTGGCTATCAGGACTCTTAGCAACTTTCTGGTATGTCACAAATAGGTGAGTTGGAATCAGTGTTCCCTTCTCCCTTTCTAAGGTATAAGTTAAAAAGAAGTTACTTCATTTCCAGTTTAAAGAAGGTTGTTCTGCCACATTTTGTGTGGAGTATTTTCTCTTTGGGTTACCTAGTGGAGTTTTTCTTATTTAGTAAGGTAGAAAGTCCTACTTATGTATATCTACAGCTGAGGAAGAAAACATTGAGTGGTAAGTCAAGAGAGTCATCTATAATAATCCCAATTCTATTACCAACTTGCTGTGTGATCAGTATTTCTCTAGCCACAAATCTCATCTCTTAAAAGGTTTATTAATATCTTTATTATCAACCTCAATAAGATTGTATGCAGCCCATAATTAGCAAAGTATAAAGCACTGTACAAATGTAAGGAAGTTCTTACATTATTTAATTAATATCTATTAATTTCCAAATCCTGGAGCATTATGAAATAGCATTTTTAAAAAACATATTTGAGATAAATCGAATTATTGCCTGACCTATTAAAAGCAACACCAATAGTCAGTAGCAGTCTTAAAATTTGAACATGAATTCTGATGTTGATTTTATGTTGTAATCCTCAACAAATTACTTTTTATTATAACCTTACTGAGTGCTTACTATATGCCAAGCACTTTACATCATATTTTATATGTATTATTTTAACAACCCTGTAGAGTGGGTACTATTATTATTACTATTTTAGAAGTGAGGTAATTGAAGCTTAAAAGGTTAACTTTTATACATATACATTATATATATATATAAATATATATAAAATATATATATATATATATAAAGGTTAAGTTATGTGTACATGTGTATATATATATATATATGAGAATATTTTTATAGGCATATATATTTATATATAGATCAAGGCATACACACACACACACACACACACACACACACGTGCACACATGGAGCTAAGTCTTGGTCAGAATTCAAATGCAGAGTATGAGATCACTATATTATGCTGCCTCTTAACATTTTATTTTATTTTATTTTATTTTTTGTGGTACGCGGGCCTCTCACTGTTGTGGCCTCTCCCGCTGCGGAGCACAGGCTCCGGACGCGCAGGCTCAGTGGCCATGGCTCACGGGCCCAGCCGCTCCGTGGCATGTGGGATCTTCCCGGACCAGGGCACGAACCCATGTCCCCTGCATCGGCAGGTGGACTCTCAACCACTGTGCCACCAGGGAAGCCCGCTCTTAACATTTTAATCTAACATATTATTCCTGCTAAGAGTAAATAAAAGTCTGTATTTCAACTATACTTCAACAAAAAATAAATTTTTAAAAAAGAATAAAGTCAAATTTATTGTTTCTATTAAAAGTAAATAAAACATTTATTGGATTCCTAGTATGTATAGGGATCGTTCTTGGTACTAGGTGTACAAAGTTGAAAACAACTACACTTGCCCTCTGGGGGTTCACATTCTAGGGGAGTCAAGGAGCTCTTAAAAGTTATTAATCAATGACAAAATTAAGACTCAAGTATAAAGAACTACCAGTTCTACCCCAGTTCTACCACTGCATACCTGTGGACAGGTTAGTTAAATTTTCTCAATGCCCGTTTTATGTTGCAGGCGTGATGATGATGATGATAAGGGCAAATCATTGAGAACCAAGGACAAAAATCTAAATATACTTAACGTAATATGTCTTTCACTTTAGGAAATCTTTGAGGTAATGCTAGTAAAAATTACTACTTTGGCCCTTTGTGTCTTCCTTGTGCAGAATAGATACCACAAGGGTTGAGTTTACCATCCCACTGAGAGAGAATTGGGCGCTGCCATTCTTTGCAATTCAGATAGCAGCAATTACATATTTCCTGAGACCAAACTTACAGCCCCTTTCTCAAGTAAGTTTTTATAATACTTTGTATATATTTTTAGTTCTCCAATTTTATCTTAGAAGCTTCAGAAAATGTGATGTTCATAGTGTCCAAGTGCATGTTAATAGTTCTTATTCCATGACCAGTTTTTTAACTTGAGTTAAATTAAGTTTTCTTTTTCTAAACCTGTTCCTACTTTGCAAAGAAAATGTTTTCATTTTTGATGTTAAAAATGTGCTCTACATCATCTGCCCTTAAACAATTGCGGCAAACCCACACAAAATTTCTGCAAAATGGTCAGAATTTTTAAGCCATTGCTCTTGAGATGTGATTTGGTGCATTATCGCCTCCATGATAATATGGAGTACACATACCATATGTGAATATTTATATGCAAAGTGTCACTTTAGGATATTTAGAACTTAAATAACAAATGCAAGAGTTTTCAGAGCAACAGTTCATAGTTTTTCTGTTTGGTTTATAGAGATATTGGCTGCTCTTGAGAACACTTGTCTGAGAGGCTTTTTATTACTAGAGACCTGTAAATTATACAAAGATTTTCTTTTTACAGAGGCTGACACTTCTTGCCATTTTCATATCAACTTTTCTCTTTAGTCTAACATGGCAATTTAATCAATTTATGATGCTGATGCAAGCATTAGTGCTGTTCATACTGGACTCCTTGGACATGCTGCCAGCAGTGAAGGTAAGGTTTGCTCTCTTTTCTCAGTTGAGATGGTGGTTGTTTAATGTTTTATATGATAGAATGAGCTCAAAATATGCACATAATATATGCACACAAAATATGCTTAATAATAAAGTTGAAGCTGCTTCTTAGCTATAATGTAAATATGCTGCAGTCAGTTGAAGCTGAGTAATTTATGCAGCCTAGTTTGACCATCTTAATTTTTATTCTGCTTATTTTACATTAAAAGATGGATTTGGGCTTCCCTGGTGGCGCAGTGGTTGAGAGTCCGCCTGCCGATGCAGGGGACACGGGTTTGTGCCCCGGTCCGGGAAGATCCCACGTGCCGCGGAGCAGCTGGGCCCATGAGCCATGGCCGCTGAGCCTGTGTGTCCGGAGCCTGTGCTCTGCAACGGGAGAGGCCACAACAGTGAGAGGCCCGCGTACGACAAAAAAAAAAAAAAAAAAAGATGGATTTATTTCGGGACTTCCCTGGCAGGCCAGTAGTTAAGGCTCCGCACTTCCACTGCAGGGAGCACAGGTTCGATCCCTGGTCAGGGAACAAAGATCCCACATGTGGCGTGGCCTTAAAAAAAAGATGGGATTTATTGGGAGCACAAATGTCTAAATCAGTTGTCCTTTATAGAGTTGACTTACATTTTAAAATAGCTATCTTATATTTTAAACTTTATTACTGTGTATTGTCCCACCTTTTTTTTCCCCATGGAAATCAATGGGTGTAAAACAGCTTTTCTGTGGTAGTTCGTAAAATTTTCATAGTAACATTTACCCATACGGGGTGTGAATCCCTGTTGATTGGTTAGAGGTCACATATGCAATAAGGAAATTATAAAGGAAACCATTGTTTGTCTCCCAGTGTGTGCTGCTGTCATGTGACTGCATTGTTTTTGTCATGTGCAGAAATGTGTTTTAATGTGTTGTGTATGTTTTTAAGTGGCTCATAGTTACTATTCCAAAGTAACAGTAACTTAAATATTTTCCAAGTATCATAAAATATTATCACCAGATCTAAGGCAGCAATATAATCTAATAGAGAAGAGGTGTACTCACATATTCCATGTCAAAAGAGATGCAACAATCTTTGGAAACTGACTGAATGTGAATTAGGAAACATTAAAGTCAACCAACACATATATATTATCTATCTACTGAGTCATTACAATAGGATAGGCACTACAGAAGATTCCAACCTGTATAAGACATTGTCCCATCCACAGGGAGTTTGCCATCTAGCTTAGGAAATAAATATGTCTGTACAATTAGAGGGATGTCTGTATATCTATAGATGTCAACTTGTAGTAACGGTAAGTGCCAGAAGTCTAGAAGAGGAGACTTCTTTTTCAGCTAGAAAGGTTTCACAGAAATGAACTGCTAGAGGTGGACCAAAAATGAGGAGACTAGAATTTGGATGGAGTGTGAGAGGGGAAGATATGAAGGTAAAATACAGTAAAGAAAGCAGGTGGATAAATGGGAAAAAAATGTGGAAAAGAACGGATACTTCTATGGGTATAACTGAATCACTTTTCTGTATACCTGTAACTAACACATCATTAATCAGCTATACTCCAATATAAAATAAAAATTAAAAAATTAAGAATATTTTTAATTAAAAAAAGAAAGCAGGTGGATAAGCCAAAGTTAAAATGTGTATGTATGTGTGGGGGTGTATAATATATGTATCTGTGTGTGTATATATATGGTATTAGATAATGATAATAGAGCCCACATGCCTCTAAAAGCTGTATGTACAAATGAAGCTGAGTCTGTTGCTGTCTGTTTACATTTGCTTTCCTGTTTTGTAAACTCTTTATGCTTTGTTCGTGGAGACTTGCAAGCTAAGGGGAAGAGGTGCCTAGATACCTTTGTATTTCTTCTTGTCATACACTCTTAGGCCAGTTAGTCTCTTCATATGTGATATCACTTTTCCCCCCTTTCTAACAAGTATGTTCAAAAGAACATTGTACATTTTAACATAAAAAATAAATTAATAAATGGAAGAAGAAATAAATAAAAATAAATAATATTGAGCCATTATGAAAATATATATATAAAATTTTTTTCCTAGTATATAATTTTTCTGTAGTGTATTTTCACAGTAGGTATCAAAAGCCTAAGAAAACATGTATGTCTTTTCACCAAATTTTGACCTCTTGAAATTTATCCTAAGGATATAATCAAACATGTTCATTTTAGCTGGACTGTAATAAGAAAAGTCTGGAAATGACCTAAGTCAATAGCAATAGGGTATTGTTAAATAAACACGTCTTAACTGTGTAACACAGTGTTAGTTATATATAACCATTAGTTTTCCTTCTCCCTTTTTAAAAAATAAAACATGTATAGAGAGAGGAAAGTTTCCAGAAACATATGCATTAAAGTATTAGCAGTCAGCTATGTGAGTGATGCTCTTATTTTCTTTTTGTTCTTTAGACCTCTTGAATGTTTCTGTAATGAACATCTCTTTCTTTTTCATTTTTTAAAAATTGGAAAACAGAATAAAAGGTACTATTTTGGCACACACACAAAACTAAAGAATAATACCGCTAATTTATTTCATATTCAGTTCTAAGCTTCGTTGAATTTTTATATTTGAACCTCTGTTGGCATTAGAAGTAGTTATAACTATCAGAATTAAAGGAGGAACAGTATTATAATGAAAGGATCCTGGGTTATAATACCAAGTTGCTACTATCAACTCTGAAAATAACTAGCTCTTTAAACTTTGTCAAGTGATATGACTTATTGGAGCCTTAGTTTCTTCATAAATTGGAATCACTGATCTCTAATCATATTGAATGGGAAAGAGTCAGAACAATTGCTATAGAAAAAAGTAATACAAATTCAGAGCCTGATGTGGTGACAAGAGAAGCAATATCTTTTTCAGTACACGTCATCTTCTTTTCATGGATGATGGAAAATCTCTTACCATCAAAAGATCAAGTTTTCAGTGAGAAATGTGTACAGGGTTTTAAAATATAAAACAGAACAGTAAATGTTATTACTAAGCATATAATTCTGTTCCATTAAAGACTAAGAATGTGGAGACTACGTGTTATGAAAACAAGACACATTAGTGATCAATGCCTAAGAGGCAATTTTAAAGTACTCCGTATGGTTCCAGACAAAATGAAGTAAATGCACTTCTCCTTATTCTTCCTACTAAGTACAATTAAAAGCCCTAGACAATATGTAAAAAACAAACATGAGATTTTGAGAGGTGGAGAAAAGAAAGTAGACTACACCTAGAGACCTCGAAACCAGAGGAAGAACATGGCAATGAGTTCACTGGGTTTTCTTTTTGCTGCATATATCTCAGACTAGGTACTGGAAAAGTCAGCAATCAGGAGAAACCAATGGACTCAAACCAAAAAAGCCCAAAGAAAAGCCAAAAGGACCAGAAAGGGTGAAGCATGAATGCCATGTGGAGAACCTTCAACTTCAACCTATTGGTAATGAGACAACCCTCCCCATACCTACCGGGATGGTGTCAGCAGAGAGCCCAAACTTTCATCTTCACCCAGCAGTAATGAGACACCCCTTTCTCCTGCCCCCCAAAAGTCAGTGGAGGTCAAGTGTCCAGGTCACCCTGGACATCCAAACCCATCTGGAAATAATGAGGCAGTGTCCTTTCCTCAGTGGCATGACGCTGGCATGGTGTCAGAAGAGGTCTGCTGACACAGAAGATTTACATGAGATTCAGAGTTCCATAACATAATACAATACAATTGAAGATCATTTGTTAAACTAAGAACCAGGAAAATCTCTTGAATGAACAGAGACCATCAACAGGTGCCAAAACCAAGGCACACAAAAGTTGAATTACCTGACAAGGAATTTAAAGCAGCTATCATAAAAATATTCTCATTGAGCAATTACAAACACACTTGAAACAAATGAAAAATAGGAACTCTTAACAAAGATTTAGAAGATAAAAAGAAGAAGCAAATGGAAATTTTAGAACTGAAAAATTCCAATAATGAAAATAAAAACCTCAATAGATGGGCTTCCCTGGTGGTGCACTGGTTAAGAATCCGTCTGCTAATGCAGGGGACGTGGGTTCAATCCCTGGTTCAGGAAGATCCCACATGCTGCAGAGCAACTAAGCCCGTGCGCCACAACTACTGAGCCTGCACTCTAGAGCCCGCGAGCCACAACTACTGAAGCCCACATGCCTAGAGCCCGTGCTCCACAACAAGAAAAGCCATTGCAGTGAGAAGCCTGCAGGCTGCAGTGAAGAGTAGCCCCCGCTGACCTCGAAAAGCCCGCACACAGCAACAAAGACCCAATGCAGCCAAAAAATAAATTAATTAAAATAAATAAATTTTGTAAAACCCCCAAAACTCAGTAGATGGACTCAACAGTAGACTGGAATGGTCAGAGGAAAGAATCAGTGAACTTGAAGACAGGACAATTTAGAAATGAACTAATTTGAACAAGAAAATAGACTGGAAAAAATGAACAGAGCTTCAGAGACCTATGGGACCATAACGAGAAGTCTAATTCATATAATCAGAACCCCAAAAGGAGAGAAAGAGAGTGAGGCTGGAAAAAGTATTTGAAAAAAATACTTTTAACTTCCCAAATTTGGCAAAACCTACAGAATCAAGAAGCTGAGCTAATGTCAAATATGGTAAACCCAAATAAACCAATGCCAAGATACATCATAATCAAACTTCTGGAGAATAAAGATAAAGAAAATATCTTGAAAGCAGTCAGAGAAAAATGATACCTATAGGGGAAAACCAGTTTGAATGACAGTGGGTTTCTCATCAGAAACCATGGTGCTGAAAGAATGGAATGGTCAACCCAGAATTCTATACCCAGCAAAAATATCTTTCAGGAAAGAAAGGGAAAGCAAAACATCCTCAGATGAAGGAAAACTAACAGAATTTGTTACCTGTGGACCTACTGTAGAAAAAAAAAATGGCTAAATGAAGTTCTTGAAATAGAAGGAAATGATAAAAGAAGAAATGTTGGGACATCAGGAAGAGAGAAAAGGCAATTAAAAGTAAAAATATGAATAAATATAATAAACTTCCTCTCTCATCTTGAGTGTTCTAAATTATGTTTGATAACCGAAGCAAAAATAATAATATGGTCTTATGGTTCTCAGTGTATGTAGAGGAAATATTTATGACAATTGTAAATGGGAAAAGTAAAGGGACTTAAATTGAGGTAAAATTTCTACACTTGATTCAAACTGGTAAAATGTCCACACTAGTAGACTGTAATAAGTTATGAATGTATAATGTAATAACCCAGAACAACCACTAAAAATATGTACACAGAGATGCATTCAAAAATACTATAAATAAGTAAAAATGGAATTCTAAGAATATTCAAGTTACCCACAGGAAGGCAGAAAAGAAAACAGAAATGGAAAACAGAGTGAACAAACAGCAAATGATAAAATGACAGATTTAAGACCTATCATATCAATAATAACACATATATACAATAGAATATTACTCAGCCATAAAAAGAAATGAAATTGAGTTATTTGTAATGAGGTAGATGGACCTAAAGTCCGTCATACAGATTGAAGTAAGTCAGAAAGAGAAAAACAAATACCGTATGCTAACATATATATGGAATCTAAAAAGAAAAAAATGGTTCTCAAGAACCTAGAGGCAGGACAGGAATAAAGATGCAGATGTAGAGAATGGACTTAAGGACACAGGGAGGGGGAAGGGTAAGCTGGGACGAAGTAAGAGAGTAGCATGGACATATATACACTACCAAATGTAAAATAGATAGCTAGTGGGAAGCAGCTTCATGGCACAGGGAGATCAGCTCAGTGCTTTGTGATCACCTAGAGGGGTGGGATGAGGGTGGGAGGGAGATGCAAGAAAGAGGGAGGGGGGATATGTGGATATATGTATGCACATAGCTGATTAACTTTGTTATACAGCAGAAACTAACACAACGCTGTAAAGCAATTACACTCCAATAAAGGTGTTTTTAAAATTACATTAAAGGTAAATGATCTAAATAACAACTATTTAGACAGAGATGGGTTAAAATAGATTTTAAAAGCACAACCCAGTTGTTTTCTACAAGGAACTCACTTCAGACAAACAGTATAGGTAGATTGAAAGTAAAAGGGTAGGAAAAGATACACCATGCAAATATTAATCAAAAGAAAGTAGGAGTGGCTATATTAATATCAGGTAATGTAGGCATGAGAGCAAAGAAAATTACCAGAATAGTATATACTAATAAAAGTATTAATCCACCAAGAAGACATAGCAGTCCTAAATGTACATGTACTAACCAACAGTGCCACAGTATATGTGAAGCAAAAACTGACAGAACGGAAAGGAGAAACAGACAAACCCAGAAAGAGTTGAGGACTTCAGCACCGCTCTCTCTCAACAATTGAGAACCAGACAGAAATCGTTAAGGATATAGAACTCAACAACACCATCAACTAACAGGATCTAACCAACATTTATAGAACATTCCACCCAACAACAGCAGAATACCCAATGGATTGAATCAATGGATTCAAACTAGAAATCAACAAAAAGATAAGAAAATTTCCAGTATTTGGAAACTAAGCAGCACACTTCTAAATAATCTATGGGTCAAAGAGGAAGCCTTGAGGAAACACTGAACTCACTGACAACAAAAATGCAACATATCAAACCTTGTGTAGTGCAGCTAAAGCAGCATTAAGAGGGACATGTGTACCACTACACACATTATAAAAGAGGAAAAATCTAAACCATAACCAAGCTCCCACCTTATGAAACTAGGAAAGGAAAAGCACAATAACCCCAACTCAAGCAGAAGGAAGAAAACAATAAAGAAAAGAACAAAAATCAATGAAATTGAAAACATAAAAACAATAGAGAAAATTAGTGAAATAAAAAGCTAGTTCTTTCAAAAGATAGTAAAACTACAGACTTTCATAATTCCCTTGGAGCATTAAACATTGAATGTTAGCATACTTTGATACCAAAGTTCTGATTCTCTCCATGTTTAATTATGAATGATAATGAAGGGCATGAGCATGCCATTGAAGAAAATTTTGATTATTCTGTATAGGAAGAATGTATTATTGCTGCCTGGTTTCTAAACTCTGGACTAATAGAACCTGAGAAGGAACATCAAAAGTACCACTGATAATCCATAACTTTCTAGTATACAGTACTGCTCAGTATTACATTTCTGGCTGATCACCCGCAGTGTTTCTCTTGAACCTAGGATATCATTACAGTTGACCCTTAAACAACATGAGTATCACTGCGTGGGTCTACTTATGTACAGATTTTTTCAATAAATATATACAGTCCTCTGCAGTTGGTTGAATTCATGGATGCAGAAGGCTGACCATGGGACTTGAACATCCAAGGATTTTGTTAATCCACTGTGGGTCCTGAAACCAGTCCCCCACAGATACCAAAGGATGACTGTACATTTATAAAACTGTGCAATCTTGTAACACAAACTGCTCTTTTTTCTCTAAATATTCCTACTTGGTGTAAAAAAAGACTGCCAGCATCAAAAAACATCGTAATCCAAATAAAGACAAAAAAAGCTTTATTTAAAAAAAATGTATTCCTGAATGAGTCATTATGCTTAAAGAGTTCCTACAGATTTAATGAGGAAAATATTTACACCCCTATGGAAAAGGGAGCAAAAGATACAAATACTTCGTAGAAGGAAAATAATCAAAAAGAGTAAAATATGTAGGTATAAATTGAACAAAAGAAGTGCAGACTTACACCCGGAAAACTACAGAACATTGTTGAAAGTTTTAAAGACCTGCATAAATTGGAAAGATTTCCCATGTTCATGGATTGGAAGACTTTCTATTGTTAAGATGGCAATACTCCCCAAATGGATCCACAAATTGAATATGGTTCCTCTCAGAATCCCAGTTGCAGAAATCGACAAGCTGATCCTAAAATTCATATGGCAACTCAAGGGACCCAGAATAGCGAAAAAGATCATGAAAAAGAACAGAGTTGGAAGACTCACACTTTTCAATTTCACAACTTAACTTCCAAGCTACAGTAATCAAGACAGTGTGATACAAGCAGAATAGACATAAATCAATGGAATAGAATTGAGAGACGAGAAATAAACAGTCAACTGATTTTCAGCAAGGATGTCAAGATAATCTGGAGAAAGAGTAATCTTTTCAATAAATGGTGCTGTGATGGGACTTCTGGTGGCACAGTGATTAAGAATCCGCCTGCCAATGCAGGGGACAGGGGTTCAAGCCCTGCTTCAGGAAGATCCCACATACCGTGGAGCAGCTGAGCCTGTGCACCACAACTACTGAGCCTGCGCTCTAGAGCCCACGAGCCACGACTACTGAGCCCACGTGCCACAACTACTGAAGCCCGCACGTCTAGAGCCTGAGCTCTGCAACAAGAGAAGCCACTGCAATGAGAAACCCATGCACCACAACAAAGAGTAGCCCCAGCTCGCCGCAACTAGAGAAAGCCCACGCTCAGCAGCGAGGACCCAATGCAACCAAAAATAAATAAATAAAAATTAAATTAAATTAAAAAGAATTTTTTTAAATTGGAAAACCCCATTTAAAAAATGGTGCTGTGATAACTGGGTATCTGTATGCAAAAGAATGAAGTTGGACCCCTTCTTCTTACCATACACAATAATTAGCTCAAACTAGATCATAGACCTGATTTTAAGAGCTAAAACTATGAAATGTTTAGAGAAAAAGATAGGAATAAATACTTATGACCTTGGAGTAGCCCAAGCCTTCTTTGATATAACACCAAAAGCACAAGTGACTAAAGAAAAAAATAGATGAATTGGACTTCATCAAAATTAAAAACTTTTGTACCTGGAAGGATACCATCAAGAAAGTGAAAAGACAACTCTCAAAATATGAGACAATATTTGCAAATCATATATCTGAATAAGGATTTCCAGAATATATGAAGAATTCTTACAACTCTTTCAACGTTAAAATATGGGCAAGAGATTAGATAGATATTTCTCCGAAGAAGATATATAAATGTTCAATAAGGACCTGAAAAGATGCTCAACATCATTAGTCATTAGGGAAGATTGGGAACTAATGGAGTACGATAAAAATACTGATTGTTGGAATACAATAAAATACCTATAGACCATAACTGTAAAGGAATTTAGAAGAAAATTAAAGACTACAAACAGCATTTGCCTATTTCTAGAATATATTTATACCATTGTTTGCTTCCTCTACTTCATATATCCCTGTTCTTAATGTTATAAAGTTTAAAATGTTCTGTAATTAAAAGGTAAATAAAGAGTTACTATCTTCCTTTCTTAGATTGTATTACTTGAAGCTAGGTGTGTTTTCTGCATTATTTATAACTTGAGATGTATCCAACTAGGGACCAGTCTGTCAGCATGTGGGAGTCTCTTGATAAAATCTGTTTAACCATCTAATCCTTGGTTGTTGCAGGTGACATGGCTGTATGGTATACAGCTAACAGGTTTACTCCTTGTCTGCATTCTTCAGTTTTTTAATTCCATGATTCTTGGATCATTGCTTATCAGTTTTAACCTTTCGGTGTTAACTGCAAGAAAACTTCAGGTAGGACTTTTTTTTGTCCTTAATCAAAGTAAACTTTTTTTTTAATTGTGTGGTTGTTTAGACCTTGTTTTCATATAGTATACAAAGGAAAATTTATGACCAAATTCCCACTAAAAAGCAGTAGGGCTATTATTTGCTTTTTTTGAAGTGCATGGTATAGCATTTGTTTTCAAGCTTTCTGATCTGCCATCCCTTTGTTTTGACATTTATTATTTCTTAGAAAATTGGAATCTTAATTAAATTCAGGATTAGCCAGAGATACTTGTTTGACTGCCATTGGTTTGAAGTTGGAATAAAAGAGGAAAAAATGTTGACTTTTTTCATGTGTGAACTCAAGAGTGAGAAGAACATATTGCTTGTGGAAATGTGTTTGTCACAGTCTTTAAAGTTGGTGGACACCTTGTTGTTATTTGAAGTAGTAACACCACTCTTTCCCCCATCCTTCCATATCATATTATTGATTTTTAAGTGAGTTAAAATTAACTCTGTTTTGAGAATTTTGAGATTCCAAATAAATACCTTTAGAAAAAGGTATTTCCTAGAATAAATAACATGTTTGACATTGGCCTCATCTTTTGACTTTATTATATAATTAAAATCTCTTAAATTTACATAAAGTTTGATAGTTGTTTTTCCTTAATAATGTTGCAAAGCCTGTTTTCTGTCTTATAAGCATATGAGAAACATTTCTCATAAGCACTTTTATTTCAAGAAGCTGTTTTGTTTTCCATTTTGGGAAGAATAAATACGTTTTGTTATTAGTCTTTTGAGTGAGAGCTGCTATGGACAAATCTTCACAAAATTTTTAAAAACAGGCTTTTAGTTGACTATTAAAAACTGTACTTCTCACTTATCCTTTTAACCTTAATTATAAATAAACATCACTCATATTTGAACTGTTTAGATATTATTATATTTGATAATCCATAAAGTTATTTGAGGGTTATAAGAAAACTATTATGTATCAAAGAGCACAATTTACTTTTTTTATATAGGTCTTTTGTTTAATGGGTTATAGTCTGTGATATATGAATCAGTGGATAAAAAGATGAATCAGTGGATCAAGTTCATTCAGTATATGCTGAGTATCTTCTAAGTGGCCGACTCCATACTCTGGTTGAAGAGGTCTTTAAAAAAAAAAAAGGACTAGGACACATTTCCTCATCATATGGAGCTTATTATTAAGTGATTCATTTACTATTAGAAAAAGACAAATTTTAAGACAATGTAACCTCATGAAAATTAGGTTATATTTTCCCTATATGTTGCATGACCCAATGTTTTAAATTCTTAAGTAATCTCATCTTAAATGTTTATGAAGTTATATTAAAATTAAAAAATTGAAACTCAACTCTTTTAATTTCTAGAAAAACCTGAAAACTGGAAGCTTCCTTAATAGGCTTGGGAAACTATTGTTACATTTATTTGTGGTTTTATGTTTGACACTTTTTCTCAACAACATTATTAAGGTAGGTTAATAAAATGACATTTAATTTAGCATTACTAAAGAGTTACCAGTTTTACTTTAAACAGACTCAGTTTTACCTTTGTTTCAGTAACGGGATTATTTTCTTGATTTTAGTCCCTGATTTCTATTTGCTCTTTAACATGTTCTACTTTGAACCCACCTTTTGACTATTTAACTTTTTAAAAACTCAGCTTTAAAAGCATTAAACAAGTATTTCTCTAAACTTAAAACTACTTTTTAGAGCGTTTTCTGTACTATGGTACTAAAAAAAAAAATGACATGATTTTTATTGGGGTAGGTTGATAAATAAACTGGCTTTACTATCGGAACCACACTGATTAATTGAGATGATTTCACCCCTCTGGGAAGGCTGGTCTCAGGACAGAAGACAGCTGCATGTACATGACAGACTTCTCTTCTGTAAGAGAATGGCAGTCTCTCTCCCTGTCTGTTGACTGTCAAAGAAAAAACAGACCCTTCACTCAGTCAGCCACATTAAACACCTCCACTCCAGGTCCTTGTCACTATTTTCTTAAACTCCATATAGTTCACTACTTATCAAAAACTTATTTGAGGGACTTCCCTGGTGGCTCAGTGGTTAAGAATCCACCTGCCAATGCAGGGGACATGGGTTCGAGCCCTGATCCGGGAAGATCCCACACGCCGCGGAGCAACTAAGCTCGCGCGCCACAACTACTGAGCTTGCGCTCTAGAGCCTACGAGCCACAACTACTGAGCCAGAGAGCCACAACTGCTGAGCCCGCGTGCTGCAACTACTGAAGTCCACATGCTTAGAGCCTGTGCTCCACAACAAGAGAAGCCACTGCAATGAGAAGCCCGCGCACCGCAACAAAGAGTAGCCCCCGCTCGCTGCAACTAGAGAAAGCCCACGTGCAACAACAAAGACCCAACGCAGCCATAAATAAATAAATAAATAAATAAATTTTATTTTTAAAAAAAAAACTTATTTGAGCAGAACAATCAGCATTTCTGAAAGACTGGCTGAAAGATATGCAGTCCGTCCGTTTCACCACTCTACATGTTCAGTTATCTGTGCCTGGATTAAGCCAGGAGAGAGCTACTTGTCTGGACCACTGTTTTTTGACTCCCCAAAGAATAATACCTATTGAATTGCACTTGATGTTCTGCCAGCTACCTACAATTAGAAGAATTTAAAAAAATAGTCTTTGAGACTGTTGGCTGTTTTTACTGTACCCATGGGGAAAATTTCTCTTGAGTCTCAGTTTTAGGATTATAAGGATGTCTCTTGAGCAACTGGTTTGTTTTAATCTTATGACCCTGTGAGTAGCATAAATGCTTTTATTTCCCTTTTTGTATTTGCTACTAGAATGCATGAGCCCAAATTTGTGGCTCATCTCTACTGAATATATTTTGTGTACTAACCTCGGTTCTGGATTAATCTTATTTTCTTTTCTATCTTCATTTTTCTTCTGCTACAATTTCTTCATCCATTTATGTTATATGAATTTTTGTAAGCCATAAATTAAAAATAAAATAATGTGAATTAAAATTATACTCACTAATGATAAACACTGGCATTTGTCTCTTCACCCCTTGAGGGTTATTGCTGTGTCTTGAATTGTCTTTGAAAGAATGAGTCTTGTATCAGTTGTATCTGCAGAGAGAAAAACCCAAAGCAAAATAGGCTTTGTGGGCTATGTTCCTATTTGAGGTTTCAGATCATGATATTATCGATTTTCTGATTTAAAAAGTTGTACTCACTGGGCTTCAGCCGTCTCCCTCTCCCTGAAACCAAAGAACTTCGTCTTATCTATTTTGCATGTTGAACTTACTCCTAGAGTTTGTTTGCAAAAACGATTCTGCTAAAAAAAGAAAAAAATAGGAATAGAGGGTGTTTGAAAATCCCTGCTTTTGAATGAAATAATGCCATTTGCAGCAACATAGATGGATCTAGAGATTATCATACTAAGTGAAGTAAATCAGAACAAGGAAGACAAACACCATATGATATCACTTATATGTGGAATCTAAAATATAATGCAAATGAACTTATTTACAAAACAGAAACAGACACAGACATAGAAAACAAACTTAGGATTACCAAAGGGGAACGGGGTTGGAGGAGGGATAAACTAGGAGTTTGGGATTAGCAGATACATACTACTACATATAAAATAAACAACAAGGTCCTACTGTAAAGTACAGTGTACTGTATTCAATCTAAACCATAATAGAAAAAATATAACTGAATCACTTTACTGTACACCAGAAACTAACACAACATTGTAAATCAACTATACTTAAATAAAAGAATTTTTTTAATGAAAAAATCCCTGCCTTAGAATTTCTCAGTTCTAAGACCTATTGTAAACATTTACTAATTTTACACATACACACACATACAGTCCTATGAAATGGAGTGCTGAAGATGTGTATTCAATGGGAAATTACCAGAAAACCATGCATAAAAAACTGACAGCAATCTTTATTTTCTCCCTCCCTGATAGAAAATTCTTAACCTCAAGTCAGACGAACACATATTTAAATTTCTGAAGGCAAAATTTGGATTTGGAGCAACAAGGTATGACTGAATTTAAAGTCTGTGTTTGCTTTTTATATTAAATCAGCAGGGTCTTTAAAATGTAAGTTATCAGTTCTTAATTTCAGGCTTATTTTGAGGAAAAGTTGGAGGTTTACTTGTACTTGAATTTAATATTTTGCTTTCCCTTTGTTTCCTAGAGATTTTGATGCAAACCTGTATCTGTGTGAAGAAGCATTTGGCCTTCTGCCTTTTAATACATTTGAAAGGCTTTCAGATACTCTGCTTTTTTATGCTTATATATTTGTTCTGTCCATCACAGTGATTGCAGCATTAGCTGTTGCCTTCCGTAATCTCAGGTATGGCATATTTCAGAAATCTAATTCTGTGCTTTAATGAACTTGTTCTGTGTCGCAGAAGAATTGCTAAATTGAAAATCAAAACATCAGATACGGAACAGAGTACAGTCATCTTAAAGGGGGAACGTACCCAAGTTAGCATGGACTGTACTCTCAGTTGGTAAGGGTGGAGTAGTTAAGAGACAGCAAAAAGTAGTAGATGCCATGCACACAGGTCTGGGTTGAAGTCCTGGCTCGCATACTTGGGAACAATGTGATCTTTGAGCCAGTTACATAACCCTTCATTATTCCATTTCCATTTCTGGAGAATGAGAGCACTAAGAGTACTTACTCTACAGGGTTTTGTGAGAAATAAATAAGTGAAAATTACATAAAGTACTTAAAGCCGTGCCTCATGCGTAGAGTATATTGTGTGGATTTTAGCTATCATTAGCAAGTGTTATTATTATTGACTTGTAGTCTCTCTGTTTTGTTCCCATTATTAATTTCCTGTGTTTTTCTACCTTTCTTTCTCCAGCTGCCTTTTTTATTTTTCATGAACTGTCAAGAGTTAACCATTGTTTATTTGTTTTGTTGCATCTTGTTTAAGGGCTTATAAAGTTGGAATGGACCATAATTATTAGCATCTACTAAAAGTCTTAAGTATTAGTTGACAGTTTTTTAAAACTTAGCATGTTTGCTAATCTACTTAAAAGAGAAAGTCAGGGAGTATGAAGAATACCTACCTATCAAGCTGATGGAGGTCTTTGCATTTACTATCCGTGTTAAATTGAAAGAAGATTAAGTGTAAGAGGTTGAAGCTACTGTCATTTGTGGGAAAGTAATGAAGCCCAGAAGGAAGCCCTTTTCCTGTGTAGTTACCTTGCCAATTAAGGTGCTGGTGAGCTGTGATTCGCAGCCACCGGAGAGCTGTGCTGGGAGAAAGTCATTACAGTGAGCCCAGATCAGTTGAGGTGTTTTATGATTATTAAGAATGAAGCAACATTGAACCATGAAGCTATTTCATTGACTATAAACTATTTTAGTATCTTTCAGAAGTGTTCTTTTTATACCGAGTCCAAGATAAAAATTTAGCCCCATGAAAATAGATGGAAATTATTCTAGACAGTGTAACTTAATATTATTCCAGATACACCAGGTGTCGACAGGACTCTAGACAGCATGCAAATCAGGAAGTTCAGTTGGCCTGCAGTGTTGTGTGAAAAGGTCTGCCATGCTCGGCGTGAAGCTATGGGCCGTCCTTGGAAGCTTATTTGGTATATGATTATAGATAAAGGTTTTACCAGGTAGGGATATTAGGACTTTATTAGAGGAAAGCACTACATTAATTAAAGTCATTTAAGAATTATAGTGTCTCAATGTGAATTAACATCTAAGTAATTTGAAGGATATATTATCAATGCCAAGTATTTAAAGTATTTCTACCTTCTAGTACTAGGAAGGATGGTACGATTACGTTTATGCACCGCATCTACATTAGTGTGCAGTATATAACTGAAGAGCATACCCTGTTCTATACTCATGGGATTAATAGAGCTTTCCAGCTCAGTTGTGGGCACCGGGAGAGGTGTTGCAGAATCCTCCCAGGTATCAAGGCAGGATGAGAGGGTGTGTTCTTGTCTGGAGTCATCTTTTAGTATCAGTGGAAGCCAGAGTTTGGTTTGTGATATATAATGTTTAAGTAAAGATTATCACCAGTGGTGAAAATTACCATAGAGTATCATTTTATTTTTCTTATGTATCTAGGGTGGTGAAAAAGAGGATTTCCAGGAAATAATAGGTCTGTAGGTACATAGAAGCATTGTACATATCCAAGTCTATTGGGTTTGTGTGAAGGATTAAGTGGGGCCTTTATAGAAGTACTGTTTTTATCCTCAGCTGGCAGCCCTTACTGTTGTTTCCTTTTCCCCTTGACAACAAACTGTGCAAATCTGAACCCACTCATCCATCTCAACATCATTCAAGTGGGGACAACCAGACAGTACGTGCTTCCCAATGTGGTGCAATATGGAATACATCATATCCCCATGAAGTGTACTTGCCAAAATAAATGAATTTGACTCTAATAATTAACCTCTAGATCTAATTACAAGTTTATAAGAAACATGGGAATAGAGAAATATATTAAATGGCACCACGAGGAGACAATCGGCCAAACCCAGAAGGTAGGAACAGTTACAGGACAAATGACGCATTTTCTTCAACGAGTAAAGGCCCTTAAAAGTGGGGAGGGGCGAGTACTTTTATTGATTGAAAGATAATTTAAAGAGACATTGATGAAATGCAGTATGAAAACTTTGGATCCTCATTCAAAGAAACCACCTGAAAAAAGCTATTGCAATAAATAGAAAATAGAACGTGAACTGGTTGTTAGATGATGTTGAAGGATTATTGTTAATTTTACGGGAGCAATCATCTTAATGTAGCCATATTTGATTTTTAAAAATCACGTTAGGATACTTCCCTGGTGACGCAGTGGTTAAGAATCTGCCTGCCAATGCAGGGGACACGGTTCGAGCCCTGACCTGGGAAGAAACCACATGCCGCAGAGCAACTAAGCCCATGCGCCACAACTACTGTGCCTGCGCTCTAGAGCCCGCAAGCCACAGTTACTGAGCCCGCATGCCACAACTAGTGAAGCCTTTTTGCCTAGAGCCTGTGCTCCGCAACAAGAGAAGCCACTGCAATGAGAAGCCCGCACACCACAACGAAGAGTAGCCCCCGCTCACCGCAACTAGAGAAAGCCCACGCAGCAACAAAACCCCAACGCAGCCACAAAACCCCAACGCAGCCAAAATTAAATTAATTTTTTTAAATACCATGTTAGTTATATGTAATGAGGTATTGTGGTAGGTTAAAAATGTGATCATTGGTTCGTAAAGGAACTGAATTCCAAGTTTATGGGTACATTTTTACTTATTTGTAAAAACTAGACAAATATGAGTAACTACTATGACATCTCTAAAGATCTCTTGTAGTTCAGTGATTCCAAAATAATATTTTTTTGCTATCTCTTATAATTTAAAGGATTGAAGGACTTTAAGGTTTTGCTTAAATTAAAATGAAATTTGTTCAATTTTAGTTACTCTAATTATTAATGCATTTATATTATGATACTTTTAACCTCATAAGCAAATTCAAAATTGATCAGAGCTGATTCACTTTATCTTAGGGAAATAAAACATTTATAAATATATGAAGGCATAGGTTTCTTGTATCTTCTTTTTTTTTTTTAGTTATTATATATTTGGCTGCGTTGGGTCTTCGTTGCTGTGCGCAGGCTTTCTGTAGTTGTGGCAAGCGGGGGCTACTCTTCGTTGCAGTGTGGGGCTTCTCATTGCTGTGGCTTCTCTGCGGAGAATGGGCTCCAGGCACATAGGCTTCAGTAGTTGCTGCACATGGGCTCAGTAGTTGTAGCATGCGGGCCCTAGAGCGCACAGGCTTCAGTAGTTGCGGGGCATGGGCTCAGTAGCTGTGGCGCGCGGGCTTAGTTGCTCCGCGGCATGTGGGATCTTCCCAGACCAGGGCTGGAACTTGTGTCCCCTGCATTGGCAGGAGGATTCTTAACCACTGCGCCACCAGGGAAGTCCTTCTATCTTTTTCTTTAAGAAAGATTTAACAAAATTAAAATTAGTTACCCAGCTTTAATTTTTGTATATGTACTATTTTATGCAGTGATTCTACAAATCAGCAATCCATGTATAAAATGGGAGAGTACACAATCGGCCTGAAACCAGAAACTGCCTACAATTTAATACATACAATTCTGTTTGGATTCTTGGCATTGAGTACTATGAGGTATTTTTGTCTTATCTGTTTATTTTTTTTATTTGACCACTCTTTACCTGACATAGTTTAGCAATATAATTTGGAAACTGATGATCATCTTCATTAATGATTATGGTTCCCATAAAAATGTCCTTGTTTACTATCTTCTCCCAATATAAAATATTATTTATAACCGGTTTTTTTTGTAATTACCAATATTCCTCTATTTTTACTTACTTGATGGTTCTCAAAAGGCAATGGAATTAATAAGTAGCCCCTTGGCAATGGTTTCTGCACAGTTTTAGTAAGATTTTACTATCACAAATAATACAGCTGTCTTTACAGCTGTCTCAGACTCCAGGTTTCTACACAGCTAGCACTGTTGACCTTTGCCTGCTTCTCTTCTTACAGAATGAAGTACCTCTGGACATCACATATGTGTGTGTTTGCATCATTTGGCTTATGCAGCCCTGAAATATGGGAGTTACTTCTGAAGTTGATCCATCTTTATAACCCAAAGAGGGTCAGTGCTATCTCCTTTTCCATTTCATTTTTATGACTTCTAGTATTTCTTTCATTATCAATTCTGTTGGTGTTTTTTTTTTTTCGGTTGTCCATACATCAGTTTTATAAAATGGATACTAAAATTTAAAGCTAAAAATAATTGATACATTATGATTTTATAAGAAATTATTTTAAAACAATTTTATGTTAAATTTTAGCCTTATTTTCTAAATCATTTTTTTCCAGACCATAAGTTAGATATGTTCATTATACAGAATTTGGAAATGCTGAAAAGCACAAAAAGGAAAATTAAAAATCACCAATAATCCCATTATCCAGAGTTATTGCTACTATTATTATTGTTAATTATTATAATATAAACATAATTACTACTAAGTGTACAGTAATGATTAATGGCCCATAAGTGCAGTTCTGGGTTGTTCTGCCCTATAAATTCACTAGGTGGCAATATGGTAGGAGCTACAAATAGCTTATGAATGGTTGACTCAGTTGTCTTGCATATTGGAGACTCATGCTCTGTTAAATTATATTTTTGTTGTTTAAAAAAAATGTATTTACAAAGCAAAAATGTAAAAGCAAAAATATTCCAAACACTTGTAATCTAAATAATGTCTTTCTTATATAGATATGTATAATGCGATATTCAATACCGATATTAATACTGCTGTATCTGTGCTATAAGGTAAGGTTGATTGTCCTCATTCCTGTCTTTAATCTATTTAGCAGAATAATTGCTTTGACTCAGTGTACTTTGTGTGTCATTGGCAAGTAGAGTGGTTTGCAGAACTTACAAATACCTACTTAGCTTCTTCTTATGGCAGTTGACATTGATAGGAAGAGTGATGTACTTCCCAAAATGGGATTTAACAGGTAAAAACATTATAACAAAAAATACTACAATTTAATTATTCTAATTAATTTTGGTTTTGACTTACTAGTCAGCTGATGCAAATTATGAAAATAAAGATGTTTTCAGACCTATTTTGAGGTGAATAAAGGAGAAAAATTAGTTCTCCCTGTTACCTGCTTTTTATAGAGTAAGATCCTAAAATGCATCTTACTTTAACCTACATATTTTATTAGGTGCTTAAAATCATCTTTGTAAGAGGGCTGGGCACATATAAATACAGTCTAAGTTTAGCCTTGTTAATGTCCTTCAGTTTCAGTAGGAAATAAGAAATTCCTCATATTCTCAGTTGACTGATTTCTGAAACAGCATTAACTGTGTTTCAATTCTGAGACTCCTCTATATGAGACAGTGAGTCTTTCATCACATCTTTGAGACTTAAGGCTTGAATTGTTACCTGGGCAGGTAGCTTGGATTGTTTTATCCAATTGAGCTCTTAGGCTCTCTTTTCTTAAAAAAATCTTACATATTTTTTAAGTTTAGATTTTTTTCTTCAAACTTTATTTTAAGGTAGAACAATGGACTTCAAACTGTACTGTGTATAGTTCCTGATTTGGGAGGGCAGCTAAAGGGAGTGGGGAGGCAGGTGGGACTCTCCTACAGAAAGGATCAGCTATGGCAGCTCAGCTTCTGGGTTTATTTGCTTATATTTTCATGTAAGATTTTATTTGAAGCAAAGGTTTTAGGCTAAAAGATATGTTTGATAATCACTGTTAGACAATTCTATTGTAAATATTTCAAAAAATTATGTTCTATCGTGTTCCTATTTATCAAAACATTTGCTGTTATGGGTGGACCACTGTGCCAACTCCCAGATACTAGAAAACATAGAAATAGGTCATTTCTGCCACCATGCCTCTGGGAGTTTTATTGCTCTACAGTAAATGAATGAAACTTCTTACAAACATCGAGAAAGCAACAGTTAAGGATTAGTCAGAGTATATGTTTAATGATGAATGAGTTAGCTTTATTACACATTGATTCTGAGGGAGAAAGCACCCTCCTCACAGAGAAGATGCAGCTCATCATCATTCCTGTCTCACCACTAAAGACATACACAGACCGTAACAGTCCTTTCCCACTGTCTCTGGATGTAGGCTGAGTTCCTTTATGTCTCAAATATTTATTTGAAAATTTGTTGATTTTTTAATAGCTACTTGAGGACTTAAGTCTCTTGTTCTTGATAACATTGAGGAAGGACATTATAGAAGAAATAAACAAGCAGCATCAGCATCACCTGGGAACATGTCAGAAATACAGATGTTTGGGTCCTACTCCAGACCTACTGAATCAGGAGCTCTGGGAGTGGGGTCCAGTGATCCAGGTTTTAACCAGCCCTCCAGGTGGTGCTAATGTACCATCAAACTTGAGAACCCCCTGCAGAGAACAGGAATTCTCAGCAGCGGCACTGTTGACATTTTGTCTAGATAATTCTTTGTCTTAGTAGCTGTCCTGTGCATTATAGGACACTTAGCAGCATCCGTACCTTCTACCCACTACATGCCAATAGCACCAACTTCCAATTGTGACAGTCAAAAAGGCTTCTAGACATTGCAAAATGTCCCCTTGCGGGCGTGGCAGAATCCCTCCCCCAACCCCTCTTGAGAACCATTGCTATACAAGAACCAATGATAGCACTGAAAAGGCCATCATTTCCTCAGGGAATCTTTAGATGTTCCCTGAGTAAGAGAGTTAGTAGTAATTCTGAAGAATCCTTCCGATGACAGATGGCCTTGCCCTTCTCAGTATTGGACTTCAGGAGAAATCCTAATGCATCCAGCTTTCACTGTACAAAATAGTTTAGGTATTTCAGCTTCTCAAAACTGTATTTGTGTTTTGTAAAATACAAAATCACAAAGAAACTAAAGATCTTATGTATGAAACTGAATATGTTTTCCAACTATTGAACAGATTTATCTGTAAGAAATACGAACTAATATTTCAAAGCCTGATTTAAGTTTTACATAGCACTTACAATGAGGATTTCAAATTTTCTTGTTCATAATACTTATTTTGCTATATGTCTGCTTAGGATAATCCTGTTAAAAGGGAAAAGTATGTGCTAGTCTCCACTCTAAAATCAAGAGTTTAATAAAATTATTGCTCTCGTGTTAATTAACTTATTTGGATACCTACAATCTCATATAAACACTGCTGATCATTTAGGAACAGCATTTAGTTAATTCAACATTTGTTTTCACGTTGTTTAAGAAGTTTATCATAAGACTGTGTTACCAGATATTAACATTTTCAGAATTAAGAGCAACTTTCAAACTAGAAAAATATCTAATAACAATTGAATTCACAGATTTCAAAATATGTTTTATACGAAAATAATTAAAACATCATTTAAAAGTTGGTATTCTATTGTTATCAAAATTAATAGGGATAATGGGTAATTGGAATCTTATAGAGGTATCATTTAATCAGTAATTTTTATTACATCTCTTCTGAAACCTAGGACTAGTAGTGCTGACACCTGATTTTCTGTCACCAGCAATTTTCCTGATTTACCCACCCAGGAGACAAGATATGAATGAGTAGTAAAAATGGCCAAAGATGAGATGACAAGATAAGAAAGTGATGGGGATAAAAAAAAACAGCCATAGACCAGTCAGGTGCCACTTTGCTTCCAGTTAGTGGTTCTTAAATAAAAAAGATTATACTTGCAACTTTAATGAAGTGTAGATACATTATCACTGGGCTTCTATTCCAATATAGGAAATGAGTTCTGCAGTTCACCTTAGCATGTATTTAGATGATCAAGTCTTTTTAGCCAACGGCCATTTGATAAAACAGTGAACATTTAATTAATTGTTGAATTAAACAGACAAGTTATATTAGAAAAGCAGTGGATTCAGAGTGTAGTTTTACATTATATCTGCATAGCTTAAGTTACTCAAGTTGAGCAGGAGGCACCAGTGGCATAAATATAATACTCAGATGTACCAGATTTTCCTGGACTGTCCTACTTTCAAATATTCTTCTCTCCCTTTGTATCTGTAATTATGTTAATATTCATCAAACCATTTGTCCAGATTTCTAGTTTAGACAATATAGTCACCATATCACACAATGAAAAGTTTCCAGTTGTGACTCTGCCACTCTGATCTGAGCAACTCAGGTTATCTATCTCTCTGAGCCGAGGTCTCCAGACTAGTAAAATGAAAAATAAATAGCCATGGTGATGATGCCTTCTGCGTCATCTTTCTCCCTGAGGAGTTGTGAGGATAAAATGAGATTCTGTATTCCAAAGCATTTTTGCAGCTCTAAAATGGTGCTGTCTTCTACAGGGTACATTCTACATTTAGAGATAAATTACATGAAGTTCGTTAGTCACATTTTTCTCATATCCTGTGAACTTTCTCATGGTTGCTATTCCTGTCATATCCAAATTAATGTTTTACTAGATATTAACACCACATACAATAGCATTTTTATTAGTGTAAAATAAAAGCTCATTTTTTTAAGTTGGCAACACCTCTACTTCTAATTAGCTCTAGCTCACAATAATTTTGGAAACTTTTCTCAGACTTTATCTCACTTACACTAGAAGGGTTGACTGCAGAAGTGAAGTAGTTCTAATATTCCAGTTACCACGTTTATTTAGTTCACAAGTTATATGCAGTTTCTCCTTTTTCACTTTAATCTTAGTGATAGTTGCGGGTCTGGGGGTGGATTTTGGTTTTGTTTAGTTTTGTTTTTAATTTCAGTTCTGGCCAGGAATGATGGATGAACTCTCCGAGTTGAGAGAATTCTATGATCCAGATACAGTGGAGCTGATGAACTGGATTAAGTAAGAGGATTTTTTTTTTTAACTTTTAAATTTAAAGTGCCTTTTAAGAGTCACTGTAGACCTCACTTGGTTTTTGGTTTTTTGGTTTTTTTCTGAATCTAATTATGAAGATCCATTCATTCTCAAGTTTTTCTTTAAAACTCTATATTTGCAAATAATTTCTTTCCATTCAAAAAATATTCTCTCTAACCACAATCCCGTGAAGAAGGGAAAGTACCAATATGGAGAGGGAAACAGAATCAGAGGATGCATTTCAAACCAGTGATAGCAATGGAAATAAAGTTTTATATTCTCTGCCAATTTTATCTTTATCATTTCTTTCATTTTAATACCATTCAAATTTTCTATTAATACTGACACATAAAGTATTCTTTCCTTGTTAATCACTTAAAAATTATACTGTAAACTACAGTTAATTAGAGTCATACTAGCTCAGTGCAGATTTCATTTTAACTAATCATATTGCCCAAGATTAGGCCTAGAGAAAATTTAAAATTCAAAAGCTAGAGCTTTTCCTTTCTTGAACATCATAATGCTTTCATGTTATATTGGTTTTTATTTTTGCCTGCACGGTTGCTTTGCCCCAGCATTCAGCATCAGAATGAGGCTTGTGTTTTTCAAAGTTTTGTTAATGAAACCTGCCTCCCACCAGCAAAAATAAACTTTTTTACCCAGAGCAGCATTCCTGTGCCCTGTAATATTGTATTTCCCTATTTTATAACCAAAAAGCAGCAGTGTAATTATTCACACTTAAACAGGTGTTGCAAATCTTATGTGACATATTCTGAAAGCATCGGCTCTATTGTCTCCATGACTTAGAATTTTAGTAGCCATATTGGCACTTGCTGGTTGACTAATGTTTACTAACCAGTACAGTTGAGCACTGCTTGTGTATTAAGAGATGGTAAATGTTTGATAGCTTAGGTCTCTTGAGTACAATACATGGATTTTATAGAGATTTGTATCTAAAATATATATGTGGCTTTGGTCCCAATGTTGGTCTGGGTTGACTAGATGCAATGAGTATAATTTTTCATATATTTTCAGTGCTGAGAGTACGAAGTAGTGCTTTGTCTTTATATATTTATTTAACTTTAAATCATGACAGACAATTATGGAGTAAGTAATTCCTTCAGTATTCATTGTGTAAGGGAAAAGAGGGTTATTCATATAAAGAAAAGCTAATTACTTTTGCATTAGCTGTAGTCAACTGGAAATTTATGACATGTGCATCTGAAGGTGAGGCTGATATTTTCTGTTTTTCAAATTGTACCATCGATAGGAATGGTGTAGGGTACCCAGTCTGGTACAATCCTGAAGGTGGCAGATCTTCTGGATCTACTTGGATTGGCACTTTAAAACATCTCACCTCTACTCTCCAGCCTTTTAGGAATTAATTGTAGTGTCATTAAAATTTTATCCTAGCAGAGTTGTCTTTGGCTGTGTCAGGATATACTTTTTGTAACGCCTTTATTTTCATGCTTTTGCTCACAGAAAATTATTTAAAATAATATTTCTGGTTCTGAAAAATTATGGATGAGAGCTTATTCCATGTGTAAAGAAGATAATCTTTTACTTTGCTTTTGGGGAAGTGGTCTTTGTTCTTACATTCTCCTTTTACTAACAGTTCTTCTCCCTGTATGTAGACTTACTCTTTTCACTTTTTAAAAATTCTCAGCAACTGAAGGATTTGTATTTTTCCAAAAAATTGGTTCTTTTGTGATCTAATCTTGCCTGTTTTCCCTTCAAAGTCTTCAAATCTAAATTATTGTTTTTGCAAAATAGCTGCTAGGCATGTTTGTGAAATAAGCTTAAGTGATGATGAATGTATGCCAAAATAGGGTCTGTTTAGACACAAAGTGTATTTGTTTAAATCAACATTTAAATCAGCTCTGGTCTGTAGACTTCAATTGCAAACACAAGTGCATGCATTTATTATTCTTTTAACCTGCCCTGATTTCTTCTCTTTTTAAAACATAAAATATGACCTTCTACTTTCACTCCACTACCTTGATTAGTCACACAGTGTTTGTGATATTAGTAGGGCTGAGCTGTGCTAGAGAAAAGGCTGTGGGCTAAGGATACAGAGTGTATCTGAAAATCTGTTTGAAATTGTCTAAAGGCAGCAGCCAGACCTCTGGTCCCCACCCAGCACTGTTAGTGAGGGACATCTCCTCCCCATCCTGTCTGCTTCTGTTCTCAGATAACCAAAGTGATACACTCAAATCTGTCCTTTGTCAGGGCGGTCATGACAGCATCTATTGGGGTGGGAGCGCAGCTTCCCTTACGGGATGGCTGCCTGCCCTCCAGGATGAGTGAGAACAAGGAACAGTGACCTGCAGAAACTCGAGGGGACACAAATGACCCTCCACTTTGGCACAGGGCAATTCTTGCGTAAAGTGTTGAGAAGGAGCTACCGCCATCTCCCAGTCTGCCTCGTGTACTTGATGCTGGGGCTTCATGCTTGATGCTTCGGGATTAAATTCTCTTCAATCAGCAAGGATCTTTTGTTGCAGTCAGGCCCCCAGAGTCTTCCCTATGAGAAGTAGGGCGACATCCGTATGCCTTCCACAACCCCGGCCTGTGTGTTCACCGGGCTGGTTGCCTGCCTTCCACGTTATACTGAGGTGCTCCACGCCCTGTTTTCCAGCAGATTTAAATGCATGTGTTCACGTTAACCCCTTTTTACTGATGATGTTTCCTGAATACGAAGATTAAAAACCTGTTTTTTTGTTTTTGTTTTCTTACTTTCTGGTATCTCTTTCAGCAAAACCCAGATGGTACTTTTATAGGTTTTATGTGTGATTAGAAAGCACATTTACTTCATAAAGGCCAAGTGTCACAGCAATTGGTAGTTCATACCTCGTTCCTTAGAGTGTTTCATTTTTGGCTCCTGAAACATTTCTTTGACATTGTGCAATTAAGATAGACTGTAGATTTGACTGTTTTGAAGTGTGACATTTTACCTACTTGGCTTTAGGAGATTTCCACTAGAAATAGTTTCTTTCCAGTGATGAAGCCTGCATGTGCAATATTTTCTCAATGGACCTGAGAAAATGGACCAAACTTCCTTCACATTTAATCAAAGCAGAGGGAATTACTGTATATTTTAAACATGATGTGGGTTAAGTTCAGACCTTAAATGCCTGTAAGCCTCTTTTATACTTAATGAATCATTTTGTGGCATTTGCATAATTCTATAAATTTTTGAAGTGTAGATAAAACAAATGTTCACACATTATATTATAATGCTTAGTTTCCACATTAGTTCAACAGTAATTAACTTGTTGAAGCTTAGAGCTTCAAAAATAAATGAGATTATTTGTTCAAAATGCCATCAGGTCTTCCTGGAATGACATTTAAATTATATAATGTAAATCCATTTGACCTGTGAGTCCTTGTCATTATTTAGTGACATTTCATACAGAATAAATTGTTTGCAGGTTGGGCAGCCTGCTATGGAGCTTGGCAGAGAACTATAAAAACAAATTATTCTTTCATTTTATACATCATTTGTTCAAACATTGGTAAAAATTGCTTTGTTTTTCTATAATAGAGAAGTGTCATTCAGTGGATAAAAGCACATTAGCTATTTTAGACACAGACCACAGACTGTGTCAGCAAAAGTATCTGTGAAGGAAGAATACCCATCATTACATCTGTCATACTGCATATTTTAAGTTAAAGACAAAGAATCCCTTCTCCCTTTGCCTACTGAATTTACCACAGAAAATGTAAAGTACTGTGAATCTAGGTTTTTAAAGTCTAGAAAATGTGATTTTTTTTTCATTTTGTTTCACTTTGCTTGTTTTACTTTTTGCATTTGCTTTATGGATAAACTTAAATATTTAAGAGAGCAGTTAAATATCCTAGATTTACCATAGGGCTAGCATATAAAACCAAATTAGACGATCAAGTGAATAAACCTCATCTCTAGTATGCTTGGAAGTCAGTCGTTTTCAAAGAAATATTATATCTAATCCATTAGGGTGCTTGTATTTTGCTATTTAAAATAAAACCAAGGACCTTTAGTGAAAGACTGTTAAAAATCCGGAGGATTGTAGCACCAGCAGTTGAGACGGATTGCATTGCTCTTAAACTTCCTGACTCTACTAATGAGGCCAAACATTAAAACTTGTCACAGTCGAATGAACTTTGTTCCATTTTTTCCTCAACTCCTCTAAGCAGTCATGTGACATGACTTGCTCACCTGGTGATGGCTGCTGTTGCCCTGGGGACCGTACCCACTGGGGCGGCAGGGAGCAGCAAGTGCTCTTAGAGCCTACGGAGGAGAGAGGCCGTATTTACTGTGTCTGATGTGTTCCATTTCCAGCATAGCTGCAGGCCCACAGAAAGCAGTCGTCAGTATGTGGTGGACTGACTAACTATGGGCTTGTTTTGAAGTGCTTGCCTGTAATAAGAGCTGAGTCTATTAGCCAGTAAGCTTCTTCAAGACAGGCTATCACCAGCCCTGCACATAGTAGGCCCTCAGTAATAACTTTTAGCTGAATAAAGAATAACCTTATAACTCCCCAGCAAGCAGTTTAGGATTTTTGACATTTTAAACCTTTGTGAACTGTATAACTCATCTAAGTATTGTGATGATAGCCCAGGAAGGGGCGAGTGAAACCTTGGTCATTAGCCATGAATAGATAACAGGCCAGTCATCTATCTCTGCCACAACTAGAAACAGCTCTGTGCATCTCCCTGATGCTGAATCCTGTTATATATTCAAAATGATGCTGAGACAGCCTAAAGATTTGAATGGATACTATCAGCCCAGCTGCTGGATTTGTCGTTCGTGAAGAGAGACAAGTCTGGCACTCTTAGGCAATAAGACTGTACAGACCAGGATGGTTCTCTCTCTGTTAGCTCTCATGCTTTGCCGGACATGGAGACCAGACTCTTCTTCTCCCTGCATTCTAGATCTCTTTGGTTCAGAGGACCCAAAGGCAGCCACTTTGTGGCATTAAGTGTATAATTTATTGCAGTAGAATGGTTTGTGCCAGTTAAGAGTATACAGAAGGAAAGAAGACTGCTTTGGAAAAATGGTGACATTTTCTTTAATTTTATTTGTCCATATTTATTGTCTTTAGCAATTACGGGACACTATAAATGAGGGCAGCATGGTATATGTGGCACAGACTAAGCGTTTAGTAAGTACTCATTGAATAAAATGGAATTTTTATATAAACCTTTCAGTAAGGAACTCAGTGCACCTCTTTTCATTTAACCCCTCCTATTTCCCTGACCACATGGGACACATGTCAAGAACTCCTTATAAATCGCTGGTTCAGGGGGACAGAGCAGACATCTATTTATGCCTGTGTTCCTGGGTCTGGTGGTCAGAATGATGACGTCCTATGAAGCACAGCCAAGTTCACATAAAAGTTTTTCTCTTGTAATCCATTCTGGGGTCTGACAGGAATAAGGGAGGGTGAAGATTGTGTCATTCCCTGTGTGCTCCTTGTAATTCTGTCCACTTTTTTTCATCACTTAAGAAAGCTTATTGGAATTCGAGTGAACGAGAGTGTCATTGTTAGAAAATCTTGCATTTTCCAAAAGTAAATTACTTGTAACTGTTTCAGCTCGAGCTGTAGGATGCCTTGCTGGTAGACATCCAGAGGCCTTTGTTGGGTGGCATTCGTGCTGTAGTCTTAGCATTAAAATGGAGTAAGTAGAACATCCTCATGGAATATGTGAACATGATGAGGCTTCTCTTAGAAACCTGAACACTAGAGCAAGTTTCATGCCCTGATGTCCAGAAACATTGAGGAGAACGGCCTGCTGTGGCTTTTTCTGTAAAGTATGTTGAGTTTTAACGATTTCAATTAGACTCCTTCTCAAAAAAACTATGTCCATCATTTTAACTCACCCTAGCGGCCATACACTCCTTGTTCTTAACACAGGGAGGGTGAATATATCTTGCAGTATTCCTGCTGGGCCTGTATCGGAGATTGTGCATTGAGCAGAGTCCATGGAACAGCCATTACGTTCTTCACAATAAAATAACACCTCGTTGATTTGCAGGTGGCTCCCAGGTTTTTAAAAAAAAAAAAAGGGAATTAAATGAACTACTAAGATTCTTTTTTTCCGGGGGAAAAGGAAAAATGCCTTCACAGAAATCAGGAAGTCTTTCCTTGGCTCTCCATCACTGTCCCTCGCATCCCAGGGGGAGGCAGAGAATCACAGCTTTGTGATAATTGGAAAGTGAGATCTTAATTTAATATCAGAATACGCTGTGTTCCTTAAGATGCATGTAGTCTTTCGTAATCAGGACTAAAGGAAAGGAACACATAAAATACTTCTGCTTCCGCATCAGAAATATTGTACATCTTCATACTGAGTATGATAAGATAATAAGATATCTGCTAGTTCAGAATCTTCTTTCCGTGTTCTTTTGTTTTTACTAATTTTCTAAAAAGTAATTTATAGTAATATCTGTGATCTTTTTTTCTTGTTTTAACCAAAAACCCTTGGAATTGACTCATGGCAACTGCAGTTTCTGGCTTTATAATTTGTTTTACTCTAGGCAGCCCTTTTAGTTAAGTTTAATACAAAAAGAACTGGCAGTCTTCTAAGGCCTCATGTCAGAATCTGCCTCTTTGGAACAAGAGCAGGAGAGGGTTGTGGGTTTTAGCCTAGAAGACTCAGGAGATACCCACATCCTAAGACAATTCATTATAAGAGTAAACCCATCAAAACAGTAAATTAGAAGCTTCCCAATCATTGTCAAAAACAGATACGAAAAATTTCATAAAACAATTTGAGTGCAAATCAGAATCTCGAGCAGCCTCCTGTGTTTTTCCCGACTCATAGCCCTCCCTAACATAGCTGGGTGATCCTGAGTGTGTGATATTATCTTCGTGGAAGCCTTAGCAGTGAGGTTAATTTAGACTCTAAAATCTTTTTTTTTTTAACATCTTTATTGGAGTATAATTGCTTTACAATGGTGTGTTGGTTTCTGCTGTATAACAAAGTGAATCAGCTATACATATACATATATCCCCATATCTCTTCCCTCTTGCATCTCCCTCCCTCCCACCCTCCCTATCCCACCCCTCCAGGTGGTCACAAAGCACCGAGCTGATCTCCCTGTGCTATGCGGCTGCTTCCCACTAGCTATCGATTTTACATTTGGTAGTGTATGTATGTCCATGCCTCTCTCTCACTTTGTCACAGCTTACCCTTCCCTCTCCCGTGTCCTCAAGTCCATTCTCTAGTAGGTCTGCGTCTGTATTCCTATCTTGCCCCTAGGTTCCTCATGACCTTTTTCTTTTAGCTCTAACACTCCAAGGAAGGCTGTGTTTGCTGGAAGCATGCAGTTACTGGCCGGCGTCAAGCTGTGCACGGGAAGGACCTTGACCAACCACCCACACTACGAGGACAACAGCCTGAGAGAGCGAACCAAAGCGGTGAGTGCCTCTCCCGGCTCTTTGTGGGGCAGCAGTGGGCTGGCTCGTGGCTGGTAAAGCCGGGGCGCCTGCTGCCTGTGGGTTATGAGGGGAAGGCAGAGCTGAAGTGCCTGTCAGGGCTTGCGTCTCCAGAGTCTAGACCTTGGCCCGCCCCGTCTGTTAAAGGCATGCTGTTTCGGCCTTCTGTTCCTCTCGGGTAGAAGAGTAAACTGAGGAGCAGAACACCTGGAGATGTACAGAGCAGAGTGTCTGAGGACAGAGTCCTCAGAGCTTTGAACTGGAGAGAGAAGGAAAAGGGGGGAGAGACATACTGGTCCCATTTTTTAATGGTGTGGGTGTGTGTGTGTGTGTGTATGTGTGTGTGTGTGTGTGAGAGAGAGAGAGTGAGAGAGAGAGAGAGAGAGAGAGAGAGAGAGAGAGAGAGAGAGAATAGGCAACACAGCCACACAGTTAAAAAAGCTCAGAGCATGCAAAGGAGAACATAGTGAAAAGTCTCCATCCCACCCCTGTCTTCCAGCTACTGGTTCCCCTCCCAGGAGGCAAATAACATTACCAGTAATTTTATGTACATACAAATGTGTGTGTGTGGATATATACATGAATTCATACTCTTTTCCCCCCTTTTTACAAAAGAACTAATTACATCTTGCTTTTTTTGGCACTTCATGTATTTTGGAGATCACTCCACATCAGCATATCGACAGCTTCCTTGCCATTTTTAAAGCTGCATAATATTTTGTTACGTGGATGTGGCAAATTTTATTTGACCGTTTAGGTTGTTTCCCTGTCTTCTGCAATTATACAGCAACTTCCCAAATGATACGCCTGTATAAGCATCGCTCTGCACAGGCACAAAGTGTCCACACATGAGCTTCTTAGAAGTGAAGTTGCTGGGTCACAGGGCGTGGGCATTTTTAATCGAGATAGAATTACCAAGTCTGTATGAATTATGCCAATTTACACTCCAGTCAGTGCTACAGAAGTGTACCTGTCTTAGTCCTCACCAGCAGTGGTTTCAAACTTTTTAATGTTTTATATCAGTCACTTCTTAATCTTGGTGGCTGAAAATTTGTTGAAAAGTCTTGTTTGGGGGGTGAGATTTAGCCTAAAAGTAAATGATTTTTACTAAATACTCCATTTTCAAGAGAATCGTCTTTACATAGATTCCTGCTAAAATGGGAATTTTTCAACTAGCCCAAGTGTTCCAGATGGCCCTGAGTTAGCTAGAGGAAGATCGGAGGGTACCTGGATCACCAGACCCCAAAGTTCAGCTGGGAGGTGGCCACCACTTTGACTCGAGAGAGATGCAGATAGAGACATGTCAGAGGCACAGGGAGTCCTGTGTTCCATCCTCTCCAAGATCCAGTCCCTGCCTAGGTGCTGAGTTTTATGCCCTAAAAACTGATCATCTTGAAGGTCCTAGTGCCCTTCTTCAGTCATGACCTTCGAATCCTTGGAATGCCTCAGCCTGAGGCTGGTGCTGGACTGTAGGCAGGATGACCTCACAGTGTTAGCAGTAGAAGCAGATAACCCCCCACCATTTCAGCATATCCGTTCAGACATGCTGACCTAGGCTCTCAGAACCCAGTCTCTTAAGTCAGAGACATATCATTAGAAATCAGTGGGCGACAAAGGAAGCAGCACCTCTCTTCATCACCCCTCCCCCAACACACACACACCATTCTACCTTTCCCAGTGCCAAGTCCCAGGATATAGGCCACTCGCCATCTGCGTATATTTACTTAAGATGTGTGAAGCTGGTGGTGACTGGGAAGGCGTGCCTCCTGTTGAACTGCCACTGGGTGCTGCAAGTTGCTCTTCCTCCAGGAAGGACGAGAGAAAGATAAAGTGTAGGGTGTCCTGGTCAAGCTGAGTGCAGCAGGACAGCAGTAGAGCAAGGGTGCTGCCCCTGCCTGGGGCCTGGGACCCTATGGGGTCCTGTTCCCCAACTGCCACTATCAGAAGCTGGGTCTCCTTACAAGTATCTGTGCCTCCAGACTATACCACCACCCCTAATGGACACTTCTAGTCTAAAGGTCCCCTTTTTAAAGGTAGAGACTGTGTTTTACATACTTAATTATTTACCTTGGTGAAGCATTCTTAGAATTGGCATCTACTGGTGAATATATTCAGAACTCAATACATCCTAAATCCAGACCTCTTTGGTGTCTAAATCCAAATGTATTCAGCATGACTCACTCTCCCCCATCCCAACAACTTTTTTTTTTTTGGAAATTTGTCACACACACTCCAGGACTACAGGTGAATGAGCGACCTGCACAGGAAGAGGTGGCGGGGGAGCTGGGTGTCTGCGATTAGACTCAACCCCTGTGGGAGGTTTGCAGCAATAGATAGTCCTTGACGAACTTCCCAGCAGGTAAGTGGCATTTTGCCCTATTCCATTTTTATCTTATTTTGAAGGTCTATCAGATATACGCAAAGAAGGCCCCAGAGGAAGTGCACGCCCTGCTAAGGTCCTTTGGCACCGACTACGTGATCCTGGAAGACAGCATCTGCTATGAGCGCAGGCATCACCGGGGCTGCCGGCTGCGGGACCTGCTGGACGTCGCCAACGGACACGTAAGCATGCCATCCGCCCCGTGCGGGGCGTCCCCTGGGGAGGAGAGGGTCCCGTGTGAGCCCTAAGGAGTGTAACTACCTTTATACCTTGTAGAATTGCACAGTGGATCAAGCATTCACCTCCGTTGCGTTCTGCAGAACCCCTACCTTGGCACGTTAGTGACTTGCCACAGGGGCTGGAGGGGCGGGAGAGATGGGAGGGGAGCTCTTGTCCCCACTGTCACACCAAAGAGAGCAACTCTGTCTTCAGCTGGTCTGTGTCATGAGGCTCTGCATCGAATTTGTTTTTTAAGGTTTTGCTACTAAAGTGAAAAAGAAAACCTCAACCTTTTAAACCGCTGCTCCAATGTGTCATTTTGGCTGATACGAGAGTCCATGAGGGCGGTGCGCCAACCCAGCACCCCCCAGCCTGTGTGGTAGAATCTCACTCCTCTCCCTGCTCTCTTGTTGGGTGTCCCTTTTTGTCCACTGGCACACTTCCACAAAGATGGCTTTCTATGGCCAAGCTTACACTCCTGAGCAGGAAAACAAGCTACTTCTCTTTTCTTCCTTCTGAGGAAAATGTTTTCGGAGCTATGCTAGGTCTCAGGTAGAGAAAACGGAAGATTTTCACCCTTTAGAGGTTGTGTGTGCTGTAATTATTGGTATAAAAGCTGATAGATATTTCTAAAATGAGTGGGGGGGGGAGTGATAAACCTAGCCTACATCTGAAAAAAATAAATAAATAAAACCTTGACTGTACAGAATTTGAGATTCAGAACACTTAAGATCTACTCTCTTAGCAAATTTCAAGTGCAGAGTACAGTAGTATTAACCCTAGTCACCATGCTATGCTTTAGGTCACCAGAGACTTACTCATTTCATAACGGCAAGTTTATACCCTTTGACCAACATGAATGTATTGATTAACTTGATTGTAGTAATCATTTCACCATGTATATGTATATCAAATCATCAGATTGTATACCTTAAATATATACAGTTTTATATGTCAATTATGCTTCAATAAAGCTGAGGCAAAGAAAGAATATGAGATTTGATTTTTGCTCAAGGAAAAATAACTGTCCATAACTATCTTGTATTCAGAGGAGGTACAGACCAAATACATGCATTTAAATTTTGCTTTGTGTGTAACTTTTTCTAACTAGGCCATCTAATGAGTTGCAGAACTTTCTCTGGTCGTAGTAGTTCTTCTCTGTGTTTCATTTTTTGAGAGGGAATGGTGTAGTATGTTCCTCAGGACAAGGAGATCCAAGTTCTGCTTCTAGTTTTGCCTTTAAAGGTGAACATTGTTTGACACCGAACTCTGCTCTTCAGCCTTGCATCACACTTCCAAAGGGGAAAGGGATGGACCAGATGATCTCCAAGCAGCCATTGACATTCGTTCAGTTTAAGTTCACTAGCATGTCATTCTTAAAGAAACCCAATCCCTATTCCTACTTCTGTTTGTCTTTTGTAAATAAGATTTTTTTCCAAGTTGTATTGGTTTTGTTTTGGCTTTAGATGATGGATGGCCCAGGAGAGAATGATCCAGATTTGAAACTTGCAGGCCACCCTCGCTTTTGCGAAGAGATAAAAAGAAACCTGCCCCCCTACACAGCGTACTTCACTAGAGTGTTTCAGAACAAAACATTCCACGTTTACAAGCTATCCAGAAACAAGTAACAGAGCTTTCTGTTTATCTCTATTTTTGATATGTGAAACTTCATCATAATGAAACTCAATAGATAACGTTTCAAATGTAATTAGGTAACCGGTACCTTAAAGCTGTGATATGATTAAGTCTACAAATGTTTACACAAGCGTTACCATCTTTGAAAGTATCTTATACATGCTTCAGTCTTTGTCTTGTTTCATTAATGTTCTTTAGCCTAAATGTTTTCAACTTTCTAAAAGTGATCTAGAATTTTGTTGTTGGGGAGAACAGTCAAGTGTTCCATAGGTAGCCTGAACAGCTGCGTATCATGTTGGAAATCTAGAGCCTGTTTCAAGATTTGAAATACTTCTAATTTTTAATTGACTTACAACAGCTATAGTTGAATTGAATTGAGGGGATACATAATTAAATTATTTAATATTTTTTCACTAGTGAAGACCAACTGGTGGCTTTTTAAAAAGGTCTCTACTGTCCTGTTTCACCTAAAAATTTTATAAGGTTTTCATTTGTCATGCTTTTAATATTTTTTAAAAGATCATGTTAGGTCTTCATATGTATCTAAAATTTTTTGTTGTGCTCCATCTGAAATGTAATGTGTAGCACTTCAGTAGTATGTGTCAGTGTGTGTATGTGTGTACACGGGCATGTGCATGAATGTTTTAATGCTGGACACAGAAAAGTGTTACAAGTTCCATATTGTAAGTCCTTAAAGCAGCAGAAATGTTACGTAGCTGAGTAGAATTTGTTACTGTATAGTGTTACTATTTTAAAACCTGTTGATACTATTTAATCTATCCTGCAAGTAAGAAGATTCTTCTTCATTTCTTACTCATTCAAATTTACTGGGTTTGCAAAATTTTGTAAACTCTTTGTTTTTAGCCTTTGTATTTTTTACAGCCTAGAACCTTGCAAAGTCTTACTATTTTTAAAATGTTGTATCTTAACTAACTCACTACTATGATATTTTTGGCAGAGAGCATTTTCATACCAAGTTTGATTTGTGGTCTCCAATCTTACTGTGAGGGCCCTTGATAGGTTGTTCTTTTTCTTACTCAAAGGTAACCAAGTGCCTCTAAGTCATGCTTATTTGTAAACAACGAAGAGGATTATGTGTACCTTGTACCTGCTCAAAAAATTTTTGATAATTGCTTTTGTAATTAATTTCTAATGATAGGGACATGTAAAAGTTACTGATAAAAGCATATTGTCTATTTAATTAAATCAAGATGGCTAATGAAATTAACTTTCACCTCTCATGCCAGTTGGAAATGATTTAAATATTTCTCCTTGCAATTGTGTTGAAGTAAATCACTGTAGACATGAAGATGGATATATCACATGTTCAAATGATTTTCTATTCAACTACTACTTATTAAGCAGCATTCAAAAAGAAATTTTACACTATCATGTTGGGTTCAAGGAAGGATACTTGGCTTTTATCAAAACGCATTTAAATAAAAAATTGACAGTAGCTGGGTTATTAAATTATGCAACTGAAACTCCTGAATTATATCTTTCTTGTATCCCTTAATAAGGTTGGAGACCACTGCAGTTTATGATAATACAATAATAAAACATTTTAATCAGTACTAAAACTTTAATTAAGCCAGTAATGATGCATGCCTATTGCAGCTGACAGCATGGGTCAGTCCATCCTTCAGTGAGTGCCTTACTCTAATTGAAACCAAGCACATGTAAGGTACAACGTGTCAGACTATCTAGTTACGTTTTTAAAACCCTCTGTTACCTTCTCAGAAATATTTCAGTTTATTTTAAATATTCCTGTATTATTAATCTATGCATTTGGGTATTTGGAGTTTCAGTATATAAGAAACATGTACTTAAATTTTTATCACCACATTGATCGCATACAGTAATCCTTTTTTCACAGTTTAGGTGCCATTTGTTGCCAAAACACTTAGTGTTCAGTCTTTAGTGAAAAATATAAAGTGCCAAAAAATCTTGCAAGACAGAATCCATACATACACTCTTTCCAAAACACTGTGACCATGTATAGTTGACATTTTTATTTCCTGATGACCAAATCTCTTAATGAATCATGTTAAATATTTTTAGTGCTCCTCAGTATTCTCTTTTATGACCTTCTCATTGGAGTACATGGGAGGAAAGAGAGGAGAAGCGGCTGACCCTGGCTCTCTAAGCTCCCTGCCACACGATCTCAGCGGCCGTGCTAATGTTTGGTAATATCCTCAAATTATGGCTGTATTTTATGGGTAGAAAGACCACTTGATTTTGCTTCAGAGTTAGCATTCAAAAGAACCTCTAAGTGCAGTAAGTGCTCTTAATTAACCTTTACTTACGTGACTCACCGGGTCGCTTCACAGTCTCCATCCCTCTTTCAGGCTGACTTCGGCCCAGCACCACTGGGGGCCACTCCCTGGCATTCTCAGGCCCCTGCTCCCTCCTTTGAGTTCTCCGCCTGCGCCAACCTTGTCTGCATGCTCTCCTTCCCGCTGTAAATACATGATTCAACATAAACCCAGGAAATTTTGCTCTAAAATGGAAGGGTTATTTCTGCAAAAATTAGCTTGAATGCTTTGGTAAGATTTGATAAAGGTTGCCACTAATAAAAATTACTTTTAAATTAATTGTGGTTGGGAAAATTATAAAATGTTGGGAGAACTTAAAATTCAAGAAAATTTCTGGGCTTAGACTGCTTCACAGGTTTATTTATTTTAGTATTCATTTCACCTTAAAAAAAATCTAGACTGATCAGAAGGTATTAAAAAGTACCCAAATCATATTATTGGTATGATTTATGCAAAAATAAAACTGTAATCATTGGACCTTTATGCAAAGGAAAGGCCTGGGCTTTACATCAGAAGATGAGCACATGAATGTACAATTATACATTTGAAGTTATGATTCCCTACTTTAACCAACTTTAACTTCATTAAATGACCAGCTACTGTTACTGATCACAGTGGCTAATCTACTTCTACTAGAGTTGAAAGGTTCCAGTCACTTTATTACAGACTTAAAAAATAGGAATTCATTTCAGATATATTAGCCAGGAACATGATTAGGTGTTATCTAGGCCATTTGTTGTCCACTTAAAGGTGATTTTCTTGACCTTTGTGAGATCAACTAAGTAAATGTGTGTGTGTGTGTGTGTGTGTGTGTGTTGGGTTGGTGCTGGTGTTGGCAAGGACATATGTAGATATTTCATCTGTTCTGCATCTTTACAATTAACTAAAAAGGTTTATTCTGATTGCACATGAACCTTGTAACAATTGTAGCTCATCTTTGGCCAAAACTTACCTGAATTAACTAGAAATTGTCCATTTTTTAATTTTCATTTAAACGTTGGAATTAATAGAAAGACAAAATGTTCGCAGATCATATATCTTGGCCAGTATGTTCCGAAATGCTTTATATATGGCAACCTTTTGGCATAGAAGCGAGTGCTTGTCTGTTCATGGAAAAAAACTTAAAATGAGAGAGTGGCTTACTTTCTTGTGGCAATTGATTTTCTGTACTTACTATCCTATGGGTAAAATCTTACAAAGAGCTTTTATACTTTGTTGTACTGAATTGTATGAAGATTGTGTACTAAATAAAGCTAAGTTACACATGATGAGTGTCTTTCATTTCTTTGAAGGTCAAAAACCAAGGAACTGGCTTATTGAAGTGTATTAAATATGTGCTAAATAGAGTATAATCACTAAAGGATGGATGTGACAAGGTCTTAATTGTACTTGCTAATGTTGAAGGGGTTTCTTTTTTTCACAAAATTTGGTTTGATAGCTGCCTATTTGCTTTAGTTGAACCTCAAGCTTATAGTTAAGACTGAAGGCTGCTGTCAGCTGAAGTTATCCTCAAAGACATAAATGCTGTTGTTCTGACCTTTGGAATTGTTTCTACTTCTTGACTAAACTCTCAATCTTTAGTAACTCAGGAAAATGGGTGGTGGTTCACATTTTTGGTAAGAGTGTATAGGTAACAAATATGCTTGACGTTAGGTTGTTCAAAGCAGGTATTGAAATTCCAAGCAGAAATGGTCAGGGAGACGGATATACTTCCAAATAGAAGAAAACGGCGGTGGGATCTCAAATATTCAGTACTGACTATAAGTATACAATTCAGTGTACTTACACTAAAGCTATTAAGTTCAAAGCTATTAAGTACATGTTGCTAGAATGGTCTGGCAAATTAAGAATTGCAAACAATATAGATAAGCGAGAGATTCGGGATATGAATGAACTGAATGTGTAGTGGTTTGACATGTGACAGAGGCACGTGGCAGATGAAATGCTAGTTCTCTGCCCCTCATCTCAAACCTTTTCAGTTAACTTTTTTTTTTTTTTTTTTTTTTGCCACGCCATGCAGCACATGGGATCTTAGTTCCCCAACCAGGGATCAAACCCATGCCCCCTGCCGTGGAAGCACAGAGTCTTAACCACTGGACCTCCAGGGAAGTCCCCCTTTTCAGTTAATTTGATATTTAGACATTTGCTTTGTAGGATTGTTCTTTGAAGTGCAGATAACAGAACTATAGTGTAATGTGAAATCAATTTAGTGAGTTGCAACCAACATTTAGTGGTTGAGAGAGAGAGAGAGAGAGAGAGAGAGGAAAGAGGGAGGAGGGGGAGAGAGAGGGAAAGGGAAGGGAGAGAGTGGACAGCCAATACGGTAAATATAAGTATTGTTTTGTGAAATATTTGTTTCAGTTATACATGTCGTTATTTGTGCTCTGGGGTGCAATGTCAAATGTATTTCTTAGTGTGAGTTTATAGTCAGTTTGAAAGCCATGCCTTTATAGCAGGGAGGATTCTGGGAAGGTGGCAGTTTGAACTTGGCTCTGTCTTGTCCCCCAACTCTACTGTAGAAGAACCCTTTGAACAATGATGATATTAAAGAATTATAAATTTTAGGTGTGATATAGACATTGTTATTTTCTTAGGTCTTTATCTTTTAGAATATATACTGAAATATTTACAGATGGAATTATATATGTATAGGGTTCATATCAAAGTCATTTTGTGAGGCATGTAGATGAAACAAGGTTGGCCATGAGTTGATATAAGCTAGTTTGGGATTTTTCATATAGGAAAAAAAAAACTAACAAATCAGGAAACTAGGAAGATTAAAATTTAAAAGGTAAGAACTGAAATCAATGATCTAGGGAAATAGTAGAATAAACAACCCCTCCCCACCAAAACATGCTGCAACTTTTAAAAAGATTAATGAAAAAAACACCTGGTAAACCTGATTAAGAAAAAGAGCAAAGAAGACATAATCCACAGATAGGTTAAAAAGAAAACCACAGCCTGGCCAATACAGAGTATTTTGCAGCAACTGACAGGACTACCATCTTTTTTTTTTTTTTTTCCAGCTGTGTTGGGTTTTCGTTGCTGCACGTGGGCTTTCTCTAGTGGCGGCGAGTGGGGGCTACTCTTTGTTGTGGTGCTCAGGCTTCTCATTGCGGTGGCTACTCTTGTTGCGGAGCATGGGCTCTAAGCACGCGGGCTTCAGTAGTTGTGGCTTGTGGGCTCTAGAGCACAGGCTCAGTAGTTGTGGTGTACAGGCTTAGTTGCTCTGTGCATGTCGGACCAGGGCTCGAACCTGTGTCCCCTGCATTGGCAGGCAGATTCTTTTTTTTTTTTTAATACCTTTATTGGCGTATAAGTGCTTTACATTGGTGTGTTAGTTTCTGCTTTATAACAAAGTGAATCAGCTATACATATACATATATCCCCATATCTCCTCCCTCTTGCATCTCCCTCCCACCTTCCCTATCTCACTCCTCTAAGTGGACACAAAGCACCGAGCTGATCTCCCTGTGCTGTGCAGGGCAGGTGGATTCTTAACCACTGTGCCACCAGGGAAATCCAGGACTACCATCTTTGAAAGAAGGAAAGCAAACAAGGTGAGTCCCAGTCTTACCCTGGCTTTCTCCCCTTAAAGTCTTTCCCAAACCATGGCACAGGGAAAATGGAGCTCAAGCAGAGAATGACAGTCTTACTGAAGGAAAGAGATTGGAGTTCATGGATGCTCTGATGGCTGAGATTTGGTAGGAGTTGGAAGGCAGGGTACCAGAGAGGAGGGAATTGCGAAAGAGAAAATCTGAGAAGTCCCTTTGGGTCCTTGGCCATTTCATAACCTGCACATATATGGCTTAGCACAGAACATCTAATAAGTAACAGAGCTGAACAGAGATTTCAGAGGTTATATAGTGCTGAGGAGATGTTGGAATTGGGGTCCAGCCAGCATGAAGAGGCCATGATGAACCCCCCAAAAATTTGAGACCCAAGAAAAGCTATACCTTTTCCTAGGAGTAGAGGCTATTATCCTATCTACCTGTCAAAAGCAAATATAAGTCTGCTATGAAGGATGAGAACCTTATCCATGGCCTCAAATTATCTCTACAGTTCCTTATATACAATGTCTAGCACTCAATCAAAAATAACTAGGAATAATAAAAAAGCAAGACTGAAACAGAAACTGAAATAGAAACAGAGCCACAGTCTAATTAGATACTGAAGTTTAAAGCATAGACTTTTAAAATAACTGCTTATTATATTCAAGAAATTAGATGACAAGATGGAAAATTTAGGTGAACTGAAAACTATAAAAAAGAACACATTGGAAATATTAGAATTGAAAAATGTAATAAATTAAGTACTCAGTGAAGGGTTAAATAGCAAATTAGACACAGCTGAAGAGAGAATTGATCAACTAGATGATAGGCTCTAAGAAAATATTCAGGCTAAAACATAAAGGAGAAAAGGATGAACAACGAAAGAGCATGAGACATATATTAGAACATTTCACTTTATCCTGTAAGTGTAACTGAAGCCCCAAAAAGTGAAGAAAGAGAATGGGGCTATATGACTTTGGATAAGCTATCTGTACTATTAGCTTCAGTTTCCTTTTTTGTAAAATAGAGGTTTGATAATTACCTATATGGTCATTGACTGGATTAAATGACATGACATTTAAACCACTAGGCCTAATACTTTGTACATGGTGAGTACAATAGGTGGAAGCTACAGGGTATCACCATCATCATCATCATCATCATCAAAATTAGATAATAGGGCTTCCCAGGTGGTGCAGTGGTTGAGAGTCCACCTGCCGATGCAGGGGACACAGGTTTGTGCCCCGGTCCGGGAAGATCCCACATGCCGCGGAGCGGCTAGGCCCGTGAGCCATGGCCGCTGAGCCTGTGCATCCGGAGCCTGTGCTCCGCAGCGGGAGAGGCCGCAACAGTGAGAGGCCTGTGTACCGCAAAAAAAAAAAAAAAATTAATAATAATAATAATAAAGACGGATGTTAAAGAGCCCTTGGTAATTTTATGTGAGATATTCTTTTTTTTTTTTTTTTCTGTATGCGGGCCTCTCACTGTTGCGGCCTCTCCCGCTGCGGAGCACAGGCTCCGGACGCGCAGGCTCAGGGGCCAAGGCTCACGGGCCCAGCCGCTCCGCGGCACGTGGGATCCTCCCGGACCGGGGCACCAACCCGTGTCCCCTGCATCGGCAGGCAGACTCTCAACCACTGCGCCACCAGGGAAGCCCTATGTGAGATATTCTTATGTTGCTATAGAAAATATCTTTAAAAAACAAAAACCTTTAGGGACTCAGAAGGAGGTTAACAAGAAGAGCTTGTAAGGAAATCAACTTCTTAGTAATTTCTGAGTTACATATTTACATCACAAAGAGGTGTGTTTGTGTCTGGGTGTGTATGTGTATAGAAGAGGAAAAAAGAGCCATAGAAAAAGACTGAGAAGCTGATGGCCTGCATGTTTTTGGAAGCAACATCATCATTATTGAAGATAAATGTCAAAGCCCTGCCAAAAAGCACATATTCATAAAGAAAGCAGAAGTGTCTGATTGTGTATGAATCTACTTAAGAGAGGGAGGGGATCCTCATCACAAGAAAAAAAACTTTGTAACTATGTATGGTGGTGGATGTTAACTAGACTTTTGGGGATGATCATTTCACAATATATACAAATATCAAATCATTATGTTATATGCTTGAAATTAATATAATGTTATATCAATTATACCTCAATAAAATTTTTTTAAGTATTGAAAGAAAAAAAAAAGAGAGGGACGGGAGTGAAGGAATGTGATTTCAGGATTAGCACAGTAATTAGAACAGCAGCGTGCTAATTAAGGCTCATAAATTTAATGAAACTATTAGCATTTTCTCTTGCAAGAAAAGGTGGATCCCCCTTCCCCCAGGAAATGACACCTGTGAACAATTATCTCTCTTATCATTGCTATTAAGATTATTTACATAACTTGTGCTCATTCAGAATTCACTGCTGTTAATGCTTTTTTTTTTTTTTTTTTAAACAATGCCTGATCTCATGCTAGATTCTCTCTCTGGCCAGGAAAGTGTTTGGGGATTGTTGATAATTAACGGTGTAGTACAAATGGACAAAACCGTTGTTAGGGGACCTACGGTACAGCTATTTTGCTCTCTTTGTGGGCAGCGTTTTTGTTTGTTTAATAGAAAATCTGAGTCTCTGTAAGAGCTTGGTGGGTTATGAACATTATGAACACAACCTTCCCTATGCCACCATTCAGCTCAGTGATTCCTTCCATGAGAACTTAGCACCTACTCTATGACAGGGTGAGACCTGAGGATAGGGAAGGTCCTATGATATAAACATGAATAAAAATATCCTGTTGTACTGAGTGAAAATGGTTATGATGATATGCTTTAGACAGAGCTATAAAAACTCCTCTAAGGGAAAACAAAATTAGGAAGTTTCATGTTGAGAGTTGACAGAAAACCTAACTCTGGCTCAAACCATAAAAAGAATTTATTAGCATATTAGGCCTTTAGGTAAGACTTAATCTAATGTCCCAGTGATTAAATGGACTCAATTAATATTTATTGAGACCCATAGGCACCGGGAACATATTAGTGTACAAGACAGACAAGGTCCATGGTTTCACTGAACTTACATTTTAGTGGAGGATACACACAACTGATAAGAAAAAATATAAGAAAATGCCAAATGTTTGAAGAGAATTAAAATAAGATGTTGTGATAGAATGTAATTAGGGGGTTGCTTGGTTTTAAGTGCTCAGAAAGGCTTCTTTGAGAAGATGGCATTTAGGATTTGACTGACTAGAAGGAGGCAAGTAGGTGGGAGGAGCCTGGTGCGACTAAGGGTCAGAAGTGAGAACATGGGGAAAGGAGAGAGTGGTAGAAGTATGCAGACATCAGACCACATATGCCACAGTAAAGGGGATGAATTTTACTCCAAATGTGATGGGAAAACATTGGAGGATTGAGCAGAGTAGTGACATTATCTAATTTTTGTTTCAAAAAAAAGTATCCATGGATGCTATATTCATTTTCTGTTGCTGCCATATCAAATCACCAAGATTTGCTTAAAACACTACAGTTATGTTTTCTCTCAGTTTTGTAGTCAGAAGTCTGCATGGCTCAGCTGTTTCCTCTGCTCAAAGTCTCACAAGGTTGAAATCGAGGTTCCCTTCTGAGGGTTCTAGGGATGAGTCCATTTCCAGCCTCATTCTGACTGTTGGCAGAATTCACTTCCATGCATGTGTAGAACTAAGGTTCTCGTTCCTTTGCTGGCTCTCAGCTGGGGACCACCCTTAGCTCCTAGTGCTCTCTCTGTGGTCCTTGCTCTAACCCCCTACACCTCAGGACCAGCAACAAGGTGTCAGAGCCCCACGCTGCTGCATCACTTCTACCTCCTGTCTGCTGCATCTTTCTGATTCCAGCTGGGAAAGTTCTCCACTTTTAAGGGCTAGTGGCATTAGATTGGACCCACCAGAAAATATAGGATAATCTCCCTGTCTCAAGGTTTATAACCTTCAACACATCTGCAAAGACCGTTTTGCCAAGTAACATGACATATTCACAGGTTCTGGAGATTAGGAAGTGGAAATTGAGGGCAGAGGGCATTACTCAGCCTACCACAGATGCCGTGTGGAAATTAGACTTGGGTGGGCAGAGGGTAAGATTGGAAGCAGGATGACCAGTATAAGGGTATTTCAGCAGTCCAATTAAAAGGTTATGGTTTGGGGAACAGAATGGTAGCGATGGAGAAGGAAGAGAAGTGGGGTTAATAGGAGGTACTGATGGATTATACACTGGGAATAAGGGTAAAGTCAAGGGTAACACCTAGGTTTTGTTTTTTTTTGTTTGTTTGTTTTGACTTGGGTAACTGGGTATATGATGGTAGTGCCTTTTCTTGAGATGGAAAAGATTGGCATGACAGTCATTATTGGTGTTCAACAAATATCTCTGGTTCTCCCCTCCCCCTGCCTCCCTTTCGGTTGGATGCAGTCCTATGACTAGTTCTGGCCAATGAGATGCGTCACTTCTGTGTCAGAGCATCTACCTGCCAGTGCAAAATCCTCAAGAACTCTCTCGCAGTTGGTGGCTGCTGCTCCAGCAGCCTGGGTCCTGAGAAAGGATGGTGTGGAACAAAGCTTCCTACCAACTTGCATTCAACATGTAGGGTAAGAAATAAACGTTTGTTGTTTTAAGTCACCTTGATTTAGGGTTGTTTGTTATTGCACCTCAGTCTCACCTATCCTGACCTGACATACTGGGGAAGGAACAGCCCTTTTGCAGGAGCAAGAATAAAGAGTTATGAAGTGGCCGTGTTAAGTTTGAGATGCTTAATCAATGCTGTGTCCAGGAAGTGTGCCTGTCTGTCCACTTTGCTGCTCTCCTTCAATTAGTATTAACATATTATCTCCATCCTCATAGACCTCTTCCTGCTTCTAGACTAGCTCTCAGTTGCTCTCAAGATCTATACGCTGGCATGGTTCAGGTTCAGAGGGGAGACAGTATACTTCCGAGGTAGCTCAATGGTCAAAGAATGGAATTTTTCTGGTTCATGTGTCCATCTTAGAACCAGTCGCTGAGACCATGGGGATGGGTTATGTTGACAATTTAGGATAGTCAGTTTCTCCCTCTGGAGTTGAATGTGAGACAAATTGCATGTAAATCACATGGCTAGGAAAACCAGACTAGTATTGGGAAGGAAGATGCTGAGAATGCGTGTTCAGTACAAGAGAAGAACACATTTTCAAGTTCCTATTGTAGGCCTGGCACAGTGCTTGCAAGGTACTTTGCTTGTATCTTTTTTTTTTTTTTTTTGCGGTACGCGGGCCTCTCACTGTTGTGGCCTCTCCCGTTGCGGAGCACAGGCTCCGGATGCGCAGGCTCAGCGGCCATGGCTCACGGGCCCAGCCACTCTGCGGCATGTGGGATCTTCCCAGACCGGGGCATGAACCCGTGTCCCCTGCATCGGCAGGCGGGCTCTCAACCACTGCGCCACCAGGGAAGCCCTGCTTGTATCATCTTATCGGTAATGCCATCCTTCATGGAACCCATTATAAGCACTATTAATCTCAGCTAAAATTGTCGCAGATATCATGTATGTAACTTTTTTTCCACCCACAGATTTCTTTTGACATTTTTTTCCCATGGAAGCTATGAAAACAGTAAGTAACATTTGTTTCCAGTGCCACAACTATGATAATTGCCCACGTAGAGAGATGTCTGAAAAACCTATGGTCTGCCCATCTGTAGCAGCTGTGTTACCTGCGTTGCCACATCTGCTTCTCAGAAAGTTTGCCCCCTCAGCCTCTTTAACAGGCAGGAGACCACATTCATGATCCCTCACCACAGCTGTCTTAGCTTAAGTCGGTTATCTTCCCTAAGTGTAATTGGAAATAGGACTTCAGGACCCGACTCAGCCTCCACTGGCAATTTGAATTGTGAAATCATAGGGCTGAAGCAGCTATGTGCATGCCAAAGCAGACAAAGGCAGCCTCCAGAAAGTGAAGCAGGCACAGAAAGTAGCCATAAGAGGCTGTGTGACCACCCAGTGAAGCAGGGGGAGAAATACTAGGTTGTGGATGACAAGTGCCTACTTGTAGTCCCCCTGAGGCTGGCCTCATGCATTGTTCTTGGGTTCCATGAAGTACCCCTGTTACCTTTCCAATAAATTAGTTCTTTGACTTGAGCTAGTTTGCATGTCTGTTTCTAATAACCAAATGACCCCTGATGAAGACACTCTATGAAGGCAAAGAGTTCTCATGAGTCTGGCTTTCTTAAGGCAGACATCTCTTTTTGATGTTCTTTACTTTCATAAGACCATGTCCATACAGTTAACACAGTACGTGTCATCCTGAATTATGTAAGTTTCTATGCTTCTCACTGTGCTGTGAATTTCCTGAGGGCAGGGACTATTTCTTTCTCATCTTCAAATTCCCAATGGACACTCAGAGTGAGCATATTGTAAGGGTTTATTGCATTGGATTCTGCAGTTAAGATCAGGTTCATATAGCCAAATAATACTCAGTGAGCTATAGTCAGTCAGTTCCTCCCAGGGAGAGGAAGGGAATGAAATCGTGGCGCCTAGCAAGCTAACTTTCCCTTCCTACTACCTATCGAAGAAACTGATTCACCTACATTCCAAAAGGAATGTATGAAAATGAAATCTCCACTCAAAATTAACCAGGCATTCAATAGTCAAAAAAAAAAAAGGGGGGGGGACTTCCCTGGTGGTACAGTGGTTAAGAATCTGCCTGCCAATGCAGGGGACATGGGTTCAAGCCCCGGTCCAGGAAGATCCCACATGCTGTGGAGCAACTAAGCCTGTGCACCACGACTACTGAACCTGCGCTCTAGAGCCCATGATCCACAACAACTGAGACCGCTCACCACAACTACTGAAGCCCGCACACCCTAGAGCCCTCAAGCCACAGCTACTGAGCCCAAATTCTGCAACTACTGAAGCCTGGGCGCCTAGAGCCCATGCTCGGCCACGAACAGTAGCCCCCGCTCTCCACAACTAGAGAAAGCCCGCGCATAGCAACAAAGACCCAACGCGGCCCAAAAGAAATAAAATTTTAAAAAAACACAAAACTGGTGACAAAATATATATATACATTAAAGGATATCTATTATGTCATTATTGGATACAGTGCTCTAATATTTATTGGGCCAAATTTAATTTTGTTATTCAGATATTCAATATATATAATTACTTATTTCTTTGTTTCTTCTTGTCAGTTGTTGAGAAAGGTGTTAGAATCTCCCACTGTGGCTGTTGCGTTTGCCTATTTCTCAGTTTACTCCTGTTAATTTGCTTTATATGTCTAGCATTAAGATTTAGAATCGCTATGCCTTCCTGGTGGACAAGTCTTTTTAACATTATGAAATGCCCCACTTAATTTCTAAATGGTGCTTATTGCCTTAGCTTACTTTGTCTGATATTAGCAGAGTCACAGCAATTCTCTTCGCATGGTATATATATATATATATTTCTAACCTTCTTCTTGGAAACTTTCTGTATTCCTGTATTTATGATGTGTCTCTTATAAACTTTATAGTTGGGTTTTTTCCTCCATTCTGAAAATGTTTTCCTTTCAATAGGAGGGTTTAGTCTGTTTAGATTTTAGTGTAATCACTGATAAATACATTGAGAGACTGATACTAAACAAGCGATTCTGTGTCCTTCTCAGGGCATCACATCTGAAGACACATGATACCATTTCTCTTTTTTCAATGATATTAATTTTGATCACTTAGTTAAAGGTGTTGTCCAATTACCCATTGTATAGTTATTAATTATGAAATGATAAAGAGTAAGTGATGTGTGAGGAGATATTTTGAGACCAAAAACCCTGTTCTTCATCATTCCCAACTCCCCCCACTGGATTTACAACCCATCCCTGATCTTATTATTTCAATGTTCACATTCTTCTACATTTGAACAGTTGAAGTCCTTCAAGCTAGATCTTGTCTTTTTTACACACCTTATTATTTATCTTAACCTTTCCTGTCTTTCCGGTACAATAAGACATTCAGTGCTCATTGTGTGTGATTCCTTCCTGAGCCCTATAACCAAACATTTCTCTAAGGGGCTCTGGTCCTTTTGATAGGAAATGGTAAATATTTAGAAACCAAACACTAGATGCTAGGTGTGCTCACTGCTATTGAGCATTATGGCTTCTAGGCTTTTTCACTGGACTATGTGAAGAAATATAGAATCACACACACACACATATACATGCACATATATGCAAGCACAAGAAAATTTAAATACATATATGTGTGTGCATAAATATATACATACACATGACTTTGTGCCAATACAGCCATTTCCAATTCAACCCCACAGTGTTCTTCCCTGCTTTCCCTAAAGTTAAACAAAAACAAACAAAAAAATCAATATTTATGTCTCTTCCTTTGCAGTGAGAACCCCGGTTCCCAATATTATCAATCCAAAATCACATAAAATAGTTTCAGAATTGCTATGCCTGTAAGTCACTATGAAAATCAAACCAACTCAGAAAAGTTCAGTATTTATTTGCAGGTTTTTTTGGTTAGTTGGTTGGTTTTGTTTGGTTGTTTGTTTTTTAGACTGAGGGTATATAGTCAAAGTATTGCGTTCAAATGTTACTCGAATTAATCACTTCCCCCTTTATTGTGGTTATTCTTATGAAACACAGTTGGATTCAGGGGTTTATGTTTGCATTTAGTTTTAGGTTTCCCCCCTCCTCATCCATGCTGTTCTGTTTGTTTGTTTGTTTTAGTATTTAGAACATTAATATGATTACAAAAGTCAAAAAAATCAAAAAGATATTCTCAGAGAACTGTCACTTTCTCCATTAATCTTCCCACCCGACTTTGCTCCCGTACACAATCCATTTTACTAGTTTCTTGTGTTTATTCTTTTTGCAAAAATAAGCAGATGTGTGTATGTTTTCTTATTTTCCATTTTTCCTTACACAAAATGAATATATTCTTTTGCACTCTGCTATTTTTGCTTAACAATATATCCTAGAAATCATTCCATATCTTTTCATAGAGATTTTACTCATTTGTTTAATAGCTGTTACGCCCATTAACATTTTTTAAAATATGTATCTATTTATTTATTTATTTTGGTTGCACCGGGTCTTAGTAACAGCAGGTGGGCTCCTTAGTTGCGGCTTGTGCGCTCCTTAGTTGATATCCTCCCTAAATATACGTTGGATGCTTGTCATTATACATTTGCCAAAATCCCTACAATGTACACCACCAAGGGTGAATCCTAATGTAAACTGCGGATTTTGGGTGATTAGGATGTGTCGGTGTAGGTTCATCAGTTATAACAAATGCACTCCTCTGGTGGGGGATGCTGATGGTGGCGGAAGGTGTCTGGGGGTCGGGGGAGCAGGGAGTATATGGGAAATCTCTGTACTCTCTGCTCAACTTTGCTGTGAACCTAAAACTGCTCTGAAAAATAAAATCTATTTTTAAGTTAATTAAGTGAAAATCAGTCATAACACGAGCTCAAAACTAACAAAGAAAAAAAAAAAAGCAGACTATTTGAGCCTGCTGTGTAACAGCAAGATTATCAAACATGAAGAATGACTACTATCCATGATCAGCTTGGGTTTTTCCAGAAGGACAATACTAAAAGATTCGGCATATTAGCAGCTGAGATTTCAACATAAATCATTAGCCCATTAACATTTCTGTGATATTTTATGATAATACACAAACTCAGTGAGTGATATTTTAAGAATTCTAACCCAAACAACTGGTGAGCCGTCTGTAAAATCTAAGCTGCTTTCTATCTGACTACCAAAATCTAATGGTACTTGTTACATTAAGATATTTGAAATTAGTTTTCCTTCACATATATAATCCACTCCATTAAACTTAAATTATAATGCATATTATTTGCTAATATTTTCTAATATCCTTCCAAGAGGTTTGGAGGAAGGTGGCACAGGGCTAAATGTTCTGCCCCAGCAGCACCACTTGATAGCAGCATGACCTTGGACAAGAAACACAGAAACACAGAAACTGTGTCTCAGTTTCCTGAACTGTAAAAAGATTAAATCAATACTCTCATCCCATAAGGCCTGAAAGGATGAAATTAGTTAAAAATTTAAAGCTCTCCAACAGTGTCAAGCATGGAGTAAGCACCTAATAAATATTTACTGCTGTTATTAACACAATCTTGACACTTCTTAAAAGGGAGTTTGGCTTGTGTAATTATTCTTCTTACCCAATGGAATAAAATGTTTACCCCTAGTGTGATGAGATCAATCTATTAATAGACACTTCCGCCTTTTTTTTTTTTTTAACTCCATGACCATTTTGCAACACTTCGTGCCATCAGCAAAAAGTAACTCTCACTTCCCAGAGCACTGGCCACGATTGGACCATTCCAAGCATGGTCCCATCAGAGAGCATTTCCAGGTGCCGTCCTCCAGGCCTGCGGTTCTCTTCCCTCTTGTTTCCATTTCCACAAGACTCCCTCCCTCCCGCCATTCAACTCTCTGCTCGGATATTACCTTCTACGAGAGGCGTGCCCTACTCACTCTAATGCTGCTTCCCACCATCCATCAGTGCCTACAATTATACTTCTGCTTGTTCTGTTTTCTATTTCCTGCACGAGAATGTAAGTTTCAGGAGGGCAAAGACTTTGTCTTGTTCTCTGCTTCCAGAAGGCCCTGCATGCAATCAAGCTGCCTTGGCCCCCTACCTAAAAGAGCCCCCTTCACCCCATCCCTTCCACCTTCCTTTCCTTTAGAGTTTGCATCACCATTTTGTTTACTTATTTTCCATGCCCCCTACTAGAACAGTGTCTAGAACACCTGCCACCAATAAGACACCCAGTAAATATTTGTTAATGGATAAAGAGTGTCTGGCACATAATAAATCCTCAGCAAATGTGCTGAATGAGGCCATGTCCCTGAAGATGTCATGGAAAGACTAAAGGAGGGCTAGATTCCCATGGTCCATCAAAGTATCATAAAAATTTCCGATCAAAAAAACGAATAGGGCTTCCCGGGTGGTGCAGTGGTTGAGAGTCCGCCTGCCGATGCAGGGGACACGGGTTCGTGCCCCGGTCCGGGAAGATCCCACATGCCGCGGAGCAGCTGGGCCCGTGAGCCATGGCCGCTGAGGCTGCGCGTCCGGAGCCTGTGCTCTGCAACGGGAGAGGCCACAACAGTGAAAGGCCCGTGTACCGCCAAAAAAAAAAAAAAAAGAAGAAGAAGAAGAATCTCATTATATCTGACAGAAGGCACACTGGTTCTACCATAAAGCCATGATTGCTAAGCTCATTTGGGCCCTCAGCTTGGCCCAGAAATCCTATTGTGTTGCTGGTCGACGTACATTCTTTCTCACTTTCCACAGCAACCATTTCAAATCTTCTCCCCTCTTTAAACGCCTAGTTTTTCCTTCCCATCCTACATTCTCAGTACATAAAACCATGTATTAGCTATCTATTGCTGTGTAAAAAATTACCCTAAAACTTAGTGGCTTAAAACATAAAAAGCATTTGTTATCCATGGTTTCTGTTGTTCAGGAGTCCAGGGGTGGATTAGCTGGATGCCTCTGGCTCAGGCTCTCACTGGGCTTCAGCCAAGTTGTCACCGGGGTCTGCGTCTCCCCTGAAGGCTCAAATGGGACAGGATCCTCTTCCAAGCTCATTCCCATGGTTGTTGGCAGTGTTTGGTTCCCTGCAGGTTGTTGGTTAGAAGGCCCCCTCAGTTCCTCACCTGCTGAGCCTCTCCATGGGGCAGCTCACAACATGGCAGCTGGCTTTCCTCAAGTGCACTTGCATGCAAGAGCGTTCGAGACAGAAGCCACCGCCTTTCAGGTTATCTCATATTTGAAGTGGCTTCCCATGACTCTGCCATATTGTATTCAGTGGGAGCAAGTCAGTAAGTCCAGCCCACACTCAAGGGAGCGAGTACACAAGGGCATGAGCACCAGGAGGCACCACTGGGGGCCGCCTCCAATTTTACAGAGAAAATAGAAGCCATGGCCCAAGAACTTTCTCATCTCCTACTTCTTCCTCGCACGGTCCTATTATCACAACAGAGAAGCTGCCCTACCACCTGTGGTTTTGTTCCCATTTTGATCCTTCTCAAGATGCTTGCAGGATGGATTATCCCTCCTTTGTTCCACAGTCAGCCTCTCAATGCAACTGGGTCTTTCTCATCAGCTTGTCCGTGTACTCATGACTCTTCTGACAGAAACAAACCAATAAAAGCACAAACCAGATCAGTGTAAACCCTCACATCCTCGCCTTCAACATATATCTCTCTATTTCTCTCCGTTGTTGAATAGTCCAAATGCCCTTCTCCTTTCTCCCCGCAAAAAGCTGCCTATAGTCACTTTTCAACCCATTCCAAGGTAGATTTGGCAGGATTACTTGACCAGCAGAGCTCTTGCTGGTCTCGCCAATGATGCCGTGAGACCTGGTGAACGTTTTCAGTCCTTGTGTGCTCTCAGTTTTAAACACTGGCAATTTACAATAGCCAAGACATGGAAGCAACCTGAATGTCCATCGACAGATGAATGGATAAAGAAGATGTGGTATAGATATATATATATATACATCATGGAATATTACTCAGCCCTAGGAAAGAATGAAATAATGCCATTTGCGGCAACATGGATGGACCTCATACTAAGTGAAGTAAGCCAGACAGAGAAAGACAAATATCATAGAATATTGCTTATATGTGGAGTCTTAAAAAATGATACAAATGAACTTAGTTACAAAATAGAAATAGACTCACAGACATAGAAAACAAACTTACAGCTACCAAAGGGGAAAGGGGGGGGGGGAATAAATTAGGAGTTTGGGATTAACACATACACACTACTATATACAAAACAGATAACCAGCAAGGACCTACTCTATAACTCAGGAAACTATATTTAATATCTTATAATAACCTATAATGGAAAAGAATCTGAAAAAGAATATATATATATATATCCAAATTTATCCAAACTGAGATATATATATGTATATATATAACTGAATCACTTTGCTGCACACCTGAAACTAACACAGCATTGTAAATCAATTATATTTCAATAAAAAATAAAAATAAACACTGGTGGCCACTCCATCCTTTCTGAAATACCCGCTTCCCTTATTTTCTAAATCAGTGCTCTCCTGATTCATTCTTATTTCCCTGGCCCCCCCTTCTCTACCTCTTGTGCAGGCATATCTTCTACTACTTATCCCTTTGGATGTTAGAGTCCCTCAGGGCTTGGTCCCAGGACTTCCCTTCTCCCCTGTATTTTCTCTCCTTGTGACTTACCATGTCCCCGCTTCCAGGACCACCTAAATGCATATGACTCACAAACTGACTTCTCCAGCCCAGACAAGTACGTACTGGCCTATTCAACATCTCTTCCTTGCCGTATCAAAGGCTGTTCAAGTTCAGCATGTCCAAAGAAGCTCATTATTTCTTCCTCCAGACCTGTTCTTTTTCAGTGTTCTCTAGTGTATTTGTTTCTGGGGCTGTTATAACAAATTACCACAAACTTGGTGGCTTAAAACAACAAACTTATGCTCTCACAATTCTGGAGTCCAAGAGTCTGAAATCAAGCCTCCCTCAGAAGGCTAGACCTAAGGGAGAATCCTCCCTTGCTTCTTCCAGCTGCTGGTGGCTCCAGGTGTCCTTGGCTTGTGGCTGCATCACTTTAGTCTCTGCCTTCACCTTCCCGTGACTCTCTCTTCTCCTTGTATGTCTCAAATCTCCCTCTGCCTTTCTCTTAGAAGGACCTGGAAAAATCCAGGATGATTTCATCTCAAGATCCTAACTTATAAATACGTCTGCAAAGACCTTTTATTCAAATAAGGTCATATTCACAGGTTCTGGGACGTCGACATCTGAGACCACCATTCAACCCACTCCATCTACCTCAGCGAACAGTACTTTCATCCATCCTGCTGTTCAAGGCAGGAACCTGACTATCCTTTGCTATCTTTTCCCTTGCTCCATATCTAACGCATCCAGAAGTCATTTTACTTCTTCTACATGTATCTGTCACTTCCCCCTCTTTACACAACCTAATCCAAACTAGCATCACCTCTCTTCTAGAGTCCTGCGGCAGCCGTCTGTCTGTGTACACCTAGCCCTGTGCCCAAAGACCTGTTCTCCATATACTGTGGAGGAGGTGTTTCAAAACGCAAGTCTGAGCGTGCTGCCCTGCCCACTTCATCCCCCGCCTTTTCGCTGCTCTTATGAAATGAACTAATAGCAATAACATAGTCCATATTTAAAATGAAAATGAATCAAGAGGATAAACTTTAAACTGTGAAGTCTTTAAAAAGGTGATACATAGCAGGCAAAGAAATGTTTTGTAAAGCAATTAAGAGGGGTCACTACAAAAATGAATGATTTTGCACACACCCCTATGTTCATAGCAGCACTATTCACAATAGCCAAGACATGGAAACAACTTAAACAACCTAACAATCGACAGATGAATGCATAAAGAAGATGTGGTACCTATATACAATGGAATACTACTCAGCCATAAAAAAGAATGAAATAATGCCATTTGCGGCAACATGGATGCAACTAGAGATTATAATACTAAGTGAAGTAAGTCAGAAAGAGAAAGACAAATACCATATGATATCACTTATACGTGGAATCTAAAATATGACACAAACGAACCTATCTATGAAACAGAAACAGACTCACAGATATAGGGAACAGACTTGTGGTTACCAAGGGGGAGGGGAGTGGGGAAGGGATGGACTTGGAGCTTGGGGTTAGTAGATACAAACTATTCCATGTAGAATGGATAAACAACAAGGTCCTTCTGTATAGCACAGGGAGCTATATCCAATCTCCTCAGATAAACCATAATGGAAAAGAATATAAAAAAGAGCTTATATATGTGTATAGCTGAGTCACCTTGCTGTACAGAAGAAATTAACACAACTTTGTCAAATCAACTATACTTCAATAAAAAAGTAAATTAAGGGCCTCCCTGGTGGCGCAGTGGTTGAGAGTCCGCCTGCCGATGCAGGGGATACGGGTTCGTGCCCCGGTCCGGGAGGATCCCATATGCTGCGGAGCGGCTGGGCCCGTGAGCCATGGCCGCTGAGCCTGCGCATCCGGAGCCTGTGCTCCGCAAGGGGAGAGGCCACAACAGTGAGAGGCCCGCGTACCAAAAAAAAAAAAAAAAAAAAAAAAAAAAAAAAAAAAAAAAGTAAATTAAACTGCAAATCTTTCTTAAAAAATGAATGATTTGGAACGCAGCCGGCTTGACACCCGACACTTTAATACACTGCAGCCTAACTAAGCCCCTTCTCTGGTCTATAAGAAAACAAAGTCTCTGGACAGTGATACGCTAAAGAGCATCTGCCTCCCTTCAACACTCATCATGTAGCAAATACTGAGATGGCTGGAATCCCCTCAGAGTATTTCTGGCAGCAGCATTTTAAACTTGTCTGCTTTTCCCACGTTCATCTTTCCACATAACTCTCCAGCTGTAATACCTGAATATGAGCTGTCCAAATGGTTTCGAAATGAAGTGCCTCTAAGTTACCAACTTTCATATTCCTGTCACTACAAAGCAGTCTGCTCCAATTTATGTTCTAATAATAGCTTAGTGGAGACCTTACAGGTCCAATGGAAGCAAATTTCTAGCATGAAAAATATGACATTCACCAATCAATCATAAACTACCTTCTGGGCAGCCACGATGTATCAGCACTATGCTGGTTCTTCTCTGGCCTTAACAAGGGTTTTGGCCCCAAACCAGTGAGATGGAGAGCAAGGTGAATTTATACAAGTGAAATGTTCCCTTCACATTTCTGTGTCTTCAGGAGAGGCTCAATTCGGCTGCAAAGAGCCCTAAAATCTCAGTGACTTAAAGAGATGAAGTGTTATTTCCCACTGTTGCTACATATCCAGCAGGTTGACTGGGGCTTTCCATCATGCTGTCCTCCCTCCTAGACTGATTGATGAAGTAGCCCCTGTCTGCGATGTGCCTGGTCACTATGATAGAGGGAGAGATGGCTTTGTGGGGTCTTGCACCAGGAGTTAAAAGGTCTGGCCTGGACACTATAAAACTCTTAGAGGAAAACATAGGCAGAACACTCTATGACATAAATCACAGCAAGATCCTTTTGGACCCACCTCCTAGAGAAATGGAAATAAAGACAAAAATAAACACATGGGACCTAATGAAACTTAAAAGCTTTTGCACAGCAAAGGAAACCATAAACAAGGCAAAAAAGGCAACCCTCAGAATGGGAGAAAATATTTGCAAATGAAGCAACTGACAAACGATTAATCTCCAAAATATACAAACAGATCATGCAGCTCAATATCAAAAAAGCAAACAACCCAATCCAAAAATGGGCAGAAAACCTAAATAGACATTTCTCCAAAGAAGACATACACATTGCCAACAAACACATGAAAGGATGCTCAACATCACTAATCATTAGAGAAATGCAAATCAAAACTACAATGAGGTATCACCTCACACCAGTCAGAAAAAATCTACAAACAATAAATGCTGGAGAGGGTGTGGAGAAAAGGGAACCCTCTTGCACTGTTGGTGGGAAAGTAAATTGATACAGCCACTATGGAGAACAGTATGGAGGTTCCTTAAAAGACTAAAAATAGAACTACCGTATGACCCAGCAATCCCACTACTGGGCATATACCCTGAGAAAACCATAATTCAAAAAGAGTCATGTACCCCAGTGTTCACTGCAGCTCTATTTACGATAGCCAGGACATGGAAGCAACCTAAGTGTCCATCGACAGAAGAATGGATAAAGAAGATGTGGCACATATATACAATGGAATATTACTCAGCCTTAAAAAGAAATGAAATTGAGTTATTTGTAGTGAGGTGGATGGGCCTAAAGTCTGTCATACAGAGTGAAGTAAGTCAGAAAGAGAAAAACAAATACCGTATGCTAACACATATATATCAAATCTAAAAAAAAAAAGGTTCTTATGAACCTAGGGGCAGGACAGGAATGAAGAGGCAGACGTAGAGAATGGACTTGAGGACACGGGGTGGGGGGAAGTGTAATCTGGGACGAAGTGAGAGAGTGGCACTGACATATATGCACTACCAAACGTAAAATAGATAGCTAGTGGGAAGCAGCTGCCTCGCACAGGGAGATCACCTTGGTGCTTTGTGTCCACCTAGAGGGGTGGGATAGGGAGGGTGGGAGGGAGACGCAAGAGGGAGGGGATATGGGGATATATATATACATATAGATGATTCACTTTGTTATACAGCAGAAACTAACACAACATTGTAAAGCAATTATACCCCAATAAAGATGTTAAAAAAAAAAAAATCTGGCCTGGAAGTGGTTCATGTCTTTTCTGCTCATGATTCAGTCAACCACCAGCGGGCCCCAAAGTGTACCCAGCAATGCGCCCGGAAATGGGGAGAAGTGGAACTACTGGCAAACTGAAGATTATCACAATCTGTGCTTCTTGTCACTAAATATTTAGACCACCCTTCTTCCCTACAAGCAATACATACTTACACCCCCAAGGGTGATAACCAAAAGTTCCATCCAATCATGGCATCAGGCTTAAAGTCCAGGACCTATGGGTGTTGCACAGGAATTTCTAAATTGGGTTGAAGGAGGTGCTCTCTCCAGAGATTTAAGAACCAGATGCCAAGTTCTCTACCCCACCTCCAAAACTGTTGCCCCAAGTCCCAACTTAACAAAGATAGAATACTCGTAGGCTAACAGCAGTGAACACACCCTTCAACAAGGGGAAGAATAAAAGGCACTCAGACACTCACTCTCTTTCCTTTTCTCTATTGTATTTATCGCATTTCACATTCCCATAGCGTCGTTTCTCTGCCAGGAATCCCTCTAGGCGCCATACACACATCAATTGACTTAATCCTCACTACAACCCCATGAAAAAGGTATGATCACAAACCCCATTTTCAGATGAGAAAATTCAACCAATGCATTTGTTCCAGGTCCCCCAGCTAGTACGTGCTGGAGCCGACCCAGCAGCCTGGCTCCAGAGCCACTCCTAACCATTACACTATGCTATCTTTTCAGGGTATCTCCATCTCTAGAGGTTCATTTGCAAGTAAAATTCTAAATTAAGCTTGCATCCTAAAAGTGGGAAAATGCTTATTAAGAGAAGTATAGTTTAGTCTTGGAGGGAACAGATTTGTTACTGGAATCACCAGTGCCTACTCCACCCTCACGCTGTTGTCTTCGCCCAGGATGAGTTGATGGGACACTCACACCTCTCACAGATGGGTCTCCCTATAAGATGGAACACAGATGGAACACCTCCTGCTCTTTGCTGTCAGAAAGCCTCCACGTAGAAAGCACTGCTGCCTTGTTGTATTGCCAGCAGAGGAAAACGCCAGTGAACACTTCCACGCTGGTGTGAGTGGCGATGGAAATGGAGCTTCTGGATCCAAACCAGGAAGTATTTTTGAAGATTGCCTCATATGCAGCTCTTGATTGCTGGCTGTGAAGGCATGAGCCCAAGTGCTGCCTGAGTCCATGTTCTCCTCCAAGGGCAGGAAGAGTGAGCCAGCATGCAGAGAGAGGTGGTGGTGGACCGAGCGAATCCTAGCAGCATTGGGGTCCCAGGTTCCAGCTCCTCCTAGGAACCCCACGGGGTGGTAGACCCTTTCCTTCTAAAATTTGTTCAAGTTGGAATGACATCTCTTGCCATCAAAATGGTAGATATACCACAATTTATTTAAGCAATGTCCTACTGATGCCTTTGAATTTTTCTAATATTTTTGCTAATGCAAAAAATGCTTGAAATTTTTTTTTGTTCTTTAAGTGTGTCAGGAGGATGATCCTAAAAGTAGAATCACTTTCTACTTTTAAAAATTTACTGATGCTTTTAAATTTACCAATACTTTAAACATTTTATTGATATTGCTAGTCCTAAAGCACAGTGTCAATGCACAGACTCTCCAGTAGTACGTGAGGGACCTAATTCCTCATGTCCTCACCAGTACTTGCTATAATCAGTCTTTTTATTTTTTACTCATTGGGTGCAAATAAGTGATTTCATTTTTTTTTTAATTTTTTTTTAAATTTTATTTTTGGCTGCGTTGGGTCTTTGCTGTTGTGCACAGGCTTTCTCTGGTTGCGGCGAGCGGGGGTTACTCTTTGTTGTGGTGTGTGGGCTTCTCATTGTGGTGGCTTCTCTTGTTGTGGAGCATGGGCTCTAAGAGTGCGGGCTTCAGTAGTTGTGGCACGTGGGCTCAGTAGTTGTGGCACGCAAGCTCTAGAGCTCAGGCTCAGTAGTTGTGGCATATGGGCTTAGTTGCTCCGTGGCATGTGGGATCTTCCCAGGCCAGGGCTCGAACCCGTGTCCCCTGCATTGGCGGGCAGATTCTTAACCACTGTGCCATCAGGGAAGCCCCCATTGATTTAATTTGAATTTACTTAATTTGTGTGATTAAACATCCTTTTGTATTTCATTGACCATTCATCACTGTTTTTACATTTTTTTTTAATCTACCTGGGATTTATTTTGGTGTAAGGAAAAAGATGAGGATTCCAACTATTTTTTAAACATATAGTGGCTTTTCAACACTACACTTCTCTGAAAAGTTACCTTTATCATAAAATTAATTCCCTATATACTTGGGCATAATCATGAACTCTCTGGTCTATACCATTCATTTGTCCCTCAGTCTTATTGATTCTTATGATAAATGAAAGTGTTAATGAAATAACCTATTAAATGAGAGAGATGCTAAAATAGGGTCTAAGAACTAAGTTCAACTCTATGTTGCTTATATGAGACATACCTGAAACAAAGAACACCACAAAATTGAAAACAAAAGGATGTATAAAAATATACAAGGTAAATGTAAACAAAAGAAAGTATGGGTAGCAATACTATCATCAAATATATAAATCATGGGCAAAAAGCCTTAAATAAGTCAGAGGATGACTTTACAATGATGACGGATACAGTCCACAATGGAGATGAGCTGATGCTTTTATGCACCAAATAACATAGCATTGGAATATATGAAGAAAAATTGTAGGAGATACATGTTGAGAGAGATAAGCACAGTAGCAGGAGGAGACAACATAAAATTCTCACAACCAGTCAGGTCAAGTACATAAATGAGTATGCCAATAGAGAAGTGATTTAGACATGTCACATGTATATTTAGAAGGAATTTCTTGAAGTTTGTGATTATCTAAAATTAGGGGGTGGTATGAGAAAGTCAAAATATGTTTATTAGCTTTAAAAATAAAAAGTTAATGAAGGTGTTCCACCCCCCTCCCCCACTAAATTCATATGTTAAAATCCTAAACCCCAAAGATGATGGTATTAGTAGATAAGACCTATGGGAGGCGATTAGGTCATGAGGGTGGAACCCTTATGAATGGGATTAAGGCTCTCCCACCCTACTCCCAAGTTCCTTCCCTCATGTGAGGGCACAACAAGAAGTCTGCAACCCAGAAGAGAGCCTTCGCCTAACAACACTGGCACTTTGATCTCAGAATTTCAGTCTCCAGAACTGTGAGAAATAAATATCTGTTGTTTAAAAGCTTCTCAGTCTATGGTATTTTGTTATAGCAGCCCAAATAGAATAAGACATTCCCCTTGTAGAAAAATTGAAAAAGACAGAGATCGTTTCCAATTCTCTCTGCTTCCATTACTTCTGCTGGCCCTAGCTGAGATTTCTACGATCTCCTACATTTCTTGAATAAGCAGCATAATGCAAAAATAATAACATTTTAATAAGTAAACTCTGGTTTATGGCCACAATTGTCAGTCATTTTAACCTAATAATTCTGTTTATTTAGATTCAAGGCTCACCACAGACTTCATTCTTCATATTCATAAGTTCTTTATTTTGATTCTTCTTTTAATATGTCTTCCATCAACTAAAGCATATAATTTAAGAAGCATTTGTGAGTTCTTAGTTCAAAGGCTTTCCCTCACCACACCCTGCAAACAATTGTTCCATTATCTTTTGGCATCTTGAGTTTTGGAGGAAAGTCTGAAGCCAACCTAAAGTTTCCCATGATAAGATGCATTTATCCTACCCTGATGCCTATAGGATTTGTATTGGTCCTGAGGACTTTATACTGATTTGTCTTGTTATAGTAAGAGAATCCTTTTAGTGTAGAAATTACAGTGATCTTTCTGTTTTATCTACAAATTTGGTTTTGTTACATTTGTTCTGTTCTCTTTGGGAAAACCCACTGTGTGCTGCATCTTTACTGTCAGCTTTCATACCCAGCATCTAATCATGTTTCACCTCTGCCTTTGCCCCTTGCACTTGATGGGTTTTCCCTCGGATCTCATCTCCATGACAGCAGGACAGATTTGATTCTAAGGTGCTTCTGAGGTGGTTTTCATTTTAAAAAGCTTTCCCCTCCACTCAGTCTCCAAGAGCCACTTTCCTTCTCTTTCTGTTGTTTGATGCTCTTGTCATTGATGTTTTGCTTGACCTCTTGCTTCATAGGCATGCCCTATGATTAAGATTAATGACAATTTCTTTGAGACTTTGGAGAAGTTTTAAATAAATGTTTCTTCAGGGAATTCCCTGGTAGTCCAGTGGTTAGGACTTGGCGATTTCACTGCCAGGGCCCGGGTTCAATCCCTGGTCAGGGAACTTAGATCTTATAAGCCGCTTGGCACAGCCAAAAAAAGAAGAAAAAAAAGATGTTTCCTTTTTTTTAAAAGATTTATTTACTTTTTATTTATTTATGGCTGCATCGGGTCTTAGCTGCAGCATGTGGGATCTTCGTTGAGGCATGCGGGATCTTTCATTGTGGTGCATGGGTTTCTCTCTAGTTGTGGCGTGCGTGTTTTCTCTCTTCTAGTTGTGGTGCACAGGCTCCAGGGCGCGTGGGCTCTGTAGTTGTGGCGTGCGGGCTCTCTAGTTGAGGTGCGTGAGCTTAGTAGTTGCGGCGCGTGGGCCTAGTTGCCCCACAGCATGTGGGATCTTAGTTCCCCGACCAGGGATCAAACCTGCATCCCCTGCATTGTAAGGTGGATTCTTTACCACTGGACCATGAGGGAAGTCTCCAAAAGATGTTTCTTTAGTTGTGTGATCTAATTCTTGTTAAAGTGTGTATCTGCCCTCTCCACCCCCATTTTTGTAACATCTATGCCTAGGACCCACGTTGGTTCCTTTCTGGTCATCACTGGGTAGGGGTAGCTCTCTAAGCCTGCCCCAGAATTGCATGATGTCATCACTCTTTTTTTCCTGATAACCTGAGCGTTGTTTTAATTCTTCCCTTAGAAAGAGAAGTGAAGACCTAGCTATTGACTTTTTTTTTTAATTGGAGTATAACTGCTTTACAATATTGTGTTAGTTTCTGCTGTACAATGAAGTGCATCAGCTATATGTATACATATATCCCCTCCGTCTTGTACGTCCCCCCCGCCGCCGCCGCCATCCCAACCATCTAGGCCATCACAGAGCACTGAGCTGAGCTCCCTGTGCTATACAGCAGGTTCGCACTAGCTACCTATTTTACACATGATAGTGTATTTATGTCAGACCTAACCTCCCAACTCAGCTCACCCACCCCTTCTCCCCGGCTGTGTCCACATGTCTGTACTCTATGCGTTAAATCTGCTCATTCTTTCAGCTGCTGGAGAATGAGTGAGAAGGGCGAGGAGTGAGCTAGAGTAACTGTGTGTCTTGACTTGGGAATGTTGCCTGCAAATCTTTTCCATTGTCTCCTCCGATATTTCAGGCATTTCTCTCTTTGGGGTAAGCAAGGCAACATGGCAGGAGTCCCCAGATCAAGGTAAAGCCTTATAGCTCTGGATTGGTTATCTATTGTGGCCTTACAAACAAGTCCAATACTTAACAGCAAAGAACAGCAATTTATTATTATCTCTTTACAATTCTGTGGGTTGAGTGGGCTCAGCTGGGTGGTTCCTTTGTCTCATGCTGTTTCATTCAGATGAGGTCTAGGGCTGGAGTCCTCTGAGGTTTTCTTCACTAACATGTCTGGTACCTGGGCCAGGATGGATAGAATAGCTAGGGGCTGGTGCGGCATCTCTCTCTCCAAGTGGCCTTTCCATCCAGCTAATTTGGGCATTCTCACATGATGGTGGTGTCAGTGTAGTTGGACTTCTTACGTGGCAACCAGCTACCCCTGTGCAAGTCAGGTTTTAGATGGAGCAAGTGGAGAGCTTTAGCATGCATGTGACCTGAACTGAAATGGCAGAAATTGGAGGGATGCAACAGCTGACTGCTGGGACAGAACCACTCTCCCTCTGTCTTAGGGCTGCAAGAGAGGAGTGGAGAGCTCTTGAGTATGTGGGTCATGGTAAACCTGTGCTTCTCAAACTTTAAACCACACAGAAATCCCTTGGTGGTTTTTGATAAATGCATAGTGTTGTGTATCCACAATTAACATTACAGTGTCATACAGAATAGTTTCACTGCTCTAAAAAAATCCCCTGTGCTTCACCCATTCAAACCCCTGGCAACCACTGATCCGTTTACCATTTTTACAGTTTTGCTTTTTCCAGAATGTCATGTAATCAGGAGCATACAGTATGTAGCCTT